>NC_088647.1:30472593-30603593 GCF_964019385.1 Sycon ciliatum
AAATAGAAATCTGATGTCAACTTACTACTCCCTGGCCGTTTTGACGTCATCACTTTCAAGCCCTATACTATAGTTTTGGATCCACTAAGGTGTGACTTTGCTATTGCCTAAGTATGTGGGTGCATAGCAACCCACTCATGTCGCATGCAGGTGTGACTTTTATTTCGCCACCAGTTGTAACCCCGCCCCCAGTAGCCAAATCAGTCAGTTTCACTGGCTACATCACCATGCTGTGGGTAAGACCGCTTGAAATGTGCTTGGATCCATACAAAAACTGGATCCAAGTGGATCCAGTTTTTGAATTTTTGAAATTGTTGTTTTGCTGTGACGTAGCACTTTCAAGCCCTATAGCTATAGCCCATACTATAAGACCGCTTGAAATGTGCTTGGATCCATACAAAAACTGGATCCAAGTGGATCCAGTTTTTGAATTTTTGAAATTGTTGTTTTGCTGTGACGTAGCACTTTCAAGCCCTATAGCCCATAGGGCTTGAAATGAAGCATGCCCAACCGAGGCTGAGGCAGTTCAAGTGACACAAATCCGGAGAAATTATTTACGAGGTTTCTTTTACTTTTAGAATAATGGAGAGCTACATGTATGGAGGAGACATACGCGAAGTGAATATCAAACAGACGAAGAAGAGTTTTCTAGTTGTGCCAGAGGCTCTGGCGATAGCATCTCTAGCGATACTGAAGTAGACACTGATGCATTGCTAAATTTGGACCAGGATGAAGGAGCGGCTATAAACAGAAAGAGCTCGTTCCAAAAGAACTGCCTTTGCTGAGTCCAGCTCAGGTGGCTCGAAAAGAACTAGAATTTCTCATGGACTCAGTACCTAGTCGATTGCTCAGCAGCGCCTGTCTTACTTTCCTGATGAAGCGCGTACAGTTAGTTGTGGACGGTTGTAATGCCAGGCCTACACTAGGCTACAGTCAAATGCTATCAGAAAGGAAGAGTATTGTGGCAAGTCATACATGTACGTCTACACACCATCTCAAGGAGAATATGAGAGCACAAGCAAAGGATGTAGAGTGGCAAAATAACTTCTGACCACGTGTTTTCAGGATTTCCGCAAATGGGAGGGCTCTCCATCTGAAATCGGATCTCAGGAGCTGGCCTCACGTCTGGTGTTTCAGACGAAGGCATTATTCACAGAGTGGATGCAGTGACAGCTTGTCTGCAGGCGGGAATACTATTTGCCAAGATAAACTTCATCCCAACAATGAATGACTTCCTGCAATAATGGTTTCATCTCTCACTACATGGGTAATTAGGGGGAAGATTTGAAACACCGAATATTCTGCCACAATCATGCATCAAAGTTGGAATGAAGAGCAATCAATGGAGAAGCGATCATGTCTTATAGTGCTAAAAAGTGGTGGAGCTCGTGAGAGATAAGGTGGCAGCTTCAGATGCGTATCGACGATATGCATAATTTCCTGGAAGTTTGACCATGTGCAGACTTTCTTCCATTTTTGTCCCAAACCAAGAGCATTATATCCCTTGCTGAAGCATTATAATCAGCATTATAAGGCAGTTTTTGGAGCATTATGGTTAGCATTATGCGAACATTTTCGGAGCATTATCCGCTGGACCCTACTGGGGGCGGGGTTACAACTGGTGGCGAAGTAAAAGTCACCCATGCATACGACATGAGTGGGTTGCTATGCACCCACATACTGGGGCAATAGCAAAGTCACACCTTAGCGGATCCAAAATAGAAATCTGATGTCAACTTACTACTCCCAGGCCGTTTTTGACGTCATCACTTTCAAGCCTTTAAAATTAATTGAGCCAGCACAAGCGAAAAGGGACCTTATCCGTTTTTTGGGCATTTTGAGTTAGCAACGGATTCTTGTAGCCAGAGAACGTATGAATCAGATAAAAAAAACCGAATGAAAATCCATCAACATATAGGAAAGTTACGGACGTTTAAATCAACACTGTTTTCACCAAAACATCGCACATATTCACGAATAATCTTTGAAATGCGTAAATTGCAATAATTTGGCCATAGAAGCCTTACAGAAGCCTTCGAGTCACCAGCAGAAGGGCTGGAGGATACAGTATACACACACTACTGGGCATTTGGCATAAGTTTCACTGTGATGGAATTTATAGTGCCAAGCGTGACGTCTGATGGGCCATCACGTCCTTCCGTACCACGCAGGCACGCCGCATTTTAGATCTAACAACAAGAATAATAGAATGTTCTGAGGCATGTAGTTTGACACAGCACCAGACTCTAGCAATTATCAGGCTCAAAACGTGTGTTGCAGTACGCAAGTTTGTCATTCCTCCGGCACAGGCGGACACAGCTCATCCTTGTAAGGGTCTGCCACAAACGGCCGGATATCCTTGAACAGGTACTTCTGGCGTTCTTGTGACAGACCTGCTGGGGGCAACACTTGGGGAAGGCCTGCTGCTCTCACCTGCTCAGGTGTGGTTTTCAACAGCTGAACATGGTCAGTCAGCTGATGCATGCAGTCGTCTTCTGCTCCTCACTCCCAGCCGCCATCACGTTGCGCCGCAAGTCCTCGCACACCGGGCAAACATCCATGCGAGCCGTCATGAACTTAATATGCGGCAATGTCTGGTGCCAGATGGAGCGGAACGTCGACAAGGATACAGACTTCTTACCCTCCTTGTGGCAGCAGTCGCAGAAGTCTGCATGCACGGACTTGTACGTTTGTGACGCTGGAAGGAAGATAGGTGGCGTGTCGTCTCTGCCACGGAGTGGCGCAGGATGTGGAATTCCAAACACTTCCGCGTGCCGAGTGATGTACTCCGCGCAGTACTTCACAACAGCAAACTCCAGGACATTGTGTGGCCGTTTTCCTGTGTTGCCGTGCACTAGTGGCACAAGCCCATTCTTCTCCAGGTGGCTTCTGTACCGTTTCAGCCTCTTGCTAGACAGTGCGTACACGGGAACGCACCCACACAAACAGTCAGACCTTGGAATTTGTAGGTAAAACGCTCCCTCTTGCGCTTCTCTCCACTCTCAAAAACTGTTTCAGGATTACTCAAAGCTTCAAGAAGGCCCAGGACCACCAGCTCACTCTCGTGCGACTCCATTTCTCTCATGTTCAGGATCGACGTCTCGATGTCAGCTGGGTCAAATTGCTGCAAGCAATTTTTTGAACATCCGCAGTTCTCTTTTTGACGAACAGTGTCGTCCTCCTCTGCCGGCGCAACGGTCGCTTCACAAGCTGCTGCGGAGCTAGCCTGCGGAGGTTTGGGCTCTGCCTTTCCGACATACAGCTCTGCTGCTGCGTCGACATCCACTCGCTGCTGAAGAAAGTGTCGCCGTCGTCAGGTTGAACCGAACGTCACTGGCGTCCGACTCGTCTTCCTCACCAAAAACTTCAGCCTCATCTCTTCCAGGAGAGATTTCAGCGCTTCGTTTACGGTGAAACATTTACGATGGCTCATAGTGAACAGCTACGCCGACCCAAGGACTTAGCAGAAAGCGAAGACGGCAAGACAACTGCGCTGAAACTGTGAAAGCAACTCTTTGTCTTTCCGCTCGCGCGTGCGATTTTATTCAGCGGAGGTGTCGACGTGTCACCTGGTCACGGTCGATCGATTTTGATCGCCGATCGGTGGTACGTGGGTCGATTTAGCCAGGGTTTTCTTCTACAGGAGCTGTAGGATACTGGCTCTCCAATACAAAGAATGACTGAGCTCCAAAGAAGTCGCGTATCGCCAAAAAACGAACAGTTTCAAGTTCGATCCGAACGTGACAGCTGAGAATCAGCTGATTCACTTCAAGTGCGGTTTTCTCAAAATCACGTGCAGCAGGATAAGGTCCCTTTTCGCTTGCGCCGGCTCAATTAACGGTCCTTTTACCATGTTTACCGACCTACTTCAGTTCAGAGCAGCCTCGGTACAGACAAACAGACTTGTTGAAACAGTCCATCACTCTCTACATGTATGTGCGCGTCATGTAGATTTATGGAGTGCACCAAAAACGTGCACCACGCCGTCTTGTCACGTGAATCAAATTCCTTGTCGTCTGGCTACTCGGATTTCGGGTGATAGTCCCGCGATTGGCCTTTCCCTACTCCACGAAGCAAGATATCGGCCTCTCCTACACATCTGTGCCGGCGAACAGTCATGCACACATGTTCGTCGGACCTGATAAAGAAAAAAAACGGAAAACTGGGCATGCAGCGTAGGGAATGGTCAGAGTGATTGTACCTTCTTCGCGTTTGCATTGGGTTTAGTGGTGTGGGCGCTATTTGAGCTCTAGAACTTCTACAAAGTCAATGTTCTTCTCTCTCGGCCTGTGGAAGATGCTTGCTACTAGACCTGCTCAAGACAGGAGATAGTAAGGCTGGAGCTGTAATTCCCCAACAACAGACACATTCAGCTCTGCCATAGTATTCCGAGTTTTCTGTCGTGGACATCGATTCGCAGTGGCAGAGATGCAGCAGCAGCCCGTTGCAAGTCGTGGTGTACACCAGCAAAGCAGAGTACCACCACTCGGTGGCGGAAACATAGCGATGCGAACCAAGGGCGACGGACAGGAGATGCCCGCTACGCAGTAAGCGATATGAAAATGGTTTTGCTACAACTAAGTGCACTCTGCAGAGCTTGTGTTGTTGTGTGAGTGTGTGAGTGTCTGTATGTTGGCCATGTTCGGCCTTTTTGTTGCACCAGCGAGTGCTACCGTTCCCGTCGCTCATTCAGAATCGACCGTCTTCAGGAGCATCATGAGCCGGCGTGTTGCTGGCGAACTAGACTGATAAACGTATTTAGTCGTGTTGCGCCCGAACTCTGGCCATGTTTGACGAGAAGAGAGGCGCACGTCGCTAATGGATTTGTCGACAACATCCTCACGTTGATGTGCGGTCTGTGTGCAGTTCCTAACCATTCTTATCGGTCACGATGGACTAGTGCGCTAGGGTTTCCTGAAGCAAATCGTAGCGCCCGTTACCTACAGATTGCCCGGGATGGCTGCTCTCGATGGTAGGACGGTGACGCGCTACAACGCACCTCCGGAGCGTGTTCCCAGCATAGCTTGGCTGCTATGTTGTATCGCATGAGGTGAAAGCAAGGGGGAGAAGATGTTGATAAAAGATTGCTTGTCGCATGTGAAGCAGCTGTAGCTAGCACCGACGGCGTAGGCCTTGCTTAGCTTGGGAGTCACGATCTATGAAAGTAATTAGTTTCCTTTCAAGGGCCATAGTTATTTTCTTCAGCTTGAGAGTCTCGTTTCTGTTGTAGTTCTGAAGAATCCTGTGCAGAGTGCTTGACAGGTCGCTGAACTACTAATAGTAATATTTGCTCTCTTACATCATCATTGTTACAGCGAGGACTTTGCGGACACTCCTCGTCCCTGGCAGGGCCCAGCGAAACCCTCTCGCAGAGGCAGCAACACCGATAGCGCACCGATGGGCAACTCGACGAGCACGCACCAACATCAACTGCAGCAGCCGCAACAGCAGTTGACGAGTGTGGACAATGTCGACGCTCGGAGCGTGTTGAGCACTGCTTACAGTGGGCCTACTGCTGAACGACCGCTCCATCAACATCAACAGGTACGTGTTAGTGTTACTGTTAGTCGTCCGACCAGGCCTAGTGCAACATGTAACGTCAACAGTTTGTGCCATTCTGGTACTGTAGTAGTGTTGTCTTGCCTTTACACAGTCACGTCCTGCGGATTTATTCGTGACTTGGTGGTGTGTAGGTTTAACAGTAAAGTCGAGAGCAAAACTGCTCGTTCGTCACGGCATCGCCGTGTCGATGCTCGTTGCATCAGGAGAGTTTGATTGTTTCGCCTTGTGACGATGCGTGGTGTTGCGGTTGCGTGTTGTGTTCGTGTGTGACCAGCGGGACGACTGGCGCTAGGAGTGAAACTTGACACGGTGAATAATGGCGTGTATTCGCTTTTATCTGTATCTACCCGAGCGGAACACGCTCTGTAACACTAACAGTAACGCAGCGCAGCTAGGCAGCTGGTGTGCTCTATCTGAAAATCGTAATCACACAAGCCACTTCCTTTAGACTTTGTTTTCATTGGGCCATTGATCTGTGAAGTGTGAGTACAGTATGCGTCCTCCAAGGACTGGGTGTAGGCTATTTGTGGCCTTCTGTTGTGTGTTGTGGTGGTAGGGGTTTACAGATGTAGTTTGAGGCCAAGCATTCAACTAGCCATTTAGAACTACTGTCTGGACCCTGGTTTGAAGAGGGTGACCGAGCTGAGTGAAAACTAAAACTGTAAACTACAACTAAGTTTTTTTGTGAGTATTATGCCCTAAATTTGACTTTTGACGGAGAATTCTGATTCCAGCCTGCGAGACGTGGCCTGAAATCTGCCAGAAAACATGCCTTGGCAAGGAGCAGTATTCTCAAAAGTCGAGAAACAGCAACGGTATCTGAAGATCAAAGACAACACACTTGTGAGCTGGGCCATGCGCGGAGTTACTAGCCATCTGCCAGCCTGGTATTCACCTGTCTGCAATGGAACGATGGAATGAGCTCTTTTTCCGAAATGCACAGTTCTCCAGTTGTCAAGTAGGAACCACGCTGTCTGTCCAGTACTATTACTAGTATTAGTATTATACCATCTTAGCCACTATGTCCTTCCTGCAGAGATAGAGTAATGCCAAGTGTCCAGTGGCTTGGCTACAATCTGCGCCAGCCGCAATAAACTTCTTACTGGTTACTTCTTCTAACGCCCTAGGTGGTACATTCCGCAGAGCAATTGATCAACTAATTTGCTGTAATACTAATAGCTGACAATCCCGAAAAATAAACTTGACCAGGAGCTGCAACAAGTGTGTGCTGTGTAGCAATCTCACACAGACCTGTACCACAGTCCCAATTCGCAATCAGCTGATACTCACTGCGGGTGGCAGTGGTGAAGAGTGGCAGTGGCTCCATTGATCAGTGCATACCAGGCGTGTTTCAAACACAGAGCACCATAAAAAGTAGGAACGGTCTGTGTGTATGGTGGGCATGGGAGGAAGAGGTTGAGAGGGTAATAATGAGAAAATGACGCTAAGGCTACGAATGAGGAGCCGAAACGAAAGATAAACTCTGAAATGGAAGGGGGGGGGGGGGGGTGCTGTTGATTCATCATCATGTTAGCATACCTAGTATACATAGGCTAGCATCCATGATGCTTACAGCACCCTGGCCTTGGTCCATGATGCTTACAGCACCCTGGCCTTGGCCCATGATGCTTACAGCACCCTGGCCTTGGTCCATGATGCTTACAGCACCCTGGCCTTGGTCTCCTGGCCTTGGTCTCCCGGCTGCAATAGCAAAAGGTGGCGATAGGTTTCTAACTTTCTGTGAAGGTGTCAATTGCTTTCAGCCTGTTTACAACATGCCTGCATAACTTAGCAGCCAAAGAAGCCGAACATTGTCGCAGGGTAGCCAGACGAATACCACTAGAGCTGACCATAAGATTGGCATGCTAGTGCCTGTAGCTGCTGGGTGGTCCGCACATAATTCTAGGTGTGGATGCATACGCTTACGGCTCATGAAGGTGTTAGCTAAGTGATGGTATTGCTGGACAAATTGCGGTTGGCTGACAGCTCGCAGTCTTGTAGCATTGTTTGTCACGGAGGGTGTGCCTGTCAGAGCTTCATTATTCATTGCACATAGTAGTAAGTAGATCAGGTGGCATGTCTAATACTGTTGGTTGGAGTTGGATGTTATTCAGCTGAGCTTGGGCCTCTGGCTAGGGTGCAAACTGGAGCAGCCTTGGCCTGGTGTTGAGGCTCGTTGGCAGGCTAATGGAGCGGCAAATGGACTTCCTGCAGCCTAGTGTTCAGTGTGTGTCTGGTGTTCTCTGCGTGAGTTTGTGACACTGAGGATCTGTTCAGGAACCTGTCAGCCCTGTGTATCTATCTGCCTCAAGCAGCTGTGCCAGTAGTCCTCATGTTGACCATGGCCTCATCTAGGCCTCCAGCAGCAGCACACCTCTGTATCTTTTCATGTAGCTTCCTGCCTGGTATGCACGCAACATGAGTAGAAGTGTTACTGTACATCTCTCAGTGCTGAATGGGGTACCTGGACTGGAGGTACTGGGTGGCGCACAGGAAGGCAAACTCCAATACACGTACACTAGGGTGGTAGCTGTGATCTGATGTTCTACACGGCTCGCAGAGCAAACAAGAATGCTTTCCTGGGTCTTTGGCAGCGTACAGATCTGAGGCAATAGACAGTGAACACTACAGGAGTGTGACGTATTGGATTAGTAGCAGGCTCTATGGCCTGGCCGCTGGGACGTGGTAGCTGACATGCAGATTGCCAGGGGCTCGATGTTGACGCAGAACACCAATCCAGCTGTCCATCGTCTTCCGCTACGCCATGGCACTTGCCTGGGCCATGCCTGGTCATGAACGACCTGTGATGTTTGGCCACCCCTGGCCTGCACCAGCGAACCCATGCTTTGCTGAAAGGTGTCAGCAGTCACACGGCCAGGCACATTCAACTTCTACATGGCAGCAATTCACACAGGGCTGCTGGGCTACTGCTGCCAGGGGAAGTGAGCTAACCTGGACTGCAGACACTGTCGGCAAGCCCTGTCCCTTTGGCGGACAGGCACACACTGACAGGCTGCAACGCAGCACTCTAACATCAGTAGCTCCTGCACTGTGGGGACAGCTCTCATTCTGAGGGTGGGAGGCCAGCAGAAGGCTGTGCTGGGATTTCTTCTGTCTTATCAACAGCTTGTTGGTGTGGTTCTAGGAGGAGGCAACCACCTGCTCTTGTACTGTTTATTGTAGCATTTCTAACCAGGCTGGTCTTCACAGCACCGTAGACAACTCCTGACATTACCAAAGTGCATTTCTGAAGTGCCACTCAGGGCTGCCCATCAGCAGTGGTAGTGCTTCCGACAGGGCTGGCCAGATCGAGTAGATTTCATGTTGGGGCCGAGCTGTTTATGGTACGCTGGGCAAGTTTGCATTCCATTGGAGATTGGACTGTGCAGGTGGCTGCCCATCACTGTGCCGATAGTCTGTAGCTGAGGGCAGCAGCAACTCATCTCCTTTTGCAACTTGAAGGGACCTTGTCAGTTGACATGGGAGCGGAGAGTTGTGCACCAATGACAGTATGTATGATTTGTTTTCAATCCTTCAGCTTGCGTTTTGCGTTTTGCGTATTATTTGAACAGTCCCAATGCCCAATATTCACTGCCTCAGGGCATTGTTTCAGCTATGTGATTATTGGCATAACTAGGATAACTGAGTGTATAATTGCTATGTGGAGTCCATCCCTGGCGTGCACGGACTTTCTCAGCAATGGCGAAAATGCCCCATACAGCACCCTGCTGCGGCCTGCAGCTTTGGAAAAGGTGTTTATTCATGTGTAGTGATGTACAGTGACTGTGTATCAGTGGTTGAGCATCTAGCTGTGCAGGTAGGTCAGTGTCATGGCCCTTACTGGGGCTTAGCCTTGGCCTTAGATATTTGCAGTACAAGCGTGAGTGGGAAACACTCGTGTGACCTGTTCCTTCTGGTCGTCCTATTTTTGGTATTCGGGGCGGCTCTGACTAGCTCATTGTTTATAGTGACTACATACGGTGCTCAAAGATCAGGTAGTGGAACAGTGTGTACACAATCACGTACATTTTTGTGTTGCACTAGCACCAGTGCACGGTGGCTTAGTCAGCACCAGATTCTCTTTCTACTGAGTTTGTCCTGGGTGTATTACGCACTGTCCCCCCCCCCCCCCTCCCCCCCCCCCCCCCCCCCCCCAATCTCTTGTTCCAACAAATCTGTGACTTGGCTAGGATAATATTGGTTTCGTAGACTAGTACTGGAGATCAAAGCCAATGAACGGGTTTCCCTAAGACTAGTGTTGGAGGGTGGATCCAATGGTGTCGCTGCGGGGGGGGGGGGGGGGGGGGGGGGGGGGAGAGGACGGGGGTTGTGTTAAGTAGTAAATCCTGGGCTCGTGTTATGGTAGTTGGCCAAGCAAAGTGGTAATGTGGTAGGGGTACTGTCGTTTATCACGGCGGTGGTTGCAGAATAGACCTGCGGGCAACACACACGTGGCTGTGCTTGCTTCTCCATGGGTGGGTGCAATCGGTTTGGGGAACTGTGGCGTGCCGAATGTACAATTACCATTACTACCAAAGAAATGTGGTGTTTTTAGATTGTTGTGTTTTCGGTATACTATACTATCGCTCGAAGTATTACTTTACAATGTCGAAATGTATTGATGTGCATGATTCAATGGCGATGTAAAGCTGTAGGGTGTGTTGGATTAGCGCACGTTGAATACCTGCGTGGGCTGTGTTTGACAGTTTCTTTTCTGGCACAAACTGAGTGTGGGTGGTCATACTCGGATCACCCAGTCAGCGCTGAAGTATTTCTGCTTTCTCTGAAGTGTGAGTGTATTTGAACACTGGGCTTGAGACTGTCGCTGATCTACAGGCGCGTGTACTGTGTGAACGACTTCCTGTGTTTGAACTTGAAGCCCGGGTGATAGTCGTATTCTTTCTTGTCGATGCGTGTGTGTGTGTGTGTGTGTGTGTGTGTGTGTGATTTGTTTGATCAGATTCCGAGCCATGGGGGTCACGTGCCGGTCATGGCACGTTCTCCGCAGACGCACCACCAGCATCACTCGGGTAACCGTCGCCGGGTGACCTCCCTGCCGCTGCGCTCCCTGAACTCACCACCGTCCACGGAACCTCCGCCACTCTCACCGCCGTACGCGAAAGGTAGGCATAGCGGCAGCTTCTGTGTAATATTCGTTAGTTGTGGGAATGGAAAAGGGAGAAGTCTGAAGAAGAAAAAAATGACTGCTTCTTTTTAGTCTATGCAGTCTATGCGATTTTCCATGTGAGTGTGGTATTCATTCAAGGCTTTTGAAGTTCTACATGTAGTATTTTCGCCAACAATCACAGCATGAGACTTATCTGAATGTGTGCACCTATTACAGTACTTATCAAGTATATTTCTGTAAATTAAACAGTCCTTGGTTATCCAGTGGCAGCAATGCTGCCCACATTGCGCGAAATCGCGCATCTATGAGCGACATCCACATAAACTGCTGGGACCATGGTTGTGTACTCGAATCTCATTCTGAGCACCCTTTTTTCTTCCTTTTTTCAGCCGTTTTTTTGCAAAAAGTCCTCGAGCTCGATTTTTTTGATCGATCGTTCTTCAAGGAAAGACGAGTGGACAATCGATCAACAGGGCCGAGGACGAATGCGTCTAGTTGGAGTTCTTGCATTGCACAGGATGACCAGACACACAATATATGTCATATAGATACATTGCGACGATCTAATCTGCACAGTGTTTCCTAATACCGCACGCATGACGGTAAGTACAATTCATGTGATTTCAAATTGTTTGTGATCTACAACGTCGCGAGCAGGACGGAAATACAGCAACAGCACGACAACCGTTATACCAGGCAGTAACCAACAGTCACCTCCGTCACATTCTCCAGATCAGAAGGCAAGTGAGGCAGTGAACATGAAGAAATAAAGTATGAAAGAATGAAAAGTGAATAATTCAAAAATCTCAGAAACGTTGAACGTAAAAAACACTGAGAACAAGAAAAGTGACTTACTTCGATGGCAAAAGACAAAGCGAATGTTCCTCGTATGGACCTGGCTCTTGCGGAATCAGCCACACTGTGGAACCATGTGTTTGATTCCACAAGGGATGGCTACCTGCTCCTCACCAACCAGCCTCCACGACGGTGGTAAAGTCGCCAAAAATACGAAAGTTGAACATTTTGTGCATGCATGCAATAGAAAATTTGTGCTGAGTATGTCGAGTGGCCATTCGCACAGGACAAAGCCGTTGCGCAAGCTGTGACCCTGAAATTTCGTCCATTGGTAGCGAGGGTAACCCTGAGCTGGAAAGTGTAAGGGATGGCATGCTACACTCCCCCGCATACGCTTGACAGCACGATTTGAGGCGTGGAGTAGCAATATACCAGTATCTTACTACCCCCTGATACCTGATGCATGGACGTCGTCATCTTCATCCCGCAGATCGAAAATGTACAGGTGTCGCGTGATTTCGCGCAATGGCTACCCACACAAGTGTGAGAAGCTGATGTGTGTGTGTGTGTGTGTGTGTGTGTGTGTGTGTGTGTGTGTGTGTGTGTGTGCTTGTGTGCTTCTGCGTGTTGATGGCTAGCTGCATGGCTGAATCAACTCTTGTAATAGGAACACGTATTCTAGTACTAGTATTCATTGCACCATTTGTAACCTGAATTATGGCTGTGTTGCTTCACGTGTCGTCTTTGTATTCTTATGGACGGTTGGGTTGTCTTGATATTGTGCGCTTTAGCCTGACTAACTTGAAAAGGAAATGTTGTGCACGATAAGGAAACATCACACTTCCTCAGTCTAAAAGGGAGACCTGCAACATGCCGGAATGCACTACACTCTCAGTGCTCTGTCTACTTTGATCCAATAAAATGTGACATATGGTTGCCACAGGGTAGCATAGACTTCTGCCAAGTTCTGGTTTAAGTCTCTCAGTGCTGGGTTATCACCACAGTTGCCCTAAGCGACTCAAGAGTTGATATTTAGAGAGGCACTTCATAATCCACAACACTTCCGATTCTTGTACATGTACTTGCTTTCCTTGGTTGTGCTCCATGGTGAATGAGAGGTGATATGGCATGTATATCATGAAAGTGATGCAAATGGATGGTCCAAGTTACTTACCGAGTAGTTAGAGTAGTCCTTACCAGTACGCTTGTCTACTTACTATTTCATGTACCGTAGCACTAGTATCTAGGCCTCTGTGTAGACAAGTGAAAGTGCTGAGGGAAATCCCCATCACACGTAAGCTCCAAGCGAGTGGTATCCGCAGCTCCCTGCTGAGCTGAGGTCAAGAACACTGCACTAATGTGCACCAATTAGCCACGCAGTACTGGGATCTGATGCTGCAATTTCCTGGATAATTAGGCTGTCAAGTGGTCGGAGGAGTGGGTGACACCACGGTGCTGGTCAGTATTATTAATGCCTGGCCATTTACCAGTAGGTTCCCGTCTTGCGTAGGAAACACACTCATTGATTATGGAGGCAAAGCAGGCAGCTGAGTGTCAAGTAGGCTAGTATAGCCCAAAGGCCGGCGGCCTCTGGCCAGGCCGTAACTGAATACATCTTCACATTATGCCAGAAGTTCCGTCCTGTCCTGAACTCGCGCACAACAAAGACAACAAAGACGCGCCGTCCTCATGATCTTCCTCCGTATAGACTTTTGCACGAGCAGTAAGGCCGCGGTCACTTCCTCCATGCACGGAGTGCATGCTCCCAAACAAACAAACTGGAAATATCCCATTCACTCTAGCCTATGCTCTAAATAGAAGGTTATTGGAGGCTGGCTATTGGGACCATTCACAAATTACCTTTTTGATGTTATTGAACTTCATTTGCAAGACGATGACAATGCACCCTCGCTATCAGGTGGGCAGTGATTGATATAGGAAAAGTGCTTTCAGAGGTTTACTACTGGTGAAACGCGGCACCCTTGCCATCAGCTGGGCTGCTATTGACATAGGCAACATGACTGGTAGGGATCTGCTACTGGTACTAGTGCGGTGGTACCGTGGTGGAGGCGAGGATCTACATGGATTTAATTGAGCAGTTTGACTCAGAGCCTGCCAGTGTAGCTGAAAGCTTACAGCAGAGCAGGAGTATTTTCTAGCTGCAGTTCTGCATGTTAGCAAGCTGGGAAAGAACGCAAGCTGAGTCCTTTCCCTCTAATCACCTTTTTAGTCCATTTCACAGGTATGTACAATGTAGCGGGTGCTGGGTAGTTCTCGATACTGACATGGGATCATGTGTGCTAAGATTGCTTTCCCGGAGTAGTGGTCTCCAAATGTGTCTTGGCAGACCTGTGATTCCATTGGGTCTCCTGGCCTGTTATGCCGTGCCTAAGATTTCGCGGCCCAGAATTCCTTAGCTGGTAACAGGGCGCGTGGAATACCTCATCTGTTATTGTGTGCGATTGTCCACATTGTTTAGGAGTGGACGGCGCCAGCATGCCACCAGGTGGCGACATGTACCAGCCGTACCACGCCAGTCACCACGGCACCAACAACGGCTATAACGACGATGCACTGCTGCAGAAGATCCAGCAGTCGTCACGGCGACGTAGGCAGCCGTACGCGCCGTCCTTTGCAAGCCGGACACCTGCAACCGAAGGTATGCTGTAGTCAGTATATGCAGTGTGTTGGTTTGCCAAAAGGGCTGCTCCACTGCTCCATTCGAATGTAGTTTAGCATGCAGTTCTATCTTGACAGAGAAGTACGATGTATGGTCATGTGCCATCATATCCGAACCCAGAGTTTGCAGATTTGCACACCCGTGTGTGTGTGTGCGTGCGTGCGTGCGTGCGTGTGTGTGTGTGTGTGTGTGTGTGTGTGTGTGTGTGTGTGTGTGTGTGTGTGTGTGTGTGCGTGTGTGCGTGTGTGTGTGTGTATGTGTATGTATGTGTGTGTATATGTGTGTATGTGTGTGTGTGTGTGAGTATGTATGTATGTATGTATGTGTGTATTCCCTGACGCTGCTCTCCATCCATAATGTGTCCAGCATTGGTGAATAGCACATGACTGTCTGCAGTGGACTCTGCAGCGGCAATGCTAACACCAGGGAACGTGACTGTGTATTGTCGTGTTGCAGGTGGTAACAGCAGTGTGGCATCATCGCGCACGTCCAGCATGTCTGATCTGAGTACAAGCTACCCGACAGAGAACATCTACCAGTCGGCTCCGCGTCACTTCCCCGCACATCCAGCCAGTGGCTTTCCGACACACTCGCACTCGCAGCCATCCAGCGGCCACCACACGCCATCGAAACCGCTCCAAAACGGCCTCCTACCGTCACCACTTCAACCTACGTACGGTGGGCAGAGCCCTCTCAATGGCCTGTCGCCCAACCGGCCCCGCAGTGAGCGCAGTCAACAACAAGGACACATAGCGCCGGCCAACATACACACCGTTCATCCGGCCGCCACGGTGCAGAGCGAGAACCTGTACGCCACCACCACCGCTCTGCTCCACTCCACCAACGCGGGCAGTCGGAGCGGAGTGATCCTCAGTGAGAGCGGCAGCAACTCCAACTCGCCGTCGTCCGGTCACCGGGAGCAGCGACATGCGAATCACGACCATCAACTGCACCGCCACTCCAGCTCTGACAGCATGAATGCACGCCAGCTCAGTCGAGGAACCAGCAACGACAGTATCGGCTCGCTGGAGCGTCTCCCGGAAGACTGCTTTGTACCGACGACGACGTCGGTCACGGCCATCAATGGAACACCAGGCGAATCGACAACTCTACCAATGACACACACAATCAGCAGTGGCAGTATTGATTCCTCCGGCAGCAGTGGTATTGGACACAGCACGAGCCCGTCGCTCGAGCGCAGTGTCCGACTCGGCAGCAGCAACAACATGGCGCCGATCAGCGAGTCACGAGCCATCTCGCGTTCATCGTCCGGTTCGTCGCTATCCGCATCGTCCTGTACCTCGCTGGACGCCGGCGGTAATGGACCGAAGCGTGTCGTGTTTGGTCCGAGCAGCGACCGTAAGAAGATCAAGCTGAACAAGGAGCCTCCGAGCATACAAGAAGCCAAGCAGGCAGCTTTGAAATCACTGACGGTCGGTCAGGCTATGGAGGCCGCCACCAGCGGAAACCTGGCTCATCTGGTGAGTGAAGTGTTGCAGAAGAAGCCAGCCAATGCTTGTTATTAGCTTGCTCTGCTTTGAGTGCCAGTGCATGCATATTTGCCTGACTATGTGCTGTTGTTCTGGCTATACCAACAGCAAGCAGTTGCACTGTGGGGAATTTATTCTCGTAATTCCAGTCAACTTCGATAAGCTATATATGGAACTGACTGGTCATGGTGTGAGAAGGAAGGACATGCGAGTTGAGATTTAACTATAGTATCTCTCTGCTTGTAGTTTACCTCTGCAAGCCTTGTTTGTTCATTTTTACCTGTACTGTGTCTGGACAGCATCGACTTCAAGCGACTGCACTGCAGGCCAATGAACAGCTGTCCATGCTGCGCGATGCCAATGGTGTATCTCCTCTACACAAAGCAGCTGAGGTAAGAAAGGCATGCTCAGAATGCCGTTGATGGCCTCATAAGTGATGCTTGTAGATTGCTCAAATCTGCACCGAAAGGGAATGCATTTTTGTGTGACTTCCTGGAATACAAAGATGGTGAGTGTTCATCATGGGGTTTGTTATACTGAAGTATGAGCTGAGTATCACTACAAACAGTGCAGCTATTGACCTATACAATGCACCATAGTCATATACTTATGTTGCCGAGCTATTTCTCAAGCAATTCTTCTTTTCGTATTGGTGGACTGGTGTGTGTGGTTCCTGCAGTGCGGTCACATTGACATAGTCAACTTCTTGCTGAAGGACTGTGGCCTGTCAGAGGAGGGTCGGCGCAAAGCCACCGCCATGGCCGACAAGGATTACCTGACGCCGTGCATGCTGGCGGTCCAGAACGGCCACTTGGACTGCGTCAAGGTCCTGGTGGAGGCCAGCCAGGGGGACTTTGAAACCGACGATCACGGCTCGACGCTGCTGCACTTGGCAGCTGCCTTTGACCAGGTGAGCTGCCTAGCATGATCTATGACTCTTTAATACCCAAAATTGTTTATGACTTTTAGGTCTGTCACTGATTTCAGCATAGCTCAAGTGCCTTGGCATGCGTAATTTTATGCTATTTCTAGTGACGCGCTTGGCGTGTATCAAAGGGAACTTGTGAGATATACTTCATTGTTGCTATAATCTGTGATATTTGTGTGTGACCTTGTACATGTGTGTGCTTGTGTGCCATCCACAAGGCTGACTGCTTGGAGTACATTGTGGATGCCATGAAGCGGCGAGATGTTGATCCACATGGTAAGCTGGATCCTGGACCGTATGCCTGTACTGCACGCTCATACAGTTTACTCGTATTGTCACAATGAGCCTTGTAATCATCACGGTCTGCTTTTCCTATGCTGGAGAAGGCTGGTCCTTCAACATGTTTGTCTTGACTGTTATGTACAGCCATGACCAGGCTATGTATGAACCGTATGCGACAACACCACAGTTGCTTTATTACTGTATTGTTACTTTGTACATGCCTGTTGTATGCTGTTGGGCTTGCTTGTGTTCTTGTTCCGTTTCCCTGGTCTGGAATGGAATGTGAAAGTTGCAACCATCCACAACTGTCTCTGCAGTGCTTGGCCAGAGTGTAACAGTTATTGTGTGTGTTTCCGTACTGCTCTCAGTTGCTACCGACACTGGCGTGACACCTGCACACGTGGCGGCCCAGAAAGGCAGCATCAACTGCCTGCGCATCCTCTTTGATGCAGGGACGCAAATGCAGGTGAGTGGTGGGCAGCCTGTCTTGCATACGGGGTCGGGGCAAGCTAGACCGCATGTTCACCTATGTGAAGCGGCATTGGTATGAGGTAAACAGTGGAACCGGGGAGTTACGGCCGCCATTCAGCAGTCCCCGGAGATTTGAACTTGCACATTTGAACCTTGAAAAATGAGGGCAGTGCATTGGGTGTTCGGATTTCTCAGGTCTCATCCCGCTGTAAGTTTGCGCATACCTTGAATGTTCTGGCATTGCTTTGACAAGGATGATTATGCTAGGATGGCGAAGCTTATCTGATGTCCAGGATTCGTACAGCGTAGATACATGGAAACATTGTTTGTTGTCTCGGTCATCTTGATGTGTAAACTGGGCTGTCTGCTATATTGCGGTGTTGTGTCCGTGTGTGTGCTGGACAGGCTGATGACGAGGACCTGACACCCATCGATTGGGCGCACAAGGCTGGCCACGGCCTATGTGAACACTACCTGACCGTCATTCAAACATGCTGGGCACTGCACGTCAGCCTGGAGGAAGCCGAAACCAAACTGACCAAGTAAGTGAAGGGTGTTTATTATTATATTATTATCGGCCTTTTGGCGTGGACATCGCCAAGCAAGCTTGGCTAGTCTTCGCTTAGGCCGAATGGAATGAAGAATGAGGAGCGAGTGGGGTCAATGAGGTGCTAATACAAGGATGTTTAACTTTGTAGCTATTCATTGCGACAGGTTGCTGTTCAACAAGTGCATGGTATGTGGGTGCTTTGGAAATACTAGTACAGTCAACTTGGCTAATAACGACTGCGGATATAACGACAATTCGCGAATAACGACAGAATGTCCATGCCCCGAGCAAAGTCCCATCCAACTGTAATACATGTAATAAGACTTCGGGTATAACGACACTTCGCGAATAAGGACACTTTTCTGATGCCCCGCCGAGTGTCGTTATAAGCAAAGTTGACTGTACATGAGATTGGAGCACAGCAGTTACAAACACTGCTTGTACAAGTAGTTATTGTGATGCTACAACTGAAGGGATTGACTCGAGGTTTGCCAGGTTGTATTCATGGTCCTGGCATGTAACTATCAGTGCAGCGTTTGGCTGGGTGCTGACTTCTAGATCGTGTGTATTTGCGAGGGCTTGGTTGAAAGCGTGTGCTTCCCGTGTAGAGACACGTTCGCTCGTGTGATCTGATCTGTCGCCGTTTCGATATTTGTGTTCCTTTCCCCTCACTTAGGAGCAACAAGCAGAACCGGTCGCTTGAGACGCAGCTCACTGACGTAAGTTACTGTTCATCCAACCTTAGGTTAATACTCATGCTTGTCAAAGAGTGGTGGGGTATATGTAGCAAGCGTTACACATTCTGTTTAAAACATCCAGATATCATGGGTAACCGGAGCTTTGATCTGTAGGAAACCTTATGGATAGAATTGAGTATTCCACACTGGTCGCACTTGCTAGGAAAGCAGCAATTGCTAACAGTCTGCTGTGCTTGGACGGCCTCTAGTTACAGTACACACATTCAATGTTGAAACTGTGCTGGCTGTGCTGGCTGTGCTGGCTGTGCTGGCTGTGCTGGCTGTGCTGGCTGTGCTGGCTGTGCTGGCTGTGCTGGCTGTGCTGGCTGTGCTGGCTGTGCTGGCTGTGCTGGCTGTGCTGGCTGTGCTGGCTGTGCTGGCTGTGCTGGCTGTGCTGGCTGTGCTGGCTGTGCTGGCTGTGCTGGCTGTGCTGGCTGTGCTGGCTGTGCTGGCTGTGCTGGCTGTGCTGGCTGTGCTGGCTGTGCTGGCTGTGCTGGCTGTGCTGGCTGTGCTGGCTGTGCTGGCTGTGCTGGCTGTGCTGGCTGTGCTGGCTGTGTCCACAAACCTGTAAATAAACTTACTGTTAGTGCAGATTGATGGCCAATTACTAGTATTCATGTTCATTTTCAAGGTGGTTAACGTGTGTATGTATTGTATTCTGTGATCTTGACCCGAACAGGCACGAAAACAGCAGGCCGCAGTGGAAGACGAGATACAAAAAGTGAAGGAAGAGTGTGACCGACGCCTGAAAGAGGTAAAGCTCAATTTATTGATGGTTGAATGCCTACTTGCGATACGTTTGCATTGCACCTACAGTGATTATATAAGTGGGGACTGTATTCATCCTGGTTTTCGATTTGTTTATTTCCCTTTGCTTCTCCCTGGATACAAGCACTTGAGTTTATACTAGGACGATAGATTGTTTCAGAACAGAAATGGCAGCCTACAGGCAGGTACCTTCATATACCAGTGGAACCTTGGTCACTTCCCTGAAACGCACGCACCCACACACATTGACTAATTTGGGTGTTCTGCATGTGTTGCTATGTGTTTCTGCCCGCCATGCATTGTAGACAAAGGAGGATTTTGCGCAACTGATGACCAGGATGATGGAGCAGGTCGGAGGCGGCAAAAGTGCTGTAAGTTTGTACTTCACATGTGACATGCTGTCAACGTCAGATGACCGTGGTGTGTTGTATGGAGCTACCAATAACTTCTGCCCTGCTACGAGCTCTGTTGAAGGTTGCAACCCTACGGAATATGGCATGTTGAATACCTGCAGAGAGATTGCTCCAGACAGCAAGCTTACAAGAGTAGCATTGATACCCCGAACAACTGACAGTAAGTGCATCGCTAATTGTATGCTCCCTGCGTGTTTGTTCCTGTACAGCTGAGGGAAAAGATGGAGATGATGAATGCCAGCACTTTGTTCCCGACAACATCGCCCACGTCGACAGTGTAAGTCAGTGATATATCTAGTGTCTACCGTAGTCCGTAGCAATCAGTCAGATCGTGCATATGTACAGGTGTTCATCGGCATGAGACTGGAGCAGTGGATACCGCCCTTCACATCTGCGCTAAATCCACTGGTCACTTCCATGCGGTTGACTACAACTCAGTGCATCATGATGACTTCATTCATAGGCATAGTTGACATAATTATGTTCTCCATGTGCTCCTAATTTCTTTGCACTCTTACAGGAAAAAGTCCAAATCAGCCAGCCCTCCCGTTCCTCCAAGAACAGTCACGCTTCCAAACTCAAATGGCTCTTCTCCGGCATCGTCAAAGAGTAATGGCAGTTGGAGGAACCGGTCAGATTTGGCCGAGGGCGTTCGAAAACGCCTCGAGATGAGCCAGTCTCTGGACAGTGCAGAGATCGATGAGGTGATGTCAGTTGTGGAGCGCGAACAGCAGCTCGACTCCTTGGTAAGTCCCATGGCAGGAGCAACTCAGAGCATTGTAATACATAGGAAAATGTAAACATATCCTAGCTTGCATAGTTTTGGTCTTGAATTGGTAATAGGATCGGAATCGGCGTCTATAATTATTATTACATGTACTGTCATGCATATGTGTGTGTTGTGTGTGTGTTGAATGCTGATCATTTTTGCCGTTATTTTCTGTGTTTGTTTGCCTTGCCCTTGCGCACAACGTGATCTGACGTGTCGTTTCGCCTGCCCAGAACATGAGCAATATCGGTAAGCACTCTAGTATGGTGAGGGGAAGAGTTTGGAGGCTTACCTAAAGTTTCAATAGCTGCACAATGGCTTGCACAGAGAGCACAATAGGCAATTGCATTTTCTGTACCTAAACTTTCTGTTCACCTAACCTGGTCAGCTTTTGCCTGCATACCTAAATTTTCTGAATTCGGAGTGTTTGGCTGCCTGCTAGTCAGGGGTTTAGCTAACGCTAAGTAACATTGTGTCCATTTGTTGTGCTGTTTCCTGTACAGGCATAAGTGATGTGGAAGATGAGGATGAGAATTGCCTCCAGTGATATCCAGCAACCGTGCAGCTAGTGCCTTGACAACTCGCCGCTAAGCATGCCACTGTACAGCCAGTTGCCTTGACAACTCGCCGCTGAGCATACCACTGTACAGCTGCATACATGTGCTGGATTCAAGTGCAAACATGCCTCCTAGGTTGTCAGTACGAACTACAGGCTTAGTTGCCTTGACAACTTGCTGCTAAGTGTACCACTTGACATGCACTTCAAGTGGAAACGTGCTTTCTAGGCCCTTAGCCCAGACTACAGACTTTGAAATTCGTTGTGTTCTTGGTTTGGCTGTATCCGCCCCAGCATCCAGATGGTGCCATCATTATAGAGTTGATAAATCTGAACTAGGTCTTTTTCTCTTTTGCACACACTTTGTATTACAGCGCCGTGCTGTGTTGCTGTTGTAAATGTCACCGATGCCTATCAAGAAACAGTGCGTCGGCGCACCTTTGCTATATCTCCAACATACCCAGACTTGAACAGAGAGATAAGAAGATAGGTGTTGATCCGACCTTCCCACATTACCATCATAATGCCCTATCTATATAATCTTATTTGTTCCGCTTTTTTGCCAGATCCAGATTTTATTGAGATATATCACCATGAGTACGATTTTCATTATAAATAGTTTAGATACTGCATGGAAGAGTGAATCAAGTCACAATTAAGCTATAATTTTTGGAAGAGGAATGTGAGCTTGGTTAGAGAATGGGAAAGCCTAACCCAGCTAACATAAACACGAAAGAAATAAGTCCAGCCGATTTTTCAATATAAAATTAATACAACTTTCATACTGCACAAGTGCATCAAGTCACACACGAAAGTAACCTGGGGAAATGAGTGCAGCCAGCCGCACGCAGTAGCTGAGAACATACGTGCCCTTGGAGCTACACAGTACTGGTAGAAGGAGAAACAAAAAATTCTACCAGGGAAGAAAATCTAAAATTTCATTCTATCCTGTTCTGAACTTCACACGTGAAACGATTGGTCAACTGCCCTCCACCAATCAGAGTTCAGCACGTGTTTCAAAGTCTTCTTGGTCTGCTGATATCTTAACTCTTGTTGAAGAAAACACTTCCTAAACTCTGATTGGCTGAGCTGTAACCAGCTGTTTTCTTCCGGATGGTGAGGAATCCGGATACTGAAAGAGGGCCGGATAAGCGAGGTCAGACTGTATGCTTAGGCTAGACGCTCATAGGAAATATCTCACGGATAACCGCCGAAAGGCGCTGGTAGTCCTCGATGGTGTTATACACGGCCGCGGAGATGCGCACCCAGAGTCGACTGTCCACGCACTTCACCGGCACCTCGATTGAGTACTGGTAGTGCAGCTTATCCTGAAGAAACTTTGCATTGTCCGATGTGAGCTTCTGATTATCATCTGAAGGTACACAGGAGCAAATATCACATTCGTTGATTTCGTAGTACACTCAGTGTCACACTGTATACATGTAGTCTGTAGTGGTCAATCTACAGACAGCAAGCTGTTTAAGCGCGATGCACAATATCACTTCTGCGACGCGATGAGCGACGAGCGATGCGATCGAGAGCTTTTTCCGCAAAATTTTGAATCGCAGGTTGTCACAGCTCCGTCGCAGGCCTCATCGCGGGAAGTTGAGCCTAGTTCAACTTCTGCGACGAGCGATGCGCATCACTTTCTACACGGTAGACCCACGTGACAGCTCGCGTGCAGTTTCGGACTGTGCGTGCCATGCCGTGCATTGTGCATCGAGGACTCTTCACGCGACTGGCCAAACCCATCGTAATGAAGTCTAAGTGTAGTTTTTTTGCAAACACTGCGGTACTTGCATCATGTCTATAGTCTTTTCTACAGTGAACTGCACGCAGTTTCAATTACTACGAACACAATGTTTGTAGTCTACGACACGGATGATTGGCATTATTTTGACAAGGATGCAGTCATGCGTGGGCATCTGTAAATACAACTCCCTGGTGGTCATGTAGTGCATGCAGTGCATGCAGTGAACCGCCTGGGCTTAGCTCCTACTATAGTGCGTTTCAAAACTCCAGACCTTCAAAAAACCGTTAGGCCAGCACCTATACCACATAAAATCTGTCATCGCTTCGTGCATACTTTTCCGAAATTGGGCGTTTGTTATCCGATCGCTTAGAAATTTATAAGAGAAAAATTGCGGGAGCTGCCTAAGCAATTTTCCGAAGACAGTTCTCAAAAAGCTCCAACCAAATTTGAATTATTCGAAAAAGTCTAAGAGGTCTATCTATACTTTTGAAACACACTATACTTTATATTAGTTGCTGTACATGTGTGTCTCAGGATTGGTACAAGCAAGAGTCCAAGACTTTTGGCACTATGTATCAGCTGACTGGGAAAAATCCAAAAAAAGAATAGGAAAAAAATGGGAGGGGGGGGGGGGGGTCAGAGAATTTTGCACGAGGACGGATTGTAGGGTAGATATCTGTATTTTGTGACAAAAATATGAAACTCTGTGTTCGGTTTATGCTCCAGTGTGGCTTATTCTCCGCAAAGTACGGTAGTGACGACCCCTAGATGGGTTTGAAAAGGTCGGACTTGAATTATGATTCTGAAACAGAGTGTACATGTATGTGCATGCTTACCTGTGCTGTGTTCATCCCGGACAGGCACCTCCACTAGTGCCATCATGTGACACATATCCAGCGGGACGAGCGTACGAGTAGACCAGTCCTTGACCAGCAGAGTGGCCGCATCACGGAGCAGACCGACGCAGTACTCGCGCGCCCGGTCGACGCCCAGGCTGCTCCAAAACCTGTCGGAGGCATCCAGCGCCAGCCAAGCGCTGTAATCCCTGTTGCCGTCCCAGGAAAACTCCGACAGCATCCCGTGACCGTATCCGTGAGAGATGACGAGCGCCTCTGGACGAGGCACGCGGAAATGATCCAGGTCCAGATCGCCGTTGCTGTACACAAACGCTGCGCCGCGTGCTGCACACCACCACTTGTGGAAGTTCCCGACGACAATGTCGGCGCCCCAGTCGCTGACGTTGAGGGGGATTTGGCCGAGGGCGTGTGCGGCATCGACGATGACCGCGGCCCCGTGACGGTGGCAGAGTTCTGTGATACGCTTGACCGGCAGACAGATGGCCGTGTTGGATGTGATGGCGTCGACCAGAACCAGCTTCACGTGACCGTGGCTCTTGAGAGCTTGCTCCAAGGTCGTGTGAATCTGCAAGGCAATGTCGGCGCTGGATGCGTCCCCCACTGGCGGTAGTGGCACGGTCACTTCGACATGTTTCACCGGGAACCGTTTCGTGACTTCTTTGACCATCTTCTTTACGGATCCATAGCCGATATCCAGAGTGAGAATGGCATCATCAGGATGGAGTACCCGAGCAGCAGTCTGGATACATGCCCAGAGCCCTTGCGTGGCGTTGGGTACCAGCACCACGTCGGCACAGCTCCTAGCGCCGATCACCCGACTGACCAGGCGAACGATGCGTACCAGGTGAGGCAGCAGGACGCGGTCGAAGCTGAGCAGAGGCTGTCGCTCCGTGTGACGTCGCCACACCTCGGCGGCACGCAACGCGGGCAGACACGTGGCACCAAACGCGCCGTGATTCAGAAACGTCCACTTGCGATCCAGCAGAAACACCCCCCGGTCCAGCAGGGCTTTGCCAAAGCAGCCCCCAGAGCCCAACTCCTCCAGGGGCTCGAGCAGCGACGTCATCATTGCATCGTAGCTGGGAAACTCAGGCATGCATATGTCGGGCGGTATTGTCGGCGGCCGGTAATCGCTGTCGCTCTGTGCTATGAGGTCTTGGATGTTGTCGGAATGGAATGACCCGAAACCGGTATATGCACTTCCGGGCACTGCCATTCTATCGAACCAGCAAGGATTTCCGGACAGAAACACGCCCGTATTGTATCATGTACGTAGGTGGCACGTACGATTACCGACCACGGAGATGCGTATCACCCTGGATGGAGGCAGCACGCCAATGCACTATGAGGTTAATCACAGAATGTGTGAGAAAAGCAGACAACCACGAGATCTCACACTTCACATGCCTAGCTCTTATCACCAGGGATGCGACGAGGCGTCAGGAACAGCATGGATTTGAGTGACCTGCCTCATATTATATTCAGTGATAATTGATGTACACAAAAAGAGGTTGTAAAGTACCGGAACTGGTTTGGATGTGCAGCGCTATGGGAATGGTTGTGTCCACCTGAATTCCTTTCACAGATGAAGCTGCAGGAAGCCTCCGCCCTTCTTCAGACAACGATTAGGTAGCGCGAACATTTTGGCAAACCGTTTTTCCATACTGCAGTCGGCATGCACGTACGTATATATTTTTTATTGATGCGAAGAGAAATTGTTGATCTTCACATCTTTGAGTCAAACAAGTTGTGTGGAATGTTGCTTTGCGTCCTGGAATTGTGTTTTGACCGTATTGTCCAATGGTCTTGCCAGTATCGTCATCGACATGCATGAACATCTGCCAACGTCCTTCACAGCTTAGACTTTCAGCTCGTGCTTTGTTGCGCTCGCCGTCCCCTCCTATGTTATCATAAAACTTAGAACCTTCCAAGTTGGAAGGCTGTTGAAGTGCGCATCCAAGATGTGCTAGAGCTGTTAGCCAGTTAGTTGTAGAACGTCAGTACGGTCGGTCAGACAGTGTCGTGCAATGTTATCGCATGAGCTGATTGTTTAGTAACTGGTGATGTTAGTGGACATTATAGCGTAACTTGTAGTTCCTTGGTCCTTTTTCTTTTTTTTTAAATTTATCCTTGGCTCTCCATCCGAGTCCATACTGAAGTACGTTTCACATAGGATGAGAAATGCTTCGGATACTAAGTATAGAATCAGACATGGATGTCAGGGCAGTATCGTTGATTCAGGCCCGAGAGCGGCCCAAGGCCGAAGGCCGCTCGAGGGCCTGAATCAACGATACCTGCCCTGACATCCATGTCTGATTGTGTTTCACACTGCCACCCACGCAGGACAGCACAAGCGAAAGCCACAAGGCTCTCCTCAGCAGAACGTGCACGTGCAAGTGCCCCCGCAGCAGCGCAAACAAAGCCACAGTACTGCACTAATCTACATGCATGAAAATAAGGACACCACATGCACTCAAAAAATAGACCGATCTCCATAAGGGTACGCGACTAGTAGTGTCCGCGTAGGCGTGCCAAATAAATGCAAATAAATCGAAACACAAATAAATCGAACCTGAAATACATCAACTAGAAACACCGAGTGCCTGCCTGCCGAAGTTCTCAAGTCCTTTCATTACTATATGGCACTCGTTGCACAACAATGGCAGAGCCTATAGCAAAGCGACGATTTGCCTCTGTAGAGGATGAAGATGTGGACAAAGTTATCGAAGAAAGGGTGCCACAGGCAACCAAGGACACAACCAAGCAGTGGCTTGCAGTGCTTCACGATTATTTGGCAGAAAATGGCATTGAGTGTGATCTAGAAACAGTGTCAAAGGAAGAAGTAGCTACTGTCCAGTCCAAATGCTATGTAAGTCTTCGGAAAAGACACCAAAAGGTGGAACCTACCAACAGGCCAGTTATGTAGGCTTCCGAGCGGCTATGAATCGAACTCTTCTCGAGCGACGTGGCTTCAACATCATTTCGGACCCAGTATTCAAAAGGTGCAACGATGCATTTGATGGGATGTTGAAGAAGTTGTGACGGGATGGAGCAATCAAAGCCACAGATCATAAAGAATCAATAACGCAAGCGGATAGCGAGAAGATTGAAGTACTCTTCCAGAATGCAAACGATCCCAGCACCCTGGCAAGAAAGGTTTGGTTCCTTACCACTTACCACTTTGGCCTGCGAGGTCGCGAACTTCAATCGAAACTGCGCAAGCAAGATCTTGACTTCATTGTCGTTGATGGATCGACCTATTGCCAACTAGCTGCTGAGTTCACTACTAAGAACCAGGGAGGTGCCACAAGTAGGATCTCCCCTAATGCTGGAATTATATGCAAGCCGGATGATGTACAGTGTCTGCGATTTTACTTGTGCAAGTTAAATCCAAACTGTGATCGCCTCTTCCAGCGGCCCAAGACCAGACACAGCCACTTTGAGCCCACCTGGTTTGATGCACTTCCAATGGGCAAGAACCAGATGTCATCGATGATGAAGGCTATCTCCATGCAAGCTGGCTGCCAGACTCAGTACACCAACCACTGTCTGCGGTCCACAACGGTGACAGCATTGCATGCCAGTGGTGTCTCTGACAGAGACATAATGAGCGTCACTGGCCATCGCAACAGTGCCAGTCTCTGGAGCTACCAGAGGCTAAATGTGAGTGACAGAGTGGCCATGTCAAGCAAGCTCGCTACTGCCAGTACTGGTGTTTCAAGTATATGTTCCACTACTCCAAGGTCAAGCACGCAAACACAGCCTAGTGCAAGTACAAGTGTATCAGCAGGAAGTGTTCCGGCAATACAGACTCCCCCTACTGTGCAGCTGCCCATGCCTGCTCTAAGCAGCTTAGATGAGTTATGCATCCTACCAGGCTTTCCAAGCTTGCAGCAACCAGTTGTAGATGCGCCTACCTTGCCTCTGCTAACGTTACATCCTGCGCCAGTTGACGACATCGATGATCTGCTGACAAGCCTGGATGATGACGGCCTATCTGCCCTGGAAAAACCACAGCAGTCAGCTCCACCTCCTGCTCCATCACTTCCGGTAAATTTTTCAGGGGCGAACTTCTCTGGTGCAAGCAACGTCACATTTAACTTCTCAATAAACAAATAGCTTAGTTGGTTTGCACCAGGAAATGTACAGTCACACTTGTAAATATTCCTCTCTTCCCAAGTCTGAAGTAAGAACGCTTTTCTCTTTGTTTCTCTATGCCCAACCGTCTTGTTTCAATTGCGCAATGAAGAGTGCGGGTTCATTGGACCGGTACTTTCCGGTCAATTTTGCAGGGGCGAACTTCTCTGATGCAAGCAACGTAACATGTAACTTCTCAATAAACAAATACGTCAGTTGGTTTCCGCCAGCAAATGCACATTCAAACATATCACGTGCTTGTTCCCATCCGACGGCCAATCAGCATCGACTTGTGCCACGGCAGAAATTGTGTGCATTGCCTAGGGTACGGAACGGCAATGCCCTCCTAGCATGCTACAGAGTACGGTCTACCTATGACATCCAACGCCCTGCATGCATGCTATGCAAATGCCAGGCTATGGTGCCATCTATCAGCCTAGCTCGCCAGGGGTCTGTGACAGTGGCAGTTTATCGTTGTCAGCTCAGGTCGCATGTCACATTCGACTGTGAACTGACGTTACTTCTCTGGTAAGCGAAATAAAAGAGCATGCACCTATCTATCTGCTCTGAAGCAAGCCAAAAATAAGTGGCAATCACCGGCGTCAGTTTTCCATGTTCGTTTTCCATGTACGCTCTCGGGCAAGCCCTCGAGCTTACGGAGCTGAAACTCACAAGCTGAATCCACCACGTCCCCGACCACCACCCCAACAGAAACTTACAAGCTGAAGTTCCAGCTCCGTGCGCTCTCCGCCAAGCCCTCGAGCGCACGGGTGAAGTTTCATTCTGAAGTTCCACCTCACAAGTTTCACGTCATGAAGTTTCAGCTCTGTGCGCTCTCGGGCAAGCCCTCCAGCGCACGGTACGGCGGAAGTTTCGTTCTGAAGTTTCACCTCAAGCAAGGTGAAGTTTCAGGTCCGTACTCTCTCGGGCTTTGTTGATTCAGGCCCTCGAGCGGCCCTCGGCCTTGGGCTACGCTCTCGGGGCCTGAATCAACAAAGCCCGAGAGAGTACGGACCTGAAACTTACAAGCCGAGTCCTCCACGTCCCCGACTGCCACCCCTACAAGTGTCTTCCTTTTATACCTTCATCCCCGCGTGCTCAGTTTCAGCTCCACACGCTCTCGGGACGTGCTGATTGGTCAAGGACCTGAATGGCACCGCATGTATGCCATGCGTGGGTGGCAGTCTGAAACACAATCAGACATGGATGTCAGGCTTTTTCTTTCTCTCTTGTTACACCTATATCCATATTTCCAACAATGTAAAACTGGTTCCTTTTTTCCCCACTACATGCACTTCCAGGGCCGGATCACGTAAGTCTCTCCAGGTAAGCTAAGGAGATCAGGTAAGTCTCTCCATGTGTGACTATACCCATCACGTGATCATTCATGCCCTCCTACGGTGCCATTCAGGCCCTAGGGCACCGTAGGAGGGCATGAATGATCACGTCACGGGGTGCACAGCGCGGTGCATGGTAGTAGAGGTGGCAGGCAGGGCATGATCAGAGGTTCAGGCCCAGCCTGTGAGCGCTCTGATTAGCTCAAACCGTGGCAACGATCACGTGGCATGTGTGAAGTCTATTTCCTGTTCTCTCTGGGGTACTGTATAAGCAGAAATATTCGTCTGGAATTTAATTTCGTCTTTTTCGTCCAAGGAGATTTTGGACTAAATTAAATGTTGGACGAAATTATTGACCGACGAAATTTTCTGCCTCTACAGTACGTCTTATCCGACTTCCACCGCCTAATCATCTCATCAGGTCACCCCAGAAAATTTCAAGTCACTGTAAGTTTTGACTTCAACCAGGTACTCCCACTTGAGGCACTTCCTTGCCGTTTCCAATACAATATCTACCAGCTTTTCAGCAAATCCAACCGCTAACCCCTACTGGCCCAACTGTAGACTATGTACTTCGAAGTAGTTCACTCCCCCCCCCCCCCCCCGGTAGTATACTAGCCCTTGGTGGATAATGTTCGATAAATAAATAAATTGGCAGATTCTGCTCGAAAAGCAGTGCCAATCAGAATCATACAAACCTTATGTCAGGCACTTCATTGATTTCTGCTCCATTTTCTTTATCCACACACCAAACATACCTACATCAAACATGTACATGTATCAAAAAATAATTCTGCCGGCATTCTCCGCCAAGGGCTAACCCGTAGACCTACGGCGCACTTACCGGTGTCGGAAGTCCTCAGAACCAGAAGACTCGTTCATTCGCGAATTCTCCACTGCTCAGCGGTCCATTCATTCCAGTCGCCGCTGTGACGCTGTCCTTGCCAAGCAAGTGACTGTCACAGTACGAGTTTAGCAAAACCCATCGCCCTACCTACTACTCCTACCAAGAGTACATTATGTACTCTTGCTCCTACTCCTAGAAGTTCTGCTCTAGCTCTCCGGACCCGTTGAGTAGGTCGAGAGTGTGCTACCGCGCCGCAGTACCGATACGAGAATGATTGTTTAGTTCGAGCGGAGAACGGACAGGCGACTTTTCTCCACCAGACCGTTGCATGACCTATTTTTCGTCCGAATAAAACAATACAAGTCATGCCTCAGATCATGAGTCATGGTGCTGATTGAGTTTTCACTTTTTGCGCGGATTAGATAATAAAATGTCCAGTCTGATTTGCGCATCATGCTTTTAATTACTTTTGTAGTACACTCACTCGCTCGCGTTGTCCGGCCGCCTCAGACACGGGCACGTCTCTCTACCGCGCCGGGCACCTTCAGCTTATACTATAACACAAATGCTTCGAATTTGGGTTTTTTGAACTTTTTTCCGTGTGTGGAAGTGCTTATGTTTCACTAGTCACTGCCAACCTATGTAATCCACACATTTTTATCAATGGGTTCCCTTTGTATCCTCAACATGTGCAATACGTGCCAAATAAACTTCTTCAAATAATAATAATAATAAAAAATATTAATGATATCATGCATGGTACCGGTAGAGGAGTTATCTGAGATACGGGCAAATCTGAGATACGGGCAGTGCATGCCCGGTCCCAAGGTGCCTGGATAAGAGATGTCCGAGTGTGCATTGTACTGTACACTGACTGTGCCAAGAATGCAAGAAGCGGAGTCACTGCACTGGAGCTGGAGAGGAGGCACTCGACAGTCACTAGTGCCAGTGCCAAATATGACGAGCGCATTGACTCTGTAGACGGGCCAGCGCTAGCGATGCAGCGATCACTTGAAGAAGTTTTGTCTTTTGACACTTCTCCTCACTCTACAATGACTTATGTAGCTAGCTCTCGACAGCACCGGAAACCCATGATGATGATTATGTACAATGTCATGTAGCTGTAGGCTGTAGCAGTAAGAGTCATAAACTTTTGGTAGCAGTCATCTCTTGTCTGCTCTTCGAGTCCGACAGCCTGTCGCAGTCGCTCTGGCTGGCATTTGGCAAGGCTAGCTAGCTGTGACCTCCAAAAAAAGCAGTACGCTATACGAGATCTTCGTACTTCAGACGCTACAAATGCGTACAACCAGTGATTCCAAACCTTTCAAAATTTTGTTGTCCTGTCCTTGCATTCTGGTCTGGCGTTGAAGGGAAAGCGCACGAAACTGAATTCAGATTTGAGCTCTACGCAGTTCGTCAAAGTTTGTGTTCGAGCTAAGTACATGAAGTAAAGCCGTAGAAGAGTGAGTGTCAGGTTGTTCCAGCCCTCGTGCTCTATCACCGTTAGATTGGGGCGCGGAACATTTTGAAATCTCTGTCATCATTTTGATTAATTTCATCATGAGCGGACACTTCGGTGACCTGAGCCCCAAGCAGAGTGCAGCGTTGCTGAAGGTAAGAGATACGATGAGATTCACCGGCATGTTATGCACTGCTCACAATCACCGGTGTTCAATGCGTGTACGCGTGTGCAAACGCGTTTCCAAACCATGCACGCTAGATCCTGAGAAGGCTAACTAATACTTTGTGACACGGAACACATCAAGTAAATGTAGTTACGATCATGCTGCATTACCATGATTACAAGACTTTTAATTATTAGTTCTCCTGCATTTTAAAGGGGAAGTTAAGCCTAAAATCAAAACTTCACCAGTTGTAGTCTTCGGAGTGCTGAGTCGAATGGTCTTGGTCCGAGGAAGCTAAGACCGTCTCCCTTTATCCTTTATTCCCAATCGAACTCGCCACTTCCACCGAAACTGGGTGACTGCGACCTACTAGATGGGGATTTGTATGCAACATGTCACTAAAAGCACCGTTTCGTTCTTATAAAAGCGCGGATGACCATGATTGGCCCATATGTTGTACAGTAGGTATCGGTTATAGCGTGGGTGTTTGAAAAACGACTTTCTATTCTTATTTCCGATATTTGTTACACACGATAAACCAAGTGGGACATATCATATGCATATGCGCGGAGGCAGGAAGATCACCGTACATGCAACGTAGTACTTCTGTGCATGCGGCTGGTCATAGTCAAATAGGCTTACCATGTGGCTATACAACATGAGTTACATGACACCAACAGTTGAACCTGCAACACTACGACGCAACGCGATTCAGATCAGAACTGCATTGAACAGATGTTATTACTACAGGTGATACACCTTGTACTAATCTGGCATGTTTCGCTACGCCAAAGTCCATTCTTAGGACCGATATATTCTACTGTGAGATAAAATTGCTTGTAAGAATAAATGTGCACTTGAAACCCATGATTGTTATGATTATGAAAACATGAGAGTTCATTCTTGTAGGCAGTATATTCTTTTACACGACCACGCTATAACCGATACCAAGAGTAGATAAACAAGAGTGTGCAACTCCGGATCTCTCCTGCATAATCTGCAGATACCCCCGCCCATGGCGGAATTTTTTGTTGACGTCACCTTTTTTCAGAAGAACGCGCATTTCGCTGCAGAGCAGTGTGAGAGCACGTGCTGGGAACCGACCTTGTAGTGTAAAGCCGGCCAAGAGCACGAGGGAAAACCTTCCGAAAGACTCGCAGCGCGTGCGTCGTCGAAAAGATTATGTCAACGAAAAATTCCGTCGTGGGCCTACCCAACCGCGAGTTGCACGCTCTTGTTTATCTACTCTTGCCGATACGCCCTGTAGTCTTTTGGACACTGAGTCGACTGGCTTTGGTCCGAAAAGGCTGCGATGCAGCATTCGGCCCTTATTCTCAATCAAACCTGGTTGAGTAAGCGGTCATGTGCTTGTGCATAAACCATGTACCAGTCGTCTGGTCACTGTGCCTGCAGGCTACAACTTTCATACCAAGGTTCAACTCAGGTTCAAAGGTTCAACTTGAGTGACAGGAACGCTGTAAAAGTTGTAGCCTGCGGGCACGGTGACCAGGTGACTGGTGTACGTATGAAACCAAGACAAGCACGAGCTGAATGTCTCAGCTTTGAAGGACGTTGGCGGATGTTCATGCATATCGATGACGATACTGGCAAGACAATTGGACAATGCGGTCAAACCACGATTCACGATTCCCCTCTTATGCTATCATATAACTTAGAACCTTCCAAGTTGGAAGGCTGTTGGAGTGCGCATCCAAGATGTGCTAGAGCTGTTAGCCAGTTAGGTGTAGAACGTCGGTCAGTGTTGTGCAATGTTATCGCATGAGCTGATTGTTTAGTAACTGGTGGTGTTAGTGGACATTATAGCGTAGGTTGTAGTTCCTTTTCTTTTCTTTAAAATTTTATTGTTTAATAATTGTTCGTCTTTGTTGAATTAATGAAAACCCCTACACGCACCATCCTCAAATCAAGTGGTCTCTTCGCTGCAAATTACGATTATCTCAATCAATTTTACACTTGGTACTACCAGTTGGTAGAGTTGATTTGTAAAAAATAAGCGAAACATTTCGGGCCAATTTCTCATAATGGCCCATTTTGAGCAATATAAGTGGTAATTTGAGCAAAAAATCCCGAAAATGACCAATTTTGGGGTGCTCATTACTCCACAATATTGATGGTGACCCGCTACCTTTTTTTGGCCATTTCGTTACTACATGGCACACTGAAGACACTGCATACTTAATATCCCAAACATTTCGGGCCGATTTGAAAATCTGATTTACCGTAATTTCCAGCTACCTTTTAAAATAAGGTTTGTGTCTTTTGTTGCATTGGTTTTATTGCAATGTAGCTGCGTGAGTGTGTCGCCGATGTCAAAGATCAGTTCGAGGAAGATGATGACTATTACTACTTGCGCTGGCTTAGAGGTAGGCATGAGTATGAGTCAGCCTTCCGGAGCCTAACCTAACTGCCCTGGTCATGGTTTTGACTAATAGTAATGGTGGGTTGTGTAATAGAAATACGAAAGATAACCGGGCCAATCGTATCACACTTCGTTGCGACGGTTGTTGATTCTAGTTTGTATTTCCTAACATATCCCAATATTTTTAATTTCTACCTGCACTTCGTGTTTGTGTGCTCAAGCATTAGATCAATTATGCTACAAGCAACCATTTGTTTTGCTTTTTTCCGCCTCCTTGAGCCTTATAAACACTAATTTGCACCTTTCCTGGTGATGTGTTGTTGGTATTTTTCATAGCTCGAAACTTTGATGTGGAGAAGACAGAAAAGCAGCTACGAGATGTAAGCCATTTCAGACTGCTCTACTTGATCTAGTTTAGTGTCTCTGTCTCTGTCTCTCTGTCTCTCTCTCACTCACTCTCTCTCTCTCTCTCTCTCTCTCTCTCTCTCTCTTTCTCTCTCTCTCTCTCTCTCTCTCTCTCTCTCTCTCTCTCTTTCTCTCTCTTTCTCTCTCTCTCTCTCTCTCTCTCTCTCTCTCTCTCTCTCTCTCTCTCTCTCTCTCTCTCTCTCTCTCTCTCTCTCTCTCTCTCACACCCACACTCTTGCCCTCCCTCCCTCTCCCGCAATCTGTGCTTTGGTTGGTGTGTGGGCATCCCCAAGACAGATATTATAGCGAATGTGATACAAGTATCTTTGTATGCATACATGTGTATATTTGGTAATTTGGACCAACACTTATCATGCGTGTATGTGTGTGTGTGTGTGTGTGTGCCCGCGTATCTGTCTGTGCATGGTGTGCCTGGCTGCACATTGGGCATGTGACCGGCACGTGAACACTGTAGCACATCGTGGCAATGGACACCTGGAAGTTCAGCACCGTACTCGACTGGGAAGCGCCACTAGTAAGAGCACGTTGTACTGTTGTCAGCATCGCATGGTCCTTGCCTGCTCACCTGAGTTATCACATGGTGGACATAGTTTTCCAATGCTTCTAGTTGTAAATGGTTTCCGCCTAGAACTGACAGTGGTGATCAACTGATCATATCAAAATATTTACCCGTGTTTTCCGGAGTATAAAAGCCGCACTTCAAACACTCATATTTCACCCGAAAAGTCGGTGCGGCTTATACTACAATAGTCGAATGAACCGTGAAATACAGAGTAGATGTCTGTATTTCATGACAAAATATCTAGGGGCAGCTTATACTCCGGAAAATACAGTATGTCCATTCTCTATTCTGTACCTGACTAGGGCATTGCCCAGTTTGAAATTTGACTTATCCGTTTCTGTAGTCAGTAGAGGTACATGTAGTGTGAGTTCAGGACACTGTGCAAGCAGTGCAAGTACCCGGGTCATCGGTTCCAAGGTGCCACCCCTTGGTACCACCAGGAAACTCCCTCGATAAGTATCCACTTACTTCTGGAGAATCCTTCGAATAAAGTCTAAATGAAAATGAAAAAGGTCCGTGCAGAATACACGAGTCCTGGTACTGTAAAACATGAAATTTTAGGTGCATTAAAATTTCGGTGCCAGGCACATGCCAGGTTTCAGGTGTAATGTAGAATTAGGTGACCAGCGTTCCGTTCACATACAGTGCATACTCTAGTGGCTTTTAGGTGTAATTTAAATTTATGTGCCTGGTTTCTCCACCGGAATTGAAGTTTACACCGAAAATTACATGTTTTACAGTACCCTCAAGTCCCGTCGGCTACCTCGGTGTCCAAGCGCAAACCAGCCGAAAATCAATACAGTGCAGTACTGGCTTCAAAGTGTAAAGAACAATGTAGAACGGCCTCTGCTGGGATGGTTTCATTTTGAAAATAATTATTGCATGCAGATGGAGAATGCCCAGTTTCTTCTGGGTGCCGAGAATTGACATCAATATTTTGTCGGAATTCGTATTATGTACCTGCAGAAAAGGTAGGTCGGTGGGTGGGGGCTGAACAATACTGAAACATTTCGTTTTGTAAAAACGATCGGTAACCCCGGACGGCCCCTTAGCCTAAATCGAGGGAGTCTCCGTGTATAGCATTGCTGACCTAAAGCAAAGGTCCTTGATCCGAGTCCCGGCGATAACAGTCCATTTATGTGTTTCTCCATTTCACCTCCCGCAAACTAATCAATACTGCTTTGTCTTTGTGTCTATCCTCGATATCTTTTTGAGCGTGTAAGGGCCTCTTTCATGGACAGTCGTCAAACACTGCAATTGTGATCTTAGCCTTGGCGGTAGCTTTAGAAATGAGAATGAATGTGTCGTATCTGTTCTGCCTGGGCTTACGATGCATGTGCAATCTCGCTCATGAATAGTACCTCGGGTGTACTTGTAGCAACACCTCATGGATAACGCCACCATCTTCAGACGTAGTGACCATTTGACTGCGTGCTTTCAACCTCACCAATAGCGACAACTCGTGAATACCGATGTTTTTCTTATGTACGACATTATGCACGATCAAGGGTTGTGATTCGCCCCGGTTGACTTTACATGTCCTGTGCATCTTCTGCAGGTCATACAGAAGTACTTGACTGGCCGCCTGCATGGCTATACTCGTGAGGGTCAGCCCGTGTTCTGGGAAAGAGTAGGACGCCTGGATCTGCGAGGTACGCTGCTGTTAAAGAAGTATAATTTCCTTCGACTGCGAAGCGCTGTTGTGGGGACCAAGCGCATACTGTCTCATTCATTTGACCTTGAATACATGTGTATACTGCATAGTACATCGGTCTGTAAGCATGCTTGAAATGTATGCTATTCTGCATTATAGGTCAGCGTATGACTTTGACACTACATACCTCTGTTATCCTTCAAGATTTTCCTTCCAAATTTTCTGTGTTCCGGTCTCAGTTGATGCAGTCCCTTCAAAAACGCAAAGATTCCCTGGGCTACTGGCATAGCGAGAACACTGGTGAACTCCCTGTTTAAATAATCGGCGTGGAGACAATAATCTAAATAAGGCTATGAACAGTGGTATCAACTGCGCACTCCCAATTTATACTGAATTTCCACTGTAGGTAGATCATGATGCTTCATCTCCTTGACAGCATGCTACTCGTTGTTGTTTTTTCATTGGACTTGCTTGGCAACTCGAAAAAAGTGTGTTAATGCCATGATCCTCTGTGCCCAGGAGTGGTGCGTGCTGCCACGCGTGACGATACGGTACGATACCGTGTACGCCAGGGCCTGGAGATGATGCAGGGGATGAAGGCGCAGACAGAGAAGGTAACTAGTTATGCTGGTTAATGCGGCTGCGGTGAATGCGGCCAACTGCGCTTGACGCTGACAGTTGCATAGGCATGTCCTGTGTTGTGGGGTGTTAGCCGTGCCAGAGTATGAACATCTTGTTGGAAGTAGCAGCAAGCCTGCCCTAACCTGATGCCGTTGATGCAGCGGAAACTGTCCTGACATGACAGGATTCCGCTTGATCCAGGGGTGCATGTTCGATCCACATCACTTTGGTGCATGAGAATTAGTCCATTCAGGACAGGGTTCGGCAAACACAGGTGTTACTGTCTTACGATTCAAGGATGCACGTTAAGTGTTAACTTACTCTGGGTGTGTTATTTCTTTGGAAGGTTTTGCCAGAAAAAAAAGATACAATGGAAAGTGTTATGCAGCATGATCCGATGTTCATTGTCCATGTGCCACTGCTTTGATATGAACCGTTAAACGCCATTGTGATAATGATTGTGTGTTTTGCCGTTTCGTGGCAGTCAGCTCGTGTTCAGAGGAGGAAAATGCGTGGTTGGAAGTGGAATTTCTAGTCCAGGTGTTTGTAATTGCTCCGTGTGTTTTTTCTCATTCACCTCACAGCTTGGGCGCCGAATTGACACTTGTGTTGTCATATACGATATGGAGGGCCTCTCGATCCAGAAGCACTTTGCACCGAAGGGTGAGTTTGGGTGGACGGGTATTTTGTGCGGTGGTTTTCGCGAGCGCTAGAATCCTGGAGTGTGGTGGCGTTCCTACTGTGATCTCGAACTCGTCAGTCACTGAACTGATTTTATTGTAAAGAAGACACGAACTTGTAGAGTGTGAAGAAGAGTATAGCAGATAGGGAGCGGTGGAAGGAGAGCCACTGGACAGCTGGATAGTGTATCAATAAGCGCACGAGGGGAAGGCTAGACAGTATGTCTCCAGACATCAATAGGTATTGTACGAAAGGCCAGTCAATAGTACTAAGGAGTGAAGTCAACCACAACACAGACAATAGCTTCAGACAATCATGACAGGCATGATACGGATGATATAACATCTCCCCTTTCAAGAGTGAAACTGGCAGGCAAAGAGGCCAAATAGAAATGGAGTATTTGATACTAGCGCCAGCAGAGAAAGAGCGCAACCATGCGTTATGTGGAAGGAGTGTGAGCACAAAGAGCAAGACGCAGAGATCACAGTGCGACTCTACGAGTACAGAATACAAGTCATGTAGTAAGTACATGGAGTTGCACGGAGAGTCCATGTCATGCAGCATGGCACTCACGAACAGCATGACTGTTTGGTGCTGTGGTGGTACTTACAGTAACACCACCCACGGATTTCTGACTTGTGTCACGTTGGCGCTGCGCTGTTGACACGCGCGGAAGTGACCAAGTAACAAACGGTTCGTTTCTTGCGAGTCTTTGGCTGTAGCTGGGCAATCACGCCGAGGGTGAGCTGCACCACCACAGACTCGATGGATCGTTGCTACACTGAGGCAACGGTGTCGGAGGTCGAGCAGTACGACGTGTTGTCTGAGGTTTCCGCCGCGTTTGCGAGGGGCGGTGAACCCGGGAGAGACTTGCGGAGCGCCATCTCTGTCCTCTCCGTTCGCAGGTAAGTTTCGGCCTGCTCGACAGTTGTGGTAGCGGTCTGAGGCGCTTGACGGAGGAGGAAGACTTGGGCATCGGCCGGGAGGGCCACGATCAGTTGTTCTCGAACGAGGAGGTCATCGACGTCGTCTGAGGACTATGCAGGAGCTGCAATGAGACTTACACGAGGAGCTGCGACCGGTAGGAACGCGGAGGCAGGGAGGCTGCTTAGAGGCAGACGGACGGATTCTGCTTAGAGGCAGACGGACGGATGGCAGACGGACGGATTCTGCTTAGAGGCAGACGGACGGTTTCTGCAATGAGGCAGACGGACGGTTTCTGCAATGAGCCAGAATTGCTAGAGAGAGCCTGAGTAAGAGGGCTAAAACGGGTAAAGAGGAGTACAGTTTGAGGACTACATTGCAAGCTACTCGGCTGGATTCGTAATCAAGCCGCTTCTGGCACCATGTTGTGATCTCGAACTCGTCAGTCACTGAACTGATTTTATTGTAAAGAAGACACGAACTTATAGAGTGTGGAGAAGAGTATAGCAGATAGGGAGCGGTGGAAGGAGAGCCACTGGACAGCTGGATAGTGTATCAATAAGCGCACGAGGGGAAGGCTAGACAGTATGTCTCCAGACATCAATAGGTATTGTACGAAAGGCCAGTCAATAGTACTAAGGAGTGAAGTCAACCACAACACAGACAATAGCTTCAGACAATCATGACAGGCATGATACGGATGATATAACACCTACCAATGCGGAAAACTCAGTCTGAGTATCCCGCGAACTGTGAATTATTTTCAGCAAACTCTTCACATGCATTCGAGGGTGCACTCAAACGTCTCTTATCCGGACGCCTCAGATACGGGCACGTCTCTCTACCGGGCACCTTCAGCTTGAGTTCCTATGGCAAAAATGCTTCGAATTTGGAAGGGGGGGGATTAACTTTTTTGTTGTACGCGCAAGTGCTTATTATTTTGTCACTGCCAACCTGTGCAATCCACACATTTTTATCAATGGATACTTTTGTATCCTGAACATGTGCAATATGGGCCAACTACTGAAACCTCTTCAAAAAATGATATGATGCATGGTTGATGAGTCATCCTGAAGTACGGACAAATCTGAGATACAGACAGTGCCCGGTCCCAAGGTGCCCGGATAAGGGACGGTCGAGTGTACATGTTAGGATTTGACTCAATCTTGCACTTTTTATTTTTGTTGTCGTGCTTGATCTCTGCAGGTATCCAGTACGTTGTAGAGGTATGTCCATTTGCAATGTGTTTGTGTATTTTAAAGTTATCTCAGTATTTATTGATTTCACATCGAGTATGCCAATCAGAGGTGAGGGGTGAAAGCTAAAATATGCATCAAGAGAATAATTTGATACGGGACAAGGTTGCGAGAAAAAGAGAAACTAACCATGTTTCATTGTGGGGTTTGTGTCTCCTTTCTTATGCCTAGATGGTCAAGGTGTTTGAGGCGAACTTTCCTGAAATCCTTGAAGCGGTGTATATCGTCAATGGTGAGTAAGGGAGAAAATAGTACTGTTCTCTGGTTGTGTTGATGCTGGTCTGTGGGATCTGCGAGTGTGTGTGCGGGCACGCACGGGCATGTGCGTGTGTGTGTGTGTGTGTGTGTGTGTGTGTGTGTGTGTCTGCACTCGTGTTTGTGTATGTGTGTGTGTGTGTGTGTGTGTTTTCAGGCAAACTGGTTTGCAAATATGTCCCTCATCAGTTAGCCTTTTGATCTGTTTGAACGAGACGGGTGCATGAAATAAATTCATGATGATTGCGGGGGTGATTAGTGGGGGCAAAGCACTCCAATCTCATGTTGATTTATGTGTGTTTTATGTTTGTGTGGTGTGCTTGCTGCCATCCTGCAGTGCCTAGTATATTCGACCTTGCCTACAACATCGTCAAGCCGTTCCTGAACGAGGTCACGCGCAAGAAAGTCATGCCCATACCCGGAGCCCCCGGTCAGTAACCGTCACTGCTACTGATGTGGGCCTCATTGTGTATTGTGTGCTGCATGTGCTCTCAATGAATCCCAGACTACATGTACATGTACAGTAACACTATTGCAAGGCTACTGGAAATGCCCAATGGCCTAGAAGTAGAGAACGTTGCTTGTCTATAGGAAAGTGTCTCGGTTCCAGTCCTGATGGTGTTGGTCGATGTTTTGTTCATGCTGTTGTCCGTTGTACCTCCCTCGCACATAACCTGAACCTGGGTGTGGTGTGTCCTACTCTTTTTGTTGCTTTTTGTAGAGGTGTGCTATGAACGACTACGGGAGCTTATCGAGCCCAGCATCTTGCCAGCGTGCTATGGTGGGTCGTTTGTGCCGGAGGATGGCGACATCAGCTGTGACTCACTGGTGAGTTGCTGCTTCTGCCGGTGCTCGCTGCTGCTTTTATTGCTGTCTATCTAGACCCTACTCCATTTCGTCGGTTCATTAAATACAGCTCGCCTATTAATCAGAATTGAGCTCTATGCATCTGTGAGTGAGAATGTTCCATTCATGTCTGCTTTGGGCTAAGACAAAGGCTTCAGGAACAGTGATCATTGTATATTATGTATTTATGTATGTTCCCATCTCGTATGTGCATCTGCGTGGCTTCTTTGCACCGCACCACGCAGCTTGTGGGCAGCGCTCTTGTGCCGCGCTCGATGTACTTGAAGGCGTCCAAAGTTCCCGTCAGCGAGGAGAGTCAGACGGTGACCGTGTCCCGGCGTTCCACTTCACAGGTTGAGATCGAGGTGACGACCGCAGGAGCCAAATTATGGTGAGCAATTGGCTGTTCAGTGGTCCCTTTCTAATCCCGCACTCGTTTGTGCTACAGAAATTCTGGTGGATTAGCCGGGGAGGATGCAGGATTAGAAAAATCTGTTTTACTGCTGCAATGTGCGTGAAAAGGGCATTTTGGTTGCTGAAAATTATGCTGGTTTATACTTTATACATGTAGAGGGTGCTGGTTTATAAAGTGCTGGATTAAAGAGGGACGACTGTACGTGTATTGTCGTTGGTTAGGTAGAATGAAGCTGAACATCATCGAGTGTATCACGCCGCGTGTTCGTGACACTCAACGTGCCGAGTATTTACCCAAGCACAGGTCCCACCTTTTTTAACTTCGTCGCCGAATAAAGGGGGCGCGGGTTACTATCGAGAATGACTCGTTCAAGCGAATGTATTGAAGTCATATGGCGGAGACCTGAAAATGGGGTGCGTTATCGGGGTAAATGTGTGGCATGGGACCTCAGGTGGCTGGTCTCTCAAAACAGAAGACCTCATGCCCCCCCCCCCCAAATACTTCAACAACAAAAAACCAGGTCTTTTTATTGTTTGGACGATACTTCCACCCTGGATAGGTCACCTCTTTGGAATATTGGACTATCAAGATGGCATGTTTCTCCTACAGGAGCACGTTTTGTATGATGATTGTGTTTGTGGGCATGTACGCTGTATCTGTGGCTTGGTGATGTAGGTGGGGCTTTGCATCGGAAGGCAATGACATTGCGTTCAGCGTGCTGCACAAACCCAGTGAGCACGCCGGTGTGAAGCAGCATGCTGGACAGATGGAGGAGATCGTGCCCAGTCGCCGGGTTGACAGCCATGTGAATTTCGAGGAGGGTAGTGTCGTCTGTAAGAAAGCAGGCATATGTAAGTTCTTCTATTGTAGTCAAGTTGCTATCTGATGATCGGTTAAAACCGTGAAACTCAGAGTCACAGCAGAAACGCTTTTGATTCCTCTCAAGTGTGTGTAAGTTCTTCGAAGTGTTTCTTACGATAGCAATGCATAAAACACAGTGGTCCCTTTGTAATCCGGCACCTTGCAGCGAAAACTCGGCTGGATTAGGGAGGGTGCTGGATTAAAAATCCGATTTACTGCTGCAATGTGCATGAAGAGGACATTTTGGTTGCTGAAATGATGCTGGTTTATAGAGGGTGCTGATTTATAAAGTGCTGGATTGAAGAGGGACGACTGTAATAATTATGTTGTGACATGAACATGCACTTTATTTTATAGTTTTTATTCATTGCTATTTTACGAGTGTTGTCTCCACCTCGCCGGTTTCTTATGGGCTTCAGAAATTTGCTTTGTTGAACTCCTGATGAGATTTACATGTTTGTTGAACTCGCCGATGCCAAAAGTATATACCCCCCCCCCCCCCCTCCCACACACACACACACACCTTTTCTTAGCACTTGGGAGAGTAACCTGGAGAGTGCTCTGTGTTCCTGCAGCTCTTCTTGCCCCCAGCGGCGAACATTCACTGAGCAGCAGCAGCTTGGATTCCTGACACCTAGCAGGCAGTAGTACTCTTCCAACCTGCTTTCTGGTCAACTGCTAAAAGTGCTAATATCAAGCATGATTGCCCTGTTTATCGTGCTGTGATAGAACTCAGGCACTGCAGGTTGGAACCATTGTTTCAGTGCTTCAAAGTAGAACCCTTTTGTTGTTTGCATTGGCACCATTGCGCTGCTCTTCATTTTGTTTGTGTTTCCTGTGGTGTAGATGTCGTGCGCTTTGACAACACGTACAGCTGGACTAAAGCCAAAGTTGTTCACTACCTGGTGAGAGTCGAGGAGCCAGGTGATAAGGAACCAGTATCACCAACTGCTTCACAAGACGCTGTAGCGGCCACTGCTTCAAGAGAAGCGGCGGCTGCAGCTGCCACGGTTGCGGACGTGTGAGCTACAATTCGTCTCCTTACCGCCCTTCTAGCTCCTTTCCGAGTGCCGCCCTGCCCATCTCAGTGTAAAGCATGGCAAGTTGCAGCTATCTTCATTATTATGCTGTCTGGGTGCTCTCTCTCTTCTCTCTCTCTCTCTCTCTCTCTCTCTCTCTCTCTCTCTCTCTCTCTCTCTCTCTCTCTCTCTCTCTCTCTCTCTCTACCTCCCTCGGTGATGGTGATGTGGAATTCTCCAATACGATGTGCCTCACTCCCCGTGTGTCAAGGCGGTAGTTTCTGACCAAGACTCTTTGTGACGTGTACCTGTGCAGTCTTGTCTTGAGGCCATTTCTTTGATGCTCGGTTCAGTCATAAGTTACCATACAGTACAGTGATGATTTTCACTGCCACGAAGTGCATCATTCTCACAAGTCTCTCTTGTCTTCATCACTTTCGGCGTTTGTGTCTACATTGTCGTTGGTTCACACGTTACGTGCAGGTCTGGGCAGAAAGCACACTTTTTGCTGCCCGTCCAACCCGCATACCATACTCAAATAACATGTATGCTGTGGCCCGGAGAATCAACACCGTCGGGAATACATAGTCATTGCGGCCAACGCTGACACTGTTAGGGGCACGAGCCAACGGGCCCGGTGCTCCTCGCCGCATTCCGTTAACAATACTTTTAAAAATACCACACTGCCCTACATTGGCTGTTATCCCCATAGGTCATTTCATACTCGTGAATCGTCTGAATCAGTGGTTACTGGGTCTACTGTGCATGCAATGCATGTACCTCATTGGCCTACGTGTACGACTCGTACCAGTCAGCATGCTGCTTCGGCTGCTTTATCCCAGTAAATCAAAGGCTCTACTTTACACCTCGTGCATGTATGTTGCTTGCTTCTACGTTGTGCTGTTCCCACGAAGAGTATTGGGGCGGCACAATAATCTAAGTTTTTTTAAATAGTTGATTTTCCAATTGTAGTTTTTTTTCGCCTAGAGAGTATTTTTCGGTCTTTTCTTATCAGTATCCGTGTAGACTACTATTACTGTGGCCTCTGCCCACTCTTACACGTTACTGGTGTGATCTATTTAATCCCGTGGAGCCATGCAGCTCCACTGTGTCTACCCGCTATGTAACGCTATTTTCTTCTACTCCAGTCATAATTTTCGTTCACCTGACCTTGAATTCCGATTTTGCGTCCTGGGTGGACGCTTGTTTTTTAACGGCTCAGACAAGTTTCTGAACAATGTGAATGTATGAATCAGCAGTATCTACTTTCCATGCTGGTGTACCTGTGTATGGAACGGCGTGTGGAGAAATCTATAGGAGCTGTGGTAACGTATGTGGCTCTGACAAGACCACGCACACATGCCTGTGCAGTACACAGCGCAGTGCATCACATGGTTCGATGCGTAACGTTTTAACGGAGTCACTACATTCTCAACCTACACATTGTGCATGGAAGGGAGTTTACTGACACGAACTGTGGTGTTCGTCTCCACGCCAACTCTTATTTTGATTTGAAATGCTCTGCAACACTTTTTTACTGAGCCAGTGGAGCGCTCTACAATGCAGTTCTGACATGTTCTGGTGACCTGTGTATACAATCATGTACTGTATAGACCTTAATCGATAACGTGATTTTTGGACTCGCCTCCAGGGATTTGTCGTAAGCTGGGGCACGCGTGCATGAAACGAGTGGCAAGAAAGGCTCAGTTCGTACAAGGGAGTAGTAAAATACCGGTATCTACTCCTATGTTCCCACGCCGAGTCCACTGTGCACTGAGTGCAGGTCTCTTGCCACTCCCTGGTTCCCGGGACCCCGGTTCACGTGATTGTGACGTTTATCGAATAAGGTCTATAAGCAGAAATATTCGTCTGGAATTTAATTTCGTCTTTTTCGTCCAAGGAGCTTTTGGACTAAATTAAATGTAGGACGAATATCGATTTGTCCAGCTTTTCTCTACACTCTTATGATCCGTGGACGAAATGTTCAACCGGACGAACTCCTTTTCTTTGGAATTGGACGAAATTATTGACCGACGAAATGTTCTGCCTCTACAGTAGTGTACAGTATTGTCAGCACCTACCGGTACTCCCTCCCAACCCCCAAATAGATTGCATGCATGCACTTGCAATGGAATGCCGGCATCACACATCACACCACGCCATCGCAATGCCACATGATGCAGAGCAATTCATGCTCTGTATTCCTGATTTTCAAGTATCGCAGCCAGGGAGTAGGTATTTTACTACTCCCTGATCCCAGCTTCTTCTCATCTCAAAATAGACTTGACGTGCCACAAGTCCCCAGCATTGAGAGGCCTGTGGCCAAAATAGGAAATAGCAGGATTGAACCATAGAATATTATAGTAAAGTGAAAGCAATGGAAACAGCTAGTTCAGCTAGTTCCAGCAAAAATATACCGTAACTTTGAACAGGCATACTCGAAATAGGTTGACGTACCTTTGCAGCAGATGTGGCAAGCCTGTGACTTGTACGTGTCACAGTGTGTGTGTGTGTGGGGGGGGGGGGGGGGGGGGGGGGAGAGGAGAGTAACGTCAGTTTGAAGAGCATGATGAAACACTGGCCGCGTACTGCAATGTACCAGTAACTGAATACGCCACCGTGCTATACATGCATGACAACTCGATTGCACGCGAGCACAGTCTGATCGTGTGTGCACCATGCAGCTACGGCTGTTGCCTTGCCTTGAGTTCGTCGCCTTCTCAGCTTGCTCGTCGTCACGACGCGGACACATGCTGCTGATGCCGTCGGGGGCTAGCTTGTCGTCATACGGATGTTGCAGCCGGGGAAGCCAGTGGTGCAGTAACCCAGTGCCAGAGGACGACGCGGAAGTAGACAAAATAGATGCGCATGTGGCACAGGGTGCACGTGCTCTTCTTATCGCTATAGACCGGTGACCACTCGGTGGTCAGGCCGGCCTCGTGGAAGTCACGCCGCAGGAAGTTCAGCGTCATGTCAAAGTCCAGGCCGGGCGGCAGAACGGCGTCGTACTTGAGCGTCGCGGGCTCCTGTCCAAACACATGATTGGTGCACGCCGATGCGTCCTGGCGATAGTCGTCGCTCGTCCTGGGCCGGAGCCTGTCGGGCCGTGTGAAGGCGAACGTCAGGTCAAAGTAGCCGGTTTTGTCGTCGAGAAACGCCTCCGGACTGGTGGTGAAGCGCTTACGGGCCGACTCCAGCAGCTTGTTCTTGAAACCCTCATACGCCGGGCCAAGCCACTCACGCGCATGCTTGAACATCATTTCGGCGATGACGTTCGGCTGCGTTTCGCACCAGCTGATCAGCCCGCTGAGGTTGTAGTAGAGCGCTTCACGGTACACGTCCAGGGCCCTCTCGACGCGCGGCAGTTCGCCATGCCGCAGGTAGTTGAGAATCGGCGCAAAGCACTCGCCGCCGTCGCGGTCGATGAAGTATCGACCGCCCGAGTCGCGATCGACGCGGTGACGTCCACTGAACATGGCCGCCAGCATGCTGTCGGCGTCCTTGCGCAACGTGGACAGACGCGTCGTGAAGAAGTGACCGCCGACATTCAGCTCAACCACCTCCGGGAACTGCGTCGACGAGAGCGCTGCCTCCTGCGGAGCAGCAACACAATAAAATCGAAGGCATTCAGTATTCAAACTCGGATAGTGAGCTGATGTCCCTGTCAGTTTTGTGCCTTATTGTCGCACTTGCTGACTGTATAATTATGATCAAGTTACTTTAGTGGACAGTAGGTCATAACTCACAACATTTGATCCTTCCTTTATTGATCCATGTACAGTCAACTCTGCTTATAACGACACTCGGCGGGGCATCAAAAAGGTGTCCTTATTCGCGAAGTGTCGTTATACCCGAAGTCTCATTTAATGTATTACAGTGGGATGGGACTTTGCTCTGGGCATGGAAATTCTGTCGTTATATCCGCAGTCGTTATTAGCGAAGTTGATTGTACTCAATGTTGGTACTGTAAGTCCACAAATATTCGGCGCATATTTATTTTTGGCTATTTTCGGCCTGGTCATGTTTGGCTGAAAATTTGTTGCGGCCAAAATTTTGCTTTGCATGGTTCAGCGTGACAGTGTATACAGGCCGCAGCAGTACAGGCCGAAATTTTGATGTGGCCAAAATGGGTTTTAGCCTTGGGAGGCGGAAATTTGAATGCCATGGGCCGCAAATTTGTAGACTTACAGTGGTTTGAATGGAGGCCCGGGGGTAGATCGATATCTGCATGGTGGGAAGTCATAGCATATATGTAGGGACATGGCACAAGACCATAGTGTCTGAAAAGCTGCGTTTTGCGACCCAGTATTCGAATTTCCGAAGTGCGTCGCGATCGATCGATGCAGCTCAAGATTGCCCCTACAGCCTGCTGGTCCTAAGCATGGCGACACTGTATCATGTGAGTGTGCATAACTCTAGCCTGCCTGACTGAGGGCGAATGGAACAGGCAGTCCACGGTGCGAAGCCCACAATAGAGAGGTTAAAGGGGAAGTTAAGGCTAAATCAAAATTTCACCAGTTGCAGTCTTCGGGGTGCTGAGTCGAATGGTCTTGGTCCGAGAAAACTGAGACGCTCCCTTCCTACTTGAATCCCAATCGAACTCGCGCACTTCCACCGAAACTGGGCGACTGCGCCCTACTAGATGGGGATTTGTATGCAGAATGTCACTAAAAGCGCCATTTCGTTCTTATAAAAGCATGGATGACCGCGATTGGCCCATATGTTGTAGTCTTTTGGACGCTGAGTCGACTGGTTTTAGTCCGAAAAGGCTGCAATGCAGCGTTCCTCCTTTATTCCCAATCGAACATGGTTGAACAAGCGGTCACGTGCTCCTGGGTGCCCAAATCACCTGGCCACCATGCCAGCAGGCGAGTTTCACACCAAGGTTCAACTCGAGTTCAACTCGAGTGACAGGACTGCACCCAAAAAAGGTCAAACAGGCTAGTAAGTTGTACCCTGCAGGCACGGTGACCAGGTGACTGGTCTACGCAGGAGCACGTGACCGCTTGTTCAACCATGTTCGATTGGGAATAAAGGAGGAACGCTGCATTGCAGCCTTTTTGGACCAAAACCAGTCGACTCAGCGTCCAAAAGACTACAACATATGGGCCAATCGCGGTCATCCGTGCTTTTATAAGAACGAAATGGCGCTTTTAGTGACATTTTGCATACAAATCCCCATCTAGTAGGGCGCAGTCACCCAGTTTCGGTGGAAGTGCGCGAGTTCGATTGGGATTAAAGTAGGGAGGGAGCGTCTCAGCTTCCTCGGACCACGACCATTCGACTCAGCACCCCGAAGACTACAACTGGTGAAATTTTGATTTTAGCCTTAACTTCCCCTTTAAGATCCACGTTATTTCTGACGGGTGCAATTTCACGTCAAATTTGGCGTAAAACTCCAAATTTCCACGCGAGCTGCAGGTCACTCGCATTGTTTTTAGACGCGCGAGCCAAATAACGCGAGCGGAACTTTCGCGTCAGGTCAGAAATAATGTGCATCTTAACCTCTCTATTGTCTCGCTTTCCCCTCCCCACACCATCTCTCTTGATGCCACAGCTTCCTCCTGGAAGGTGAATATTGAAGCGGCTTGTTTTCTAATCTAGAGCATCTCGAAAGAAAATTGAAGACTTCTTGGAGTTCATTCATTAAGCTTCTAAAGTTTTTCTCGTCCATATCATCGTCAGGTGCTAAGACTGAGCCACAGCTATAGTATTCCACAGTGTACTGTGCCAATATCAGATGAGCAAAATGCAGTTGTCCTACATAACCAGGGAGTCGCACAAGCGTGTGTGCGACTCCCTGGTTGTTGATAATAATGGTCCTGACAGCTCGATTATTTCTGTGTTTATTTCTTATTCCTTATCACTTTTATTTTCTTACCTCGCTTTCCTGCGAGGTAACTGTTGCTGCCGTGGACGCTGCTAAACTTTGAGGCTTGCTCGGCGGAGTAGCAGCTGGGGAAGGAGCGACTGCTACGCACAGCCGCGACGAAAGGCTGCTGGTGGGGCAACATTGCGCGACAGCCCTTGTTTGGTCCACGGTCTGGACAGCAGCAGCAGCAGTGCCAGCTGCAGTTGGACTGTGTTCATCCATCGTCACCGAGGGCGCAAAGAAAGAGCACAAGACTCCAGCGCGAGATCGCACGCAACAACTACCAGCAACTTCACGCTGCCGCTGTAAGTCCTCTGCATGTGTAACTAACTAATGATTATGTAACGTTACTTTGCAAACTGATCCTGGTTTGCGAACCACTGCAATAATTATGACCTACTGCAAAAATCTCTTCTTCTATGAGTATGACCACTAGCACTGAGTCTGTACTGATGACCTAGCGCATAGCCTTATCTTCCGATCAGATTATCCTATCTCTCGGTATTTTTGCAGGGCAAATCAGCTATGACAATGCACTGTATCATCTCAGCAGATCAGTGCATCCAATGATCCATGCGCCACAGGCACTGGGCCGGCCGCGCTCGCTGCATCAACACTTCCCAACACTGGGCAACAGTCATCAGTCAACACTGACAACAGTCAACAGTCAGCGCAGACACTACAAGACTACGTACAAGTCATGTAAGTAGTTGCCGCGATGATTTTGACAGACTGACACTTGACAGACACCATCAACACGGCCGGGTGCTTCAACACGGTACTCGTACGGTATGCCCCCACATGAGCGCGACCCAAAACAGCGCCGTTGACTTCAGCGCCCCCCAAAAGCCCCATACCCAGAACTGGACATCCCCAAAACAGACCACCCCGTCAGCGCGCACGCTCAATACAGGTCGACTCATTTACACTCAAACCCAAAAGAAGGACACTCGACTTGTCAAAGACTCAAATCATGATCAACTCGAAATGGCCAGTTCAGTATTGAAGGGCGATATTGCCTGGACTCAATTTATAATCAACTCTAGAAAGCAATGATGAACTAAAAAAAAGCAATTATCGACTCAAAAACACCAGTTCAGTATTAAATGGCGATATTGCCTGGAGCGAATCCATGAACAAATTGTGGGCAGTCACGAGATGGCTTGGACGTTACCAAGTCCAGATATAAATACTAGTAGGTTGTAATCAACTCTAGAAAGCAATGATCAACTCAAAAAAAGCAATGATCGTCTCAAAAAACGCTAGTTCAGTATTACATATTTTGGTTTTCCGAAAATGGTAATCTGTGATGGACTGAAACAGAAGCAGAAAGATAATAAGGCACCCATTTTGATAGTTTTTGATAGTCCAGGGGATGGCCCACGCCTGGTAAAGAGAATAGAGAAAAGAAAAGACGTTAAATGGCGATATTGCCTGGAGCGAATCCATGAACAAATTGTGGGCAGAGTCACGAAATGGCTTGGACGTTAACAAGTCACCGCAGCTGCAAGAGGTGATTGTGCTTCTGCTGGCCCCGAAACAAACTCGCTGTCCGTGCCAACACGGGGCAACATGCCAGAATATGGTCAACAGTCTCCCCCCGGACCTCCGCACAAACTGCACACGTCAACCACGGAAGTGTCGCCAATGACTGACCTCTGGTAGTTCCGTCAACCACGGAAGTGTCGCCAATGACTGACCTCTGGTAGTTCCTGGTATTAACCACCTGATCCTGAGCAGCAAATACAGATGACTTAGCAGATGGACGCAATGGGGCAGACTTTAAGAAGGAGAGAGGCATGTCCAATACACCGTCACTGGGCTGCCAATAGCGACCATGCAGGGGCTTCTGCCGCAGAGAACCTTGGGTGGTGGTTACTATAGCAGACTTAAACAACATCAGTTGTTTCACCTCCGATGTCCGGGATGTTGAAATGCTCCATAGCCGTGGCTGCCCGGGAGATGATCGACTTTGTAGGTGGGAGATTTTCGGGATGAGAATGCAGAGCAGCAATCAGCGGCAGGTCAGAGTGCACCTGGAGGTACCTAGACTTCCTCTCCAGCAGGTGCTCAACCGATATAATCCCTCGGCCGACCTCAGATTATTATTACATCTTTCTTAAACTCGGATACTGAGCCAGTAATAAAATTAATGTAAAAAAGAGAATAAACACATAAGAACGAGTTATGCAGCAACTATCCACGACTGTAACAAGGTAAATATTCAGAATTTTCGCTTCGCTCATCTTCCCTTCTTCGGTCCTACGTAACCACGAACCTTCCAAGTTGGAAGGTTGGTTTGCGCACTGGAGATGTGTTAGAGCTAGGTCTCGGGCCGCTGAATGTCTCAGTGGCCTGTCCGTTTCGTGCCCTATTATCGCACAGTCACTTTCTGACTGTTTATCATCTTGTTACTGTCGTGGATAGTTGCTGCACAACTCGTTCTCATGTGTTTCTTCTCTTTTTTGCATATCTTTTTTAGGAACGGGTTTGCTCCTGAGTGATATCCACCATGGTAATACTGTACTAACATCAAGAGTACATAAAACTGGTTATACACTCTTGCTAACATGAGCCTGCACATTATGGGTCACGTGTGTAATGAGCTGGCTTATATTCGGACGTTAACGTAATTGGTCGCGCCAAAATGGGGCGTGCAAGGGATGAGACGAGCTGTAGTGACACCGTGTCACATTAGGTCGCGCTGTACTAATAATAATAATTCGCGGGATTCGCGTTGGCATCGCTTGAATGTTCAGAAACACACAAACTAGCCTTCGCTTCCGCAGGCCACCACTATGCCTATGCCTTGCACACCTGAGTGGCGAATGCAGACCTCACAAGTGAGTCAGGGGAGAGTAGGTGAGTCTCTCAACCAATCGGGCGTGTAACGGCCCATAACCCTGTAAACTGCATCCTTGTTACCCTCACTCCGAGCTGTGAGTACCCAGTTGACCGTGGGTGTCGGCGCAGTTCACCACGCATAAAAAGTCTTTACTCACGTAAAAAGTCTTTGCACGCTCCCTGCTACCAGCGCGGGTCTCGAACTCGGGACCTCATGATTCGCAGGCAGGCCTGCAAACCAATCGGCCATATGCGTTGGTCGCTGTTTTGGGTTTGGGTGTAAATCACTCGTACAGCCACGTAGATCGATCTACGGGTGCATCAACCAAAAACATGATGAATGGCGTACATCTTCTCCTCATATCATGCATTGTACTAGTCTTTGTAGCCAGAGTACACCCTCATGGAGGTCAAGGTGAAAGACTGGATGTCCGGGAAAAAAATACTACATCATGTACTGTCTTATGATGAGTGTCATCACAGGGACTCGGCCTTCACTTTCGACCAGCGGATGCTCCCTTGCCTTGGCCTTGGCAGGCCTTGCTCTTTGGAAGCTGTTGTGTCACAGTGTGTGGTAACTAAATTTACGTTACTAATGAGACAGAGTGCGTTGCGTATAAGCAGCTAGTTCAATCGTAACTAAACGGTCACTGACTCACATGTTGCATTACACATACCTATTAAAAAGTCCTTTCACTGTTTCAGGCTTCAAGTGTATTGTGCGGCAATTCAAACCTTCATACGTGCTACATGTACCCTGATGCTCACCTCCGTGCCCGATAAAGTCTCTTGCTACGCCACTAGCACTACTCCTTCCTATTTCAATCAGTCAGACAGAGTCAGAGAGTCACGAATCAGTAAGTAACTGTTGGTTACAACACTGCACTGCACTGGTACAGGATCAGTCCCAACATTCGGTGAACGCGATGGCGAAGGACGCCCTCGGAAAGAATTGTTCCCGCGACTATGGCATAGCGGAGATCAGCACGGGTTCAAACCATCAATTGGCCTTGGCTGGAAGACGTCGATGACTAGAAAAGTCTGTCAGGTAACTATTACTTCTCCAGCAGAGCCTCGCTTTGAGCCTCGCTAGCGCTGGGCCCCAACCCCAGCAGCGCAATTACTTGGCCTGGGATGGCCCAAGGGGACACATTACACATACAGCCCTCACGCTGACAGACGCACTCCGCGGTCACTTTCGACCAGGGAGTAGTAAAATACATCTACTCCCTGCTTTTGACTGGCAATCAATACCACGCCAGTGGCGTGCACCGAGTCTTGACAGGGCTGGGGGGGGGGCAGAGTTGGTAATTTTTTATCTGGAGACACACTGTATGTATTTGTGCACATGCGCATCCACCGAACATCCTACCGGAGGTCACGGCGAGGGCTAGGGAGGAGGAGACAGGGGTGCAGGGCACCAATAGGCACTGGTGCTGATGAGATTTTGGGCTTCTCCAACCGCTATCATGCCCGCACAAACGCGTCGGAGAGGAAAACAGGTCCAGGGGTAGAAAGGACAGAAATAAAGGAGCAGTGAGGAATTGAGGGAGGGGTCAATGTTAAGTGGAAATGTTGGTATAACTGGTAGCAGGATAAAGCGGGTTACCTTTTACATAAAAGCAGTTTCGTTGTCTGACGATTGGTTTTTGCCATGAAACTCTGACTAACAACAAAAACAGCCCTATTTACTTCCTTTTGTGTACCTTTTGCGTAAAAGCAGTTTTGCAAAGAGGGTGCCAAAGTCAATGTACACATACATGTACATGTTTGACATTATGACACGTAAAACTAAAAGTAAGATAGGCCTAGCCGACCAGGCTACAGTCTATAACAGGTGACTTCACTCCAGGCACGTCGGCTCATCAAAACACTGCTTACATTCGACGTATCTTTCTTGCTGTTCTTATGACGAAGTTCCAGAATGTATTGGCAATGTTCCACATGATTTCAATCAAGAGTTATGGACCTTGCTTCGATGTAAACACGCGGAAGAAAAGCGAAGCCCCGCATCCTTGATTCGTGGCGGGAGCAGCGCAAGTGGATTGTGGAAGCACATTCTTACATCTTCCAGTCGACAACGTTTTTGACGAACATCTCTGCTGCGCACGTGAGCGAGAACGAAAGGCTGTGGCGATCTTGATTTGAGTCAACAGATTGGAAGATAATATCGCCAATCATATCCTTGCTTGAACTGACTTGCTGGCAACTGAAATCCGACCCCCTCGCCGGCGCGGCTAGAGATCGATCCCCCTGTAGCTACTCTCCACTGAAGAAAGAAAGAATGATGCCAGTATTTTGAACTGCAGGCGAAGCAACTTCTCTCTCTCTCTCTCTCTCTCTCTCTCTCTCTCTCTCTCTCTCCCTCCCTCCCTCCCTCCCTAGCAAGAGTACTTGGTTCTAGCAAGAGTTCATGGGGGTTATGAACTCTTGGTTCTAGGCAGTAATGGGGAGGGGTAGTTCTGGAGAAGGATGCACCTCGAGGCTAATCCTCGGAGCACAAAAATTTCAAACCGCACCCTATCTACACTAACTTTCTTGTTGTTATATGGCACGGCATGTGTGTCCACAAATAATTCGCCTGCCCTTTCTAATATGCTCTTGCGGAAAAATTATCGAGTCCCCAAAATCCCTGCCCAGGGCCCATTTGTACAAGGGACAAGGGATGGAGGCGGCAGCACAGCGCAGTGATCACCCTGCAAGTATGGTGATCGCAAGTCGACACGTACACGCGCTGGCATCATGGAGCACACCCGCTACCCTGGACACGAAACCACAACACACAAACAGTTTAAAAGGAGAAAAACAGTTCAGCAATGGCACTCATGCAGTGCTTACGAACACCAACGCACAGCGGTTATAATACTGTTAAAAGATTTCGGACGGCAACATTGACACTACTGAAATAGACGAAAGAGATGATACGATTGTAAAAACCCTACATGACCAGCCGTTACAATCAAACGAAAGCGGAGATGAAAACACCAAACCAGCACGGAAAGGGCAAAGGGATGCCGAGTAGAGAAGAACTCACTCGTTGAGTTGATGGGTAGTGGTGGTAGGACACGAGCCAAACACATAAATAGACAAAAAAACACAGGAGAGCGGGGTAATTAAGGATATCATAATCGGAGAGAAATGACGAAACAAACCTGAAAAAAACAGGCTCAACTCAAGCGACAAGTCAGGAAAAACCGGGCAGAAAAGAAGAAGAACCGTGTAGATGAGTAGAGACAAGATATACAGCGGACGATAACACCAGTATAATATGTACATATAAACAGAGCCAGCAGGTAAAAACAAAACGAGAAGCAACAACAGCAACAGCGACGACAACGACAATATCAACAGCAGTAGCGACAGAAGCAGCAGCAGCAAGAAAAAGAAATAGAAGAAAGGAAAAAAACTGCTGCTACAACTCCAACACTGAGAAACTCAAACACAACAATCACCAGCCGGCTGGTGATCACAGGGACATGGGTAAGAAAAGAGCCTCGGAACCACAGCAATGCGACGGGGCAACTTGCATGGGAATATACAGCAATAGTGAGGGTAGCATACATATATTACATGTTGGACATCAAGCTAAACTCAGGGATGAGTTGTCAGCGTACTAATGAAGCGGTCGATCAATACCTGAAGAAAAATCCGGCAATAAATCCAGTGTTTTAAATTTTATCTGCTGGAAAGTGGCCCGCAGCAGCCGTTAGCAATGAAAGAGTAAACAAAACGCGGATAAAGAAAACGAGTAGAGGAAAAGAAAAATATACGTCGTGCCGGCGCGAAACCTTGCCAGATCACGTGAACAAAAAGTTAGCAAAGGCACACTCACCGCACCCAGCGGCCATATTCCTAGTGTTGCCCTGCTTTGGAGGTCCCTACACACATCTACATGGACAACAAGGGCACCAGATACTGTGCCTCTGACTAGACGCCTGTGATTCTACCAGAAGGGACACCTGGAGGTGAGAAGAAAAACCAAAGAAAAAACATCTCACACATGTCAACACAACACGCAGAGTGACAATGCTGACAATGCTCTGCAAAAGCATCATTGCGTGCATGCATGAGCAAGATGAAGGGCGCGTCCTCAGGCCCATCGCCAGAGCACTGCCATCAACCTTCTCTCCGCGGCGTCTACCCTAGCATGGGCATGTGGAGATGTTTGTTTGCTTGTTTCTATTTTACTTCACCAGATACGCTGGCAGTTCTGCCTTCTCGTCTGACTAAGATGCATGACGGCATTTTCGTGCAAGCATGCAGAAAAAAAAGAAGGAGGCCTTAGGACATTGAACAAACCTATTATAATTATACAAGAGGAGAGAGGTAGCCATCTGCACACAAACACACTATGCATTGGAGCTGAGGAAGGGACAGTAATGTTGAAACAATGAACAATCATGCTATGCCTCTGCTTCGGGTGAGGGCGCTGCATTGTGATAGCTGCTATTTTCACTTGAAGAGCAAACCCCTACGCTAGGTCTTTGCCTCTGTGTTGTTTTCCAAAATATTTCTCAAGGTGTGCAAGCTCCACTGCAGCCACTTCATAACACAGAAAACCCTACACACACCAGCAAGTGGTCTCTGCTGCAAATTCAATAATCTAAACCAAATTTTGCTTTGAGGATAGCATGCGTAGTAGAGTTTTCTGTGTCGTTTTCCAAACAAAAACAAAACACAAAAATCGGTTGTTGAGCCAGTTCTTCTCTTTTCAAACCCTACGGTTAGTCGTGTTCGGACTTACCAGCCTATGTAACATTGGCAGAGATTCTGGTGTGAGGCAGCCTGCTCCACTAGGAGCTTTACCTGCGTCTCCACTGCACACTGCTCCACGTGCGGGAAGTCGTGACCTGCGAACACGTGCACACGCAACACACACATGCGAGCACAAACACAGATGTAGTAAGGTACAGACAAGCAGTTTGATTGATAACTCAGAGTTTCATGAACTGAAAAGCTCTGTTGACAATCCCAAATAGCAACTTCGCCTAGTATCTGACATTGGTACAAGGTGGGGTTCACATGGCGTGACATTGTTCAATAGGCTACGCTGGCAAGCATGATGTAAGCAGTGCAAAGTGAGCACCAGAGAGTTGCAGCCAAAGCAGGATTTCAACCATGTATCTATTGTTCAGACGGTAGTACGTAATATTTCTCTGGCATGGCATCACTAAGACTAGAAGTAATGGTTCCTTTTATTATTGATAGCTGGAGCAGTCCTTTCTCTGTCTTGTGCCAATACTGCAATAGTGTTTCATGTATCAGGCCTGAGCTACACTGTAGGCTGTAGTCTTCCCTGTCTCTCTTGTGGTTTTCTATTCATGGGGGCGATCTACAAAGTGGCGTCATAACTATTTCCAACTGGCCGTTCATGTATTACATGCATATACTTCTTAGCTGTGTGTTGTTGCTTGTTGCTGTGCATGGTCATACATTTGTATTGCATAGTATCATGGCTAGCTTTCGTGCCGTACAACAGCGCGTGTGCGGTGGCTACGCCTCTGCTGTTTTGCCAGCTGACAGTGCTGCATAAATTACTTCATCTTGGCCTTTTGTCTTCGGTTGTGCACCGACATGGAATGTTTTCGGTTTTAGTAGTTCCTTGGTTCGCGTTGTGTAGCTAGCTAGGCTGCTCTTTCAGGTGTAATTGTATTTGGAGTGAAAAGATAAGATAACGTGTTCCTTCGTGTGAACATTCTGGTAGCAGAGGATGGTTATCGCCTGAGTGAGCAGTTCAGTTTCGGAAATTTAAATTATTAAGATCATGTCGTCGCCGGAGCCTGAGAGTGAGAGCACAATCAGGGCTAGCAGTCAGAGAACTGAGCTCTTTTTAGGTGCCATGGCAGAGAGGGCAGGCGACGTGATCGAGGAGGACGAGGAAGTCGAAGAGGACGAACATGGTCAAAGTGACCAGCGATCGAATGAACTGATGTTCGTGAAAATGAAAGCTGAAAAAGCGAATCGCAAGAGAAAGTTCACCAGGTGTCGCAGAGCCGTGATCGTGGCCTTGCGTGACGGAGTTGAAGAGGAAGCTGCGAGGTCGTTGTTTGGCGAATTAGAAATGATCGAGGATGCCCTGAACGGTGTGTTCATGGACGTACTCGAGTGGGCTGGCGGCATGAACGATGCGCTCGCAGTGGCTAAAGTGACCGATGAGATGGAGGAAGCGGAGAAAGAGATGAAGGAGGTCACAAGGCTGTATCAGGAGTTCCTAGAACACCAGCCAGCGTGGACGGCTGCACGGAACAGCCACCCAGACAGGCCAGCGTATCATCAGTATGCCCAGGCACCAGTGGAAGAGCCAGGAAGTCCACTGAGTGTGATATCGCTGGGCAGAAGTGAAGGCTCCCAGGATCGGGATGAGCCTGGTGATGGCGCGGCGCTGGTTCAGGAGAACCAGGCAAGAGTAGAAGACAGTGATGAAGTGGTTGTGACCACAAGTGTCTCCGGCAGTAGTAACAGAGAGACAGAGCTTGGGGCTAGAACAAGGCCACCAATGGAAGCTGGGAGTAGGAGGTCAGAGCGTGAAAGAAGCCCTGCCTTGCCTGTACTACAGCCTGCTGTGCCAACACGGAGTGCTGTATGTGTGTCCAGTGCATATACTAGAGTGAGTGAGACCAAGGCCCCTCAACTTCAAGTCGCGAAGAGTCCAGGCCAGCAGAGCAGTAGTACTCAGGCTCCTGTGTCAGGACTACACCCTACATCATCTCTGCCATATCAGTCCGCCAACTATCTGTACACCCAGGCCAGTGGGCCACCACAGGTAGCCTCAAGTCATCAGGCCATGGGCATTGGTGCCTTTTCAGCATTGCCAGGAGTGGGTGACGTTGGAAGCGGAGTTTGCCGTTGGAGCGTCCGAAGCACTAGATGGAGTTGGTGCGAAGGACAAGCCTCCGGCACCCCGAAATGCTCCTCAACGATCCTACTTCGGGGGAAAGGCTTCGCAGAATGCAGGGTGGTCAAGGCCTGCGGGCTCAGCGGCTGGACGATCTTCATGTCGGCAATGTGGCGGACCTCACGGTGTCTGGCAGTGTAAAGCATTTCAGCAGCTTTCCGTCGCCAATCGCTGGAGACAGGCTAAACAGCATGGTCTGTGCTACCGCTGCCTTGGAGGCGATCACCAAGGTCACCACTGTCCACGAACCAGACCCTGCTCAGTGAGCGGCTGCAACAACAATCACCACTTATTGCTACACCGGGACTTGCTACACGAGGACAGCAGGAACCCCGATGCCGCACAGTCAAACAAGAAAAAATCGGGGAACACGGCAGCTGGAGGAATGACGGCGGACAAGTCCCAACTCAGTCCTGCCGAACAATTCTGCAACTATGGAGACAATGGTTCAGGTCAGGAGACAGGGGACCAGTTATTGCCTCCCGCCATCGACTGTTTAGTAACGCCGCCATACGCCGGTAAAGACCAAGAGCAGCGCACCCCACAGTCGTTCACCGAGGGGGAGACGGAGTCCACGAAGAGTGATTCCACCATGATGGTCCAAGGCCCGAGCAAGATAGCTCTGCGAACGGTCTCAGTCGTCTTGGAGAACGGCCACAAGTCAGTGCAAGTGAATGCGTTGCTGGACGACGGTAGCACAACGAGCTACCTCAACGGCAGCATTGCCAACCAGCTCGGCGTCAGCGGGGAGCTGAGGACATTCACAGTCCACACCTTGAATGGCAAGCAGACCTCATTCACAACCAGACCAGTAAGCTTCACCATTGGCAGCATGGATGGCAGTGTTCGGCAATCTATGACGGCGCTGACGGCTGATTCGGTCACCGGGAATCTTCGTCCGGTAGAGTGGGTCAAGGAAGCAGTCAAGTATCCTCATCTGAGAGAGATTCCGTTCGCAAGACTGGCGGAGCCCGCCAGGGTCGATCTGCTGATTGGGAGCGACTATGCTGAGCTGCTTGTGTCACAGCAGGAAGTGGTCGGCCCGCCTGGTCAACCAGTGGCGCGTCATACTCCACTGGGTTGGACCTGTGTTGGCAGAGTGACGGGAACCCACTCGAGTCCAAGGACGTTCCACAGCCAAGCGTTTCAGAGTGAGGAGAGAGCAACACCAACCGGCTTAGAGACCGCGCTACAGCAGTTCTGGCAAATTGACAGCTGCGGCACGGAGGAGAGCTTCAGTGAGCCCGGCCCGCGCTCGCTGGAGGAAGAGACAGCCCTAGACATCGTCAAACACTCGCTGAAGAAGGTGGACGGTCGGTACCAGGTGTCTCTGCCGTGGAACAATCGCAAGAGAGAATTATGCAACAACTTGGGTGCGGCTACGAAACGTCTAGGCCACACCGAGCGCAAGCTCCTGAAAGACCCATTCGTTGCCCAGGCTTATGGCCAAGTCTTCCAGGCCTACCAGAGGAACGGCTATATCCGGGAGCTCGCGAAGGAAGAGCTAGGTCAAGAGGTATGCTGGTACTTATCCCACTTTCCCATCGTCCGACCGCAGAAGACGACAACCAAGGTGCGGATCGTCTTTGACGCTGCAGCATCCTGTCATGGCCTCAGCCTCAACGACGCCATCTACCCTGGTCCGAAGCTCCAACGTGAGTTGTTCGATGTGTTGACCAGGTTTCGGCAAAAGCCTATAGCAGTGGGCTGTGACGTGACCGAAATGTATTTGCAGGTGTCGGTTGCGCCAGCAGACAGGAAGTACCTCAGATTCGTGTGGCGGGACCTGGATCCAGCCAAGCCTTTACGGCACTTTGAGTTCAACCGCCTGGTCTTTGGCGTCAATGCTGCACCATTCATCGCCCAGTACGTTGCTCAGCAGACAGCCCGGGAACATTTGGCGTCGCATCCCCTGGCAGCAGAAGCTATCCTCGCGTCCACCTACATGGATGACACGATGGACAGCACCAAAGATGTCGAACAAGGTCAGATTCTTCATCGGGAGCTAATGGATCTGTGGGGTGAGGCCAAGATGACGCCGCGCAAGTGGGTGTCCAACTCGCCCGAGCTCCTGAAGGTAATTCCAGCCGAGGCTCGCGCTACCCAGCTGGACTTATCCCAAGGAGAGCTACCATCCGTGAAGACGCTAGGAGTGTCATGGGACGGTCAGGCAGACTGCTTCTTCTTCAGCGTTCAACCGCCAGACCTCACCAACCAACGCATCACCAAGCGATTCCTCCTAGCAAAAGTCGCGTCCGTATTCGACCCGTTGGGGTTTCTGGCACCGTTCGTGACCCAAGCCAAGATCCTCATGCAAGAGAGTTGGGTAGCTGGTATTGACTGGGATGAACCGGTTCCAGATGGCATCGACACCAGCGCTCGCCAGTGGTTCAATGACCTGGCGAAGCTCAGTTTAGTTCGAGTACCAAGATGTCTCATCCCGGACGTGGCCAGTGGAGTGACGCTGCATGTTTTCTGTGATGCGTCGAGTGTGGCGTATGGTGCCGTGGTCTACAGCTCCACCGTGCAGCATGGCTCTGAGGGAAACGTTCGTCTCGCTGGAGCCAAGAGCAGAGTGGCGCCGACAAGAACACAAAGTATTCCCCGGCTGGAATTGCTGGCGGCTGTGCTTGGCCTTCAGCTGGTCCGGAAGTTCAGTCAGATCATGACCATTGCCATGTCAGAGGTGATTTTCTGGAGCGACAGTGCAACTGTGCTGCTCTGGATTCGCAGCTACAGCCGACGTTTCAAACCGTTTGTGGCGAATCGCATCAGCCACATCCAGACTGTTACGTCGCCCAGTCAATGGCGGTACGTTCCCTCCAGCGACAACCCAGCTGACTTGGCGTCACGGGGAGCTGGGGTAGAGCAACTGATTGCAACTGAGCTGTGGTGGCAAGGACCGGCCTTCCTGCAGAAAGAAGAATCTGAATGGCCAGCCAAGATCGTGGGTGGCCAAGACCCAGCTGCTCGAGCGGAAGCTCGCAAGGCTGCACAGCCCGAGGTGATGTCATTTATGTCCGAGAAAGTACCCAGCTTGTGCTCTCGGCGCTTCTCAGACTGGACGCGCGTAGTCAGAGTACGGGCTTGGGCAATTCGCTTCATCACCAACTGCCGTGGAGGTGAGGAGTTGAGCGGAGAGCTAACCGGCGAGGAGATGGACGCTGCCAGCCTTTCCATCATCAAAGAGGCACAGCACGAGGCATTCGCGGAGGATTTGAAGCTAGTGAAGAATGGTCAACCACTTCCGCTGAAGTCACGTTTGGCGAGGTTATCGCCTCGACTGGACGACGACGGACTATTGCGCTGCGATGGTCGCACCAAGCTGGCTGACTGGTTGCCGTTTGATGTGCGCTTCCCGATTCTTCTCCCCCGGAAACATCCGACCACCCGGCTTATTGTCAAAGATTGCCATGAGCAACGTCATCATGGCGGGACGAATGAAACGTTGGCAGCTCTCTCTGATCACTATCTTGTCGAAGCAGCACGGGAGGAGATCCGTGACTGGGAGAAAGACTGCATGGTGTGTCGACGACTAAAAGCCCGTGCGGGAGAGCAAATCATGGCCCCGTTGCCAGCAAAGCGATTGTGTGAGCCACTGAGAGCCTTCAGCAGGGTAGCCGTTGACTACGGAGGGCCGTTCGAAACTATGCAGGGGAGAGGAAAGACTCGCCACAAACGCTATCTGTGCCTCTTCACGTGTTTGCTGACTCGTGCGGTCCATTTGGAGATGGCGTACGCATTGGATGCAAATTCTTTCCTGAACGCCTTTAACCGGATGGCCAACCGACGAGGTTGTCCAATGGAGGTTCTGTCGGACAATGGAGGCAACTTCGTGAATGCCGACCGCCAGCTACGTGAGCTTGTTGGCCAACTGAACAATACCACCGTCCGGAAAGCCATGGCCTGCAGACGCGTGAAATGGAGTTTCAACCCGCCATTAGCTCCTCATTTCGGGGGAGTTCACGAGGCAATGATTCGAGCCGCCAAACGAGCTCTACACGCCATCCTTGGAGACGCATCTGTGACGGACGAGGAGTTGGTCACCGCTCTCAGCGGAGCAGAGTCCCTCGTCAACTCCAGGCCCATCACCTACCAATCGGCTAGTCCGAAGGATCCAGGGCCGCTAACTCCGAACCATTTCCTTCATGGCATGGCCGAGGGCCAGCTGGTTATTGCAACAACGGACGAGAAGGGGTGTCAACTGCAGAGACGTTGGAGATATGTTCAAATGCTCATCGACCATTTCTGGCATCGCTGGCTGAAAGAGTTTGTCCCACGGTTGAATCAGCGGATGAAGTGGCGACACCAGCGACGCGATCTGGCCGTTGACGACGTTGTCCTGGTGATGGATTCAAGCTCCCCGCGAGGGCGTTGGCCGCTCGGCAGAGTCACGGAAGTTTTCCCTGGTCCGGACGGACATGTGCGTGTGGTGGCCATGCAAGTGGGCGGGAAGACTCTGAAGAGATCCATCACTCGAGTCTGTCCACTGGAATGTTAGACGGCTCTCCCTACATGCCAGAATGGAGGTACTGCTCAGTGACGACCCCCATTAATGATTCATGCATTGTTTTTGTTTTTTTTGTAGCTTCCTACCACTGAACTTGCCCTTTCGATTCACTTTTCTCTTAGCTTGGTACTGGTAGTTGTAAGGATAGGCATCATGCAACATCTGGGTGCATATTGCGAGGGGGAGGATGTTCAGACGGTAGTACGTAATATTTCTCTGGCATGGCATCACTAAGACTAGAAGTAATGGTTCCTTTTATTATTGATAGCTGGAGCAGTCCTTTCTCTGTCTTGTGCCAATACTGCAATAGTGTTTCATGTATCAGGCCTGAGCTACACTGTAGGCTGTAGTCTTCCCTGTCTCTCTTGTGGTTTTCTATTCATGGGGGCGATCTACAAAGTGGCGTCATAACTATTTCCAACTGGCCGTTCATGTATTACATGCATATACTTCTTAGCTGTGTGTTGTTGCTTGTTGCTGTGCATGGTCATACATTTGTATTGCATAGTATCATGGCTAGCTTTCGTGCCGTACAACAGCGCGTGTGCGGTGGCTACGCCTCTGCTGTTTTGCCAGCTGACAGTGCTGCATAAATTACTTCATCTTGGCCTTTTGTCTTCGGTTGTGCACCGACATGGAATGTTTTCGGTTTTAGTAGTTCCTTGGTTCGCGTTGTGTAGCTAGCTAGGCTGCTCTTTCAGGTGTAATTGTATTTGGAGTGAAAAGATAAGATAACGTGTTCCTTCGTGTGAACATCTATCATGCACATGGTGCACATAATGTGCACAGGCTTGTCACGGGATGTGAAGTTCTAGCGTCGCAAACCCCATAGACAGGAGTTGCACACTCTTGCGGGTTACTAGTGCGTGTCTGATGTACTCTTGGTGATACTGATGTGGACAAAAGGCTTAGAGAACTGTCGCTGGCTGGTAGCAAGCAGGGCAAGAACAACAGTCGTGACCCAAGAGCGTGCACATACCAGTGAGCTTGTCACGGACGCGGCCGAGAATCTGCAGTGCCCGCTTATCCATTGCCTCGGGCTTGGCACCATCATCTTGTATGGCAAAACACACATACACACACACACAACATAGCAAGCACATACTAGTACGCGACCAATGGTTACACACGCAGTCCAGAAGCCATGTGGTTTCGATTAGGTCTTTCCTACTATCACTCTTTAAGTCGAAAGCGCTGGTGATTAAAGCCGCGGCAAGCAAGTCCGTATATGCGACACTTTGGCGGTCAGAGCAGTGACAAAAATAGCACCTAAGAAAGCGCTAGTGGCACTGGTGGCGCTAATTACATGCCAGGCACAGCCACAAGGAGATCAAAACACAAGCAAAGGGCCACCACACCCAGCACAGTCATATTGACAGATCACATGTTCTGAGTTACAAGAGTTTTTCATCATGCTTGTGTGTGATGTGCAGGTTGAGCTCCCACGCGCTCTGATCCAGGGTGAGGCCGTGTGGGACACTACAACAATACTTTCATCTCACACGATGTTTGCGCTGTTTGCGGTTTGCGGGTTCAGAGAGTTTGTGAAATCCATTCACTTGTTGCTGATTTTAATAGAGAGGTTTTGCTTCATGGCAAACATGGAGAAATCAGGTAATGAACCTGTGTCTGGGTTGGAGTCTGCAACTTCATGTGTTTTGGATCTAGATTTCTAAGTGGAGATGAGGCAACAGCAGCAGCAGCAGCAGCCGCAGCAGCAGCAGCAACAGTAGAAGTGCCCTACCTGGGCCATACACGGCACCATGTACAGGTCGAACACCGATACCGAGGCCGTAATTTGGCTCCAACATCGCAGCACCACCATTATGTTCCGGCCCCGCCGTAGCTACTGGAACAGGCATTGGTACTGCCGGCCCACCAACTGCATAACGAGAGAAGACAAATGCACGCAATGGAAGACAGCAAGAGCAGGTTAATGCACTACATGTGTATATCTAAGGTGTTCAGGAGATGATTCCAGGGGTTTGGGGTGTTGAGACCACCAGGGGTTTGGGGTGTTGAGACGGCCATTGTAATCAGGGCCAACGGATGTTATTCCCAGTCAAATGACCCTGGATAAGGAGACCACCTGATAACAGAGACCAGGTTTTTGAAGGTCCCTTGAGCGGTCGTCTTAGACAGGTTTCACTGAAGAAATGCTTCACTGGGACTCATTATCATCTCTATCACTAAAGCTTGATGAATGCTCTTCAGCCATACATGTACTAACATTGGAAAAAGAAATACAGCAAAATGCCAGTGCAAACAGGAAAGGGCATTACCTGCTCCGTGGGCACCATTGGCAGCCGGTGTTTTCGGCTTGCTCTTCCGCTGACCTGCATTCAACACATACACACATATACACATGCACACACACACAGACGGATACACACACACATGCGTGCGCACACACAGACACACAGGCACACATACACACACACAAACAAAGGGCATGTCACAAACAAAGGGTGCATGTCTGTGCTTTGCTCTTCGGTTGAATCTGTTCTGCACATTTCATCAAAACAAGAGAAGCCATGTCCCATGAGACCGGTGACAGAGCCCCCCCCCCCCCCCCTCCCAACACACACACAGTACTCTCTCACCATGCCCTAACCCACAGACTCAGTGGCCACTCACCATCATTGGTCAATCTCCAGTTGAGCAGCGGGTCGTAGACGAATGCTTCCAAGACGGCCATGACGCTGTCTTTGTGCGCACGCAGCACACGCATGGTGCTGTGGCACGTCAGTCGGAAGTTGCCCTCGATACCCGTCACCTGAAGTGCACACGCGCGCACACACACACGCCCATCGCGGAAGCGATTATAGCGAACAGCTACGTTAGACACAGCAACTTGTGCTGGGATTACACCATTGCAAGGCTGATGAATTGACCGTCACTAATTTAGCCTGGTATCCACCACACAGCTGATTGAAGAGACTTTTTCTGGCCAGTGAATCCCTATTTTTCATTTTTCCACACACACACACACACACACACACACACACACACACACACACACACACACACACACACACACACACACACACACACAACAATGTTGACTTGCTCATCCTCTAAAAAGTTAGCAAGTGGATGAGGTGGAAGTTGATTGAAAGCCACCGGACGTATTTCTGAGCTAAAACAAATCCACTTCCCAGCACTCATGATATGAACAATGACGTAGGTTGGGGAAGACAATGGTATTGGGGAAAAGACGTGGGGACGGCACAGATATGATCGTCTACATGTACTGAGAAAGATAGTATGCGACTGCGAATGAGAGAGAGAGAGAGAGCCAGAGAGAGAGCCAGAGAGAAAGAGAGGCACACATAGACCGTTGACGTGGAATCGTCAGGGACTTTAAAACACCAGGGCTCATCCCTTCTTATAAAATAAAAGTGACCTCGCAGGAAAATACAGAAGGGAACCTGAAATGGAAGCAGAACCGATACAAATGACACATAATGCTACCAGACTAGCACAAAAAGACAAAGACAGGTGCTGGACAAGCCCCTCCACAACAAACAACAAAGCATTACCTCCATAGCGTTGGTCAACATTCTCGTCAAGCGGAAGGGAATCTTCTCCGGGAACTTATCCCTGGTCATGGCAACCTACACAGGCATTGTAGAAACGGAAATGAAAACAAAGCAGTTGATGCATCCTCGGCATAATAAATACCAACCTAACGTAAAATATTGTTGGAACCAATATCCAAGTCGAGAGGACGAGAGAGAGAGAGAGAGAGAGAGAGAGAGAGAGAGAGAGAGAGAGAGAGAGAGAGAGAGAGAGAGAGAGAGAGAGACAGAGAGTAAGTTACATTTAAAAAGACAGGTAAGTCTAACAAATGAGAACTGAGACCTCTACAACAGGGTTTTCACGCCTGAAAGCAGGTGCATGATTTAACAAGCAGGTTGTCAGTCTAGATTTTATGCGCAGATGGAGAAAAAATGCGGAGCATTTTTGTAAATGAAAGCCTGCTCACAACCCCGCCCAGCCTTGCGAACTGGGTATGGAGAGAGAGGGAAAGAGGAGAGAGAGAGAGAGAGAGAGAGAGAGAGAGAGAGAGAGAGAGAGAGAGAGAGAGAGAGAGAGAGAGAGAGAGAGAGAGAGAGAGAGAGAGAGAGAGGGAGGGAGAGTGCAGCTTCAGAGAGTCAATCTTATCCAATAGGAAGAGGGACACTCACCTCGAAACAGTCTCCAAAGTCAATGTGCAGGATGCGTCCCGACAGACGTTCTAACATAAGATTGGATGGATGCCTACACAGTGAAACGACAGCAGCAGTATCAGCAGCAGGAGCAAGCAGCAATGACGACGAAAACAAAACAGCGCACTTCTGAAACACATCACGAGAAAGACCTGAGACTAGGAGGCTACCACCCATAACAGTACGAACAAGAATACGGAAGCTAACGTTTATTAAGATACAGCATTTGTGAAGGATAGAGAGTAAAGAGTAAAGTTCGCACGTCCACGTTACAACCGGCTATACAATTGCGTTGAGAAACACAACCAGTTTAGGAAGTTTCGCTCGTGCCAGGCCACCACCATGCCTGTAATACCAGGGCGGCAGATGCAGCGCCTAATGAGTAATGGCGAGGGCGAGGTGGCAACTCTCACAACCAATGCTCGACAAGGGGCAAACGGATAAAAGAGGATGAAGTGACTTATTGATTGACAAGAAAGCAGGGCAGGACTCCAATGGCAGTACAAGCACACAATCGGGCCACATCAGACCATCAAGATCAACATTACTGTGACCAGCAATAAACTTGAAAGAGGGGATGGGGAGGGGATGGGGATTCCCCTAGTATTCTCTGTGATGTGTAACACTGGTATGCTATGTGACTTACCTGTCTCCCAGACCTAGCACGTATCCCACCATTGACATCACCGCAAGTGAACGGGAGTAATTTGTGCGTCGGTCAAACCACACCTGGACAGTCAAGCATGCACACACGCACACCCACCCACACCCACCCACCCACCCCCCCCCCCCCCCCACACACAGCGACACACAAGCATGCACATAGACACACAGACACACTTTCAATAGTGTGCTACAACGCCTGTGCTTGGAAAAGCGCAATTCGGTTTATACGCCATTTTGATGAAAATCCTCGGACCTGCTATCCGCAAATAGAGTGTTGCACAGTACCAATACGACCTGTGACACCAGTGTGCCCAAATTTGGTCATCAAAATGACATAACTGATGAATCACGCTTTCCTGAACCCATGCGCGGAGTACCACACTCCGGTTTAAGTACTCTTGGCGAAGATATCAGGAGTGAAGGAGATGGAGAGCCTGGCGTTTTATAGCGGCTGAGCGCAACTCTCAAGTGTTCTACAAATGCCACAAAACCAAACATGTGATACAATACACAATAGACATCCATGCAGTCACGTATCACACACACACACAGACACAGGAGACGGCGGCTTACCTCGGAGCTGGGACTCTTGAGCCAGAGCACCCTGGCTAAGTCGTCTCCACTGGTGTGCTCAATCGCATGTTCGAACACCTCGACCTTCTGTGTGACTGTCAAGTGATCGTACTCCGGTGCCATCTGTAACACGGCAGCACATCGTAAAATCAGGAAAACTCCCAGAATAAAGTCCAGTTTGATGCACAAAACTCTCTTGATAAAACCCCAGTCTATGGGTAATTTTAGGTGTTTGTGCCACACAATACGATCACACTAGCTTCCAGATGTATCTCATTACTGTTCGATGATCGTCTTGTGCATGAAACTCGGAGTTGAAACCCAATTTTCATCCTCTTCTTATTGGAATATGATTTCATGCAGTTTATGCTGGGGAGGGGGGCACAAAAATCATGGCTTGCGTTGTGTGAATCTGGTGACTGAGTGAAAGACCCATGTCTGAATGGAGTGGAAGTGCACGAAGGCATGTACAGTACTGTCGGGCGCCGAAGAACGGAGCGCCGAAGAACGGAGCGCCGAAGAACGGAGCGCCGAAGAACGACCAGGCTAGAATTTCACCAAGCACAGCATACCAGTGTATACACAGTGACTTAACTGTGCATAGACTGTAATACATGAAAATAGGAACGGCCTAGGCTAGGAGGCTGACCCCCGGCCCCCTGTTCTTCGGCGACCGAAAGTACTGTATGGATTGAGCCTCGCTCACCCTGAGCATGATGCGATGTTCGATGTTCAGCAGGATCTTCTTCTTCTCGCGATAGTCACGGATCAGAGCGTGCAGCGTATCGCAGTGCGGCACCCAGCCGATGAGTCCAGAGTTGGTGGATAGCGGGATCACTGCGTAGCGCATAATGCTAAAAGTAGGCACAAGCAGAAAACAGATCGGAACGAATGGACTCGCATGGAGAGCCAAGGATTAATTTATACAAAAGAAAAGGACCAAGAAGGAACTACAAGTTATGCTATAATGTCCACTAACACCACCAGTTACTAAACAATCAGCTCATGCGATAACATTGCACGACACTGACCGACGGTACTGACGTTCTACAACTAACTGGCTAACAGCTCTAGCATATCTTGGATGCGCACTCCAACAGCCTTCCAACTTAGAAGGTTCTATTAAAGTTATAGAAATAACATAACGAGGGGAAGATGAGCTGTTGGAGTGCGCATCCAAGATATGCTAGAGCTGTTAGCCAGTTAGTTGTAGAACGTCAGTACCGTCGGTCAGTGTCGTGTAATGTTATCGCTGAGCTGATTGTTTAATAACTGGTGGTGTTAGTGGACATTATCGTAACTTGTAGTTCCTTGGTCCTGTTCTTTTGTATAGATATGAACGAGTACAGTGAGATGCAAAGATTGTCAGCACGTTTCCTCTTGCAGAGAATCAAAACTCAAAAGTAGTTGAAAGCAGAAGGCAGATACGAATGAGTACAGAAAATAAACCCTGAAGATTGTCATCAAGTCATCATCGCACAGAATCAAGTGGGCAGAAAGCGGAAGCTTCACGTTTCGAGAAGCCAACTTCTCTCCAGTCTCGGCCAAAGTGACTACTGCATTTCAGCAGTTGAAATAGTTTGAGACAACAGCAGTTGAAATCACGCCCATACACAGTCTTGCCCGCTGATCCCTACATTTGCTAAAGCGATTTCGGACATTACCCACCACCAATATGTGTTCAGGTTGCACGGCGTGAGAAGTTCAACGTACCTTAGATGGTTCTTGAAGGTCTCGGAGTCATTGGCGAGCAGTGTGTTGACCAGACCAAAGAGCTGCATGACGCGCTCGTCTTGCCGCAAGTCTTCGTGGCCCTTCAGCAGGAACATGAACTCGGAGCCGTTGCTGCCGTAGATGGACAGCTTGCGCGGCCGCTGCTTGGACGTGATAACGTTCAGCGCTTGTGCAATTTTCTGGATGCGGATAATGGGCTTGTTGACTTCGTACAGGCCGGGAACAGACAGCTCCAGGTCGTGGCAGGCCATGAGCTTTGGCGACACCGACTGCAACTCCAGATTCGTCAGCTGAAGAAGTAAGACGCACCCACACCCGTGCACCCACACACACACCAAACATATTATTGTACACACACGTGCACGCGACCCTTCGTCCCCGTAGTTCACGTTTCGTCCGTCGATAAACGGCTAACAAAGCAACATGCTTTGGAGGACAGTGCTGTTAAAGATGCAGACATGCAGGTCCATTCCGCCAGCAAGGGAATACAACACCTTACCGTTGGCAGCTGCTTGGAAATACGCCGGAAGATGTGATAATACAAGTCCCACGCCTGGGTGAGGTCCTTGTCGTTATTCGACCGCCTGTACTTCTTGCACCACTCATTGGCCTCCTGCAGGTCTCGGCCGTACGCCTGCAGAGATGGGAATTGTCACAGACACACAAATACATAAAGGCCCCAACATAAGCAAAAAAACAAAAAAAAACACAGGTTTGTATGCAACAGATACTAAGAATGAAAGCATCGTGAGGACTGGGAAAGCAGGGAAAAATAATCGTGAGTTCTCAAGCAGCAGCAACGCCAATTAAAGCACAGCAGACAATGATTGGCTACAGAGTGGCGATCTTCTCATGCACGCCTTTGCTAGTCTCACCTGGTTGAAGTTTGTCTCCTTGACCGTCTGCGCACCACGGGCCATCATCTCGTGCAACGGTTCCAGCACTTGGAACATAGACTGCACGTTCCGCTCACCAAAGTATAGCCGTGATGCCTCTTCCAGCCCTTCGTGCCACTGCTCGTGCCAGAGGATTGCCACGCGGATAAGCTCGTCGCTGACCTGTTGCAGCAGGTGATCACGCACACAACACAAAAGAGTATGAGAAAGATACGCACAAAGCAACGAGAGTTGCAGGAGAAAGGTTTTTCGCAACTTTCAGCAAAGGTCTTCCAATCTCTGGAATTTTCTCAACGTCATCTGGCTTTCACTTGCCTTCACATTCTGCTCACGCACAATAGACTTACTAGAAGCGAAGTATATATTTCTTTCGTCTACATTTCGAAACACACAGTCAATGGCGAAAATACATTGAAAAATGTTGCCGTTGCTTTTGTGATAAATACAAAATGGGACACCTATACACACACACACTCTTCAATCTTTACGTGCCCATCGCTGAAGTGATGATAGGACAAACACCCCCCCCCCCCCCCCGGCACACACACACACACTTTACATGCAGAAGCGATGGTAGGACAACCCCCCCCCCCCCCCCATACACACACACACGTACACACACGACCCCCCCCCCCCCCCACACACACACATGCACGCACCATGATGGCTTGGTTGACGAGCGTGTTGCTGTGCTCGCGCATGTTCTGCAGCACCAGGTTGGCGGCGTTGCGACGGTCCTGACTGGTAGACTTGGATGCCACGGTCAGTGGGTAGATGAGTGCCTGCGGATGGTGTTTGCCAATGTCTATCAACAGATGGTGGATCAAACGGCCAACCAGCTGCCGATGAGTGTGGATGCGAGCAATCAGCTGAGGAATGACCTGAAAGTGCACACAGACGAGCAACGCAAAGCAAAGCAAGGTGGCGTAGGACGAGAGGAAGAAACAAGCAATACGCAGCTGCAGACATTCCACCGCAGTGCAAGCTGCAGGCATGCACACAGCGCGTTACTTCTGGAAGACCCTAACCCAGTGCCTTAAACCCTGCTGCAACGTGAGGAAAAGAAGAGCTTGATTGTAAAGCGCAGCCTGTGTGTAAGAACCGGGTGCTGTTGGCCAACTAGGAAAGGAGAGTAAACTTTAAGTTAGCTCTCCAACTCATCATCTCTTATTGGCCTCTGGCCAGCATGAGAATAAAGATTTAAAACTCAAAAAGGACTCACTTGAAGCCAGGTGTCCACTTGTATGGACTTGACACCTTCCATCAACGACTCATACACATCAGGCCAGTGACCATACTCAAACCACAGTGTCAGTAATCTGCACAGAACAACAACAGCAGCATGGCATGGTTCAGGCATGGGGAAATGTGTGTGTGTGTGTGTGTGTGTGCGCGTGTGTGTGCGCGTGTGTGTGTGCGTGTGTGTGTGTCCCATATGGTGCAGTGGTATGTGCAGCGATTTCCAATCGATAGGTTGCGGGTTCGATTCCCGTCGATTATGGTCACACACGTCTTTCTTCTCTTTCTCAGACTCCTCCTGACTTTCTTTCATTCTCCTGGGTGGTTACCAACAGCCAGTGCATGCCGCAGTATGTGGTGTGATGTGTGTGCGTGAAAAAAATGAAAAAGACCAAAAAGTAGGGATTCACTGGCCGAAAAAGCCACATCATAGCTGTGTGGCGTAGACCAGGCTGAATAGTGGCGGTCAATTCTTCAGCCTTGCAAGCTGTTGAATGGTGCAATCCCAGCACAAGCTGCTATGGCTTCTGCTATAGCATCGCTATCATCGCCTCCGGCGATGGGCGTCAAATGGTCAAATGGTGTGTGTGTGCTGGGGGTCGAACTAACACTTGCCGGCAATATGAAGAAGAAAAAGGTTTACCAAAGCATATAGCTACAGTTGACGAGAGTCCAAACTGGCAGGTGAGGATTCTGGATTCCAGGGTGCTGATGAGCACATTCGCAGTCATACGTGTGCAAGTCTCACAATTCACTGAAACTCTCTAAAAATAGGTTTCACATCTATCACATGACCGTTCGGGGCAGTCATGTTGGTTCCAACTCCAGTCAACCCCTGCATCTATGGGTCACATGATGTCAGCCATGTTGGCTCGACTGTCCATATGCCATGATCACTTTTTGCACACATTTAGTCACATGACCAAGATGTGAAGCCACTCTATTACGTAACATGCACTGGTCACCTATCGCAGAGAATGAATGGCTGTTCTGTTAAAGGAATACTGACCTGAGAGTGTCTTGCAAGGAGTTGACTTTCTTCTCCTGTGCAAGTGCAATGGATCGGAAGAAGCCTTGCACAGCGGGCTTGGCGTATTGGTGTACCAGGACTGCCGCCTGCACAGCAGTGCACAACCAAAAGCAACAAAACATTGTCAAAAGCACAGCCAGATAACATAACACGGTATTGGCAGGAGAAGAACTGCCCGAAGGACACTCACATCAATGCATAGGAAAATAGGGTAAGACAAAACCATGTTGACACAATGCCTACCGGCATGGGAGGTAGCGGGCAGGAAGCGTGTATTCCACTAGGAGCAACCAACTTCATTTTACTCATATCGCCAAAGTCGCCACTTCTAAGTATCTACCGGTATGTTATCAACTGAGACCTAAACCGGAACTGTCCAAGGAAAGTGAAAAGGACTAACAGGCATTGTGACCACATTTCGTCAAGACCAGAGTCTTGTCATATGCGCATAGCATTACGGACAAACTATTTCCGGATCCCACAAGTTTTTTTCAAAAGAAACCAAGGGTATATTCTTGTATGATCCATGCGTTCAGTAAGTATTTTCATAGCATGGTAGGTTGTAGTGTTCTAGGCCAGGCTTCGGCTACTGCTTACCACAGCACGGGCATTGGATTGGTTAGGAAGGGGCTGGTAAGAGACTGTTGGTGATACAGGGGTGGTGGCCATGGGCGTGTTGGCACGATGTCCGTAGTACAGGACGGCTTCAAAGTTCATCATGGCCCAGTGATGCCAGGCCTGCGTGAAACAACACACAAGACACACAGACACACAGACACACACAACGATACAAAATAAACGCCAGACACTACACAATGCCCCGTGCATAACTTTGGGAATACAACTACATCTCGACGCTGTGCGCGGGTTGGCAAAAACATGACGGCTGCCCGTACCTTGTAACTGCTCGAGTCATGTTCGGTTGCTTTGTTGTAGAAGTTAATGATCTGCGGGATGGTCTTCTCGCTCAAACCTCTCAAACCAATCTGCCATTCACCCAGCTTCAAGTAGCATCTAGGAAACAGCAAAGATTACAAAGTAGGTACAGAAACACAAAGCAGCAACTCACGGATGGAAGCAAACACCGCACACAAAATGTCAACAAGACAAAAGAAGCATCACAAAGGCAACCTAACATTACTCTGACACGGAGCAGGGCATTCAAGAGGTCTTAGGAGTCTTCCAACCGGTAATAATGAGCAAAGTCCTGATATCAAGTACAGTAAAATCCCCTAATCCGGGTAGGTTGGGACCGAGCATTGCCCAGAACTAGGAATTGCCCATAACTGAGAACATAATTATAATCATACTTACTGCATGAAAGAAAACATTTTTTAGGCCAATCAATAATAGTTTTTGGGTCCGTTTTCGTTGAAGTCAATTTTTGTGACTCTAGAGTAGTGCTGGGGCCAAGTCCGAAAAAGTCGCTTTATTGAGGAGTTGCATTTGACACCTCGTCCAGGAAAGATTTGACTTCAAATTCGGAGAGGCGGACCAACTATAGGAATTTTGGAGAAAACTAGAAGTTCCCAATGTTGTCCGTTTGGAAGTTATGAGCTATTTCCAAATTGCTTAGGTTACTATGGTAACCTGTGTGCAATTAGCCGTTTCTGAGGCAAAGCCGATACAATTTTGGAGAAAAAAGTTACCTTGTTGGAAGGCGAGCTCTTTCCTAGACTGTTATTGAAAACCAGAAGTTTATAGGACTGTCGGCTTCCTTGTCACAGGAATTTCTCGAATTTCTACGGTTACCGTGGTAACGTGTATGCAATTAGCCACTTCTAAGCCAAAATCAGTGCATTTTCTCCCCTGTAGGCAGGTGGAAAGCAGAAAATAGTTATAATAATGTGGCTTAGAGGTCTATTGGGCTGTTGCAAGCCTGGTTTGTAGAGACTGGACCCCTCTCTCCTGATTTAGTGCCGGGATCCACACAAAAGGATCAAGAGGATTTAGGCAGGACTGACATCCAAGAACGAGCAAGGAAACACAACTGATAGCAAAAACAAAGACAAGAAGACTCAAACAATTCCCTAGCATATATTAGAACTGGGGCTAGCCCCCATTATAGTTCAAAATTAATGGTCGCAAGACCAGGGCTATGCCAACCGTGGAGGTTGTAGTAATGTCATAAGGAGCACTGTTTTCGAACACAGACTCAGTGCATCCTCCGCCTACATGTAGCTTGTAACATGCTGGCAACCAAACTACATTGTATGTTTTGTACATGACTACACGTACTGCATTTTTTCACATCCAAAGAATCATCTTGCCCGTAAAAGAGGCCAGTACTGTGAGGTGTACATGTACATTGTACAATGTACTGAACTGAAGTACATGTCGAGGACACTGTTGTGATATTCATTGTTGTTGTTACTGGTGTGCTTTTTAAATTACAGTCGTTCAACCAAACACACTGGGCCAAGTTCCCTTCTCATATCACACGGGGATGCCAGGACTTAGAAGACGGGAGAGGTCGGAGTATGCCGCGTGAAACTGCTCCATGGCAGGGCAGAAACCTCACTATTGTCACTAAGAACTCCACAACCTGCCGATCAACGATTTTCTCCAATACGTTGACAATTGGCAAGAGATATGGCTTGTAGGAGTTGAGAGTAGTCAGTATTATATGGCCATAACTGTCTCCACATTTACATGATTGTATACAGGTGAAACCATCCAGGGTGTTCGATGTACATGGAATAATCATTATCTGTGACATCAGGTACTGTACTGTATTTGCATCACTTGTAGCCGAGTTGGATGGTGAACAACTGCTGCACACGTACATGTATCTGTGAGTGCTGGAAATGATGCCACATGTACCGGTACAGGTACTAGCAAGAGTTATAACCCCCCGGTTATACACTCTTGGTACTAGGTGTAGAATTCATAGTGGCACGGCTAGATAGCAGGAGAGGTCACTGCCCCATGGGCCATGGGGTCAGTCCGGGACTGTTTTGAAACTGTTGCTTGATCAGAGGGATGCACTGACCAGACCTTCCTGTGTAAATGCTTGCTGTGAGTTGCTGAAGGATGATGACACATGAGCACGGAATATGTGGCGGAGTTTGTTGCATGTTGCAGTTAGGGCAGTTGTTTGTCTATTAGCCATCTCGTTGATCAAAATTGTCCTTCCAGGTCTTGGCGTAGGCCCCCACCCCGGTCTACATGTACATGTACATGTACATGACTGTATTTCATGGGCAATGTGCTTCCTAAACATGTACATGTACATGTACATGCACATGTCGATTGGACAGCCTGCATGACATTGTTCCATAAATAGAAAATGTGAATTGGGTGGAAAGTACTAGTAGTGGATCATGGTGACCAATCCTGTCAACATAGCACACCGCTGTCTGGGTACTACATGTAAATGTAAATTGTATTATGTGAAGGAAGGGAGGAAACAAGTGCCAGGTCAATGCAATCCCGGTAGTGTTAGAGGAGAGAGGAGCCCAGTCTCTACAAACCAGGCATGAAACAGCCCAATAGACCTCTAAGCCACAATATTATAACTATTCTCTGCTTTCCACCTGCCTACAGGGGAGAAAATGCACTGATTTTGGCTTAGAAGTGGCTAATTGCATACACGTTACCACGGTAACCGTAGAAATTCGAGAAATCCCTGTGACAAGGAAGCCGACAGTCCTATAAACTTCTGATTTTCAATAATAGTCTTGGAAAGAGCTCGCCTTCCAACAAGGTAACTTTTTTCTCCAAAATTGTACTGGCTTTGCCTCAGGAACGGCTAATTGCACACAAGTTACCATAGTAACCTAAGCAATTTGGAAATAGCTCATAACTTCCAAACGGACAACATTGGGAACTTCTAGTTTTCTCCAAAACTCCTATAGTTGGTCCGTCTCTCCGAATTTGAAGTCAAATCTTTCCTGGACGAGGTGTCAAATGACACTGTCAGATTTCTGGACCTGGCTCCAGGACTAGAGGGGTCAGAAAGGTGCCCGGTAGACAACGTGCCCGGATTAGGGCGCCCGGATCAGGGCAGTTTAACTGTAAGTGCATCTCTGCTGAAGAGACGGAAAAGGAATTTTTTTGAGCAAGCTCAAGCAGCAGCACTTACTTGGCCAGCAATCGGTTGAGGTTGTAGTTGCCCTGGGTGTCGTAGTGGCCACCCGGTGACATGTGCATGCTCATATCCACCATGTTCGGTGGCATGCTCATGGCCTGCGGGTGCAGCGACGAGCGTACAAAGTGGATCAGATGCTGGTACGCCTTCTCCTGCAGACGGCCGCAATAAAGAACACACACAGCAACAGTACACACCAGGTTGAAGTACACTAGAGGCAGTAACTAAGGCTGCAACGGGTAGGGGTTTGATTGGGTCGGGTAATGAGTTCGGCTATTTCTATCCGGGTAGCAGGGTAACCTATTGGGTATATTTTGACATAGTTTGTACAGTGCTTACTATACACTTGCCATGAAATGTCAGAAAGAGAATGTGGCCAGGCTGACATGAGAGTTTCACCGAAATGACCTGTGTGCGAAAGCGGGAGTGTGGCTTGCATCCTGAAAACACAATTACTTGTACAAGCAGTGGACATGGTTCGGAATTACAGAGTACAGCAAAATCCAGATAATTCCAAGATGGCCTGATCAGGACTGATCTGCGTCAGGAGGTTGCTGTTGTTGGACAATCAGAACAAAGCGGACTACAAGCCGTGTTCAGGATTTTGGAGATTCGAATTGAAGCTATTTCACAGTGTAATTTTGCGAAAGCAGCAAGAAAAGGTGCATTCTTCCTTACCCTGTCATTGGCATCCCACAAGTGCTTCATGTATGCAAACGCTACATGGGGAAACGTTGTGGGCACCTCGGGCAGTTTGCTTGGCTCACAGCCAAATAGACTACACAGGGTCTTGTGGGAGAGCTCCTGCAAATTGAGACACACATACAGGCACATGCACACAATTACACACAAACACACACACACACACACACACACACACACACACACACACACACACACACACACACACACACACACACGATTACACTACTGACAACTTGAACAGAGCAGAACATTTCTGCTTCTTATGCAGCAAATCTGTCAAGACTAGCAATGATATGAGCAAACTCGAAAGAAAGAACACGGCGCAGAACAGGAGCAAGGCACACAAATAGTACAGTGCCGGGCAGAGAAATCCAACCTCATGAATAAAGTAGTGCCGCGTTCGAGTGCACAGACCAGTACGTGTAGTGCTAGGGCTGCGTAGCGCCCGGCAATGCTATTATATTCATAGGGTTGGATTTCTTTGGCCAGTACTGTACATCTGAACAAGCACAAGCACTCACTAGTCGGTTGCTCTTGCGACACAGACTGGCAAACTTGATTAGCGTGTGCTTGTTTTCCTGATCAGTGAGTACCAGAGATCGTACTCGCAGTATGCGCTGCCAGTCCTCCACATTACGGTCACAGTTCTGAAACCAGAGCAGGAAAAAGAACACAACTGTAAACTCACCTCACAATCTGGTTTATCAGCTAAGTCAAAAACATCCAACAGCATCGGATGGAAAGAATACACAAGCTATATGCGTAGACACGCGCACGTATTGAGATGTACAGGCAAATCAGAATAGTGTTGCACCTAGTCCATGCCACATGTTAAAAAATGCCTTTGTTCACAACTCATGATGAAGCACAGTGCTTGGACAGTGTGTGCGTGGACACACGCAGGTGTTGATGTGTACAGGAATATCACACTGGCGTTGCACCCAATCCACGCAAAACATGAAAATATAAATGATTTTGTTCACAACTCATGATGGAGCACAGGTGCAGGTGCTGGAGCAGACAGGCAGGGTGTGTACGAACCTGCAGGCGATCCCACCAGATCTTGCGAATCACTGGCTGCTTTTCCGGACGCGTCTTGTAGAGGACGACCTCTTCCAGCTCAGACAGCATCTGTACAAATACCATACCCTGGACGAGAAGATAGGACAGGTGGATATGCACGAGGAACAGAAAACAGCGGGTTAATTGCTCACAGGAAAATGTGCAAAGGAGGACTGAAGAAAACAAATGCTGTCTGCTGAATGCTCTGCCACGGGAAAAGCCAATGTTCTTAAGTATGGTACACACATCAGCGTGAAGTTCAGAAGAGTTCACAAGAACACAGCGAGTCAGATAGAACATGAACGGATGAAAAGAACTGAAACAGTCATGCTGGCAGTCCCCCACGTGTTAAAGAAACAAAACAATCAAGTGTTGAAAGTAGCCACCGTACCTGATACGCTCGGTTGTAGCTCTCGCCGACCATCGCTGTAAGCTCAGTGTCGAGTATTTCGCGAGACAGGTCGATGCACTGGTGAACACACAGGAATATACGGCAGAAAAGAGGACAAACATAATTATAGTTAGGCAGAACACGGTATGAGTGGTTGGTACTAGTACAGGTGATCTAGTACAGAAGCAAGGAGACAGGTTCACGTGGCTCTGAATTGTGCAACCCCAGTCGAGTTACCGTATTATCCGGAGTAGAAGTCACTCTTTTAACACTCATAATTCACCCCAAAAAAAGTCTGTGTGGCTTCTACTACGATGGTCAAATGCACTGTGAAATACAGGGTAGGTGCTTGTATTCCGTGACAAAAATCTGGCTGCGGCTTATACTCTGAAATATAGGGTACATTGTTACACCATCGCAAGTACTGGCACTGTGTGGGAGAGCCCGCAACTAGTGCCTGTCCCCGTGTAGCAGCTTTCAATCCCTTACCCGCTGTGCCAGATCAAATTGGTTGTCGTGGATGGCAATGACGGAGCGGTAGAAGGCACCGTCGTAGCTGTCCGGTGGGATCATGCACGCGTACGCGTCCATCGACTGCCAGTTGGCAATGCCCCAGGATGCCGATGCGGCCATTCGCGCCATCTTCTGCTGCGCGTCTTCGCCAATGGTCGGCCATTTGTCTTCGGCGAGGCTGAATAGTCGTGACCTATGGCGAGGCAAGGACACAGACAGAGCACATAGCAGAGTGCTATAATTACAACAATGATTTGGCCCTGGGGGTGGGAGCGTTGCTCATAAAAATCACCCCAGCACACATCATGAGGGCTGGTCACATACCCTCCATACAAAAGCTACTGACGAGCGGATCCAAAACTTGTAACGTTACGGAAAATTACAACTACCCAGTCGTGTTTGACGTCATCACGTTGAAGCGGCCGTATCAACGCCGCTTGACTTACCACTCTCCCATGGCTTCCAGGCAGCGCATACGCCCCAGAGTCAGCTCCAGGTTATCCGGGTCTTCCAAATGCCGCTTCTCGTACAGGGCGTGTGCGTTATCCCAGTCGCGCAACTTCTCGTACCAAGTCTCCTTGGCCCGCTGAAAACAAAACACATAAAACAACGACACCGGTTTGGAATACTGTCTAAAACAACGCATGCCACCTGGCAATGGGTCACTACTAAGTGACCAACTATATAAACATTTCGACAGGAAAGATAAGAACGGCGTGGATTACGACAGTTTTTCGGCTTCAGACAGTACTACTGTGGCCTTTTGTGTTTGCGTTTCAAAGCACAAAAACAAAACAAAAATCAGCTGCCCACATGCAACTGAATGCAGACTGAGCAGTGAAGAAAACTTACCAAATCGGCTTCGTGATGCTTGTCCGCATAGACCAGAACGCCCTGGGCAGCTTCGGCCAAGCCAAGCTCGTTGTTGATGCTGACCAGCAAAAAGGCAATGCCCGCGCACATACACAACACAACACACACAAACACACACACATAGCACATAGTGCAAGTACACGCGTTACACAACTCAACATGTCAGTATTTGACACGAGAGTGGGCTTCCACCACAGGATAGCATGCCTGAGTAAGTAGGGAATAAGCCCATGGCAAGAACCTCAAGACAAGAACCCCATCACCACCACCACCACGCACACAAAATCCAAATGCAAATGTTCGGGAAAGAATAATTGACACGGAGACAAAACGTATTAGAGCTATATAGAAAAAAATAGGGTAAGCTTTTCCAACTGTCAGTGATCAACGACATACCAATCATCTTGGTAAGTAGCCCAGAGCATTCCACAAACCGAAAGCCCAGGGAAATACATGATCATGTCAACATGTCCAGTGCCCCCTGCCCATACCACAGGGTGCACAACATACCTGATAAGTGCCTCTAGCGTCGCCGCTGTTGGTCCGCTATGGAACTCTTCTTCCTTGTAATGCAACGCCTTGGCGTAGGCACGGCACTTCATTGCACATTCACCCATCAGCTCTTTCTTCAATGGAAGAGCACCCTGATAGAATACACAGCATGCGAAAAGAGTGAGAGAGAGAGAGAGAGTGAATGAGTGTGAGAGAGAGTGAGTGAGAGAGTGTGTGTGTGTGTTTGTGTGTTTGTGTGTGTGTGTGTGTCAGAGAGAGCGAGAAAGATGTTATTTAAAATACGTTTCCCAGCAAGAGGAACTGTACGCTGGGCTCAGAATGTAGAGGATGTGCCTCTCAAAAAAGGCCAAAAAGAAAATTGGTATGCACTTCTTTTGGCTTCCTTGGATCTGGTTTGTGACCGAGAAAAGGTCGTCCCTCAAAGCGTCTGTGCCATTAGGGCCCAGGTCAAGCAGCAACACAGAGTCGTAACTTGTCAGCTCTACTAACCTTCTCTGTATGTTCCATGAACTCCGCCAGGTTGAGCAGCAGCTGCGTGACTTCCGGCAAGCTTTGCGACTGCAGTACCTGCTCCAGGGCGGTCACCAGCTCCTCTTGCTGGTTCTCCTGCAGCGCTCCCCAGCAGGACACGAACGCTGCGTTGAACAGCTCTCTGCAATGATACAAAAGAGAGAGAGAGAGAGAGAGAGAGAGAGAGAGAGAGAGAGAGAGAGAGAGACAGAGAGAGAGAGAGAGAGAGAGAGAGAGAGAGAGAGAGAGAGAGAGAGAGAGAGAGAGAGAGAGAGAGAGACAGAGGGAGAGATAAAACAAAAAGGAAAGTAGAACGAATAATACTCCACAGCTGGTCGTACTATTCATGGAAGATACCAAACAAGTGCATTCCACATTTTTGAGACACTTCAGTGCCATATTACAGTGCCTCATCAGGAGCTCGGTGAGCCTCACACATATTCCAGCTCAAAAAGAAGCAACATGAACGGAGGACATGCTGGAGGAATTGTGCATACCACCAGCCTTCTCTGACAAAGCCGGTCTGCCCCAAGGGCCCAGTGCGGTGTGCTGACCAGTTCACATGTACCACACTCCCCATCAAACACCATCTAATCCTTGCAAGTTCGCAGACCTGGTCAGGTACCAACTGTTGCCCTAGTAAATAATAAACACAACAACAACAACAACAACAACAACAACACCAACACCAACACCAACACCAACACCAACAACAACAATCTCTTATTGGCCACTGGCTATCGTGAGAATAAAGATTTGAAACAACAACAACAACCTATCTCTTATTGGCCACTGGCCATCATGAGAATAAAGATATCAAAACCCACCGTGCTATCGGGTCGTGAGAGTCGGCAAGCACGTAGCAGTAACGCAACGACGGCGATGGCGACTCCTTCAGCAGCTTGATGCTCAGCCGCCGCAGCCACAGCATCCAGTCTTCGCGAGATACCAGGCCTGACGAGTCCCAGTCCTGCAAACGAAGAGCAGAGTCATATCCGCAGCATTGTCGAGAGATTGAATGAGGAATTTCGAAAAGAAGCGTAGAGAAACTGCTCAATGCTTCTCAGCAACAAAATGCTGCTGTCCGCAGATGGACAAACAGCAGCACCAGCACCATTATCATTAACACTTACCTATTTGGCACTGACTTGGGTGCACCACATCAAGGACTCACTGGACTGGCCATTAACAGTATGCTCTTGCTCACACATCGCTCATGATAGAACTGAATACAGTGTATACTAGTCGGTCTCTCATTCATGCTGTCGTTTTCTCTTGAGCCAGTGACGCCCCAACGACCACTCGTGGTTATGGGTTACACATACATGTACAGTGCCGCTCAAGTACGCGCCGGGCGTTGCGCAGCCACAGACCTGCGAACACACTGGGCTGTGAAATGATACAAGATGCAGATTTGAGTGACGCGGCTGGATTTCATTGAGCAACACTGTACCTACATACAAAATTACATGCTATACAGTACACACAGTCTTACTTTTTCCAGGTGTGACCAGTGGGTTGTCAATTTGCGACTGATGCTAGCAGCTTCCATCGCTGACAAATCGTCCATGCTCGGAATGCGAGCTTTCAGACGGCAGTTCTTATAGAACTCGATGGTCTCCGCGTCGTTGATGTTCTCGTGGTTGCGGATACGTCCGATGAGTCGTTCGTAGCACTCGTGTGAGATCTTGTACTTTGACACCATCTAGGAAAACACATGCATACATACCAGTCAGTATACAGGAAAACCTGGTGTAAGCGACCTCTGTGTTTAGCGACCACCTGCTAATAACGACCGTTTTTCCATGCACGGACAGTTCTACACAGACACTGTGGGACCTGGTTCTAAAGACCCCCTGGCTTTAACGACCGCTTTTGCTTGCACCGTGGGGTGGTCGGTTAAGCCAGGTTTTACTGTACAGGCAAAGGTAGAGAAACGATGAATGCCAGATTCACGAATCTCACTATGCCGAGCAGGGTGAAACAGGCCTATGGACTCTGACCCCCAGTTCTTCAGCACCCCACAGTACTCTACTCTGCATTACCTTGCTGACGAGGCGGTCGTAGATTAGAAAGTCCTTCTGCAGCAGCACAATCATGGCGCATATCATCGTCATGGAGATATCCTGGAGCTCTGCCGTATCCAGCACCCGTACCAGCGAGTGAACAATGCATGAGGAGAGCTCGGAGAAGTTCACCGACTCCGTCAGCGAGTTCAGAGTGCTGATTGCAGTTCTGCACCAAGACACAATGGGACAATCACCACAGAGACACACACGTTATGAGCGAGTGTGATTGCTAAAAATCCAGCCCATTGATAACCACCAGGCACTCTTGAAACTAACAAACATGCACGCACGCATGCACACCCACCCACACCGCATACCCCACCCACCCACACCCACACAGTAAATTTGTTTAGCCCGCGTTCCTATACTCCTGAAGATTTCACTGTAGGAATTCAAAACCTAACGGAGCCCCCTCTATGCTGGCCAGTGTTTTTCACTGTCCGCCTACGCAGCACATCACCCGAACACTAAGCAGCAACTGAACTGGACTTACTTTCGGACTTCTATCGGCATGGTTTTTATCTGATACGTCTTGACGATCGGTGGTACGAGAAGATGTAGATAGTCATCTAAACACATGCCAAGCTTTTTCAAAGACTGAAGAAGCTGGGAACACAGGATACAGAAACAAATGAGCAGGCAGTGAAGCCAATACAAAGGATGCACGACAAACCAGATTACATACCTTATAACATGTGATTTTAGGTGTGTTAAAATTTCGGCGTCAGTGACCTGCCAGGTTTCAGGTGCAATGTAAAATTAGGTGACCAGCCTACCCTTCACATACAGTGAAAACTCTAGCGCCTTTTAGGTGTAATCTAAATCTAGGTGCCTGTTTTCTCTACCGAAAGTACCGAAATTTAAATTACACCGAAAATAGCGTGTTCTCCAGTAGCTACACAGTCATGCAACGTTGCGATAGGATACGGCTTGGAAAGGAGATGGCAACCAGTTAGATGCTGTAAGTGACCCTGGGTGCAGTGCCGTCCAGGTTCAGGGGATGAGGTTTCAAATGCATTGATCCCAGTTACACTGTGAAAAATGGTAAAAATAGGAGTGACATCACTCACAGTTCAAGGAACAAAGTGACGGTACACAAAAAATAGGATAAAAAAAACTTTTTCTGGTAGTGTTTCTTGGTTGCACAAATACACACGCCTGCGACGCACACACACACACACACACACATAGACACACACACACACACACACACACACACACACACACACACACACACACACACACACACACACACACACACACACACACACACACACAAGAAGAACACACATGCACACACATAGACACACACAGACACAAACATATACACACTTACATTTCGGGTGACTATTCTGTTGGTGGACTGATCGTTGTGCAGAACTTGCAAGAACAGCGGCATCAGCTGAGGCAAATAGATGCTAAATTCACCGCCAAGAGCAGCAGCAATCTGCTCCAGCAGTGACACGCATGTGTTCTGTAACGCAGCCGTGCTGGTCGACACAACCCAATACGTCTAAAAAACAAAAAACAAACAAACAAATAAACACACACACAAATACACAGCACAGCTGGGTTGGTGCTGCACCGTGCAGTCTCATGTTTTTGCCACCTTGCAGGAGATAGCAGCAAAGTGTTTTTGTTTGCAGAGTGTTTCTGAAGAGCCTGTCTGCCTTTGGGTAGCGGCTCAAGTACATGCAGCAGAAATTCCCACAACCACTTCAACAACACCACACCGATTCCTAATACACTGCATCGCGTAACTCACTGGGGAATCTTCATATCCCATTATGAAGCGACAACCCGAGCATTATCACCACGCATGCACCAAAGTGACAAAACACACAAAGAGCAGATACGATTATGTAATACTGGTATGGCTAGTACAGCCAACTTCGCGTATAACGACACTCGACGGGGTATCAGAAAAGTGTCCTTATTCACGAATTGTCGTTATACCCGAAGTCCCATTATATGTACTACAGTTGGATGTGACTTTGCTCTGCGCATGGAAATTCTGTCATTATTCGCGAATTGTCGTTATATCCGCAGTCGTTATTAGCGAAGTTGACTGTATACGCGCATACTACTGAACCAGCCGCTGATACGAGGACAACAAACCTACCTCCTGCACCCCCCCCCCCCCCCCCCCACACACACACACCCAGTGGGAACACAGTGCCAAATACCTTGACAGCCCGGAAGATATCATCCAGGTAGGGACGTATGTGCTGTTTCACCACGCTGATGATTTTGCCGAGTTGTTGGAACAAGAACTACGCACACACACACACAACAGAAAAAAGTACAAGCACAGCCATGAGAGCTGCGACGAGAGTAATGCTCGGCTATGTCTAACTATAGTGCCACGTCGTACAGTACAGATGTCCGCCTTTACTCAGGCACCACTTCTGCAAGGATACTAGCAATTCTTCTGGAGTAGGGACAGTACTGATTTACTGATGCAGGGTGTATGAATGGGAAATACTGGGTCCTAACAGGCGTGCAGGGTTATCGAGAGTGCTGGATTTACAAAGGACTGCTGCACCACTAATTTGGTACAAGTAACATGACAACTTCTGCCGCTGCCGTGCCGCTACCGACATCTCACAAACTACAGCCGCACACACTTGTCATAACTAACCTCTCTGTCCTTGTTATCACTGATGTAGATAACGTCGATATAGGACGGGACAATCTGAGCAGGCAGGAAAGCAAAAGAAAACAACACATACACACTAGATGTAGAACTCCCTGGTCGCATGTACCATGAAAAAGGGACGCATGCATTGAGCAGTAGAAAGACGGAGAGAGCGTCGAATCAACACCGAGCGAACCGAGCACAAAGTACCCATTGATGGAGCGACTAGCCCTTCCCCTAAATACACACACACACCCACACACACACACAAAATAAATACACAATAAAACCTGTGTGTTGCCAGACCCTAGAATCATCCTGTATTGACCGCACACATTTTCATGCGCCAAAGTGCTGTGGATCGAACGTGCATCTCTGGATCAAGCGGAATCCTGTCATATCAGGACAGTTTGCACTGCATCAAGGGAGCCCGGTTAGGGCAGGTTTACCGCACACTACAGCATAGGAAGACAGTACGACGGCGGGACACAGTCTGCAACAACCAATAACGTATCTTGCTGGCGATAATAGGAGCAATATGCACAAACAGGACCATAAGCAACTATCCCTTACCTGCTTGATGAAGGGAACACACTTCAGTCCCAGAGATTGGAAAATCAATGTAACCGCCTGCACCAGAACACAAAAGGAAGCCAAACAAAATGAACAAGGAACGATCCGGCCGTTGCTTCTTGATGTTGAGCTTTCTGCTTTGCCCGTTACTATCCCCAGTGCAACGTACACGTCGAAACATGATGATGAAGATGTTGACGACGACAGTGTTATTTTAGGTATGTTGTCCGATGTCCCAGGATTTTACAATCGAGAAAGGCGTTTTCGTTTTCAGTGTGCTCTTTGCAGTCTACAGTGCATTTCAAAACTATAGACGCGTAGGGTTTTTGAAATATTTCAAATTTGGCTGGAACTTTTTGACAATAGTTTTCGGAATATTGCTCAGGATCGCTCCACAATTACTCTCATAATAGTTTCTAAAGGATTGGATAACAGACGCCCAATTTGGAAAAATATATGCACAAAGTGATCACAGATTTTATGTGGTATAGATGCTGGCATAACGGTTTTTGCCTAGGTACGCGTCTATAGTTTTGAAACGGACTGTAGGTGCATGGAGTGAGGATGCCACCGGGCACAGGATAACCCAAAGACTATGGCTGCGTTCGTTTTTAGCTACCTGGTAGAGTAGAGTCACTCTACCGATAGAGGTAGATGGTAGAGGTAAGTGCGCGAACGCTATTCTACCGGATTTAATAGTTTACACGATATGTACGTGAAATATTTCTCTTCTGTATGGAGTTGTGTACAAATCCTTGATCTTGCTGGAAATCCTGTAGCTCTACCAACTTCTACCGGCTTCTACCAACTTCTACCGGCTTCTACCGGCTTCTACCAACTTCTACCGGCTTCTACCAACTTCTACCGGCTTCTACCCACTTTTTCCTGGTAGAGCCGATAGAGGAAAGTAGAATCTACCCTTTTGAGTAGAAAAAACGAACACCCCTACCGGAAGAAGTAGTTTCTACCCAAACCTGTAGATCAAAAACGAACGCCCCCTATGGTGCCTACATAAAGGTCGTTTGCACAGGCTATGGGCTATGTTGCTAAACCCTTGCAAAAAGTGCTCAATACCATGATGGCGGAGCCAAGAGACACAAGAATGTTGCCTGAGGATTGGTGGATAGCCATGAAACTCTGAGTAACAGTATACTTCAGCTTAGATCTGTAAAGGTCCGTTGCATAACTTCAGGAATGAGCTGCTCACGCACATACCTGCACACACATCTTATGATGCTCGTGTAGAGATGGGTCATTTAGCACATACCTGCACACACATCTTATGATGCTCGTGTAGAGATGGTTCCTTTAGCACCTTCATCAGCATGGTGAGTGAGGTCACCGGGTAGAAATCCTCCAGTTGACCGTTGGCGGAATTGATCAGCAACTCCGACGGCGTATCGGCTGAGGAAATAAAAAAACGCACATGCGCGCACGCACACCCACACCCACCCACACAAAACATAACAATCTTACTGATGACTTTGTTGGCATAGCCATACTGTTAGATAGTTTGCTCAAAGCACCAGCTCAACTGCTTCCTTGAGGAAGAGCATTCTCCGCGGCTTCCCCAACGGTTGGTGAGGAACACATCACCCGAATTTTTCACGTCGCGTCCTCTATCAGGTTCATACGACTCCCTGCCAAATACTGGACGAAACGTGAACAAATAAATCCGATGATTGTATGTCGTACGCACATCACCACTATACACAAACACCTCCGAGCTTGAGATGACAGCACGTAGTACCTTGTTCGGTTGTGGTCAATTCCTGACTGCTGCCTAGCTCGCTCTTGCTGTCCGTCTCGTCGGTAAGTGTCTTGTACTTGTACGGGTCCAGTGCACCCAGTAGGCCAAGCACACGCATTGCCTGTAAGAGAAATGTACGGAGAAAACACAGTATTGTAAAAGTCCCCTTATCCGGGCAGGTTGGGACTGAGCACTGCTCGTAACTAGGAATTGCCTGGAACTCAGAACATGCAGCAAGTAACCATGTCATGCTACTTGGAAAGAAAAGAATTTTCGTGTCCATGCAGCAAGCGCTCATCCCTAAAAGCCCCAAACACATGAATGTATGCTGAAGCGTGTGCGTGCGTGCGCGCATGCGCGCGCGTGTGTGCGCGTGCGTGTGGTGTGAGTGTGTACACGTGTGTGCATGGGCGAATATGCAGGGTGGAGATGCATGGGAGCCAGTGATGACGGCATACCTCACGACGTATTGAAGGGAGGTGCTCCATTTTGAGGATGTTGAGCAGCACTTCTAGCAGGTTACGGTGCTTGAAGTACGCCTGTTCAATTTGACTACAACACAATGAGATGCACACACACACACACACACACACACACACACACACACACACACACACACACACACACACACACACACACACACACACACACACACACACACACGTGCTTGAAAGAAAACAACACTGATCAACCCTTCGGGTAAACAGGCCAAGCATTTAGAAATGCATATGTACATGTACTTGAAAACGCGGCAGAAAGTGAAAGAGGAAGGCCAGACGTACAAAGGAGGGCGTTGATGCGCTACCTGGATCTGTTACTGGCAGTGTCTGTTCTCACATGCTCCATGGAACGAGCCCTGCCTACATACAGCGTGAACACGGCACTGTGTGGCGTGAGCCTACAACAGTGAACTGAAATCCGACCCGAAGTGCAAAACTGACGCCCTGGACCAGTTCCGATAGCATCACTATACTGGTACATGTGTACGTCCAGCCGCATTCGTACCGCTTCCAGGGCGCCAGGGCCCGTGAAAGTTGAGGGCGCCAAATGTGCACTTTAGGTCGGATTTCACCGAGCACAACTGTAGATCAAACGTCACAGCTGTTTGAGCCTAGGGGAGACGGAGACCACACTCACACTTAGCATCAGCATGACACACACGTCACGTGCAGCATTAGCCAAACAAACCCTATTCTAAGAAGAAATGAGGACCAAGGAACTACAAGTTATGCTATAATGTCCACTAGCACTACCACACTAACTATAGCGTAACGTGTAGTTCCTTGGTCCTCATTTCTTCTTATAAATTAAACCTTGGCTCTCCACCCGAGTTTAAACCCTATTTCCCTATTCCAATACAGAGAGTCAGGCATTACATACCCAGTACTGCTTAGTAGCTGGCCTAGCGTCCACAGTGCAACCTACACATTGGGCACACAGCAAAAGAAAACACGAACAATCTGGACAATGAAATACATGTAGTAGTAAAACAGTACCGCAGCTCTCCCCCTTCCCAACACACACAGCTGAGTGAAAGTATCGCGCACTCATGCATAGCTCGACCTGCACGCCAGCACCAAGCTAGGAGACCAGTGCGGTTGGCTAAGGTAACCATTGACAGAGCTATAGACAGTTGCAACAGACCAGAAGGGCAGTGCAACCTGCAGCAATAAACTAAGAGAACAATGGGGGTGGCTACGATAATAATTGGCAGAGCTATAGACGATTGCAACATAACAACCCTCTCACACATTAACATGTAACAGACCAGAAGGGCAGTACTTCAACAGCCCAGCTAGCCGATATCTTGGAACAATGACGTCACCCTGCAGCAGACCTTAGAATGTCTCCTCAAACACTGTACACAAAGCTGAGTCAGCTTTTGACATCATTATACTACTTCCTGATGAAGCACGAAGGGCGAAAAATTGGAGAACAGTTCCATTTCAATTGCAGTGGAAGACATCGGTTGTGAAGGTGTTGGAGAGAGAATCATTGTACACAAAGATAAAATAACTGACTTGACTGTGCTTGACCTAAAAGGCGTGTACCACCACTGCACGGTGGGAGAGCAAAGACACAAGAGGGAATGTTAATGTTTACCTCTCGCTTGCTGGTCGACGCAGAGTCCTGCAGCATGTCTATGATGAGCGGGCAGAGCTCCGGAACATGGCCCAGCATATCAGGGCCGCACACCTACAGTTGGCGACAAGAACACAGCACGTACCACACGCAGCAAAGAGCATGTCCACAACAAACACGACACGCTTTAAGGTGGCTCGCGCCTATTTCTAAACTCGTCTTCTGCGCAGGTTCTCGCGCATCCTACGTTCGAGAAAAGTGCATGCGGAGTTGGCGTAGCGAGCTTGTACTCCAGTTTCGAAGGGTCCAGCTCGAGCAGATGGCCTGAGTTAGTGAGTACGAAACTCTCGTACTCGAGTCTAGAGTGTGAGCTTTTTTCTTCTTCTTTTTTCACTCCTTCACTTGGCTACGTTTTTTGAGGTGCATTTTTTACTTGTGGAAATAATTGTCACCTGTCAGAGAAGTGTTGGGATGTCCCTTCCAGCAGGCACTGCCCATGCCCATGGTCGGCTTCGGAAAAAGAGTAGAATAAAAGCGTTGGAGTCTATGTGGATGTCTTGGAAGGAATGGGGGACGGCACAGACGGGTACGTGAATGTGTAAAACCTGAGTATTTTGTATTTTCGTTGAATTGGTTCAAGTGACTTGGCGAGTCCCTTCCACAGTAGAACGCCATCCTTCGCAAAATTTGTCTATTTTGTCAAGAATGGCCGTTCTATACTGATCAATCGACTCTGAAGCCAGTGGATTGTGGAGGTCGCCCTTGAATATAAATTGAAATGGTCACGAATGTACGAAAGTATTTTTGATTCGAACATGTACTGGACAACGACGTGGTTGCATTGTGTCAGTAGAGGGTACTACTGTAGTATCTCACCATTTCTTTATGGTAATCGCTGTCCACCAAGAACTACTATAGTTATTGCCACGGCTTGATCACAGCGGTACACTGAGTTTTTGTTGAGAAATTCCTTCAATTTATTGTCTTATCACTCTGACTAGACTCAGTGCTTGAGCGTTTTATTTAGGATGCATTTTTTAGAGATTGATATTTACCAGTATGTGTTTCACATCACTCCTGACGAGAATAAGCATTTGAAAGCAACACTGGCTGACAGCAATCATGCTCCCCAGGCTCAAGTGTGTGTGTGTGTGTTACAAGGGTGTGCATGGCAATTTGGTAGAGTGTGTGTGAACACAAAGTCCACTATATATTCACAAACTCAAGTACATCGCAAAATTCTGCCTTCGTATCGTATATTGTGCCTTCATAACTTTGACTAGCCCTAACCTGCTGTCTGACAGGTGTGTCATTGGTGAATGTACATGTATACTGTCTCCCTTCACAACTACGTGCATGTAACACAATATTTACAGTGCACTTGCAGTGTATACAGCTAGATCAATGCAAAGTAATCAGTAAATTGTGGCTGCCTCTGTCACATTGTCATATTCACGCGACGTACATTCTAAATCATCGAAAATGCCCAAACCTATTTCTACGTGTGCAGAAGAAGATTGAACACATTCTTTCCTTGCATCTGCGCCTTGATCCTTGAAGGATGATGGCGTTCCTACGGATGCGGAAAACTCGGCGTCTAGCCGAGTCTGACGCGAACCGTGAATTTTTTTCCTTGACATTGGTTGATGGCATCAGTCACATCTAAGAGTGACACTCTATCTCAAACATATTTACGAAAAGAAGTAGTAATCTTATCTTCATTGGAGCGATGGTCTGCAGGCGTGCGATCATGTGTGTGTGCCTTGTGTGTGTGTGTGTGTGTGTGTGTGTGTGTGTGTGTGTGTGTGTGTGTGTGTGTGTGTTTAGTCACTGTTTACATGCACGTTTGTGCGTGTGTGTGGTGGGTGTGTGTGTGTGTGTCTGTCTGGCCTGGTATGAGGTTGCTCAGGATAGGCCTGCCTGGCGGGTGGACTGTCTTATCTGCCATCGGTCGTTTCGCCAGCCAGGTGACAAACAAGGCACAAATGTGGCGCAGAGCAAAGTCTCCCCATCCAGGATCAGCGTGGTGCTGTGCAGTGTGGTACATGCAGAAGGTGGTTTCACTCTCGTGGTGGCCTGCGTGTGCATCATTGTTTGCCCCTGGAACCATCGAAAGTGTCCGCGCCGGCATCATCTATTCCGCTCAGCGTCCATGCTTCTCTCTTGTGTTTGACATGCAATCGGCAATTCAAGTCAGTGCCTGGTTTCAGACGTCACATGTGCGACCGTGGCTATCGGGCAACCAAGTCTGACAGAGCGTCATATTGTGTCCGCTGTTCTCGCTGCAGCCGTCAGTTCCGTCGACAGAGTGACCTGAGTCGTCATCTCCGTTTCTGCTCCTGACAATGACTCCGGCTTCTTTCGGAATGGTGTGGCCCTTGGGCAACCATGCTACAGTAGCAGTAGTAGTAGTGTGTGTGTGTGTGTGTGTGTGTGTGTGTGTGTGTGTGTGTGTGTGTGTGTATGTGTGTGTGTGTGTGTGTGGGTGTGTGTTCTGCCTCGCCTAATAGCTATCATCGCCTTCGGCGATAGGCTTTCCAAAGGTTCAAAGGTGTGTGTGTGTGTGTGCGTGTGTGTGTCTGGAGCGCCACCGGGTGGCGTGCTCTTTCTCTCTCTCTGCTGCCCCTCCGGGGCCCATGTGACCCTAGTGGTAGTGGCTCGACAGGACAGGTGTGTGTGTGTGTGTGTTTGCATGTATGCGTGTGTGTGTTTGCATGTATGCGTGTGTGTGTGTTTGTGTGTGGTATGTGTGTGCACACGTGTGTCAATGTGTATTGCAGGGTTGGGTGGGCTAGTAGAGAAGGGTAGATGTACTTCGAAGTATATGGACATGTACATGGGATATGTAGGTGTGCATGTACATGTAGCAAAGCAAACTTATCAAAAAGGCATTCTGCGCCTATATGGCGAAATTGAGCATTGAAGCATATGTTTTTTGTTTTCTCATTGGCATGTACACAGTTAGTCCATTCAATAACCAAAAAATGAGGAAGATTGTAAATCAGGTTCTTGATGAAATACCCGTCCGCTATACATCACAAATCCTGTACAAATTTGACAATTTAGTGAAATTGTCATCGCCTATATCTCAAAAGTTAGCATTGAGACCCCGTTTTTTTAACTCGCCATTTGCATACACTACCTAAGAGCAACCGCCCACCAAATTTTCAGAGCAATCGTTAATTTTTTTGAAATAGGCGTGAGCCACCTTAAAATACTTCACAGTGTTCTAGAATATTCATAGGTTTTTGTTTTACAAGATGCAGTGTGACAGTGTATACAAGCAGTACAGGCTGAAAATATAAATGCGGCCGAAATGTGTTTTAGCCATGGGAGGCTGAAACGTAAACGTGCCGAAAAGTTGGAGCCGTGTAGCCTGTAGAGCATGCAAGCTGCGGTGGTAGTCTGGTTAGCTTACCTGAGCTTGCTGACCGACAGCCACCAGTAGCTGCATGACAAGCGATGAGCTCGTCTCCGCGCTCTTCAACAGCGGCATGAGAGTCTGGAAGAGAGTGCACGCAATGAAATCAGGAAAAATTGTCAGTAACCCAAATGTCCTCTTCATGCACATTGCAGCAGTAAATCAGATGAATCCAGCGCCCTCCCTAATTCAGCAGAATTCCCGGAGCACGGAGCACAAATGGCGCCGGGTTACAAAGGGACCACTGTACTATCATCACTGGAGCTAATCAACGGCGGGAATCCGGCGGGCATTTCATACTCCCTACAGTAGAGAGAGTTTAAGGCTGCGTTTACACGACAACGCTGGGGGCGAAAACGCAACGAAATCCTTTCGGATCCATGGTTCATTTACACGGTACGCGGAGCAAAACGTAGAAGTCGTGCACCAAAACGGAAGAAAACCAAAACGCTGGCCAAGGTGGAAGAATTTGAAAACGGAAATGTTCTGCCGGATAAATTTGGGTGTGTAAACAGTCGAAACGGTGTGCCGGCCTCGTTTTCCGTCACATTTGTTTCGTTTTCGGCCGTTTACACGGATCCGACAATCCAAAAAAATGTTTTCACAATTTTCGTCATGTGACGTGTGTTGTCGTGTGCCTGTTTTCAACCATTACTTGAGTGTGATTGGCGCAGGCGTACAAAACGTATCTTTTCCCAACCCCTCCAACTCCCTAAAAGCACACACATAGTATAGAACATACAGTGAAACTGCCCAAGCCGACCGCTCAAGCGACCTTACACACGTGGTCCCAATGTGCAGGTGGCCTTCTTATCCAGGGTCATTGGACAGGGAATAGCATGCATGGGTCCTAGTTGTAGTGGTCTTCTGAGGCAGGTGGTGGCCTTAACAGGTTTTATAGTATAACTACAGTTGTGGCAAGTGAAATCCGACACTTGCCATAGGGGACAGCGCCTCAAATGGACATCAATGATGTAATGCACTGCACCTAATTTGTACTATAGAGCCGTATGCATCCCAAACAGGTCGAAAGGTCACAGCGTAGATACACACAGTTCACAAACATGGTACACATAAGGAGTATTGGTATCCAATTCCCATTCATTTTTGCCAGCACCTTTTGAACCTTGACTGTGATGAGTACGAATTCTGTCATCAGACAGATAAAGTTGTATGCAACACATGTACTGTACGTATGCAGGGCTGCAGAGGCTGCAGGATGCACGGTGCAGTCCCTTATGCCAAGTGTCGGATTTCACTTGCCACAACTGTATATGCTTGGTTGTAGGCACAGGTGAGAGTGCACATGCAAGCTGTAATAGTGTATGAATGATGTACAGCTGGTTACACAGAGCTGTAGCTGTACAATCCTTACCAGCATGACTGGCCCCATGTAGGGCTTGGTCAGCTTCGGCGCGTACGTGATCAGGTGGCAGATGAGGCGCGCCGCCTGCTCCTTGCTCCGAGCAATGCCGCTGTATTGCAGCTCGGTCAGCACCTGGACACAGCAGAGTGCACAGAAGCATGAGCGCGCGCGCACACACACACACACACGCACACACACACACACACATGCACACACAAGCACGCAAACAAAACAAACACATACACCGGTAAAGTCACTATTTACGCAGACTTCAAAACTAAAATAAATTGCCATGGCTTGCGTAACGATCAGCCAGACTGACGTTTCCACATGCTTAGGAACACCACCAAATTCCAGGATCAAGCTATCAGATGCAGCTCCACTCACATTGATCAAGCATTTGCACACCAGACATGCCCTCCCCCCCCCCCCCCCCCCCCCCCCCCACACAGCACTAGTATGGCAACACTACTCACATTGATCAAGCACTTGCGCAGCACGGGCATGATGAATGCCGGATTGATGGTGCACAGGCGGCCAGTGATCTGGATAGCCAGCTCGCGCACCTCAAACTCAGTCTCGTTGAGCGCGGCGAACAGCGCTCGCAGGTTCTCCGCTTGTGCCAGGTACGTGTCAAACCGCTCGTGAAGGTTGGCAAAGACGCAGCGCCGTACGTCCGCCTCTGTGAACACACACCGAAGAGTATTAACACACACAAGTCAAATAATATCACCATAGCTCAGTGGTTAGAGAATCGCTGGCCCCAAGTGAAGGCCCCTGGTTCGAGTCCTGGTGGTGACAGTCAATTTTTTCTTCAGATTTTTCCCGTTTGCATCTTTCCCCACAAACCAACGAGACAAATATCTCGTCATAATATTGAGTTCATAAGAGAGGAGAGTAGAAGACCAGATGAGCACAGTTGAGTATCTCACTTGCTCACAACCCTAGTTCAAGCACGGAAGGCACCCATCTCGCTCCGCAGGCAAAGACAAGCACACAGGTTAAATATCTCGTCATATATTGAGTTCATAAGAGAGAAGAGTAGAAAGGAAAGAGACCACATGTGCACAGTCGACTACCTCGCTTGCTCACAACCAGGAATGCGTTCATCTCGCTCAGCAAGCAAAGACAAGCCACAGCCACAAGGCAAAGGGAATGCAACAAGCGGCTAAGGAGCAGCAAACCCACGTACCTGGATCAGTCACACCGACATTGAGCAGCTTCTTGAGAACGTCACATATGTGCTGCGTTGAAGTGACGCTGACCTGCATGCTGTGAAAAGACGCGCCAGGGTATTGGATCTGAAACAGAGCAGTAGAAACGAGACCACACCAGGGTACAAACAAGTAGACGTTAGTGACATTCGGTGAATTCCGAAACGAGTGCGTCGCAACGATGCCTCATTGACGCATTCGCAAGCATGCTCGGGATTCCTGGGTGTCTGGCCCGCTCGTCCAGTCAAAATTGTGATGTATATTGTACTTGCTTGACTAGCAGCAATCCTCTCTGTTGTTTCTCCGCTCTTAAAAGGGCAAAGCTAGCATGCAACCAAGTCAATCGTGCTACTCCGCTGAACGCTGCAGCCTGGTATTCATGTGCCACATTGGCACCAAAGGCGAAGAGCTATAACAGAGGACGATTCCGTCGGTCATCTACTAGAACTGAAATTGGCACTTGTCTTGTAAACAGACAAAATCTAACGGCGATTATGAATACCATACCCTGGGCGAGCGCAGCACAGGTTCTAAACTCTCGAAACAAACACATTGGTACAACAGGCGAAGGGCTACAACAGAGGAGGATCAGCTAGTAGTGCACTTGGCACTTGCCTTGTAACCAGACAAAACCAAACTGTGATTATGAGTATCAGGCCCCGGGCGAGCGCAGCACGGATTCTAAACTCTCGAAAACAATTCTCGGTCCGCTGGAGGCAGAGTTTTCCGCATCTGTAGGAACGCCACCATCGCCAAGGATCAAGGCGCAGATGCAGCTCCTAAAGCGGTGGGGAAACTCTTGAAACACATACCGCGCAAAGTCCCGAGTCGCCCAAACTCACCGGTCGTATAGGTACGAGAAGATTAGCACAGGTCCTAACTGCTTCCTTACGCACGGCCGCGTTCTCATGGTTGAGGTAGCTGTTTGCACAGTGCTGCACAAACGCCGTCAGGGGGTGACCAGAGCCAGGGTACAGCAGAGCTATACACAGGCACACACACACACACACATGCGGGCACGCACACACACAACAGCCAGAGATAGAAACTTATCCCCTTATATCTCAAAAATTTCAACCTTACATTGAGGCATAAAGTGTTCCACATCACCACATCACTGAACCTACCACAGGCCTGCCTAGATCTATGCCACGTCTACATTCCGGGTAGTGGATCGGCATGCCAGCATCTACACTACATTGCAGCATGCAACATGATGAACCTACAATGCACTTGCACGTACATCTGAAAACGCTGGTCACAACAAGAACTGGGCTGAGTATCTTCACATCTGGATTCTGGTTGACCATCTTGCTTTGGTGTCAACTCGGTTTATACGATAAACAAGTCAAGAACATATGTATGCATAGTTACTTTTAAGACGCACGAACCCACGTGCACACCCATAACCACACACACACACACACACACACACACACACACACACACACACACACACACACACACACACACACACACACACGTGCACATACACAATGCCTGACTAGATAACTAACCAGTGAAATCGAACTCTCCGAGGGTTTTCACGGCCAGCATTATCGTGCCTGTGTCAGGCTCCACCGCTGCGAATACAGACACGTCAAAGAGGCAAGAACACCAAACAAACGAACACGCACAGGATGAATTCATTGCCGAGAGGGGCGGAATCCTGAGGCGAGGGCTCTCCTACTACGTTGTCCATGCTGGGAAAGGCACACACAAACAGATTTGACTGCGTGATAATCTGTCGAAATAACAAAGCGTGTCTCGTTTGACGCTTTAACTTTGGCATTCAATGCTGCGAACGTTCGATGTTTGCGTGTGAAGTTTCTTTTTTTGTTTTGATGTCAAGCTAAATCTCGCGTGCACCCCCCCCCCCCCCCCCCCAAACTCTCCAGTAGAGAGATGGCACACAACGGAAATAATTCGTAAGATTTGCCTGCTAGCCGGGAGTGACGGAATTCGTGAGAAATTCGGTCAAGTGTTCGACGGAACAAGAGCTCAAAAACAAAAACCATCATTTCATTCTTTTGCAATCTCTGTGCTGTCTTCAGTACTCGGAGGCTCCACTGCAGCCGTCTTTCACTGCAATGGGAGGTATGCATCTAAGATGGCCGTCACCTTTTTGCGGGGCAAGTTACCCCATACTTGGCAGGTACAATCCGTTCTAGTGCATTTATGAATATGGCCTCACAATGTTCATGACCTTTTACGCAGAGTTGGTATCAAGGTGTGTACGGTTGTGTAGGGACTTGCCCCGCAAAACCTAATGGCGGGAAATTGATGCATGCGACCCATTGCAATAAATTAGTCTCCAAATGTTCGCCCCTGTTTCTTCATCAAGGAGTACTCCTATGAACTTAAAGCTGGCTCAGCTATAATTATAAGATCAACTGTGCACTACATCAAGCAGTAATGTTCAACACCCATGTACTGTTGTAGTACACTAGGCATGCGGATCTGCTCTGCACCTGTGGACTCAGCAGTGCTTGTGATATTCTTTTCTTTGCCTTTCCAGTTTGGTAGTTTAGTCAGCATATCCGCTGACGTAGCTGTCGCTGAAGTTAGCAGTGCTGCCTTTGACTTGTACAAATCTACTGTCAACCCCTCACCCCACCCCAACCCGTCGCTATCATATTATTATTGGGCAATGATCCCGTTTGACTTTGCCAAGTATAATAAAGAAAACAAATCTACTGTAGCCAAGGACCGTTTGGGTGTTGCTGTTGGATGTGAATTGAAAAGATCGCAGGCCTACAGTGGAGTTTCAAAATTCTCAAATGCTTTCGTTTGTTTTGCCATACACATTGAGGAGGGTCCACCTTACGTTAGGACAAGAAGATGTCCAGCTTTATTGTTATGCTACAACTATACATGTCATGTGGTGCATGACTGTTCCTCTAGAATTGTGCTCGGTAAAATCCGACCCAAAGTGCAAAACTGGCGCCCAGTGCCAGTTCTGATTACCGTAATGTCGCGTGCATAAGCCGGATTTGTGCATAAGCCTGTCTCGTGTAGAAGCATGAAATCTGCAACAGCTTTTCGCGTACAAGCCTGTCGCATGCATAAGCCGGGCCAGTACACGAGACGCGCCACGTGTCGCGTGCGTAAGCCGGGCTACTACGCAAGACTGGTGAGCGCGCCTTTTACATGTTCATGTTTGCATGGTACCGTACACTTGCGAAAAAAAAGAAAAAAAATCCCGTTGGAAAATGTTGGTTTTGACGTCCAAAAGTCAGCAGTTTGCGCATACAAGCCTGGTCATTGAGTGGTGCTTGTCATATAAGCCTGTCTCGTGTATAAGCCTGTCTTGTGTACAAGCCTGACTCCATCACCGGCTTATAGGCATATAAGCCCCGGCTAATGCACGCGACATTACGGTACATCATTGTAATTGTACATACGTACGTCCAGCCACATTCGTGCCACTTTCAGGGCGTCAAGGGCCGTGCAAATTGAGGGCTCCAAAAGTGCACTCTGGGTCGAATTTCACCGAGCGCAACTGTACAATTAACCCTGGACTGCAACTGTACAATTAACCCTGGACTGAGGAAGAATATTGTCTTCTCGCAAGTAGCGTCCACAATGTCTGACCCCTCATTTTTCGTTTAACGACCTCAGAGCAGCCCCATAGATGTTCTTTCCTTTCTCTCCGACATCAAGTATTCTCTAGTCGAGCTTTTGCAGGATGAGTTAGCTCGCTATGGAGCCTGCGCGAACCCACACCAGCCCCTGGCAATCCACACTGGGACACAGACAGTCTGACTGGCAACGGCACGCAACCCAAAGTGCAATCCTGAAGTCCGGGACCCGGGTTTATGAGGACGATCAGCGAGCTTCGTCCCTGCATGTACACGCAGTAAACACGGTCCTTGTGTGGGGTCAAGTCTGTTTGGCTGACACCGTGGTCGTCTAACTACAGTCTGTTTCAAAAAGATTAGCAATCAAGTTTGGGTCTTAAAAAGTATGAAGATAGGGGAAATTTGGACAACAAAGTACATAAAATGGCTTGTTAGGGCATGGCAAATTGTTCTGTGAAGGTTTCGGAACAATTGGACCAACCGTTAAGGAGTTAGAATTTCGGCCAGGTTTCTTGCCTTTTCCCATGGTTCATAATTTGCCCTGGAAGCCAGTATCGATTTGTTATCAAAACCCACGATTTATCCCTTCCTTTTTGGCCTTGTGGTTATGAATGCTGTCTGCTGACCAAGAAGTTGTGAGTTCAAATCCCAGCAAATCTTCAAGTCAAACATTTTTTCTTCATTTTTTCATTGTTTTGGTGATCACGCTGGTACAATTTTTGTACAAGAGTCAAGACAAAGAAGGTGGCTGCGCCAAACGACTTGTTGGAGCTCGCGTTTCCTGCCGAACTGACTGACACTTGACTGGCTCACGCCATGTGAAGTTGTGAACACACACAACACTGAAACTGTGTGAGTGAACACGGAAGTCACTGCGCTCATCCGCTGTAGCTACGTGTTGTTGAATACACCGGCACATCGATCGATCGATTTCTGTTTGAGAATTATTTTAGTATTTCAAGATCGCCAATTTATTTGAATTTAGGAGTCAACGCCGTCTTCTATCAGCTTTCACAGGCGTCTGCTTTTCTCAAAATGTCGTCGAAGTCACACGAATAGCTTTGCCACATCAAGGCCTTGGGAATGAGTCTGTGTCAATGCCGTTTTCGTCACATCGTGAGAGTAAATTGCATCAACGGCAGCTCAAAGAATCTATTTGGTCACAAAGCGGACGCATCCCGCTCGTCAAAATTCACCAGACTTTCGACATGTCCTCTCTGACTCCATATCGATACGACAGACGAGGAAGAACTCGTTTGTTGTAAACCAGACGAACACAAAGTCATGTACGAGTACCGACGTCAGTGAGTTGTCATTTTTCATGCTTTCGCGCGGAATATTTCTTCGAGTTCACAGTGAGTTTTTCCAGGCAGCCCTCGAGCGCTCATACGGTAAGACGGCAAACTCCCCGGGCGATCGCCAGGATTGCTAATCTTTTTGAAACTGACTATAGTCCCGGTGAGCGCTCAGTTGACTGCAGTACTCCGCCGGTCCGACACTGGTGGTAGGTCTACATAGTGAAGGCCACTCCGATGATTGTTTGCTGAATGCGTCTGGACTTCATCACCAGATGGGCCAAACGTTTTCCTATTAGTCACGTTGGGTTCTCTCTGCCAGTGCCATCATTAGAAGAGGATGCCGAAACTCCACTCGGGGGGACGGCTGATAGCGGTTTATGTTACCGATATCCTCCTTGTCCTCGTCTCAGTAGGTAAGAAATTCGAACTTGTAGATCTACAGTTACCTATTGATCCTCGTCCTTTTGTGACCGTGGCTGTTGCGTGTGATCTGTCGATCCTAACATTGACGCCCGACTTTTCGCTCGACCTCACGACCCTGAGAACCGTAAGCACCCCTAATTGTATTGCGTTTTACTTGTGTCTCGTTTCGTTTCAACTCGACCTCGTTCTTGTAGCACCTTGCTCGTAATTTTAGCTTTCAATCTTTGTATCGTTCCGAATTTTTGGCGGGCGCCCTTTTTGCGTTTTACTTGTGTCTCGTTTCGTTTCAACACGACTTCGTTCTAATCGACTTCGTTCTTGTAGCACATTGCTCGTAATTTTAGCTTGCAAATCTACTATACTACTGCAGTACTTGTCAGTCCTAGAAGAATCTTGAGCGAACGAGCACGAGACTCCGGCAATCCGCTGAAAGTCTGACGGACAACGTAAAGTGCAACTGTAGATCTACGAAAGTCATGGCAAAGCGTATAGGTCCTGGTCCTGGCCCACGGGTCCACGAGGCCGATGATCGAGCTTCGCCTCGATCACATCCGACACGTGCAGTACAAAGGACTAGTGTAGACCTCTACCATATTTTATACGTGATGGTCGCGTTGGGTTCTCTCTGCCAGTGCCATCATTAGAGGAGGATGCTGGAATTCTACTCGGGGGGACGGCTGATAGCGGGTAATGTTACCGATATCCTCCTCGTCCTCGTCCCAGCTGGTGAGAAATTCGAAAGTTGTAGATCTACATTATGTATACATAACTATACTACTGCAGTACTTGTGAGTCATAGAAGAATCTTGAGTGAACAAGCACGAGACTCCGGCAATCCGCTGAAAGTCTGACGAACAATGTAACGTGCAACTGTAGATCTACGAATGGCATGGCAAAGTGTATAGGTCCCGGACCGGGTCCACGAGGCCGATGAGAAAGCTTCGCCTCGGTCAAATCCGACACGTGCAGTATAAAGTACTAGTGTAGACCTCCACCATCTTTTATACGTGATGGTCGCGTTGGGTTCTCTCTGCCAACATTAGAAGAGAATGCCGAAACTCCACTCGGGGGGACGGCTGATAGCGGTTTATGTTACCGATATCCTCCTTGTCCTCGTCTCAGTAGGTAAGAAATTCGAACTTGTAGATCTACAGTTACCTATTGATCCTCTTCCTTTTGTGACCGTGGCTGTTGCGTGTGATCTGTTGATCCTAACATTGACGCCCGACTTTTCGCTCGACCTCACGACCCTGAGAACCGTAAGTACTCCTAATTGTATTGCGTTTTACTTGTGTTTCGTTTCGTTTCAACTCGACTTCGTTCTAATCGACTTCGTTCTTGTAGCACATTGCTCGTAATTTTAGCTTGCAAATCTACTATACTACTGCAGTACTTGTCAGTCCTAGAAGAATCTTGAGCGAACGAGCACGAGACTCCGGCAATCCGCTGAAAGTCTGACGGACAACGTAACGTGCAACTGTAGATCTACGAAAGTCATGGCAAAGCGTATAGGTCCTGGTCCTGGCCCACGGGTCCATGAGGCCGATGATCGAGCTTCGCCTCGATCACATCCGACACGTGCAGTACAAAGGACTAGTGTAGACCTCTACCATATTTTATACGTGATGGTCGCGTTGGGTTCTCTCTGCCAGTGCCATCATTAGAGGAGGATGCTGGAATTCTACTCGGGGGGACGGCTGATAGCGGTTAATGTTACCGATATCCTCCTCGTCCTCGTCCCAGCTGGTAAGAAATTCGAAAGTTGTAGATCTACATTATGTATACATAACTATACTACTGCAGTACTTGTGAGTCATAGAAGAATCTTGAGTGAACAAGCACGAGACTCCGGCAATCCGCTGAAAGTCTGACGAACAATGTAACGTGCAACTGTAGATCTACGAATGGCATGGCAAAGTGTATAGGTCCCGGACCGGGTCCACGAGGCCGATGAGAAAGCTTCGCCTCGGTCAAATCCGACACGTGCAGTATAAAGTACTAGTGTAGACCTCCACCATCTTTTATACGTGATGGTCGCGTTGGGTTCTCTCTGCCAACATTAGAAGAGAATGCCGAAACTCCACTCGGGGGGACGGCTGATAGCGGTTTATGTTACCGATATCCTCCTTGTCCTCGTCTCAGTAGGTAAGAAATTCGAACTTGTAGATCTACAGTTACCTATTGATCCTCTTCCTTTTGTGACCGTGGCTGTTGCGTGTGATCTGTTGATCCTAACATTGACGCCCGACTTTTCGCTCGACCTCACGACCCTGAGAACCGTAAGTACTCCTAATTGTATTGCGTTTTACTTGTGTTTCGTTTCGTTTCAACTCGACTTCGTTCTAATCGACTTCGTTCTTGTAGCACATTGCTCGTAATTTTAGCTTGCAAATCTACTATACTACTGCAGTACTTGTCAGTCCTAGAAGAATCTTGAGCGAACGAGCACGAGACTCCGGCAATCCGCTGAAAGTCTGACGGACAACGTAACGTGCAACTGTAGATCTACGAAAGTCATGGCAAAGCGTATAGGTCCTGGTCCTGGCCCACGGGTCCATGAGGCCGATGATCGAGCTTCGCCTCGATCACATCCGACACGTGCAGTACAAAGGACTAGTGTAGACCTCTACCATATTTTATACGTGATGGTCGCGTTGGGTTCTCTCTGCCAGTGCCATCATTAGAGGAGGATGCTGGAATTCTACTCGGGGGGACGGCTGATAGCGGTTAATGTTACCGATATCCTCCTCGTCCTCGTCCCAGCTGGTAAGAAATTCGAAAGTTGTAGATCTACATTATGTATACATGACTATACTACTGCAGTACTTGTGAGTCGTAGAAGAATCTTGAGCGAAAGAGAACGAGACTCCAGCAATCCGCTGAAAGTCTGACGAACAATGTAACGTACAACTGTAGATCTACGAATGGCATGGCAAAGTGTATAGGTCCAGGACCGGGTCCATGAGGCCGATGAGAAAGCTTCGCCTCGGTCAAATCCGACACGTGCAGTATAAAGTACTAGCGTGGACCTCCACCATCTTTTATACGTGATGGTCGCGTTGGGTTCTCTCTGCCAACATTAGAAGAGGATGCCGAAACTCCACTCGGGGGGACGGCTGATAGCGGTTTATGTTACCGATATCCTCCTTGTCCTCGTCTCAGTAGGTAAGAAATTCGAACTTGTAGATCTACAGTTACCTATTGATCCTCGTACTTTTGTGACCGTGGCTGTTGCGTGTGATCTGTCGATCCTAACATTGACGCCCGACTTTTCGCTCGACCTCACGACCCTGAGAACCGTAAGTACTCCTAATTGTATTGCGTTTTACTTGTGTCTCGTTTCGTTTCAACTCGACCTCGTTCTTGTAGCACCTTGCTCGTAGTTTTAGCTTTCAATCTTTGTATCGTTCCGAACTTTTGGTGGGCGCCCTTTTTGCGTTTTACTTGTGTTTCGTTTCGTTTCAACTCGACTTCGTTCTAATCGACTTCGTTCTTGTAGCACATTGCTCGTAATTTTAGCTTGCAAATCTACTATACTACTGCAGTACTTGTGAGTCATAGAAGAATCTTGAGCGAACAAGCACGAGACTCCGGCAATCCGCTGAAAGTCTGACGGACAACGTAACGTGCAACTGTAGATCTACGAAAGTCATGGCAAAGCGTATAGGTCCCGGCCCCGGGTCCATGAGGCCGATGAGCGAGCTTCGCCTCGATCACATCCGACACGCGCAGTACAAAGGACTAGTGTAGACCTCTACCATATTTTATACGTGATGGTCGCGTTGGGTTCTCTCTGCCAGTGCCATCATTAGAGGAGAATGCCGAAATTCTACTCGGGGAGACGGTTGATAGCGGTTTATGTTACCGATATCCTCCTCGTCCTCGTCTCAGTAGGTAAGAAATTCGAAAGTTGTAGATCTACATTAGTGTACTAGTGATAGTAGGCACACAAGCGAAGAGAGCGCTAACGACGGTGCAAACTGACCCCTACGATGACTACAATTACCGGCAATACTATGTTGATCATTTTCGTTGGAGAAAGAACTGTGTCTGTCTGGTCTTTTGCCGGATTGACACCCGCCATGACACCCACGTGTCGAAGCTGAACGTGGTGGAGCGCGTCTCTACTTGGATGATCAGACGCGTACACACACGCACACAAACACGCACGCCCACACACACACAAGAGCGTGCGTGCCCTGCACATGCGCCGTACACACACCCATCACGTAAACACAGCAGATGGCACTTTACTCACGTGGGAGAGGGGTAGAAACACTGGTGATGGCACGCGGGTCGCCAGGATGACGCAACGGCTGGTTCATGAGGACGCGCGACAAGACTTTCAAGACGCCCTCTGCACGGGAAACACAAACAAACAACACAGCAATATATTTCACGACAAGCTCATTGCTGCTCTGCTGAATCAAGTACGCTGCTGGACGCTCTACAGGAAGCCTGCATGCAGTAGTGGAAAGTCTACAGCTTCCCATAGTACAGAAGCTGATGTAGCGCGGTCACATGAGTTTTGAAGAGTGCTTCCAAGCTGGTCAGAAATGGGTGTGTCATTTATCTAATTACCTGCAATCATCACCACATGACAGTGTTCCAAGAGACCTTATACAGTACGGGTTGCTCTCGAGAAGTCGTTGCTCCGATAAGTCGTGCACCTGATTTTCAAGAAGAAAATGCATGACTTATCGCGAGCGCGTGTGACTTAACCCCCCCCCCCTCTTCACCCACAGACCTACACACGCACGCACGTACCCATCCACCAACCCACACATACACGCACGCTGGCATACAGGCAAGCGCTCACCTTGAATGTCCTTGCACAGGTTAGGGATTTTGTTGGCCATGGTCTGGAGGCATGCCGTCAGTGGTGGTGTCAAGCTGCCAGCAAGCATGTTCTCCAAAGAGACCTTCATATCCGCATACAGGGCATCTCCGATTGCCCGCGACAGCAGGCTGATGCAAGAGAAGACGGCTGGGTCTGTTGGACGGGCACGTCTGCAAGGACATATGCCAATGCAGAGCAACATGCATTTGCTCATATTAGCGCGCACGTGCACACAAGCACACAAGCACACACACACACACACACACAAGCACGCAGCCACACCTCCCAGGCCATATCAACGTAATGAAAGGAAACCAGCACAGGCCATAACTGCTCCACCACAAAACAAACAACGATAATATCACCAGCACTATCGTTCTATCCTCCATCACCACGGTTACCAGCCCTTCAGGCAAGACAACGGTCAATAGTGGTGCGTCGAGGCGGCCATAAGTCGAGATCCCAGGTCGATGGAGCTCCCTAAACCTCACCACCACTGCCACGAATCATGTTGTGTGTGCTTCCCCTAGCTGCAGCTCATGTTTGGCAGTGGTCTTTGAAAAAAATGAAAAAAAATCTGCTGATAGCCAGCTAGGTGTAGATCGTCAGTACCGTCGGTCAGTGTCGTGCAATGATACCGCATGAACTGATTGTTTAGTAACTGGTGGTGTCAGTGGACATTATAGCGTAACTTGTAGTTCCTTGGTCCTTTTTCTTTTCTATAAATTTATCCTTGGCTCTCCATCCGAAAAAAAGAAGAAAAAACGTTTGCGGATTGAGCGTAGGCTTACCTGCTGGCGGCAGTGCCGGACTCTTTCGTCGGCAATGACTGCTTGATAGCCTGCACGATGGGATCAAGGTACGTGTTGATCTTGGTACCCACGGCATACGCCATCATGCCAATGGCACGGAATGCCTGTGCCTTGTCACGCTCCTGCCACAGCACAAGAAAGAAACAGCGTACTGCTATACAAGTGGAATCATGATAGTGCAAAAGTATACACCATAACTCGCACATACAGCCAAAATAGCACTTTCTCCAGGATCAATTTCAGTCAATACGACTACCGCATAATTTGAAGCTCAGGTTGCGATTGTATGACCAATTAGAAGTGGCACGAAATCATCGGACAGAGAAGCTGCGTGGGATTCCTGCTGATAAGTCATAGTTAGCAAAGCAAAGCCACAATTCAAAATTCGCTGTGCACTGTATCGTTCAGTTCAGTGCGCCCAACCAGCAAATTTGTGTACATCACACATATTATTACATCTGCCCGTGTAGAAGCCCGGGACTGGGCTTCAGTTCCTATCACAGAGCACACAGGTACACCTGAGCCAACCTTACCTTTTTCAGGCCAGCCAGTAGAAAGGTCATGGTCATCGGAAGGAATCTGGAACATGGAGTAGATGTAGATGGATTGGCAGCACTTAGAAACTATCTGCATCTCAAGACAACCTTTACAACATTCTAAATTAGACAACAGGAGAAATCTGTGAAAGCATATTCAAACTAGGGGTGAAACAATTATACCGAATATTCGAATACTCCTTTGGATTTTTCGAATATAATCGTACTCGGAATAAATCAGAGTACTCGCTCATACATGGTACATACATTTACCACAGAAGTCTTCAGTTTCAGAGCAGCAGTCAGCAGATATTGATGTGCAGACTGTGTGGTGAACATTTGTACACGAGTAGAGAGAGCCCAAATGACCCTCCAACCAATACACCCGAGAAAAGAACTGCCAATCGGTTCAATCAGGGTTGTATCATGTGATTTTTGAGGCGGTTGGTGTGCGATTTTTAGGATATCAAGAATACTCGAATACTCGAATATTCGATCGGAGAAAATCAGAGTACTCGAACTCGGGATCTCAATGCCAACTTTCACCCCTAATTCAAACTGTAGCAAAAGTTGAAAGGAAAGGACAATGACAAGCTAGGAGTTGAAACTTCCACCATATCCACTGTAGAAGCATGCCGACTTTAGGAGTTTCCAGTGGTAAGTGAACTCGTTCCAGAGTTGTGTTGCAATGAGCGAACAATTCTCATCACACGCTTCCCCACTTACTTCTCAACAAAGATGTCGGGTTTCAGCAATGCCAGGCGCGGCAAGAGACGGTAAATGATCTGCTGCACTGCTACGCTGCGAGAGTTGCGATGATTCAGCACCAGTTGACAGGTCTACACACAAAAGAGCGAGGCATAAAATCGAAAGGTGTCGTACCAGAAAGCAAAACAGGTCAACAGGGAACAAACTCCAGAAACGAAATTCTACATATGGAAATACAAAACAATGAAGACAAGTTTCAACGTAGAGAATTAGCAATTAACGATAATGGTGAAATGCAGATCGGAGGCAAGACTCAGCCGGTTTCCATTCACAGCTCTAAATGTGCCCATAAGCTGCTGCCCTAGTGGCACACAAGAGTGAGGTGTGGACGAAGGTTAGTCGACTTACCTCGGTAAACTTTGACTCCATCAGCGCCCGGCAAACAGAGCTGTAGCGAGGTGTTGCTCTGTCAGTCGAGGGCATCAATTGCTCCGCTAAACACAACCAGAGAATCGCAATCACAGCACGTGTGGATACCACTTCGCCGTACACTAACAATAACAAAGACGCAGCAACGTCAGAAGTTGCACTTCAAGGAGCACTGTGCCCTTTCCGCATCTTCATTTTAATTCCATTTTTATACGAGCCAGCAGAGCGGCGTGCGCGTGCATGTATCAAGTGCACCACGCCTGAAGAAGGCCTACCATGGCCTGATATTCCGGAGCCAATGATACGTTAGGACTGTGCAGCGAGACCTAGTACCAGGGAAACCCTGCTAGCACACCAAACAATTGACTACGACGTGCTACAAGTTACAGTTGAACTCTTCACGTACGCACCTGCTTCCTCCACCTGCTCCAAGGAGCGAGCCTTGCGTCCTCCTCCAGCGTACGTCACTGGTGCGTGCAGTCCAGCTGCAGCCAGCAGAAGACAGCAACCACCCAGGCAAAGAACAGATCAGTGCACCCACTCACTGAGCATAGAGGGTGCAAAACAACACCTTCACTCCTACGTGTACATACGGTAAAACCGGGAATTTTCGGTGGCGTAATACTTTCGGTATTTCCCTACATCGACAGTTAGGTAGCGCAAATATTTCGGTAAACCAGTTTTCCAGATCCAAAATTTTGCACACTGTGTGGCATGGCAATGCTGAGTTTTAGGTTGCGTTTTATTTAATTTAGGTACAAATTACCCGTATCAAAGTTACCGAAAATAAATTTCCAGTTTTCCAGTAGATATCCACAGCAGAGGTTTACATGTAGGCCGGGCGAGACAACGAGATACCTGCACAAACCAGCGCATATAGCGACAACACTCCTCGGCAGCAAATGCCATACTCCTGAGGAGGCCTGCTTCGTCCCACAGCAAGGTAATGGAAATGTATTTGAGACGAATCAGGTGCTCAACGACAAGATAAGCCATGCACATTCTACCAAGAGTAAATAAGCTCCCAGGAGTGTACAGCTCTGCATATGGGCCTCCGATGGCGAAAACTCATACACTTACAAGAAAACACCTGTGCCTGCTCAGCACACAGTGTTTTCGGAGAGTTCACCCCTCATCAGTTGAGCTGGAGTAGGCTAATGATGTTTCTTGTATATTTGCCGAGTGGAAGGTTAGACATGCTTCTGGTGTGTTCCAGATAGCAGTTCGGAATCAGTCAGTCAAGTGTCAGCCAGTCAGCAGTAAGCGCAATCTCGAACGTAGGAGCAACCACCTTTATAAAATACAGCTGAAGTAGCAATAATCTTAATTCTCTTGCTTCTATATTAAATCTGTCTGCTTGCTCACTGATGGAGAGTATTCTAGTGACCCTGATCATGGTGTTATATTATTCTCCCTCAGAGGCTGCATTGGTCCAGTCCAGTCCTTGCCAGCGACTACGTGGAATTTAGACCCACGGCCTGGCTATCCAGGTTGCTTAGTAAATATTCCCGATGATTGCCTTCATCGACTCACCAGCACTGGTGTCCACGCGCATGCGTGGAATGATGGAGCTGGCCACACACGAATTCGCCGTGGGTCGAAGTAGGTCCTCCCAGCTGGGCGCAGGCGGAGTGACGGGCTGTGCCCCCTCTGTTCCCAAGGCCTCGTTCATCAACTGCTGCTCGATCACCTACAGGAGTGACACAGGCAATCCAATAGAAATCAATGGTCAAGTTTGAAGGCATGACATGATTGCACTAGTGTGTCTTTAATTCAAAGCTTGCCGGAGATCTCAAACTGGATGGACATTAGCTGACTCACAGCTTTTGCAGACACACTCACACACACACACATACACACACGCACACACACGCACACACACGCACATGGACACCTCAAAAAACGATGTAGACCCATGACCTCTGTAGGTCTGCTTACCTCGTCACGGCTGCTGGTTGAGCAGCGGACCAACTCCATCAGGATCAGCAGTGAACCGTGGATAAGGTCTTCACGAGTCAGCTGCGCACCCTTCTCTTTGCTGGCCGACTTCAAGGAGCTGTCCTGAAGGCCTTTGAGCACCTCAGTATATGCACACTGTTGCAGAAAACGAAGGGAGACATGGAACAAGACACTATAGCAAAGAAACACGGCCGCCGCAACAAGCAACTATACTTGCCCATGACGACAAAACGAGCAAGCCATAAAGAAAGGCTGTTTTATTTATTGCAGGTGAATGTCCTGGTCTTCGACAGCACACATTTCAGTTAACCATGTTCCTAGCCTATACAGTAAAGTACCGTTAATCCGCCCCCACGCCATGTCGCTTCCCAGCTGGGTTTTCGGCAGGGGGCGGGAATTAGATCAAGGCTGTCAAGTGAAGTACGATGCACAACAAAGTGGAGGATCAGACTCGATGTGCTGGAGTGTGCACATTTTCATCCTACAGTCCATTCATAAAAAGATGGGTCCTGGCTCTGGCGAGCTCCCGTATTTGGCGATTTTTCGTGATTTCATCGTACACAGTGCAGTGCTGCATGCATGCTGCGAACTTTGAAATTTGAAAAAGGGTCCAAAAAGGGTGCCTGAACTGGGGTTCGAACCGCAGAATGCACTGTTGCAGGCGGGGTCAAACGGCCTGGATTTTGATGGTTTTTCCCAATTCAGTGCTTTTGGGGCAAAACCTGGCCGAAATCCTATTCTTGCTATGGCTTGCTTTTTGGACAAAAAACTTCAGAAACATAATTGGAAGAGGATTCCTTATGGGATTGCAGAAAAAAATTCTAAAAAAACTCAACGTTTGACCCATTTATGGCCAAAAGCTAGAAGTTCATTTTTTTCTGAATGGACTGTAGGTTGGCACGTTTTGTGTACAGCAGTGCATGCGTCGGTTCAACCTCGTATTTCGTTGTATGCGCCACAAAGTCGCTTCACAGGTGGAAAATCGACAGGGGGCGGGAATCAGAGAGGGGGCGGATCAACGCTACTTACGCTACTACAACTACCTGGACAGTGGATGCGGCTCAAAAGTGGCTAACAAGGACCTGAATAGGCCAGTATCAGTGCAGCAGCCCCGCAACGATTCTGGGCATGTCAGAAGATGCATGTGCAAGCACGCACACACCCCTCCCCTACACACACACACACGCACGCACACACACCCCTCCCCTACACACACACGCACACACACACACACACACACACACACACACACAAATAACACGGACAGTCATACCTGATAATAGTCGCCCGTGCCGCGATGACGCTCCTTAGTTTCTCGCTGCGCCGTCAGAACTAGTCCGGCATGGAGAGCCGTCACAGCACCCTCCCGGATGTTTTTCTGCAGGCAAGCACACATAAACAACACACAATGTCGGCTAGCCGTGCCTAGGGACAGGGTATCACATGCAAAAAAGCATTCTCTATGCATCAGCTAAGATAAATACGATGATACCAGTTGAACTGTAGACTCAGCTAAGATGAATACATGAACAGCATAGAAGATGACATTCACACATGTAAAGGCACATCTGAAGAAGAGATCGACTGGTTCGTCTGTGCAACTCCGAGTTCCCAGCAAAGCAAAATCATCTAGTAACCGTACATACACAGAAACAATGCTAGGTGGACAGGAACACACCTACTGTAAAAGCAGAAATTTTCGGTGGTGTAATATTTTCGGTATTCTCCGAAATCGGTGGTTTGGTGGACGGAAATTTTCGGTAAACCCGTTTTCTAGGTAAGTGTACTAGTACCATGCCGAAATTTTCGGTGCGTATTATTTTTGGTACATATTTCCCCACCGAAGTTACCGAAAATACAACACCACCGAAAATTCCTGCTTTTACAGTACATTCCTTTCATCCAAAAATAGTCCTGCTTGCTTTTGGCCGAACTGATGCAAACAAACACTTTAAATGTGAAATATCTGGGTTTTGGATCTGCTCCTCCACATGTGTTGCAATGGCATACCTAACTGTTCCAATTTTGTAAAACCTGTGAATGACGAATGTAGACAAACACTCATACACAACGGACCAGCCTGTACACAGTCACACTTTACTGGCACGTTTTGCTAACCTTCGAGTCGCGGACGGCGTTGAAGATGCAGTCGAAGAACTGCTGGACTTTCTGGAAGAAGAACGTGGGCACGTTGTGCGCCAGCTCGCGCAGGATGAGCACGGCCGCATAGCGTTTGTGCTCATGGCGGTCGCCAACCAGCCACTCCATGGCTCGGTTCATGTCGAAGTCTACGTAGCCAGCCGTGGTGCTGCCACCGGTCAGAGCCAGCCGCCCGATGGTGCGCGCCACCATTTCGGTTAGGACGACATCACTGCAGCCAATAAGAGATCAGCAACCAAAGCACCACGTCAACACCAACCACAAGACAGAAAGCAACTGCCGATCATCCATGATAAGTCTTGGCTATATATATATCAAGTAGAGAAGAGAAAAGAAGAAAAGGGAGAGAGAGAGAGAGAGTGCGCGCGTGTGTGTGCGGGCACGTGTGTGTGCGGGCGTGTGTGTGCGCGCGAGCGTGTCCCAAGATGATACGTGCAGTGCAACATGATGCAAGCAAGCAGGTACCTAACTAGAAGTGACAACTTACGGTGTTGGAAGCATCTGTCGTAGATACGTCATGAAACGACCCATTTTGACCTGGTTGGCATCACCCGTAGACGTAAGCGTCACTGGACGAGGGATGAACAGGAAGACACGAAAAGGGAAGGATAGAGAGAAAGAGAGAGAGAGAGAGAGAGAGAGAGAGAGAGAGAGAGAGAGAGAGAGAGAGAGAAAAGAGAGTGTACAAAAGACATGACGAAGTGTATGTCAGTGTCAGTCCTCTGCAAGACCTTATGTAGACAAATTAAAAAGGTACTGTATTTTCCGGGGTATAAGCCGCACTTTTTTTCGCTAAAAATCGGACCAAAATCGCCCCTGCGGCTTATACTCCGAATATGCTTGCGCGAATGAATGCTTAGCATACATCAGTATGCATGCTGACGTCATGTGACATGTCATTCGACTCAGCTTCGCGCCTGTGTTGCTGATCAACATCAGTGGCAGCGAGACTGAAGATAGTGCAGATGACATGGAGTGATCTCTAGTCAACACAGCAATACACCAACATCTCTGCAGCAACCTGTGGTGCACTAACACTTCATAATCTGATCTAACATGGTATTTAGCTCCATAACCATAATAAATTTGTAGAAAGGCCATTTGTCAATGAGTGTGAAAAATCTTGGTTTGTGGGTGCGGCTTATACTCCGAATACCAACTTTTAGTCAATATTTTGCCTCAAAAAGGGGGGTGCGGCTTATACCCCGGGGCGGCTTATACCCCGGAAAATACGGTACATATTTCATGCTGTCAATCTAACAATATGCGTGAACTATAACAAGGTTTATCTAATACTAGTTCTGAACTAGTAGTAGTATTGGGTTATATTATACGGTGCGGCTTATACCCCGGAAAATACAGTAACAGTGATGACATGTGGTTGTCGACATGGAAGACCTCTACAATTGACGAAACTGAACATTGATGGAGAACATTTTGCCAGAGGTGGATGACGCCTGCCAACCAAACCCAGGCTCCAGCGACCTATTATGTGCTTTCTTGTGAGCATGTGCACATCTCATGTTTGCTCACTGCTGTTTGTTCTCCATTCTCAGCAGAAACACATACTGGCCGTTGACCACCATCAAGAGTCTAATAAACTAAGTTCAAATTCAGTGCATACAGAAGTTCAAGGTCACAATGTAGTTCAAAAGCTACATTCGGGTGGCCTAGGTATGATTGTGAGAGAGCCCAGGTACAGCATGGAGTTTTCTTTTGTGATGTTAGAGATCGTGTTACTAATCAGCTTGCGCGCTGGTGCAGTTACATCGTCCGTGGACGTGTTGACGGAACATAGGCCGTGGACGGGTTGACGGAACATATGCCGTGGACTCTGTGCAGAGCGTGCAGTGCAAGCCGTGGCTGGCCTGTACTGCAATGGAGTGACTGTACTGTACTGGAGTGACCGTACTGCACACTCTGCACAGGACCCAAACAAATCGTTTTCGTGATCTTTGCTCTCAGGTGTGACGTTACATGCGACATTGTATCGAGTACACTGGCAGTACATGTACATGGCACTGCATGAGCGGGATCACCACAGTGTGTTCGTACAGTGAGAGTGTGCACTTGCTCTACATAGAAAAGTGCACACTGATCAGGTAGCAGTACTCCGTACATACATGTACATCATACATAATACACCTTACTTGGTACATGCGGCACCATACTTCGTATACACACCATACTTGGTACATGCACCGTACATCGCACAACAAAGGTAACACTATACTTGGTACATGCACCACACTTCGTACATACACCATACTTATTAGGTAGGCCTTGTTCTGTTGAAAACATGTTTTTGGTTGACAGCATGTTACAAGGCGGAGGACACATGTACACTGGGTTCGGAAAACAACTCCCTAGTATAATGAGGGTCAGAACCTTCATAATTCTGTGAGAACCTGTCCTATGGGCAGGTGAGAAGGCATCTCTGCCTGTTCATTTGGTGAAGTAAAATAAACAACAACAACAACCAGGGCTAACACCCATACAGTTCAAAAGGTCGCAAGACCGGGACTCTGCCAACCGTGGATGGTTGTAGTCAGGGACACTGTTTCCGAACATGGTGTGTCCTCCACCTTGTAACATGCTGTCAACCAACAACATACACCATGGTACATGTACTTGTACAGTCATGTACCATACTACGTACATTCGGTACTCTTCGTACATGTACCAATCCATTGCAAACACATTGTCCTGCAACTACCCTGGTAGTGGTAGCGATGTCAGGGTAAATTTCTGTTTTGAGAATCGGGCAAATATTGTAATACCATCCGATTCCTGAAGACAAGTAGAGTATACTGGCAAAGTTTGAAGCAAATCGGAGCAAATATAGTGGACTTATTCCAGTTTAGAGTGCGCGGGGTAAGCGCCGCCATTGTCGAAAAGCACCATGCCTCACTGTACACAAGCCAGATCTCACCACGGCACAAAATCGGTCTTGACAACAGGGATCGCGGCTCATGAATAATCTTGCGCACTGTACAAAATGTACATACCGTAGCTGTACTGTTTTTTTGTTGTTGCTGCAAACTGTTGGAGAAATTCAAGAAGACTGTTGAAGAGTAGCCGAAGTATGAGTTGTGATTTGGCCATTCTCCAAGACAAGAAGAGTTCGACAAGTAGATTATGATCCTGGTGTGCGTGGTGGTCCGCTTTGAACTTCATCAGTTCTAACACCAATGCATTTGAAACGTTTCCGATCATGCTAGGCAGGGGCTTATCCTGCAATAGCTGCTCCTCCTTGAGTCCAAGACTCAACAAAACATCTTCACAGCCGGTCCCTTTGCTGGACGAACACTCATGATGGCGTTGTATCCAGCAATGGAGTACCTGTCGCGAAAAATACTACAAGTCTGGTGCGCGGCGTGATACACCGGTGAAACTCGGCGGCAAACTAAATTGGACGACGGGGAACACGATGGAACTAAAATCAAACCTGTATCAGGCAGCGCAAGAGATGAAAAAGGCGACTGAACATACGCTAACTTGTCGGCGGCCATACTCCCAGCTCCGTAGGCGCAGCGCGCCCGCACAAACGCGGATACGAAAGTTCATCTTCTATTTTCGTGGCAATAGTCACGACCAAGCTTGTCACTGACGTCTTCAGGTCACATTTGAATATCCCGCGTGCCAAGTACTGCACGCACTAGCCGCGACTGGCATTCTGCCGTACTGGCTTTTTGTGCCATCATTTCAGCTGGTTGCTAGGGAATCCAGCGACAAGCGTGGAGGTCACGTGGCACGGCACTCTGACATCGCTAGTAGTGGTAGTACTTAGATGAGTTCAGGTGCAAACTGCTACCTGACTACCCACTCAAATCATGGCTAGCACTACCCAAGGTCAATGACACCCCGAATTTAAACATTATTTTTTCGTGTTCATTCTGCATTCACAGCAGTCTCTTGCCAGGGCTTCATTCTGCCAATAGCAAGGTGAATCCTGCAGAAGAATATTTCCACGCCATGATTCCATGCAGTGGTGGATGGACTTTAAGCTTTTCTCCAATAATTGATTATTGACAACTCCCTCAAACCAATGAGGATTATGCTAATGAAAATAAATTTTCATCGCTGTACGTACTATTATTAATTATGCACAATTTGATCATTACAGAAAAGAGGGTACACGAACATCATTGGGTGCGGGTCACGAGAAACAGTCCACCGATTGAACCAGATAAGGAATAGTAAGTTTATGCGATAATTAGGCACAAGACTGAGAGAGAGAGAGCACTGAGGCAAATGTGTTATTATTTTTTTGTCAAATCTTTGTGATTATTCTTCACTTACTCATGGCCAGAACACCGCCCTTCTTCTCGTGTATCTCTGATGACGAACAAAGCGGGAATATGTACTTGCGGCTCAATTCATCCAGAAGCTCACTTGCCTCATCATTGGACATTGCACGGAGGTCATTGTTGACAAACTGCTGAAGCAGCAGGGCATTTCGAACGCGTGTATCGTTCTGTCTGCTCTTGAGACCTACACCATACTGGGCAACAACCCCGTCCCGCGACATAATGGAGGTAACGATTGTGCGCTTCACATATTATAATCAAATTCACCAGCATTGGACAAGGAAATCGCACTCCTACTGGACGTTCTGCGCTGCAGAGGCAAAAAGCATACACCTAACTAATTACTTCTCTGCTGAACCACGTACAAACTGCTGTTTCATGTTCTGGTTCATGTTGACTGTGTCATGTCTGTTGAGTCATGGACTGCTTCAAGTGCTTGCACTTTTGCAGTGCTTTTCAGTACGAAACAATTTTTTACGCATCGTCGTTTTTTCTTTACTTTTTTTCGTACTAGGTGCAAAAGTACAAGACCGCTCAGCTCACGAGTCGAGTGTGGACCGCGTACCGCGCCAGTGCAGTGGTCATGCACTTAGCTCTTCCAGTAAACAGTCACAGATCTAGCGCCTACGCGCGCGTGGTATGCCGCACATTGCGCAGATTGTGTTGTGTGAAATTTGGTTGGTTGGTTGTATTGGTTGGTTTTTATTTCACTTCGCACATTTCGTTTGCCAGTTATCCAATCCGCGGCCTAGAATTCTAATACAGTCATGTACCGGTACATATTTCATGCTGTCAATCTAACAATATGCGTGAACTATAACAAGGTTTATCTAATACTAGTTCTGAACTAGTAGTAGTATTGGGTTATATTATACCACTACCAGTCATGTACATGTACATGTACATGCGAACCAGTGCCTGAGCTACAATCATGTATATCCCGAAGAAATTTCTCAAAAGGCTCAAACCAAGTAAGTTTGAATGATTCAAGAAAATCTAGAGACGAAAATCCACACCATGAATCAAGAAGAATATAGGGACTGGCGGATTCTGCTCGAAAAGCAGTGACATTGGCAGAACCATAATTATAAACCGTATGGCGGGCAATTCCTCGAATTCTGCTCCATTTCTTTATCCACATACCAAACATGCATGAAACTTACCAGAAAAAGTACCGAATTCTGCCAATTTTTCTGCCGGCAGAATCCGCCGGACCCTAAAGAAGACACGCCTTTCATCTATCAAACGTTTTTTTCCCTCCTTCCCGTTTTCTCTCATTTCAGTTTGGAACAGCTTGCCAAGCGAAATTGTAAGGGCTCCACTCAGCTTGAAGCGGCTCTACACCTTCAAGAAAGATGTCCCCGCATAACTGCATAAGCACCTTACGCACCAACACTGGCTGATAGCTACCGACTTCTCAGTATGGATGAACTCTAGATTGTGGCACGTCACAGTGTTCCTTGGTTCGGCTATGCTGATGATTTCTTAAATTTCGCACCAAGTACCGTATTTTACCGGTTGTAAGTCGACCCCGGTTATAGGTCGACCCCCGTATCCGGAGGTCTCAATTCTGCGTTTTAAAGTTTTCACCCAACGAAGCACTACCAACCACTCCCTGCTACTAACACATCAACAAATCATGTAAACATTCCTTATTGGAGGGTATAACGTCCCAATCCTTGAAAAAAGGCCAATAAACTGGTAAACATGTGTACACATGGTGCACTCATGCATGCAGGGCAGGTCATTTTTTGTAAGATTCTGATAGTTCCCGGTTATAAGTCGAATCCCGGTTGTAAGTCGACCCCACCCTTTCTCCTTCTATTTTTAGTCGTAAAAGGTCGACTTACAACCGGAAAAATACGGTAGTAGTATTTTTTTGTGGTATTCTCTAGCTTCTGTTTGTTTTGCAGTTGTTCTAGTGTAACCCCGGTTACCCCCCCCCCCCCCAATTTTTCGATGCCCAGTTGCAACGCTGACAACGAGACCTCTGGTCGGTTGAGTTGCTCCCAGCACATCGGCACGTCGTCCCTACATCCCTTATGTTTTGTCCTTTCCCTCGTTTCTCTGTTCGAAGTTGTTCTCTAGCATGCATGGACTACGGAAATGATATTCCTATGGGGGATGCTTATGCTGCATTTTGTTGTACTTATGACCACTTGAAAGTACGAAAAACGCAATTTTCGTAACTTCGAGCCGAGGCTCCATAACTGTTTTTGGCATAAGTACAACAAAATGCATCAGTATCCCCCATAGGAATATCATTTCCGCAGTCCATGCATGCTAAAGAACAATTTTAATAACCGCGGCACAATAAGGAGGAGGAGCTGAAGTGACATTGGATTACAAGTACTTTATTAAACAATGTAAGCGATGGAGACGATGCGAAAAAAATCTAAAGGGTAAGGAAAAATACATGAAAGAAGAAAAAGCGATGGAAAAAAGATGATTCGAACAATGTTTCGTACAACACTCTTCAGGAATCACCGTTGTACAAAAGAATACTTCCTCCGCGTCATCGAAATTGTCGCAGTTTGACTAGTGACTTGTCACTTGTTACTGACAACTCCATAAACTAAGCCATTCGAAACTTATTACACAGTATCATAGTCTGAAGACTAGAGTAACGTTCTAGGACAATTGGACTGAGAGTTTTCATGCAGAGATGAAGTCCTCGTCGTCGCTGATGTCAATGGACGCAAAAATATCGTTCCCAAATATTTCAAGGAAGGTTGAAAGTTGGTCGCGCCTCGTCTCAAACGCTTTGACTTTCTCCACAGGACAAGAGCTGCTATGCTTGTCGTCTGCTAGCTCTGGATGATTTCTACTTCACCACCAACGAAGCCTAGTAAGAATACACGATCGTTGCGAGGTCGGTTGATTACCGTCGGCGGAATCACCTCGGAATCACCTCGATCTTGAAAATAATGAACTTTTTTTTAGCCGTGGCATGCCCACAGCTCATGCAGGTAAGTGTAGTATCACGTCCAGCGCGCCCTCTTTTTCAGCATGGTACGGCACCTGCGCGTGCATCACTAGCACTACGTGTAGAGTCTACACGGCTCTTGCAGGTACAATCATGTACTAGTAGTAGTACTGAGTGTCTCAGCCAGAGCGACAAATTTTATCGCTGTTGCAGGCATTTAGTTTGCCGACCCCTCGATGTTTCTCCAAGCGCTGCCACTTGTTCCACGAAGTCATTCTCACCCCAGCTAAGGTAAAGCAGTGATGGGGCTTGAGTGAATGGCCATAAGCACGAGAAATGTGCAGGCTGCAACACCTGACTGATCTCAGCGAGTCGAAATTACCAGCGCAGCGACATCAGCGAAGAAATTGCGTCTAGTTCAAAAATTCCAGCTTCCAATAACAGAAAATAGAACTTTGCCGTCACCCTATACTGATGACTATCGCCTATGTCCGATCCCTTGCCTCTGGTACGAGTGCTGGTGAGTAAATACCGCATTTTACATCAAAAGTCAAACTGCGACAATTTCGATGACGCGGAGGAAGTATTTTTTTTATTTTTCCTTACCTTTGGATTGTTTTCGCATCGTCTCCATTGCTTACATTGTTTTTTAAATAAAGTAATTCGATGTCACTTCAGCTCGTCGTCCTTATTGCGTTATTACAATTGTTGTCTCCTCGCCAAATATCATTTTTTTTAAAGTACAGGGAATGTTGGAAATTTGGAAAAGCCATACATGTACAAGTACAGTCAAATCTGCCGTTACTACTACGGCGTTAGCGACCTCTGCTGTAGGCGGCCATCTACCGTTAGCGACCGATTTTCTGTGCACCGACGGTTTCACATACAAATTGATCTGTCCAGAGCGACCAGCTGCCGCAGTGTGCGCGACCCGCGACCGCGATTTCACGCACGGTGGCTGCATTCAAATCTGCTGTAAGCGACCGCGACCCAGGTTCATTCAGGTGCGAAACTGTACTTGCCAGTCACGGCGCTGTCAACTGCAAGGTGTGAAAATTCGCTGTCTTGCAAGTGCGATCCACTGGCCCTGGCACCCCTATATTCTATTGAATATCCAATAATTATGATATTAAAAATCACATTATTCTCGTCGATTTGAGTACATGGAAGCACATATGCATGCCCAGTATGCCGGATTTACCATACATCTGCCGTGCAGACCGGCGTCCATGTCCCTGGCTGACTCGCGAGCTGGTTGAGTGTGTCCGGAACCGAAACAGACTGCACCGCCGTCTAATGCAAGATAGAGCAAACGAGGCACTCCAGCAGGAGCACCGAGCTGCACGTGCCAAGGCCAGAAAGCTAGATAGACAGTTGAAGAATGCTTACTTTATGGATCAATGCTATACGTCTGATCAGAGGAAACTTTGGTCCGTGATGAACACTGTCACCGGACGAAAGAAGACCCGCCGAGTACCCCAGGTATCAGCTGACCAGCTGGGCGACTTCTTTGCAGATGTTGTTCATGACCCCAGTCGACCTACGCACCTACAGATGCCAGTTGGCCCTACGAAATCTGATGCCCTTACAGCCTTCCAACCTGTGTCGTTGTATGATGTCGCTAAGCGTTTGCAATGTGTGGATCCACATAAAGCTACCGGAAGTGATGGAATCCCAGGTATTGTATTGTCGGACACCCTCTCCCCATACCTGATGAAGATCGTCAACTTATCTCTTGCGTCTGGTATAGTGCCATCAACTTTCAAACATTCTCTTATCAGCCCATTGTATAAGAATGGCGACCCACTGTCAGCTCGTAACTATCGGCCCGTCTCGCTACTGCCTATTGTTTCTTGCATACTGGAACACTTTGTCAAGAAACAGCTGACAACTTTCCTAGATGATCACTCCTTGTTACCTTCAAGTCAATTCGCATACCGAAGAAATCACTCAACAGAAGATGCTCTTATCCTTGCCTCCAACCGCTGGAAATTGGCCAAATCGGAACGAAAACACACCGGGGTAGTAATGGTAGATCTATCGAAGGCATTTGATAGAGTCCAGCATGCCAGGCTTGTGCAAGTGCTGTTTGACCTTGGCATTTGTGACACACCACTGGAATGGTTCCTCAGTTATCTCTCGGAGCGGCAGCAGTGTGTACGGGTGGAACACTCAGTTTCGCAATATGTTGGATGCTCCCGAGCAGTGCCTCAAGGCAGCGTTCTGGGCCCTCTTCTTTTTGTACTGTACACCAGTGATATGTCGTCAGATCTACCAGGTAGTGTATGGCACCAGGAATTCGCCGATGATGTGGCTCTGGACTACTCTGACTATCAGCCTGATTTAGTGTGCTCTGTTCTCTCTAACGCTGTAACACGACTCGCTGAGTACTTGGACAACATTGGTCTGCTATTAAATGCCAGTAAAACCCAAGTTATGTTTGTGAGACCCCGTGGGTGTCTGGATGGACCATCTGAAGTGAAGTGTGGTACCACAGTGCTTGATGTTACTCCAGTCACGAAGTATCTCGGTGTCATGCTTGATGACCAACTGTCCTGGAAGCCCCAAATGGACTTTATTGCCAGCAAGACTGCTACTACAATCGGGCAGCTCTGGCGCCATGGACGGTGCCTTTCACTCAATGCCCGCCGGGCCTGGTACATGAGTATGATCAAGTCTGTTCTCTGCTATGCCTCAAACTGTTTCTTTCCCGCTCTATCCAAACTGCTGCTACATCGACTGCTACGCATTGCTAAGTCTGGCATACGAGCCATCTTCCAACTCCCCAGAAGGACCCCCACTGCTCCCCTATTTGCCAGACTATCAATGCCTCAGCTCCACCAGCTGTACGTGCAACGTCTGCTTCTCTTCGTCTTCCGCTGCCTTCATGGCAGAGCCAGCTCACTGTTCCAATCCTACTACTCCCTCATTGCCACGGATGTGGACAGAAGTTGTGTCACGCGTGGTCAGGTCAGCCAGCTGCTCAGAGTGCCGTTCCTACCTGGTCCCTCAGGCCGTAGCTCTATCGCCTTTGTTGGCAGTACCACATGGAACTCTCTCCCTGCTGATATTCGCGCTTGCGACGTACGCCATACGTTTCAAGCATTTCTGTCTGGCTATGACCTTATCTCCCTCCTCAACTAGCTCTCCGATGTTGTGCCTACTATGTCTTCTTCACAGATTCTGCCTGAACAGATGCTCATCAATTATGTTCTTGTCCTCTATCCTAGTCCAAATCCTGCCTTGCCCATGCATGAAATGCCCGTACTAAATAGTCTATAGAACAAGAATATTGGATATCATCAACTATGATAATGTAGTATCCCTGCCCGACCAATACGGAAGTAGTACGGAACTAATACGGAGCTTGCCTGATGTATATTTAGTGTATCTCCGTATGTAAGCGTACGTCGTCTGCTGCATAAAAGCGGCTGCGCATTTCTGTTTTGATGAAGAGAAGATTAGATTAGATTGGATAGCAATGAAAGCTAACTCGAAGAATAAGGATTCAGCCTCTAGGTGAGCACCGGAGAGAAAGTTATTTATTTTGCCGCTTCTTCTTTCACTAACGATTATATTTCAGGTGTGTACCTGAAAGAAGTAGAATAAAAGTAATTGTTGTTGATTTCACCGCGCCTACCACTCGGCTACCCATTACATTGGTGGCAGCGGTGTAGTTTTAAAGAAAACAACGTGATTCGACCCCAGACTCCCATGGCTCAACCCGCTGCAGCTTCGTGCGACGAGTCAAGATGAGAATCATGTTTCTTGCCTTCCTGGGCCTGACCCTGCTTACTAGCTTGCAGCACAGTCAGGGTGCTAGCGTGGATCATCCTTCCCTCCGCATGGCATCCACTGGAGACTCCGATGGCGATTCCAAGCGACCCACTACCTACATGTATACTACCGGTGGTGGTGGCGAAGCTGATGAGAATGACGACATGCAGGCTGCTGACCAAGACAAGAAGGGTATTCCCCAAGACCAGCAGCGTTTGATTTTCGCCGGCACTCAGTTGGCAGACGGCCGAACCCTGAGTGACTACAACGTTCAGCAGGAGTCCACTATTCACTTGGTACATCGTCTCCGTGGTCACAGGTGGAATGCAGAATTTCGTCAACACTCTTCCTGGCTAGACCATCACTCTTTACGTCGCGCAAAGTGATGCTATCGACAATGTGAAGACCATGATTCAAGACAAGGAGGGAGGTTATTTGTCTGACGCCGAGCTAGCCGCTCTGACTGACCGGCTCAACCAAGATGAAGATAAAACCTGGCTTGCTCTCCGCCGTAGCTCCAGCCGCCGCCGTGGTTACTAACGCTGATTCCAGGTATGGCATTTTCTTTCCTGTCTTCCTTCAGTCTCCCTGTTCTCTTCAGTCTTCCTTTATGCGAGTGTGTGAATCCAGTTTAGTTTGGTAGGCGTCTGATCATGGTGAGCCACGGCTTACCCAGCTAACGTGGGACAATGTGTGTGACAACGCCCCTTATAGTTACAGTGTATTCAGTTCGGTTTTTGAACTGCGATGTTCCTGGCGGGTTGTGCCAGCGTAGTGCAGCAAGAGTGCTGTGGTTTCAGGTCCTATTTGGAGGACAGTTCTTTCCCTTTTGACCCCGTGAGATCGTGTGAACCTGGTGTGCTTTTACTTCTATTTTATGATTTGTTATCAGTTCATTTCTTCTGTCTACTCTAAACGTTATCATTTCCGATACAATTTGCCATCTTCCGGTTGACGCTGTTGTTCGTAACTCCTCACTAATTTTTTGAAAATCACGAGGGCGTGATTATCTGTAGGAAGGGAGGGTGTAGTATCCCTGCCCGACCAATACGGAAGCAGTACGGAACTAATACGGAGCTTGCCTGATGTATATTTAGTGTATCTCCGTATGTAAGCGTACGTCGTCTGCTGCATAAAAGCGGCTGCGCATTTCTGTTTTGATGAAGAGAAGATTAGATTAGATTGGATAGCAATGAAAGCTAACTCGAAGAATAAGGATTCAGCCTCTAGGTGAGCACCGGAGAGAAAGTTATTTATTTTGCCGCTTCTTCTTTCACTAACGATTATATTTCAGGTGTGTACCTGAAAGAAGTAGAATAAAAGTAATTGTTGTTGATTTCACCGCGCCTACCACTCGGCTACCCATTACAATAATACCCATTTCATACCCCCCCCCCCCTTCATAAAATTAATACCTACTGTTTTCTTTCCTTTCATTTCATCTTCTTTTCCGGCCTTTCTTCTTCATACACATTTTAAACATTTTCATCATATTGTGAGAGCCGTGGGCCAATAGCCCCGGTGAGAAGGCAGTCTTGCCTGTTCATATGGTGAAGTAAAATAAAGAAACAACAACAACTTTTTCTTGCACCAAGGGGCGGTCGCTTACGACAGATTTGACTGTAACTACATGTATATAGAGTTTGCAAAAGCCTCGGAAAGAAAGAAAAAAGTCAAGACTTCAACATAGGTGATAAAGTGCTAAAAAAAACTCAAAAACAGAGGGTGCAAGTTGTAGATAAACACGTTGCACACATCAGGAAACACTGGTCACACTTTCACGAGGTGTGACACCAAACAATTGCAGCGATAACACATTCTCCTTCTGCACATATAGTTCTGGATCTAGTTTACAAATACAGGACTAGTATACAGAGCTTCTAACACAGCAAGATGTACCTCGTAGACCTTCCACGACTTAGCCTCGAAAATATATTATCACTATACAAGAGTTACGACAACTAGCACTGTCCGACAAATGACGCTTGATGGACGATGTCCGATCACCTAACTCCGTCACCTTCAACCCTTGCCGTTGTTCTCCTCCGCTGGGCTTGTTCGTTTGACTGCTCCGGTTGACACCTCCAACGTCCGTTGAATGCATGGTCGTTTTTGTTTGACTTCTTGGTCTTCCTCGTTTCCTCTTGTTGATCGCTGTTGTCATTTCCAGTATCGACGTATTCAAATCTCCAGTACTTCGTCTCTTCACCTTGCTTCTGGTAACTCTTCCAGTGTCTGTAAGCTCCAGTGTCACATTGGATGGTTTTCGGGACCGGCTCCCTCGCTTCCTCACCGGCTAGTCTGAGATGGGCCAAGCTCCCCGCCCGTCGAGACGGAGGCGCACACGCGTACATCTACATTGGACGCAGACAAAGGCGTTCCAGCATCAGACTACACAGCATATTTTGGAGGACGGCCATGAGTGCCACGAGCATCAACAGGGACAAGACCTAAGAGCACATGTTGACGGATGTGTGCGCCCAGGTGCTGAAGGGTGCTACCTACGTACCGATTTTCACATTCTCGGCACGGAAAAAATAGATAAGATTGCTTCTACTAAAGGTAGGTAGAACGTCCTTCTTCACACTGAACGCACGTGTCGTTCCAAATACAGTCTGTATCGGCTATAGAGTGATCGGATATAAGAATATATCAGCTACAGTGATATTGGTACGAAATATCAAAAGCAAAACGTATTTTATCCAGTACAAATATCACCATAACCAATATTATCATGAAATATTATCATGATGGCAACAAAGAATCAAAACATGCATAACACACTATATTATTATCGGCTACAGTGATAACTTTGAAATACATGTAGCAATAATATCAAAGGCCCTATTTTTTTTACTTTCTTCACGTTGTTTATTTTTATAGTGATACATGTACAGTCAACTTCGCCAATAACGACATTCGGCGGGGCATCAGAAAAGTGTCCTTATTTGCGAAGTGTCCTTATAACCGAAGTCCCATTTGAATGTATGTGAACCCATATTTTGTATAGTATGATATGCATATCAAAATGAAGCTCTTTTCTTGCTCTATGTCAATGTGTACTTTATTTTCATATTGCAGTTGAAAGGAACTAAAAATTCAATATGCAAGGGAAATCAATTGAAAAATATGCCTTTTTGAGCCATCTACAGGGCCAGGGACATGTACATGTATGATGATTACTGTACAATCATGTACAACTACATGTACATTGTATACATATAGGTGTGCTGGTAAATCCAACAATTTTGAAGCCAACATAAAAAAGGAAGAAAAAGCCCCCCCCCCCTTGGCTGCATTTTCTTGCATGTGTGCAATAATATCAAGAGTACATAACCCCCCCCCCCCCCCCAGAGTGTGCAACGCCGATCCAGCTCTGTGTAGGGTCTTGGTCGAGCGTAATCGGATCTTCTGATGTCATGCGTACACTTCACACCAGCGCAAGGCCGGTCTCGAGGCAGGGCACCATTGTTTTTGATCCAAGAGTACCCGCGACTCCCCGGGTTCCCCTCAGATGTGTACGGTAGTATGACGCAAAGATCCGATTCCGCTCGACCAAGACCCTATGCAGAGCTGGATCAGGCGTTGCACACTCTGGGGGGTTATGTACTCTTGATAATATCCATCACCAGTGCACCATAGGTTCTGGTACTTCTGCATGACAGGTATTGTACTTGACTGACAGGTACTTGAAATAGCTGTCAAAAGCCCAGAAAGTCGTTATTCAAGCAGTGAATATGACCACGGGGCACTAAAAGCATGTCGCTATACGAGAATTGTCGTTATTCAGATAGTCGTTATATCCGAAGTTAAATGTATACAGTTAGATGGGACTTTGCTCTGGGCATGGAAATTCGGTCGTTATTCGCGAATTGTCGTTATATCCGCAGTCGTTATTAGCGAAGTTGACTGTACATGTACATAATAGAATTTTTTATGGAAATGCGGGCACTGTCAACTATGCAGCATGCTCATGTGTCAAAACCCCATGCTGGAAGTATTTCCTTGCCTTTCATGTGTCGATTTAAGAAAAAAATCGATCGTATCGCATACTTATAGTGATGCATCGGATATAGTGATAAAATCACGGAAATCAAAAGGGTACGCTATAGCCAATGCAGACTGTACTACACACAATTTCACGCAAGGGTAGGACCAACAGACACTGACTACACGAGATGTGTCGCATCAGTAGTTAACTCCGACCCCGGGGCAGAAGTCACGACCCCACCAGCGTGGTTCTCCCGCTGAAGACCAAGCTGCAAAGCGCGTGGCTCCAGTCAGCAAACAGTGATGTCTGCTGCCAGCCATATACCCCTGCTAAACCCCAATGCCACTTCCTTCCAGCCTCGAAGGTCCCGGGGTTCCCAAAGAACAACCAACTGCAACAACCTCAAACTGTTCGTCACTAATGCCTTCGGGCTCAAGTCTAAGTTTGGCGAGTTTCAGCACTGCCTGCAGAGTACCCAGCCGGATCTTGCCGTTGTTACAGAGACAAAGCTCACTGCCGACAAAATGAGTTAAGCCGAATGCACAATCCCGGGTTATGCAGCACCAATCCGCTGTGACCGCACAGGCCAAGGCGGTGGAATGCAGTGTGGGTAAAGTCAGACCTGTGTTTCCGCCATTCGGACTCCATTGACTGCAAAGGCTTCGAAGTCATCTGGCTTCTTCTTGAGACGTCTTTCCATCATAGTCTGCGCAGTGTACCGCTCTGGGAGCACCAGTGGCTCTGACTGCAGCCTCGTGGAGTACCTGGAGGACACCTTGGAGGACACTCGGCAACTCGGAGACTACTTGCTGATCACTGGGGATTTCAATGTGCACAGCACCGCCTTGCTCAACAGCAACAGGACTGCCCCAGCAGGCGACGCATTGGAAACTTTATGTGCAGCGTACGGCCTTGACCAGCTCGTCACTGAGCCTACGCGTGGAACCGCACTCCTCGACCTTGTTCTCTCCGATCTGCCTGGAACAACCTCATCCACAGTAGGAAAACCTCTTGGCCGATCGGATCACTCTACGATCACCGTGGACTTTTCCTGTGTTCTCCCCTAGTGTGAGGAATCGTCATCCAGGACTGTGTGGAGCTACGGAAGGCTGACTGGCAAATACTCAGAGCATTTTACCGCTCCACAGACTGGCTAGCTATGACCAGTGCCAGCGATGATCCTAACACCGCATGGGCTAGTATATCGTCTAGAATACATGATGGTATGCACCGGTTTATTCCTCACAAGGAACTTGTGACCAGGGCTTCTGATTCCAGGTGGTGGACGCCGGAATGTAGTAGTGCAATCGCACACAAGCATTCAGCGTGAAAGAGGTGGAGCCGCTCAAAAGCCAGTGAGACACTGAAAGCAGCCTATGTCCAGGCAGTTACCAATGCTGTGTCAACTCTGCAGCAAGCCCAACT
>NC_088647.1:30603793-30658991 GCF_964019385.1 Sycon ciliatum
TCCTGATATTCGTACATGACATTGAAGCTTTGCCAGCGAAATATTTAAAATCTCTGATCGTAAAATGTTCCCTAGCACGTCCTGTTGTTTGAAGTTTTTTATTCTCACGACGGCCTGTGGCCAATGTTGTTGTTGTTGTTGTCGTTGTGTCGGCGTCATTGTTGTTGTTGTTATACTCACTGTTCTTGGCACAACCTCTACCTGGGCCAGTTGTGGGTGCTTTAGCGGTCATGAAGATTTCTTCAGATTCCCCCCCCCCCCCCCCACACACACACACATACACACGTGTTGCTTTTTCTGTGTGCTTGTCTGTTTTCTCATTGCACCTGTCGTTGTCCTCCGACGTACCACACAGGTCCTCCAGGACATTTTCCTGCGCTCAGACGGAACATTTCCAAAGTTGGAGGATGTGAGTACACATGTATGCATTTTGCTGTGCCCCTTGACGGACTCAGCTTTATCCTTGTTCTGTAGCGATGTAGATCATTGTGAATTTGGTGTCTCTAGATGCTGGACTTTGTTCATGGCATGTACTCGTCATGTCTTCATACCGACATGGAAAGGAGTATGTAAGATTGAGGCAAATGGTGGGGAAGCTGCACTTTTATCGGCATGCAGAAACTCCCAGTGAAGAAACAGCTCTGATCACGTTTCTCTGTTCTCTCTCTCTCTCTCTCTCTCTCTCTCTCTCTCTTTCTCCATGTCTCTCTCTCTCTCTTTCTCTCCATCTCTCTCTCTCTCTCTCTCTCTCTCTCTCCTCTCTCTCTCTCTCTCTCTCTCTCTCTCTCTCTCTGTGTCACTTCCCCTAATCAATCTCCTTTTTTTCTAGTGACTGCCAAACTTCACTGCATGGTTTGTATATGTGTGTGTTTGCATTTAGTTGAAAGATAATATGTTCTTCAATGGCGGCGTGGATCTTTCCGAAATGAATCGCACCAACACCCACCGGTCAGTGAACACAGTGCATCCCTTAGTTCATCCTCTTGCAATCGGTTTTCGTTGTTGTCTGGGGTGCGATTAATGTCTGAACAGTGTGTGCATATCAACTGCTTTCTGCGTGAGGCGCTAGGCATGCGGACAGCGGAAGGTCAGAAATCCAACCAACATAATTATAATTTTTATAACTTTTCGAAACTTTAAAAAAATCCAACCAACTAATTTCCGGACCGAGCGTACAGTAGTGGTCCCCGTTCCCAGGTGGTTTGATGTATCTTCAACTATCTTGTATGAATGCACATAACCCTGGGGGGGGGGGGGGGAGGGGGGGCTTTCTAGGACTAATGAAAAGGGGTCTAATGTACTTAATTTATTTGTGCATACGGGGAGGGAGAGAGGGGGGGGGGGGGAGCTCTGCGGGACAAGGAAAAAGTGGTCATATGTCTGCGCTGGTCGGAGACTGAGCTTCCTCTGGTCAGCACTGCACTGTGTAGTAGTTCAGTTGTCTTATGTTGCCACACGTGCACACACACACACACACACACACACATACACATTTGACCTTTATTCTGTTGACGCCCCATCTCCAGTGGAGATGATAGGCTACTGAGTTGGGCAGTACTTGAGGTGACGCTTCAAATCGCCAATTCTCCTAAACGTTCTGCCGCATGCGCAGCGGAATTCCCAGCACACACACACACACACATACACACACACACACACACACACACACACACACACACACACACACATACACTCACTCACTCACTCACACACACACCATGTACCATGTACCATATATACGCCCGTCACAAGAGAAGCACGCAGATCTGCAAATGCACTGGATGTGCACGCACAGATTTTCTCTTTAGAGCAACGATAGCGGATCTGATTGTGATTGAAACAGATCAAGACAAGCGCCAGGTAACTGTCTAATCCACACAACTGGCGAAGCCATATGAATCCCCCCCCCCGGGCACACCTGGTCTACACCACACGAAGTACATCGGAATAGGACGACCAAGACAGCTACTTATGCACACCCTACACTTGCTAGGGTAACCAGTATAGACAGCACGTTGCTTTGATAAAAGCAGACACTAGATGCACTGGTACCTTGAAGTGAAATTGGAGTTATTTTACCAACCAGCCTCGGCAACTGGGTACTGGGAACCCAGGGCCAACAGACGTACCAACAACCTCAGCCATGAAAGCTATATAGTATCGACACACTGGATTGTGGAGCCGAAACTAGTCCAACTTCCAAAATGCTTTGGCAAGAGGGCAGCCTTCCGACAGGTTGGGGACACACACACACACACGCACACACACACACGCAAACAGCAGGCCTCTGCACTCCCTTATGTCGCACATGCACGCCAACTGTCCTCTGCCTTCTCCTGTACTCTCCAGGCTCTGACATCTCAGATGAAATCACTGCTGAAACTAGTGAGGAAAGGAACGTTATCGCCAACGGCTTCTGGAACAAGTACATCAGCAAGGTAAGCCTAAGGATATGGTAGACAAGTACACTGACCTCGCATACGAAGTTGTCTGGCTGAGAAGTACCAAGTTCACTTCCCTTGTAGGTGCGTTATGCATGGCGAAACTTCAGTACGTTTTGCTGGCATTTCGCTGAGCTGGCTCGGTGGACGATGTGCAAAGTCTACGGTTTGTGATCCTGTCTGACCCGATTGTTAGCCGCTGGAAGTGTTGTGAAGCTTGTGCTCCGTGTGCGTGCATATGTGTGCGTCTGTGCGCGCGCGCGTGTGTGGGTGTGGGTGTGTGCGTGTGTACATGCATGCATGTGTGTTGCAGCTCAAAGTCGAGCAAAAAGCGTGGCTCAACATCAGGTGCCTCGAAGTCAAGGTAAAGCTACTTTGAGGATATTTATTTTGTACAACTTGGTCCCTTACACGTAGTAGTCAACAAGTTTATTCTTGGTGTGAGAGAAATGATTAATTTGGAAGGGCTTTGGCAGCGGAGCAGCAGAGCAAGGCTTTTGAATGTAATCATCAGTTCTATAAGGAGGCATGTTGCCGTAGAGTCTTCGCTGGGTTGGTTGGTTTCACGACTCTTGATTATGCAACTATCCAACAAGAAACTCTCTGTGGCAGTGGCAACTGAAAGCCTCTGCCTGTTGTTGTGTGTGTTTTGCATGTAAGCACACTCTTCGCCAAAGCCTTTGCTTTTGTATGACTTGTTTTTTTAAGGGTCAGTGTTAATGGGAGAGAGTAAGAGTTTTCCGCTTTCTGTCCTTCGTCCTCTGTGTGTGCTCTGTCTGCAGCCGGCCATCGAGTCGAGCCAACGCCAGTAGCGTATCGCCGCGGCCAAACACCACACCCTCGCCAGCCAATCCACCTCCGCCGCCGCCGCCACCGTCAGCTGCTCCCCCACCGCCTGCTGCAGCAGCCGCCGTACGTCCACCTCCATCCTCAGCCGGCCGCGGTGCGTTACTGGGCCAGATACACACGGGCGCACGGTTGAAGAAGACGGTCACGAACGATCGTAGTGCGCCGAAAGTCTGATCGTCGCTTTCGTCGCTCTCCGGTTGCCAGTGTCCGAATGCAGTGCTCTGTGTTGGCCATCGGACTGCGCTGGCATGATATGTTGGAGAGGTGGGTGTGTACGTGTGTGTGTGCGTGTGTGTGTGTGTGTGTGCATGCATGTATGCGTATGCACCGCGTATGCCTGCGTCTGAGTGTGCGTCCGCATACAAGTGTAACGTTATTTTTGCTTTCGAATTCGCCAGTTTGACGGTGGCAGCCGCATTGTTCCATACTGGTGGTGGCCAGGCTGTGTCTCATCGGTCCAATGCATGATCATACCCCGTGGCAATGCCCTGCCATCTAACCAGGGTCTCTGTGAGAAAACTGCATTTCTTGCAGTGAGGTCTCACCACCACCACAACGCTCCATATCTGATGTTGTCATCTCTGCTGCCCTGTGTGCACCCCCCCCCCCCCCCCCAACCACCTCTGTTTCAGCTGGCCTGATCCACACACATTCTCTATCTAGGAAAATAATATGTTGCTCTATTCCACTACAGTGTCCTCTCTTTTTTAATTTAAATTCTATGAACAAAACCAGAGACCGACTGTGGACCTGAATCGAACCGTATAGTTTATAGTTGTAGGCAAAATATTATTTCATGGTTAGCCTAGTCTTGATTCGCTGATACCGGCAATGGTTATTGTCGGTGTATTGATCCATAGTTTGCTTGCTGTTCAACTTGTGAAAATATGACCCTATTTTGGAGATCTGTTATTTTCATGCTGGTCTCATGACCCACGGCTACTGGCCTGATTGTTATTTGTGCGCTTTTCGTGATTCCATCTGCAGCTAGCTGCCTATAGCTGTGCTATTTAAATGTTGCTAGTGTTGTGATTATTCGTCTCGACTGGCATGCTCGTGCTCTGACTGTGTGTGTGTGTGTGTGTGTGTCGTGACTCGACTGTGCGTGGTCGTGTGTGGGACATGCGACAGTGGAGGTGATCTGAGAAATGAAGAATAAAGTTATTGTCTTTATTCAAATAATATCATTGGTGTCTCCACGTCAATTTCTAGATGCACATAGTGTGTGGGTTCTATCAAGAGTCGGTAACCATGGTAACCACTGGGGATTATGTACTACGTCCTGCCCCCCCCCCCCCCCCCCGTGAATTCCGTGGCAGAATATCAGAAATTCCGTGCAGAATTCTGCGGCTGAAAACAGTAAATTCTGCAAATCCTTCTATACATGTATTCTGCGGAAACTCTGCAAGGAAAATGAGCGAAAAATAGATCGAATTTCTGCAACCCCACTGAAGTTTGTTGTCCCTACAAATTCTGAACCAAAATTATGCGAAATCCTGGTCAAAGAAATTGAAAGCTCCAAATAATTATTATTAGTATACCGCAAAAAAGTTGATTTTGAAAGTCACAAGCCGGTTGGTTTGGCTGTGAAATTACATCGAAAGTCTCCAGAAAAAGCAGTTTTTTCTCTCTTTTCTGCAATATTCCGCGGGATTTTCTGAATTCTGCGGACACTACTGGATTCTGCGGAAATTCTGCAATCCGCGGAATTCACGGGGGGCAGTGTAACGTCATAGTGAGACGTGTAGTATACTGTACAAGTCATGTTCAAATGAGATTTTGTCGTCGTTCACGTGTACAGACTAGACTCGTGATCAAGAGTCTTATCTGTGTCTGTACATTAGTACTGTTGTTGTTGAATTGTCGTTGAATTTTGATTTATTTTAAAAAGTCGCAACACAAACAGGCGATGGCGCCTTCTTTTAATAGTTTTATACATGCGAGCGACATGACGAATTTAATAATAATAGTAATTTTAAAATGCATGGGGAGCGGATGAGAAAAATCACAAGAAAGAAGTCACCGAAGGTAACTGAATATGTTACAGATAGATCTGCGGGTAGTAGGCCCAGCCAGATTCTGCTCCGCTCGCCTTGATATGTTGCTGCGAAATCTTTGATATTTTGCCCAGCCTGACACTAGAAACCCCGATGTTTTGGTCCAGAAAACGTGTATTTCATCCATTTCCCGTACGTTTCATAAAAATCGCACGGTCGGTTTCTCAACACGGGTTTTCACACACGTGTCCCTGGGTTCTTCAAAATCCTGTTGATCCACAGTGAATCCCAGTGATATTTCGGTGACATAACTCAATGATCTCGTCCTTTGCAGTGTATCATGCTGAACGGGTAAGAAACAAGGAAATTAATGTCAGGGATCGATTTAACCCCAAATCTCGATACTTTGCTCCGATTTTGCCGGCAATTTCCTCTTTTTAAAATTCTTCGACATTTTGCCGAAAACCGGCAGGATCTGGCTGGGCATGCATGGGCCTTTGTAGTTTGTACTAAGGCCATGGTAAAAAATAAAGTTGATTCTCAGGTCATGAGCCTGTGAAAATCGGTGCGAGCGAGCGATTTTTTATTTTATTTCCCGCAATTTTTTTATTTCCGAAGATAGGGTCACACATATGTACGTCACAGGTTCATATAATAGACCGATCCCCTTATTATTGTCTGGGTTCGAGCAAGGGGGCAACTCCGCAGTCGCGTGGGATCCTGTTGCACACACGCGACGAACCTCACCTCGGCTGTGCGCGACTTCTCGCATGCGAAGTGCAGAGCACGCGAAATCTACATGCAGTGCAAGTCTGTCTACAAAAAATGTCACAAGGACTTTTGATTTGAGCTGTTTTGTTTTTGTTTAGACGTCTTCCTTTTTACGACTTCAGGATGCCTTCTCAGGATCATTGCTGCGTTCCTCACTGTCAGAACAGGAGGACGAAGCAAACAAGTCATTTCACTCCTTTCCTCGTGTGGAGCCACAGCGGCCTGGAGCGAGCGGATCCAGGCTATGCCCCGTGAGGAAGGACGCAGTTTTAGGGTCACTCTGAATATTTGAGTTGCAGCGATCATTTCGATCTCAAAATCGAAATCGTTTTGCCCAGCTCTACAAGGCCAGGATGAGTCCAGGAACCCAAATAGCTGTCCTACGGTACCAGGTTTGCTTTTCGCAAGAGAGTGGAGTCTGGACGCCCTGCTCCCCATGCTCGCAAAACAGTATTTGCTGAGCCTAGTGCAGTTCGGTCATGGAAGTGCAGCGTCTGCATCACGAGCTCCCCATGCTCCCAAACCAGTATTTTGCTGAGAGGCAACGGTACTTTGAGTTGGAAAGGAACCTGGCTTAGTGCAGTTTGGTCCTGTAATGGAAGTGCAGCATCTGCATCAGGAGCTGGCAGCAAGTAGAGCTCGTGTACAGAGTCTCGTGGAGCAGTTGGACGATGTCAGGACTGGGGTGAAGAAAGCCGAAAAACAGCTTACGTACAATAACATAAAGAAAGACTCTGAGCCGCTCCAGTTTCTGACTGGTTTGCCTTCAGGTGTTTGGACCGCTCTGTGGGACTTCTTTGAGCCTAGCCGAGAAAATGTACTGCACCGCGCCAGATCTGCGAAGACGGAAGCTGAGGGACGGCGGATACAGTTGGAGGTGGCTGTAAATCGCCAATGAGCATGTAATGGAGGATCAGCTGCTATTGGCATTGATGTGTCTAAGCCTGGGCCGAATGGAACAGAAGCTGGCATGCGTGGCACAAGTTAATCATCCGTTTCACGTTATATAGCTAGCTGAGCTGGAGAGATGTCTTGTTCCTCCGTTAGGGCATGATCCCCATTTGGGCGAGCTGGCGAGATGTTCAGTCATCAATGCCATGTACCGCAAGACATTTTGCATTGTGGATGAAACAGTTCTATGGGTTCTCGCACCGGCACGGCACAAGACCCAACAGATCCTTGCGCTCTTATTTTCTCCGATGGTAACATTGCTGATCACAACACCCGGTAGCCAGTCGCAGATGCAACCGAATCAACCAGGTTCTCTTACTCTTTTTTTCCAATACTGAAACCAAGGTATACAGTCAACTTCGCTAATAACGACTGCGGATATAACGACAATTCGCGAATAACGACATAATTTTCATGCCCGGAGCAAAGTCCCATCCAACTGTGACACATATAATGAGACTTCGGATATAACGACACTTCGCGAATAACGACACTTTTCTGATGCCCCGCTGAGTGTCGTTATAAGCGAAGTTGACTGTACCAATATTTGCATCGAATGCAGTGATGATTTCAATACTGTCCACCAGTACAACGCATTACCAGACTGGCATATAATCATGATAATATTATCCATTTCGCAATCACTGTCATTGCTTTCTTAGATCTCAAATCATCAATATCGGACGGGGTAAACCGTCTATCATCTTATATTATATCATCATTAATATCCTGCTACTATCCTCCTCTACCGATGAGCTCGAAGGAACGAAACAGCTGTCTAGAGGCGTAAACAATATCTGTCAACGGAAGTGTCCTTGCTGTGCTGGTGTGTTTATGCTTCGTGCATTAGTTCGGCCAAGAGCGCATGGTGGGGGCGGGTTGAGGATGTAGTACAGCGGAGTATGACCGAACGCTCTGTCACAATGTATTTTATTAGGAAGGTATAGAAACAGAAAAAAACTGTATCTTGATCTTGGGCGTAAACAGCCCGTCTCACATTAAATATACTAGAATTCACTCTGAACATGCAGTCTTCCTAAGAGAGAGAGAGAGAGAGAGAGAGAGAGAGGGGGGGGGGGGGGGTATATTCATAGGTTCGAAAGAACCGCACACACACTTTGCTGCAGACAGCGGCAAGCTTTGGCCCTCGTACTTCGAAGAGGGAGCAATCCACTGCGCTACGCTTGCGATTAACAGCAAGCTTCGACCTTTCAAAGGTACGACTCATCACTGGCTCTGGGGTAATGTTCCTGGAACAAATGCCTCATTGCCGACTGAGGGCCAGGGAGCACGCAATCTGCCTTCCTGGGCGAGAAGTGTTCCAGCACAAGAAGCAGCACGAATACATGCTGACAAAGACCACCATCACCACCAGCCGGCACACAGCACACTGTTCTTCAAACACCATCCACTCCTTCCATGTGTTTGCACTGTCCTCCTCTAGCTCTTCACGCTCAACAAATACCACGCACTGCTCATTGTTTTTTTAATGCTTCCTCTGGGTTGGCTAGCCCTTCGACTTGACAAAACAACGATCACCACTGCTATCGTCACCTCATAGCAGTCGCTTCCACCAGTGGCTTTTCCTGTCTTTGCAAAGGTGTCCAAGGATGGCTGCTGCTGTCACTACAGGCAAATCAGAAGTACTTTAGTGGCTGATGTCCAACCAGATCGTTGGAAAATCGATTTTTCCACTTCAGGGCTGCTGATCGCGATCGCGACTTGGTGACTTGGCAGCACCACGGTTACCTTCATAGAAGATGGCTCTGGAGAGGAAAAGGCAGACCAGAAAAAGGTTACTATTATCTTCAGCACCGATCTCAAGGAGAAAGAAATACGGTCTGCTGTAGCCTAGGCACAAAATAAGTTTCACAACACGATTCGCGATTCGAATATTTCAACAACAAAAAAACTCACCTCTGGAGTAACTCCTGTTTGTGGCCCGAGATCGTTCCCTCCCGCGCCTTGAAAAAATCCTGCAGCTGCATCACAGTCCATGTCTCTCTCGGAGACTCTGCTCCTACCAGCAGGAGGTTCAGCACCGCTCGAAGCCATCGCAAACCACTTGAACTAAGCAGAAGACATTCCAAAACAAACCTGAAACACACTGTCAAAGATGCTGTCACGTTCAAAAACTAGCTCGATCGCGAGTGTTGCCCCCGTGCTCGAACCCAGTATAATAAGGGGATCGGTCTATTGTTTTCATTTATTTTATTATTCAGGCCAGGGAGTAGAAATATACCGGTATTTTACTACTCCCTGATTCATGCCTTTCGCATTGACCGTTTTCATGCGCGCATATGCATGCATAGAAATGAAAAAAATCGTCGGTGCGCCGCCAAAAATCGGTGCGCGCATACTTGAGAATCAAAGATATTTTTTACCATGGCCTAATATCAGTTCTGTAAAAAGACTATACATCTACATGATTATACATAATGATTATGTTGTACTCTGTAGTCGACCCGTCGTGTGCATGTTGTTTAGTTCAGGTGCATAGCCGCTGTGGCGACTCAAAAATACATGTACCGCCAACGCAATAGAAATGGTGGTCGACGTACAATGCATACTCAGGTCGAACGACAGAATCAACTGATCGATAATGTGCGCTGTGTGTGTGATGACAACCCAGCGGCATGGCCAGAGGCAGTGCGTTCCGTACAGTATGCGCACAACACGTCAAAGAATGCTACTACCGGCTGCTGTCCATACGAACTCCTGTTCCATCAGCACCCCAACAGACCAGAACAGTTTGCAGTACCACAACCAACAGGACAGCGACCATCACGTGCGGTGGAACGAATGGACAGAGTTTTCCGACGGGTGAAGCGCCGGATAAGCGATGCTCAGGAGGCCAGGAGGGTGAGAGTTGGCGGGAAGGCGAGGTGTGAATATGCGGTTGGTGACACCGTGAGAATCAAGCTCCAACCTGCACAGCGCACGAAAGGAAAGCTTCACGCACACAATTCCGAATTGTATACAGTTGTGCACAGGACTCGCAATACCTACCTGGTGAAGCCTTGCGGACCCAATGCCCTTACTCGCACGCTACAGCGACACTACAATGAGCTAGAGGCCGCACCCCCTCAGCGGTTGAGCTGGGAGCACAGTAGCAGCACCCAAGAAACGGGGACGGAGGGGAGCTTGACGTTTCTCCAAGTGGAGCTGTCCAGGAGACAACCCCGATTCGCAGGAGTGGAAGAGTTAGACGGCCAACCAAGTTTCTGGCAGTAAACCCCCGGCGGGTCCGTTATGGATCAAGCTCGGCCTGTAGTGGTGCCGAAGCGGATGCGTCGGACGATAAGGAGAGTGCGGGGGAGTTCTGACTGTGATGTTGGCTGTATATGCTGCTTCTGGTGTTCGCTGAGGTGTGCCCTGCTGATTAAGCTGATGTCTGCACCCGTGTCCAGGAGCATGCTCACCTCTTGACCCCCCATCTGCGCACGCACAAACGGACTCCGTCGCAATCCCTGCACGCACTGGGTCTTCGGCTCAGTCTGCAAATCTTGCCCTCTGTTACCGCCGCCCTGCAGGCTGGGCCGGTGGGGCTTTACCGAAAAATCCTTCCGGCTCGTACGCTGCTCGGCTTGTGCCCGTGGCCTCCAGGTTGGTGACTCCCTCTTCCTCGACGGGCAGTCCCGCCAGCCTCCTCGGTGATTCTGTGACCCACAGTACCAGCATTTCCTGGTCGTCTCCCCGTCTGTGGAGTCCGAGTGGCATCTGTGCGCAGTGCAGCGACTTGTTCTCTCAACTCTGTGACCTGGGTCCTTAGCTCATTCACCACAGGGTCTGTCTGCAGGATGTTTGCGCTCGGCTGTGAGGTCCTACTGTCCTCGGCTGCCCGCCAACACGACTCAAGCCTAGTCGCTTTCGACAGCACTTCCTCGTACGCCTTGGCCGTGCTCGTCTCCTCCTTGATAAATCCAAACACCTGTAGTTCCTCCTTTAGCCGTTGGTCCCGCACACTGCGCACAAACTTTGATAGTACTCTCTCCCGCCGAGCCTCGTCAGAGAGGTTCGGGAATGCAGTGCCAGCCAGCTGTTGTAGACGACTGAGGAAAGCTGGAGTCGTTTCTCTCCCTTCCTGGAACGATTCTTCGAAATCGTTAATGTAGGCCACCCTGGCCTTAGTGTGGCCATACCGTGACTCCAGCAGCTTCATGACTTCCTCATCATTCTTAAGGGCATCTTTGTTCTCGTCCTGGCTCAGCCACAATAGCGGTTCCCCCGGAGCTGTTGCATAATCATTCGAGCCCGGAACTCCTTATCCTCCGCCCATAGTTTGGCCTCTCCTGACACGTCCTTCAGCTTGTTGTTGAGAGCCTTTGTATTCCCGTATGCAGCGACGAACACTCTCCACTCGCTCAGTGTTGTGGATGCTCCAAACTCGTGCTTGAACTTCGCTGCCATGCTCTTCCTTGCGTTGAATCTAGCCGCTGCCACCAATGAGACGGTTGTATTGTCCAGGATAACTCTGCCTTCATCAACGATCAGAAGCCCTCTAAATACCAGTACAGCAATAGAGGTGCTAATGCACAATAGTGTAAAGTATGATGATGATTGTGTCAAGTGTCACGTAGGAGGTGTGTATAGCACACCGCTCACAATATATTACCAGAGCACCTTGAACGTTTCCACCTGGCTCTATCTTCGAGTTCCGGAAGACCGAACAAACTGAACATTTTAAAACTACTTGGCCTATTAACTACCACGGTGTACGTCTCTGTTTGTCCGCAAAGCCAGTATGCTATGGAACTGTTTACCGCCAACTCTTTCTCTTCTACAACCTGTCTCCCCGTATTCAAACATTCCCTCTGCCAGCACTTTCGCCCATTCGCTCGCCACACTGATGGCATACCAATCCCTTGACTTTTGCGGTTGCTGTGCCAGCTTTTCTTTTTTTTATACCCGTGCTCTACTCTTTCCCGAACACATGACATTTCGTTGAGTAACCTCTCGAAAGGCCTAGAGCCTTCTGGGTAATCATACCATAAATTATTAAAATGCAAACACAAAATACATACAAGGAGAAAAGAAAAATGACCAAGGAACTACAAGTTACACGATAATGTCCACTAACACCACCAGATGCTAAACAATCAGCTCATGCGATAACATTGCACGACACTGACCGTCGTGACCGACGGTACTGACGTTCTACAACTAACTGGCTATCAGCTCTAGCACATCCTGGATGCGCACTACAAAAGCCTTCCAACTGTTCTAAGTTTGTTATTATGATAACATAGCCATGGGAGGTGATCGTGAGCGCAACCAAGCCGTGACAAGCACGAACTGCAAGTCTCAGCTGTGAAGGACGTTGGCGGATGTACATGCATGTCGATGACGATACTGGTAAGACCATTGGACAATACGGTCAAACCACGATTCAAGGACGCAAAGCAACATTTCACACAACTTGTGTGGCTCTGTTATCTCACGAGCTGATTGTTTAATCAAGTAACTGGTGGTGGAAGTGGACATTATAGCGTCGATGATGCCATCTTCACTTGATCCGTCAGTTGATAGTAGTAGGTTTCTTTTTTCGACCAGATGAGACCACACGACACTTGCGAACACCAGCACGAACAGTTCACCAGAAACACTCCACTCTGTTGTTGGCTGTCACTTGGTCTCTACTTCGCACCTACAGTTCATCCGCGCAGTCCTGTGGAACCAGCTCCCGCCTGATCTCCGTTCCGAGCAATATTGCACGATGCTATTTTGTATAATTATAGAATTTCCACTCCATTTTCGATTTAGTGTAGCCCTGAGGTCGACTCACTTATTTATTTTCTACCCTTCCTCTCTCCATATTTCTGCCCCCCCCTCTCTCTCTCATTCCCTCTGTCGTCCCCATGTATCTAAGGAGGCGAAACCGTCTGTTTGTGATGTGACGTTATAAACTTCTACAACAACAACAACACCTTTCTCTACCACAACTCCAGTATCGACGTGTAGTGTATAGCGCAGCCTAATTGTTTACCTCTCTTTCTCTTTGTGATTGGTTAGCATTTCTGTTAGTTGTGTCTGGCAAGGTTCAATACACCTCCATTCTACACTATTCGGTTTGTGTTAGTTTGTCACATATGTGTGTTTATACGGGGCAGAACAACAGAGACCAAACATCTTTCTCGTAACTCCGAGTTTCGTGTTTCAAAAAACACTCATCAGTGTTGTTCTGCCCCGTGTGGTAAGCTCTGCCCTTTTTGAGGTATTGAGCACTATTTGCAGCAAAGACTCCAAACACTTTGTCTATGTGTGTTTATATATATTTAGGGGAAGAAGAGGTTGGTGCGACTTCGGCGATAGTAGGAGAAGAGTGTGTTGCTCCCTACATGGGAGCTCGCGGTTTTCCTGCCGACTTGAATTCTCACTTGGCTGACTCACGACTGCCATCCAGAGCACACGAGAAGTCCATCGAACCGTCCACTCGCACATTGACGTACAGGGGTGTACTATTCGGTTTCCTGTATGGTTGGAATGTTCCGGTGGCGAGATTCAGGGTCACATCCAAGTAGTCGACGACTTTTTTTGTTGGTTTCGATTGTTATTTTTAGGCCGTGTGCTTGGAATATCTGTATGAGCTGTTTGCGCGTGCGACCGCCAGTTGTGCAATGCAACTGTCGGGTCAAGGCGTCGTGCCCCTCAACGGTGACTGCCAGTCTTCCAACGCCGTGTACGAGGCGCATGTAGCGGAGGACCTTATAGGGGATTCACACTCACGGGGAAACCTGAGGTCACGGGACAAGGTAAAAGTTCAGACCTTCGGTCAACGGAGTGGGGCCGTTCACACCCGTGGTCAGTTTTCCCTTGGCCGCATGTTTGGCCATGAATTTGTGGCGGGCAATTAAAAAAATAATCTGTACTGCATATTTGTAGTACGTTCTGTACTATATTTTGCATTCGCCATGCATGATTTTCCGATGGGCACTGTCTGAAAAAATGCAGGTTGCGATGCACCCGTACAACTACGGGTTCAGAGTTCTCGCCAAAGACAAGATCTACACACGCGCATCGTATAGCCATGGGATTTTTCCCTTGACAAACGCGCTGAGGCTCACGGCCACGGCTTTTCCAATTTTTTCCCGAGAGGTTCTTCCTTTCTCCCAGTACCATAGTTTCCATGAAAACTTTCCCATAACCGTGGTTTTACCCGTGTGTGTGAATTCCCTATTACATCCTACCACAGGGCAGTTAGCTTTTTCGAGCTCCGTAGTTTTCGCAGGTTTTGTAGTAGCCAGCCGGCAGCAGGCCGGTCTGGAGAAGGGTAGGTACTAGGTAGTTAAATACATGTAGGTAGTAGTTAGTTAGAGAAGTGTATACGTATGTAGTATGGCTGCAAATATGTCTGCAAAAGGTAGTTCTAACCTAAGCCGCGGTTCAGGCACCCCCACCGCCTTGGAGTCACGTCGAAGGAAGGCAATCACCCCTCCCGCTGCCCTGCGCACAGCTACAGGAGGTTCGTACAGTGCCTCGTTGTCTTCAGGAAATCATGAGGCCCCCGTGGACATGATGAAGGAATTTAGGACGTGTATGTCCGAGTTGTTAGACGAACGGCTGGCAAACCTGGTGACACAGGTTGCAGACCTAACCACGGAGGTGACAGCTCTGAAGGCAAGACTTGGTGATCTGGAGCGGGAAAAGACGGACCTTGCCGCCACGGTACGGTTTTTGACAGACGACGCCAGCAATACAGCAGTGCAAGGCGAGCCAGTTGGTGCACCATTGACCTCTGACGCGGCAAATGCAGGACCGGTAGTTCAACTCGAACCATACAACCTCTCCGACATCATTGCAGAGGAGGTTGAGAGGTCCAACCGTACTACCAGCGTCATAGTACGAGGACTGCCTGCATCATGGAATGAAACCCTATCCCTGCATTGCAGTACTCTGTTCAAATGTTCGACCTCTGACCTGCTGGAAGTCGAACGTTTGCGCCCACGCGCTACTGAACATGAGACTCCAGCGCCAGGTCCAGCTCCTGTCAGGGTACGCTTTGGAAACAAGCGCCTCAAGGCGTCAGCGTACAAGGATCGCCTTGGCCTGAAAGTGAATGGACATGATGTGTACGTCAACAACGACCTCACTCGACAACAGCAAACGAAGCGGAAGGCAGTACTACCGAAGTATAAGCAACTTCGAGCCAAAAAGGTCAAGTGCTCTCTGCCTTATGACGTCATATTGGATGACAAAGGGACACCTCTCTCTGACAATGCCATCCAGGATCTGCTGTCTGCCCAATAGGACATATCAGGGAACCCCCAGCCAGACAACCGTGCCGTCCTCAAAGTTGCTCATATAAACATCTGCAGTCTACGAAACAAAGTTCATGAAATCCATCATATCCTGCATGCCAATAAAATTCACATCATGTCAATTAATGAAACCTGGCTAGACAGCTCAGTATCAGATTCCCTGCTGAACATCCCTGGATATCGGATATATCGGAACGACAGGAACTTGAGGGGCGGAGGTGTGTGCTTGTACGTCATGTCTAGTCTCCGCGCTCGTCTCATCATGCCCGCATCCAACACACATCTGGAGTCGTTGTTTGTGTCAGTTCGCATTGCACGGGAGCCAGATGCGTGTAAGCTCCTCGTGAGTTCAGTCTACCGCCCACCGAGCTCTGGTACAGAATTCTGGGAGCAGTACAGTGCCCAGTTGGATGGCATTTTCGTGGACAGCTCTGACCTGCTAGTTCTGGGAGATTTGAACACGGACATCTTACAACCGACTCTACATCATAATCATCATCTACTTAAGCTTTGTGCAGAGCACCAGCTGCAGAACATTGTCCACGCACCAACTAGAGCGCCGTCAAACACGTGTCTTGACCTGGCTCTGTTGAACACTACCTTTCCATTGCCCAATCCAACGATCATTCCCATGTCAGATCTTACTGATCACCACCTAGTCCGCCTTGATATTGTAATACCGGAATGGAAGCCCCCAGCAACCCAGAGAACTAAGGTTGTGAGAAAACCAGGAATAGCTACTATCAACTACTCTCAGTTTAATGCTGACCTGAATGATATGCTCGAGGACTCATCCTCATTTTCAACATTGGACAGTCAAACTTGCCATCTTCTAACGTCTATCGCTGCTGTTACTGATACGCATGCTCCATCTAAACAAGTTAGACTACCCCTCTGTCCCAAACCTAAGCCTCAACCGTGGGCAACACCAGAGTTACGGAAACTGCTGCAGCGCAGAACTACTCTGCATCGAAGAGTCCTTTCGCAGCCTGGGAATATGGTTCTTAAGCAACAGTATCGTTCTGTCAGACGCGAGGGGACGCTTCTGAGTAGGAGACTGAAATCCCGTTTCCTGATGCACCAGTTCTCGGCACTCCGACGAAATCCTAGAGGTCAGTGGGCTCTTCTTAACAGTCTGTCTGGCAGGCGGAAAGTAAGAAATCAGCCAATTGCATCTCTCAGTAGTCTGACAGAGACATTTGCTAACATAGTGCATGATCCAAGCCGGCCTGCTGACATATGTTTACGCCCAGCCACCCAACAGCCAACTACTGCTGCTGGACTGTCCCATTTTCGACCCGTAACTGTGGCGCACATCACCACACTGCTCAAAGCAACAAACACAAGTAAGTCACCTGGCTCTGACAACGTCTTACCAGCCGTACTGAAGCATGGTCGTGATTCCATAGCAGTTTCTCTCACTGATATTATCAATAAATCTCTGAGCACAGGGTGCGTACCAGATATTTTCAAGAATGCCACAGTCAGCCCAGTTTTCAAATCAGGCGATGCAGAAAGCTCTACTAATTACAGACCAGTCTCATTATTGCCCATATGCAGCAAGATATTAGAACGAGTTGTCTTGGAGCAGCTGATTGCATTCTTTAAGTTACACAACATCATGTACGTGCCTGACAATCAATTTGCCTACCGTACCAACAGCTCGTGTGAGGACTGCCTAGCGCTAGTGGTCGACGAATGGCTCCAAGCCCTTGATAACAACGAGTACTGCGGTATAGTGTTTGCAGATATGAGCAAAGCTTTTGACCGAGTTAAGCATCAAGAGCTCATTGACGAGTTGAAGATGCTTGGCATTGCTGACACTGCACTTGCTTGGTTTGCAAGCTACCTGACCAGACGCGTCCAGCGAGTAAGAGTAGGACAAGAGCTAGGTGGGGCCCGCCCTTGCACAAGAGGCGTCCCACAAGGCTCCGTGCTCGGCCCACTGCTATTTTGCATTTACACCCGTGATGCACCACAGTGCTTCCAACATGCATTGAATCAACTTTATGCCGATGATATCACACTCTATATCAGGCACAAGTCCATCCAGATCATCACAACCCAGCTGAGTGCTGACCTTGCCGCTCTGGATCGCTACCTAGATCAGAAGGGACTGGTGTTAAACCCGTCCAAGACTCAGTTTGTCCTGCTCAGGCGACCGGGCAAGGAGCTGCCACCTGGCACCGCAGTCAACTGCCGGGGCACTTCCATAGCCCCATCTGCTTACGCTCGGTACTTAGGAATACTGGTTGACGAACATCTGTCTTTCTCAACCCAAGTGGATGCAGTATGTGCAACTGTCAATAGGAAGGTCGGAGCATTTGTCCATGCAAAGCAGAATATCAGCATTTTTGGCAAACGACTTTTCTACTTATCGATCATTCAGTCCACATTTGAGTTTGGCAGCACTGCATATATTCATTGCTTATCACAAACCCTATATGACAAGCTTCTTACTGCAGCCGCGTAGCATTAAAGAGAATATTTTCGTTGGATAGAATGACTCCCACCACTCTTCTATACAGTCATACTAACTTGTACGCCCTTGAGAAACGCCTCAACTTCAAAACCTATGTATTTGTTTACCGCTGCCTGAATGGACTTGCTAGTCCTCTTCTGCGAGACCGCTTTACCTTGCGCGCCCATGGTGCTCGCACTGCAGCCACCACCCGTGGCCAAGTCTCTGCTGCTCTTGTTCTGCCCCCCGCTAAAACCCGATATGGCTTTAGTGCAATTTCTTATTTGGGCGCTGCCAGGTGGAATACACTTCCACCGGCTTGCCGCATGTCTAGTTCACCAGCTGAATTTCGCTCATCCATCAAATTATACCTAGGGTTCCCTGTAAAAAGGCGCTGACGCCTGTTGGGAATTCCCTAGTAAAAGAAGAATAAATAATAAATAAATAATAATGTAGCATCCAACGAAGTTAAGATCTACGTCGGCATGACAGCTACCACATTCAAGCAGCGCTACAACAAACACACTTCTGACTTCCGCCATGAAAGGTACGCCGCATCGACTAAGTTGTCCAAGCACATCTGGGACCTGAAAAACGAGAACCGCGGATTCGACATCAGATGGGAGATCAAGGATAGAGCACCTTCATACAGTAACATCAGCAAGAGGTGTGGCCTATGCCTCACCGAAAAGTTCCACATCCTGAAAGCTTCAAAAGCTACCTCCCTAAACAAGAGAAGTGAGCTGGTATCTAAATGCCCTCACCAGCGCAAGTTTCTGCTGGCCACCCCTATAACATAGACAGCTATGACCGCTGCGGGTTTTTGACGCGTGATTGCAGGAGTTTATGTGCGCTTAGATTTGTCATACGAACGCAGATGCCTGTGTATGCGTGTGTGCGTGTGGACATGTGTGTGTATGTGTGTGTGCATATATCTATAGGTGTGTGTAGATGCGTATGTGCGTGTGTTTGTGCGAGTTAGGGTGTCGTGGGTGGGTGGGTGTCTGTGTGTGCGTGCGCCCGTGTGCAAGTTAGGGTGTTTTGGGTGGGTGTATGTGTGTATGTGTGTATGTGTGTATGTGTTACTATGTGTGTGGGTGTGGTGTGTGAGCGAGATTAAGCGCGTGCTTGTTAGTGCTAGACCTGCGCCTACTGCATCTGCCTCTGAAATAGCCTGACCATGTATACATTCACGCGATTACTCCTCTCGCTATCGTATCATCACACCTCTCTCCACTTAGATATACCAGCGCTGCCTCCTATTCCATTATCGTTGTCTTATGATTGGTTCAGCCATGAAACTCTGAGTCACAACGGAATTAATTTGCCAAGGTTTTCATTGTGTGCCCTTGTGTACGCCGCTCTGCCTGAATCAGGCATTGAGCACTCTTGCAGAACCAAAGCATTTTACCTCTGTATGTGTATATGCAGTACAAGTAAGTATAATGCATTTCGAAAGTGTTTCGAGTTGTAAAGCACTGCATGCATTGGACAGTAAAATAGACAGAAAATCAACTTCGTGACACCTCACGCACGCGCGCATATTGCCGTGACAGGTAAAAGAAGGACACGAAGTGAACGCGTTGACGGCAAAATATGTGGTCAACTGCATAACCGGTACCATCACTCACCGAACAGCGGACTGCATGGGGCCCCAGGCGAAGCCACGGGTACTGCGGGAAGGCGGCACAAGTTCGTACACAGTTTGCAGTCTAGTACAGGAAAGGTGGAGTGGAGTCTATCAGGACTTGCCAGCTTGCCAGCTGAGTGCTCCCAGTGCGTATAGCTGCAGACTGTACAGGAGTAATACATGTACGCCTGGAAACGGCTCAGTTCATTGATGATCTCTCTCTCTCTCTCTCTCACACACACACACACACACACACACACACACACACACACACACACACACACACACACACACACACACACACACACACACACACACACACACACACACACACACACACACACACACACACACACACACTACTACTACTGCTACTACTACTGTAGCTTGGTTGCCACAAGGGCCACACCACTCCGAAAGGAGCCAGAGTCATTGTCAGGAGCAGAAACGGAGATGACGACTCAGGTCACTCTGTCGACGGAACTGACGGTTGCAGCGAGAACAGCGAACACCATACGACGCTCTATCAGACTTGGTTGCTCGATGGCCACGGTCGCACTTGTGACGTCTGAAACCAGGCACTGACTTGAACTGCCGATTGCATGTCACACACAAGAGAGAAGCTGGGACGTTGAGCGGAATAGGTGATGCCGGCGCGGACGCTTCCGATGGTTCCAGGGGCAAACAATGATGTACACGCAAGCCACCACGAGAGTGAAACCACCTCCTGCATGTACCACACTGCACAGCACCACGCTGTTCCTGGATGGGGAGACTTCGTTCTGCGCTACACTTGTGTCGTGCTTTGTCACCTGGCCGACGAAACGAACGGTGGCAGATAAGACAGTCCACCCGTTGAGATTGGTCATGGGAAGGACCGCCGAGGCTCGGCCCAACGGCAGACACCCGCCAGGCAGATCGATCCTGAGCAATCCCATACCAAGCTAGATGTTCAATGCCGATGTGCCGAAGATCAGCCGAAATCACATCCCTCCAGCGACGACGGGGACCACACGCAGGCCGAGGCGACGGTAGGAAGCCAAACAACAGCTGCTTGGGCACACGAACATCCGACATGCGGGCCACATGGCCAAGCCATTCAAGCCTCCGCTTCCGAAGCCGGGAGGACAATAGCGATGGATCACCCCACATCTCTCGGAGCTGCTCATTGGTGATGCGTTCCTCCCACTGTTGTGTTCGCGAAACACACAAGATGCTACGGATGCATTGGTGGTGGAAACTATCGAGGCGCCGGAGGTCACCCTGCAAAGGGAACCAGCACTCCGAAGCATACAGTAGCACTGTCATCACACAGGCGTTATACAATCGGCGCTTCACATGGAGTGACTGAAAGATCACGATTAGCAAACACATCCTGGAGCGATCCAAAGGCACGCGAGGCGAGTGACAAACGCCTCGAAACGTCTCCTGCAGAACGCGCATCCGGAGTGATGACAGAACCCAGATAAACGAAGGAGGAAACATTTTCCACCACCTGTCCATGAAGCAGAATGCCAGCAGTGTCAACTGAAGTAACACCAACACCAGCTACCATAAACTTGGTCTTGGGTATACTCACAGTGAGGCCAACACACACACACACACACACACACACACACACACACACACACACACACACACACACACACACACACACACACACACACACACACACACACACACACACACACACACACACACACACACACACACACACACACACACACACACACACACACACACACACACACACACACACACACACACACACACACACACACACACACACACACACACACACACACACACACACACACACACACACACACACACACACACACACACACACACACACACACACACACACACACACACACACACACACACACACACACACACACACACACACACACACACACACACACACACACACACACACACACACACACACACACACACACACACACACACACACACACACACACACACACACACACACACACACACACACACACACACACACACACACACACACACACACACACACACACACACACACACACACACACACACACACACACACACACACACACACACACACACACACACACACACACACACACACACACACACACACACACACACACACACACACACACACACACACACACACACACACACACACACACACACACACACACACACACACACACACACACACACACACACACACACACACACACACACACACACACACACACACACACACACACACACACACACACACACACACACACACACACACACACACACACACACACACACACACACACACACACACACACACACACACACACACACACACACACACACACACACACACACACACACACACACACACACACACACACACACACACACACACACACATACAAATGCACACACACACACACTGTCATATGCTAGATCTCTACTAGTAAAGAGGCTGACCAATATAACTCCAAGCCCAGCCCGATAGTTATAAGTTCTGACTCTGCCTCGTCTGCCGATGAGACAAGTACGCAGCTAGCATCTGACCCTCAACCAGCGAAGTTAAATGCTAAGTTACATGACCAACTGAAGAACCTTTTATGTTACGTATCTAATCGCTACTATGTACCGACCGCCTGAAAGACTCCTTCGACAAGACTAGGGCTTGAGGGAAAACCGGGAGATGTGCTGGATTTTGTGAAGATATTTGATCTCACCAAACCCGAGAATTACTCCAAGTATGTAAATAGTGTGTGCAAGCGAATTCGCCCCACCTCAAGCCGGCCATCACATCCTAGGTCCGAGCACCTTGAAGCACACCGCAGGTCTGCCAGTAAGGAATTTGATATCAGCGAGACTAATTTCCAGTTTAATGATCATGTTCAACCGCTGACTGACTCGTGCGAGCTGGCAAAGAATGGAGATCTTCGGGTCATCTTCACGCCTTCGAAAGGCAGGCATGCCACAGAGCTTCTACAATGGAGCTGTCCGCCGTGTCCGGACACACTGCAAGTTCTGCTTGTACCTAGAGAAGAGCATGATGACTATCGGGATCGCTGGGCTGTGACTTGGTTAGTCGTGTCTACGGAGCACAACACGATCGGAGCAGCACGGAACCACATTCTCAAGTTGGCCAGGCACTGGCATCTTGACAGTATGTGGATGGTGGATGATAGTGTTCCGACCACGCTGTTTTACCGCTTGGCGGATATGCAGGTGCCAGAACCGGGCGATGCAATTAGAAAATTCCACCTGGAGCAAGAATCTGCCCGTGTTAAGGACTTCTCAGTTGTCCTCCGGGAGGTAGAAGCTTACGCCGGGCCCGGCACGGACGCGGCAGGCATCGATGATGATCAGTCAAGCCTGGTGAAACCAGCATTGATCGGAATACCGTCAACTCAATCAATGCGTCAAGCTGTGGACTACAAGCAGAGCAAGGGGCTGAGTGGAATCAACAGGCTTTTGGACCAGATTAACCATCGCTGTCCGACATCATGTGTATATCTAAACCTCACCAGCATACCCGATGACGTCAGTTACGACGAGCGTCTACCTTACCAAGAAGACATCCTATTTGCAGCAAAACTGGTGACACTGGGCAAAGATGTCGTGATCCACAGGAGGTTTCACTTCACAGACGAGATGATGACAACTGGCGGATGCACTAATGTCGCAAGCGCTCCCTCCACTGACTCCCGTAATTAACGTAAAGCTGTCAGAGCGGAATAGTTGGCGAATAATGCGGACATACATGGTATGGTATTGGTATTGATTTATTTGAATTCGGTATCTCAACAGTACATTGTACAACTTGGGAAGATCCGAATGACATAGATACATAAACATAAAACATCATGTACCTCTTCTCGCTCTACATATACTGGCACACACAGAGACATAGACAGCAATAGCGACAACACACAAAGTGAAGGGTAGTTGGCCGCAGCCAGATGTGACACTGGTGAGACTCAAAACTGACTGAAGAAGTCAGGAAAAGAAGTGACAATAAAGAGCACACCAGATGCCATATTTGCAACTAAAAATATTTCGCGAGAAATCATTTCTCTTTTCTTTCATTTTTATTAGTATTGCTGTTCGTCGGTATCATTCGCAATCTATGTTTTCTTTGAAAGGTATTCCTGACTTTTATGTCTAGGCTAACCACATCTATGATGGTTCCAATAGTTTGTGTATATGTCAGTTATAGTAGTCCGCAATGCTGCTTTTCTAATTCTCATTATGATTAGCATGCAATGTACTACCCGAAGTACTGAATTTACTTCTTCTGTACTCTATATTCTAATGTATCTTCTACCTCTTCTCAATTACGAACATACTTTCTCATTTTCCATACTTACTTAGGAGATTGCCTTCGATAGGCATCTATTTGCCTCTGGAGGATCCGTGAAATAAAAATCAATCAATCAAAAATCACTTTCCTATCTCTACTTTTCCACAATATCCTTTAAAATTTTATTCTCAGTGGGTCCAATGTTATTGTGCATTATGCCTGTTTTGATTTCCACTATAAATACTGTATACAACAACAACAACAACAACAACAACAACAACAACAACAACAACAACAACAACAACAACAACAACAACAACAACAACAACATGTACATGTAATTTCCGGAAAAACTTGTTTCATGATTATTTTGGGGACATCGCTGTGCTGAAAATAATTCTGAACCGTCCAGGTCTCCACACTGCCCTCTTGGCCCATATTCACAACACGGTGAATACAAAACTCCATAGCGAGGAAGTTCGTTCTTGGGTAGATGTTCCTGGATCCATATCCTCCAGGCAGCTATGTCGCTCATAAAGAGCTCCTCAGTGGAGGTAGAGAAAGAATGACTAGCAGATAAAGATAAAGGAATGAGTATTTTTATAGGGTAGCACATATTCTTGCATGCGCACGCCAACAGCCTTCCAACTTGGAAGGTTCTAAGTTATTATGATAACATAGGAGAGGAAGGTGAGCGCAACCAAGCCGTGACAAGCACGAGCTGCAAGTCTCAGCTGTGAAGGACGTTGGCGGATGTACATGCATGTCGATGACGATATTGGCAAGACCATAACGACCTTAGTGGTAGGAAGAAGAAGGACACACCGCCGTTGCCACCTATTGGCAGCTGGAGTCAGCAATTCGGAGATGTCGTGACAGATCCCACTCGGCCAGCTCGCCTTGTGCCACCCGTTGGTCCACACCTTGAAAGGTTACTCACTCAATTCGAGCCCGCCACCTGTGAAGAGGTGTTTAAACTTCTGCAGGCTATTGACGACCGGAAAGCAACCGGCAGTGACGGAGTTCCGTGCAGCATACTGAAACACTGCGCCCGTGCTCTAGCTCCTTCTCTAACCATCCTCATCAACTGCCTCCCGTTCTGTCTTGCTAGCAGTAGCACCCACTACTGAGCACTACAGGAATCTTTGAACGTTTGCGGTACTCCACAGTACCAGTCATGTGCTGTTTACCGCCTCCCCGTTGTTGTATTCTAACGTTAACGTTATTCATTGACTGAGCGTTCTTTGCTTTGTACTACACCCTGCTATCGTGTTAGGCTATTTCCTACAATATTTTACTGTTTCCATTCGCTTCCATGTAATTGGGCGACACCGCCCGTTTGGTTCTGCGAATTCAAATATAAATGTACCTACCTAATGCCTCAATGGCTGAGGGGCAAGTACCCAGCTCTCTTAAGCTAGCAAATGTACGTCCTCTTTTCAAATCCGGTGACCCATCTATCCCAAAGAACTATAGGCCGATCTCGCTGCTCCCAGTAGTGTCAAAGATCATGGAGAAGATCGTCCTCAAGCGGCTCTGCCAGTTTGTCCACGCGGAACATCTACTTCCCGACAACCAGTTCGCCTTCTATCCTCACCACTCTACGGAGGACGCCATCACCGTTGCCGTCGATAGCCTTCTCACTGCCACAGACCACAGCCAGCACTGTGGCCTTGTCTTAGTGGACATGAGCAAGGCCTTTGACAAGGTTAACCACCAAGCGATGGTGAAGGAGCTCCATGACATTGGTATCGGCTCAGTTGCCCTCGATTGGTTGTTGTTGTAGAAGTTTATTTAACGTCGCACCACAAACAGGCGATTTCGCCTCCTTTGATACATGTGGACGACAGAAGGAATGAGAGAGAGGGGGGGGGGGACAGAAGTATGGAGAGAGGAAGGGTAGAAATAAATAAGCAATCAACCTCAGGGCTACACCAAAGCAAAAATGGAATGGGAACATACTATATACAAAATAGCTTCATACATATATTGCAAAACACGTTTACTATTCTTCAGTCCGCTATACCACAGAAACACACTAGCCGAAAAGCATTTAAACGGAGCCATGATGCGCTTTTAGCAGGGCACAGAACTGAAGGTGGCTGGGCTCGGAACGGAGATCAGGCGGGAGCTGGTTCCACAAGACTGCGCCGATGAACTGCATGGTCGCTCGACCCGCAGGACCGGGCCAAAATGGTACTCGAACGAGGTGATGTGCTGCTCCCCTAGTGCGGTCACCAGTAACTCTCACGAAGAAGCTGGCGAAGAGGGAGCTAGCTCGGGAGAACAGACAACGACGGACAAAGATGAGGAGCTTAATGTTAAACATGTCCTCCAGGGTGGTGAGGCGGAGCTGTTCAAAGATCGGGCTCGTGCGCGACCACGGTGGCAGACCGAAGAAGCCGCGGATAGCGCACTTCGTTAGACGTGTGAGGGGCTCCATGTTGCCAATTTGAAGTGACGGATAAAAGGCGTTGGAAGCGTACGACAACCTACCCTGGATCATCGACCTGTAAAACAGGATCTTTGACGCCAGGGTGAGGCTTCCGCGGCTCCGCCACAGCGCACCTACTGACTTCCGCACCTGCTGGATTGTGTGATTGACGTGAGGCTCCCAGGAGAGCTGCCCATCTACCATTACGCCCAGGTACCGCGCTTGTTCCACAACTGCAAGGGCTGCATTCCCACAGCGAATTCGAATGTTATCTGTGTCAGGGGCTGGGCCTCTTGGGGTAATCAACAGAGCTTGCGTTTTCTTTTGGTTCAGCATTAGCCCGCGGTCCTCCAACCACTGCGACAGGCCAGTGATGGCTGTGCTTAGAGAAGAGCACACTTGTTCGCAACTGCCCGAGGCTTCAATTGCAATGTCGTCTGCAAATTCCTGGTTTGTGACCTGCTGGGGCAAGCAGCATCGAAGGTTACGGATGTATAGTGTGAACAGGAGGGGGCCGAGGACGGATCCTTGCGGCACCCCTCGACTGCATGCGACGGTTCGTGGACTACCTCAGTGGCAGACACCAGAGAGTAGCCTTGGCCGACGGGGAAGTCTCTGACACGACTAGCTGCACGTGCGGTGTTCCACAGGGCAGTGTCTTGGGGCCGGTACTCTTCTCCCTTTACACCAGGAGCGTAGTGCAGTGTGCGTCACCAGCGCTGGTTCTTATGTTTGCTGACGATATCATGATCTACACCAGCAGTTCTGATGTAGCTACCATCAACCGTGTCCTCTCCATTGCAGTGTCCGGAGTTGCAACATTTCTGGCGGACAAGGGGTTAATCCTCAACGCGCAGAAAACCCAGGTTCTGGGCATCTCCGCTGGAAGGCGGAACAGACTAGAGCTTGAAGTTACATGTCGTGGCACTCCTCTGGCTCAAACCAGCATAGCCAAATACTTTGGTATTTTGTCTGGACGAGCGCTTGAGCTGGGCAGGTCAAGTGGCTGCTGTAGTGAAGAAGGTGTCCTACAAACTCCGAGTCTTGCGCCACATCAGAGCAGACATCACCCGCGCGCAGTCCCTCCTTTACTACACAGCTCTTATCCTACCTGACCTACTCTACGCCTCGAACGCCTACTTCGCCAGCCTCTCAGCAAGCCTCAAACAGACCCTCATCAGACTGGATAAGCGCTGCATCCGCTGTATTACAACCCAGCCCTCGCGTGCCCACACTATGCAGCTGTATGTCCAACTCGGCATTTGTCCGGCTGTCGAGCGGGCGGATTGTAAGTTGCGGCTTCTCGTACACCGCATACTTCACGGCAATGTCAGTTTGCTGCTCAAATCACGCCTGGAATACAGTTCACTGCCCCGTGCCACCAGAAGTCAGGATGCCTGCAATCTGCCCCTTCCCAACATCCGCAGTACTTCGGGATCTCACAGACCAGTTTTTGCTGCTGCGAAGTTGTGGAATCTTTTGCCCTCGTCCTTAAAGTCATGCCCTACCACATGCCGATTCAAGCGTTTATTGAAAGTTTACTTTCATGGCTAATGCTAGGATGTTCCCTATCCCGAGAGTTCTCCATACTCACTGTTTTCTTTACTCCACCTATCCAGGTTATCTTAGATTTTATCCGTTTGGGGATGATTGTCCTTGGATTTCCAATGCATTCATAAAACAAACACAGAATGGATGTACTTCGGAATCTCACAGCCTAGCATTCCCCTTTAGTTGGCCTGACCTAGCACATCTCAACCCTCACGTCCATTGAAAGTCTACTTTCATGACCAATGTTGATGATCTAAGGAGAGATTCCTAGACTCACCGTTTTCTTCACTCCCCATAATCCAGGATAACTAATCTTGTTCTTAATCTTTTCTCCCTTTCCATCGTCATCATAACATTGGGCATGATTGCCCGTTTGACTTGCCATGTAAAATAAAAGCAATACAATACCATTGGACAATAATTATGGTCAAACCTCGATTCAAGGACGCAAAGCAACATTCCACACAACTTGTGTGGCTCTGTTATCGCATGAGCTGATTGTTTAGTCAAGTAACCGGTGGTGTAAGTGGACATTATAGCGTAATTCGATGTTGCCATCTTCACTTGGTCCGTCAATTCATAGTAGTGGGTTTTTCTTTCAGACCAGATGAGACCACATGACGCTTACGAATACCAGCACGAACAGTTCACCAGCAACACTCTACTCTTTTGTTGGCTGTCACTTGGCTTCTGCTTCGCACCTTTCTCCACCACTACTCCAGTATCGACGTTTAGTTTATAGCGCAACCTAATTGTTTACCTCTCTTTCTTTTTGTGATTGAATTAGCGTTTCTGTTACATGTATGTATGTATATTTTTATTTGAATTCGCAAGTACACACGGGCTACAAGCCCAATTACATGGAAGCGAATGTGATAATGGGGTTAATTAAGAAAAAGGGTGGAGGGATGAGGAGGACGGTAGCAAAGCAACAGGGAGGACAATTCAGGAGCAAAATTAACAATTGCACAAATATGAGAGTACCTGAGACCGAAGGTACCTGTGGAGCGATAAAATGCTAAAGCAAACAGAAGAAAGGAAATCACAAGCCAATACGCGCTAAACTGCGCTTGAGTTATAATGAAGGGGGAAACCGGAGCTCAAGAAAATTATAACATACAAAGTCATGTAGAAAGGAAAACACATTATGGATACGAGTTAAGAGTAACTCTTCATTACTGTAACATGATACTTTATACAGTCAGAAAGTGCAATAACTAGGCACAAAACTGACCGAGTACTGAGACATTCTCTCTCTCCCTCTCTCTCTCTTCTCTCTCTCTCTCTCTCTCTCTCTCTCTCTCTCTCTCTCTCTCTCTCTCTCTCTCTCTCTCTCTCTCTCTCTCTCTCTCTCTCTCTCTCTTGTTTTTGTTGCTGCTGCTGTGGTGTTGCCGTTGCTGTTGTTGTTGGTCTGTTGTTGTTGTCGATGTCGCTGTTGTTGTTGCCGTTGCTGTTGTTGTTGTTGTTGGTCATTTTGTAAGAGCTTGGACAGTTCACTTGTCCAGGCAATAAAGCAGACTCTCTCTCTCTCTCTCTCTCTCTCTCTCTCTTTCTCTCTCTATCTATATCTATCTCTCCTCTCTCGGCATGCGTCACACTCTCATGGAAATTTTTATTTTATTTTTTATTTTTATTTTATAAGATTGCATGCTTCACACTCTCATGTAATATTTCTTTCCTTTCTTCGTCTTTTTGTGAGAGCTTGGACAATCCACTTGTCCAGGCAAGAAGGCAGCAATGCCTGTTCATTCTGGCGAAGTAAAATAAAATATACCAACCAACCAACCAACCAACATTCGACGTCCTGACACCTAGCTTCAACACATCTCCGTAGCGCTAACCGACAGCTTTCCAAATTGGAAGGTTCAAGGTTATGGAAAAGACCAAAGAGGGGAAGGCAAGCGCAACGAAAACGAGCAAAATCTACAGTCCGAACGGAACAAAGAATGTCGATTGTTACTGGACGATGACGAGACCAGTAAGATATTTGACAAAGCGGTCTAACTACAATTCGAAGCAGCAAAGCAGCACACCACCCAACTTGGGTGGGTCATAAATATCAAAGATAAATAAAGAAATGGGAAGCTTTGCGAAAACGAATTGTACAAGCCGAAAGCCAAACTCATAATATGAATTTAACTGGATGAACATGTAGTTGTGTCTGGCAGGATTCAATACACCTCCATTCTACGCTATTCGGTGTGTGTTAGTTTGTCACATATGTGTGTTAGTTGAGTGTATTTAGTATTTACTTTGCGCCAGTATCTTAATCTTCTGTACAAAAAGTATTCTCTTATCCAACCTTTTTCACTCAACATCTGTTCTCCTCTGATCAGTTCCCACTATCCTTTGGAACGAAATACGCTTAATTATCAGCCTGCAGCTCAGGGGCGTCTGACACGGCGCCCCTGCCAGGAGTAACTACTTCCTGTTGTGGAGTGTTGCTGGTGACCTGTTCTTGCTGGTGTTAGTATAGTATAGTATAGTATAGGATTTATTCATATTTCTCTAGGGCAGTCCCCACAGACCTAGGGTCTCCTTACGGGGCACCCTAGCCAATCTAGGATTGCGATACGAAATTGATTTGGTGAAGCAGCAAGGCGGACCGATGCCGGAACTGAGTTCCAGCGGTCAGCGGCTAAATAAGAAAGAGAGGAATAACCAAATCGAGAGGAGGCTCGTGGCAGTACAAGTCCAAGCGAGACTTGAGACCTTGTGCATGTGCGGCTACGTGCCTCAGAATTGGCACGAAGGCAGAAAAGGCGGCACAGAAGTGAGCTGGCAGAAGAATGAACGCATCTGAATACAAGAAGATACAGTTTAAGGGAGAAACGGATAGTGATGGGTGTGAGGTTGTTTCGAGACAGAATACACTGGACATCTGCGGTGGGTGGGTGGGTAGCCAAATATAGTACGCAATGAACGGCGAGAGATGTGGGCGAGGGAATCATATTCATGTTGTCGCAGACTGTGTACATAACCATTGCTTGCATATTCCAGTGTAGACTGGACAAAAGAGAGATAGAATATGCGTTTGGCTGCATCGGTCAACATGGTGCGCAGCGCCGAAATGCATTCACTTTTGCACTGACCTTCTTTCGGAGTGCATCAACTTGCTGACGGAATGTCAAGTGCTCATCAATAATGATGCCAAGATACTTAGCACAAGATGAGTTCACAAGGGTCGTGTGGTCTCGTCTGGTCGTAAAGAAGAACCTTCTACTTTAGTACTAGTATGATACGCATCTGCGGACAGAACTGTTTCATCCTTTGTGGACTCGGATCAGCGCAGCACAGAGGAAATGAGGCCGAACCTGATAGCAATGAAAAATAAATTTTCCAAAGCCAGATTTAAACCAGGCCCGAACGTACCTTGCCAGAGTGCTCAAACTGACAAGTCCGTGAGTTCCTTGGTCATTTTTCTTTTCTATGAATTTATCCTTGGCTCTCGGAGAATTCACCCCTCATCAGTTGAGGTTGCGTAGGCTGAAGACGATTGTGCCTGAAGAGCACCACGCATGATTATAGTGCCCTCCAAGCCAAACCATCGCCAGGGATACAAATGAACAGAGACGCTCCGGTTCCAGCGCGATAAACACCTCGTGAGGCCCCGGGACTAGGTTGCAGCATGAGTCAGGGTCGCTTATGGAGAGGTGAAAACAGACGCTAACTATAACTACTGAAACGTAATTATGCACCTCTCTAGTACAACCTCTCTAGTACAACCTCTCTAGTACAACCTCTCTAGTACAACCTCTCTAGTACAACCGCTCTAGTATTACTTGTCGCGCCGTTACTGTGCACCAAGCTAGGATTCGTTAGTAATGACTAATGGGTGTCAAGCTTACTGTCAACTACCGCTATGTCCTAAGCGTATAGGTTAAAAAGGTATGGAATTACCAACAACATGTGAGGTTACTGAACCAGACTAAAAATACTGGTACTACATGTAGTGATTATAATGGCATTATTATGCATTTCGAAAGTGTTTCCAAATCACTGCGTTGGACAGTAAAATAGACAGAAATTCGACTTCGTGACACCTCACGCACGCGCGCATATTGCCGTGACAGGTACAAGAAGGACACGAAGTGAACGCGTTGATGGCAAAATAATTATGTGGTCAACTGATAACCGTAACCAACAGTGGACTGCATGGGCCCCGAGTGGAGCCATGGGCACTGTGCGACAAGCTTGTACACATGTTGCAGTCCAGCACATGAAAGGTAGAGAGTCAGTTGAGGCTATCAGCAAGACTCTTGTCATGCCAGCTAGCTGAGCGCTAACAGTGTGTGTAGCAGCAGGCTCTACACAGGAGTCCGGAGACGGCTCAGTTCATTGATCGCACACACAGGAATCGCTAGCGGCACAACTAGAGAAAAAGTGAATGCACTCACCATGTGTGCAGGCTTGGGCTATAATCAAAGGCTGTAGAGACTAGACGTGTGCTTCAACGCATCTGATCGAAGTAATGGACGTAGCTAAGTGGCTAGGCGGGAGGGGTAACAAAAAAGCAAGAGTACGTAACCCACCACATGATGATGACGAAGAAGAAGAAGTCAAAACTATCGTCGTTACGGAGCCGGACTACGCGGCGGAGGCATCCCAGCACGAGCCGGATCCTGTGACGTTAAAGAAAAAGAAGAAGAAGAAACGGCGAAGATTACCCCAGAGTGAGTATGCTGAGTCTGAAGAAGCGGAGACTGGTTGTTCACCTAGTGATGGTGAAGATTCCCGCCCTGCCAAACGAACCAAAAAGAGCCAATTCAGTGCCAGGGCAAGTAGTGCTGAAGAGGATGGTCAATATGACTCCAAGCATAGCCAGATATCTATAAGTCGCGACCCCGCTCCGCCTGCCGACGAGGCAAGCACGCAGCCAGCAGACGACCCTCAACTACAAGCGAAAGCAAAGGCTAAGCTAGTACAAGAAAGACTGGCGGGCCTTCAATGTTATGTATCTAATCGCTACCCAGTACGGACCGACTGGATCACTTCATCGACAAGACAAGAGGCCAATAGAAAACCTGTGCTAGATTTGGTGAAGATATTCGATCCCACCAAACCCAAGAACTACTCTAAGTTTGTATCCAGCCTGCCGAAGCCTACTCGCCTCACCTCAAGCCTTCCGTCACATCCAAGGTCCAAGCACCTTGAAGCTCTCCGCCGGCCTTTCGGTGCATTTCCAAAACGGCGGTATGACATCTGTGGGACCGAGTTCGAATTTAGTGATCATGTTCGAGTGCTGACTGCCTCGCTCAAGCTGGCAAAGAGCCGAGATCTTCGGGTCGTCTTTACGCCTTCGAAAGGTAGGCACACCACAGCGCTTCTACACTGGAGCTGTCCGGACACACTGCAAGTTCTTCTCGTACCTAGAGCAGAGCATGATGACTATCGGGATCGCTGGGCTGCGACTTGGTTAGTCATGTCCACGGAGCACAACACGATCGGAGCAGCACGGAACCACATCCTCAAGTTGGCCAGACACTGGCATCTTGACAGTATGTGGATGGTGGATGATAGTGTTCCGACGACGCTGTTTTACCGCTTGGCAGATATGCAGATGCCAGTGGCGGATAGAACAATTCAATCCTCTCACCTAGAGTATGAACCAGCACGTGTTGAGGACTTCTCAGTTGTCCTCCAGGAGGTAGAACTACAAGCGTACGCCGAGGCCAGCGCGGACGCGGCAGGCATCGATGATGATCAGTCAAGCCTGATGAAACCAGCATTGATCGGAATACCTTCAACAGAGTCAATTCGTCTAGCAGTAGACTTGAAGCGGAGCAATGGGCGGAGGGAAGTCAACAGGCTTTTGGACCAGACCAACCGTCGCTGTCCAACATCGTGTGTTTTCCTCAACCTCATCAGCATACCCGATGACGTCAGTTACGACGAGCGTCTACCTTACCAAGAAGACATCCTATTTGCAGCAAAACTGGTGACACTGGGCAAAGATGTCGTGATCCACAGGAGGTTTCACTTCACAGACGAAATGATGACAAACGGCGGATGCACTAATGTCGCAAGCGCTACCTCCACTGACTCTCGTAATTTTTATTAACGTGAAAATATTTAGTTGTGAAGCTGTCAGAGCGGAATAGTCGGTGGATAATGCGGACATACATGTACGTCTTTTCTTTCTCTTTCCTATCTCTACCTTTCCACGATATCCTTTAAAATTTCATTCACAGTGGGTCCATTGTTGCAGTACGCCAGTTTTCATTTTCACTATAAATAGAGTATACAACAACAACCTGTACGTTTAATTTACTGAAAAGCTTGTTTCATGATTTGGGGACGTCGTCGTTCTGGAAATAATCTGAACCGTCCACCTCTCCACACCGCGGGCTTGGCCCACATTCACAACACACTACTCCATAGCGAGGAAGAGATGCGATGTTACCAACTGCTGCACCTTTATGAAAATATGGGTGCGATTTCAGGAACTTGCACTTGTTTTGTCACGGTTGCGAAAAGCATAAGCTGGGGAATTTGTTGGCATCTTTGGGAAAGGGCTAGTTTCGATCCGCGCGTCCACCATTCCACGGTCGAAAGAGTTTCGACTGTCAGCGCCAACCACGATCCTGAAAACACACGCTCCTAACATGAAAACTTGATCGCGAAGCCGAGCTGTAGCCATGTTAGCTGAAGCCGTGGAGGGTTTTGGAAGGATAGCTAGTATAGCTACTACATTGCATACAAGTAGATCAGCACATCTAGTACATGTACGATTGTTCTTCCACTGCAAGAATCGTCCCTGCACAGAATAGCTGTCTCTCAGCTGGTAATCAGCAGGGACATTCTCTACTTGCGACGACTGAGTGATTGCCAGCACTCGCCCTTTCCTTCCACAAGCGATGTATAGAATAATAATATCACTGTTAGTGCAATTAGGAGTATAATCGATGCAGACATGGCCAGACAACAACGAGTTCATGGAATTTTTTAAGGATTTTTATGTTATTCAAAATCGATTTTCGTGTTCCGCTCATCAGTGAATAGTATCGGAACTGAGGGTACTGTGTACAACAATAGAACATTTTATAACAGCATAATTAATTAAAAGTGTGAACAACAAAGGAAGTGCTACAGCATTACATAATAGGTGTCAAACATAGTGCTAACGTATATAACTGAGTGCAGCCACAAAGCAAAAAAATCGATTTTGAATAACATAAAAATCCTTAAAAAATTCCATGAACTCGTTGTTGTCTGGCCATGTCTGCATCGATTATACTCCTAATTGCACTAATAAAATTGCTTTCTCCACGCCGACTCTTTAAATATCACTGTTCGAGTATTTTTCTTTCAAATCTGAGACCATTGACAGGATCGGAAGGAGAGCTCTACTGCAAGCCAGAAGTCAGGCTGGCGTCAGGCTGTCGTGAAAAGTAACGAATTCAAACCGCTCCTCAACAAAATCATTACAGTTAGCAAAGAAGCTAGTTCCAACCAATCCAAGTAGAGTGACCGTTTCAGGAACTAATCCAACGTCTTGTTCATTCAAGACAGTGCTTTTTTTCGCTTCTGCACTGACTCTGTCTTTGAGTAACGAGATGTATGCGCTCAGCCGCTCACCTGGGTCACGCCGAAGTGTCTCATTCGCTCTCCCCGCTCTCCGGATCGCCGCATGCGCAGCCCACAACGCTTTGCGCTGGTGGCTGTCGCGTGCGCGCACTCCTGGTTGCCATGGTGCAAAAACTGCCGCCCTCCTAGACCAGCGTCCCTTTAGTGCTTTAGTCCTTCGCTATAGCTACATATAGCTACACAGGGTCAGTGCACATTATCCGAGAACTAAAAGTACAAGGCCTGAGCCTTAGGGACCATCGCAAAAGTTCGCAGAAGCCCCTGAAACGAAGAGCATACGTTTGGGGGGAAGGGAGTCGGTGCGAAAATCGCAAACCGGGCTTCAATTCAAAAAAGTATTGACGACATAATTATAGGAGCTGTAGGATTAGCATGCCATCACAGCCGGCGTAGATCGCTTGGATGTGAAAGCAATATACACCAATCAACGTTCATTGTAATGCTCAAAGGATACAACTGCATAGCTCTAGCTGTTCTCGTTCTTAGATGATCCAGGCGCGTACGCAGGGGGGGTTTCCCGTTGCCTGGAAACCCCCCAAATGTTCCAAACGAGCAACGTTTTTGGGCATATTTTGGTAGGGCGCACGATCGATCTGGCAAGAATGCGAAACTTCAACAGATCGTAACTCAGTCAAATCTCGCTCAAATCTAACGATCCAGATATCCAGGTCGAATAGAAAACTCTCAGCTGTCGGTTGAAACAATTTGCGACGCGCTGCGAGCAGTCTCTTGAGATAAATCGTTCGTAAGTTGAGCCGCGATCTCGCAATTTCAAAAGCGCGCAGTGCGACTCGAGTATCGAGAATTTGAGACTTTTCGTCCCGCTGACTTGCTCAATTATTTGCAGAAGCTTCACTTGTGATATTTTCAAGAGTACACAGCAAAAAAATCTGCGATCAAGAAAAGCGAAATCGCTGGAGCAGGACGCGTTTTTCGGCCGTTCGCCCAGTTTGGGCATTTTTTTGCACCGTCGCTGCACTCTACCGCTATAGCATATAGAGCTGGATATGTACATGGCTGTACTGAGTCCTGGCTATCATCATGATCATGGTCGACCTCATTCTCTCCCTGGTAGGTCTACCTTTCCACTTCCAGGAAGCCTAAGATAATGAAGATTGAGTGAGTAGAACTGAAGTTTATGATCCAAAGAACACGAAAAAATGCATCATTTTGAAATTTTCCTATATGGTATGATATGGTACTGATTTATTTGAATTCGGTATCTCAACAGTACCATGTACAACTTGGGAAGATCCGAATGACATAGATACATAAACATAAAAGTGGAGTAGGTGCTACAGCTGATCATTTCATGGCAGGTTGTGGGGCTAAACTAATACCAGTATGCAAGTACACAAGAAATAAAAGCTGAATAAATACAACTGCATGACATTGGGGAAAAGCACCAATCAAAGCAAAACAAAGCGACACATCACTCATTGAAAACATTTTCGAAAAGGAGCTGTTTTAACCGGGTACATTATCGTAGGGCTCTTTAGACAGGGTTTAAAAACGAGTCAATGCTTGCGATTCGGTTGGAAACCCCCCTAGAGGTGACCCTGCGTACGCGCCTGAGATCACCCACTGCAAGGTGATATCATCGTTGCATTTATAAAGTGCTGTACATTGTTACACACTGATACAACAATGCTTGTGTAGTATATTATAATAATTATTCCCGTAGCTATGCAGAAGACGTTACTTCAGTAACGTCTGGCGCTAGCCAGGGTCCACACAGCTTTAATTTGGTGTTTGTTTGTGTGTTTGTTTGTTTGTGTCACGCCTGGAGCTATCCCGCATCTGTCCCGTATCTGACCCGTATCTGTGACTACAAAGGCTCTACAGGATTGTACATAACAGCTGTCCACAATATTTGCGGGCTCCTGTATCTGGCCCGTACCGTACCAATATTCGTCGTATTATGTACATGTATACGACTCCCTGATGTAGAGGGAGATGTGGAAAGAAATAGGGAGACGAGGAGGAAATTAAATTAGAATGGACGCCGAATAGGTGATAGGATGCATCAGCATAAACATACTTTGGAAGAGAGATCCCGTCGTCTCTAAAATAAGCGTGAACGAGCGATTCAGCGCCGGTCACAGGAAACGTCGGAAGAGAGATCCCGTCGACTCCAGAACGCCAGTGATCGGCAGAGTCCGCGCCGGTCCCAGGCAACGCCAGGACAGACATCCTCTCATTTGACTTAGAAAATCTCAGATTTTGAGTTTTTTCCGCTCCATACATATTTTATTTTCATTCTTTTATTGGTTTGGTGAGACTCCCATGATAGGTATCCATTTACCTCTGGAGAATCCGTAAATAAACAAACAAAATGTCAGGACAGACATCCCGTCGAGTCCAGAACGCCCGTGATCGGCAGAGTCTAAGCCGGTCCCCGGAATCGTCAGGACAGACAACCCGTCGAGTCCAGAACGCCCGTGATCGGCAGAGTCAGCGCCGGTCCCAGGAAACGTCGGGACAGACATCCCGTCGACGCGCAGAAAAACTAAATCTGCAGCCTCTTTTGCCGTCGGACCGGATAAGTATTTTAGGAGACTAAAGTGTTGTAATGTGCTCCACAGGCAACCATGCATTCGGCGTCGTCATTGGCTCAACAGGTCAATGTACATGTATTACTACAAAAAGGCCAGAAAATCCGATTTATACTGTATTAAAATCAACTAATTTTCGCTGGCGATTTTATTTCGCTGATTTCGCCGCTTGGTACCAACCGGCCAAAGTAAATCGCAGGCCAAAGTTTGTCACAGAGGCAAATGATGCATGATTGAGCAATGGATGCATGTGAGAGCAAAAGTACCGATCGATTTCTTTTTGAAAACTCCAATCGGCCAAAGTTTAATGACGGCGAAAAGTTTCGTTTCTCATCGGCCAAAGTTTCTCATCAGCCAAAATTTGTTGATTTACAGTATAATGAGATAAAAAGAGAAGAAGGAGCAAACCAAAAGTAGATGATATTAAAGAAAATTACACAATCTGCAATAAATTCTGCAAATACTTTTGCCTAAATCATAATATTCAAACTGATTGAAACGTTATGATCTTGCGTTTGAAAGCCCTATTTGAATATTGCGGGCAGCTGTATGTGGCCAGCTGTGTTTGATGGTACGGTACGGTACGGGAGACGGTGTCGTATTACCCTCGATCGTACCTGTCCCGTACCTATCCCCTACCGTACCGTGCCACAATGCATATTCAAATAGGGCTTTCAAATGCAAAATCACAATGTGAAACAACTTGGAAGAATTAGTATGTATGCGAAGTGTATCGGGGGATGCATGCAGGGCGCGCGATAGTGCGGGTTCGAATCCCAGGTTATGTCTTTTAAAAAAAGGATTTTTTAAAGAATTTATACCATCCCTATGCTTTTTTTTGTCTAGGTCATCAAGGCAAAAAAGCATAGCGTAGGGCCCTGAGCTTCCAAGCTCTCTCGTTATGTGTGAGCATCGAAGTGAAAAAATGCAGCCCATATTGTGACTGTCGTTTCGTTTGAGGGGGGAGGGAGGGGGGTCAGGCCCGAAACTCACGGTCTTCGTTTCGGGGGCTTCTGCGAACTTTTGCGATGGTCCCTTAGGTGCTACAGCAGAGCAGTTCTACAGTCGTATCGTACTGTTGTCCTGCTGTACATGTACGTGCTGTTGAGCTGGTGAAGCTGCTTTGTCGTTCGCAACACTTCACTGCGATCGCTTTGGGCTAGTCACTCGGAGCTCCGCTGATGAGACCAGGCTATAGCAGGCACGATCGAAACAGCTAGCTGCCCAGGGAATGAGTAGTGCAGTCTACAATTCGAGTCGTTATTCTGAAATCACGGTGATTACGATGCAAACATTATAGTTTATACTAGAGAAAACGAGGTTTCTTCCGCCGCACGCAGCTGATATGTCCCTGTCTGGTGAGGTCCGCAAGACGGCAGAGGCAACGCTGAAACGTTCGTCACCCAAACGCCGCGAGTACTTGGTCTCTGACTCATCAGACGAGGAGCTGCCACAGGCAGCGGAGTTGGCTGCACCCGCACCCGAGTCAGTAAAGCCGAAAAGGAAGCGAAGGAGGTCAATCATCTCTCGATCTCAGGACAACCTGGCCCAACACGAGGAAGCTGAGTGCCACTCTGATGCTGAAGAGTCAGACACGGCTCGAAAAGGCACGGGTGATTCTGGATTCGCCAAGAGAAAGAAGAAGCGATCAGCATTCGATGCTGGACAGGTGACAAACGCTACGCTGGAATCAAGCGCTGATAGACGAGAATCACCTTCTAGTGGAGGCTCGGAGCACCCTACAGTGAAAGAAGAGACGGGCGCGAATTCTGTGGATCAACAACCAGCAATCGGCAATCGGCACTTCCCAAGTAAGGAGTGCCGGCAATCGACACTCCTTACTTGGGTGAAAAAACCGTCAGACAATGGAAAAAAGGTGGCTGCCCCGCCGCGGCGGACACGGCGCGCAAACGCCGTGTCTTCACGCGGCTCATTGTCCCGCAGCGGGGGTAAAACCAAAAGGCAGTCTACTCTAGCGGCAGGCGGTACCGTTGGCACACTTACATGCACGGGTACAGAGAAGGAAAAAACAAAAAATCCTGCTACTCGTGCAGCAGTTGATTCCGGAGCTGGCAAGAAACAAGAAAGGAGAACCAAGACAAACAAAAACAAGAAGAGCCGTAGACGACCAATGGCTGTGAAGGGTGAATCCGACTCAGCCCGCGCTAAGCGGACCAATCGCTCGCGGGAGAGCCGAGGCCGCAATAAGGACGATGGAAGAAAGAAAAAGAATGAGAAGACACCCACGGAGCTGAAGCTGCTTGGTGAAAAGCGGCTCACGGATTTCAGATGCGCGGACGCACCGCGCTATCCCGTTGGACACGAGTGGGTAATGGCGATAGAGGGTGAACGCGGTTCTTTTCTTAACGTCAACAAAATCCTGGACCCGACAACTCCGGACAACTACCCAGAGTTTGTTCAGAGCGTCCTGAGTTTGCGTGACGAAGGTCAAGCACTTCGAAATGATGAAAGGCTGACCAGCCGGCAGATACTGGACCTGCAGAAGGCTGTCAAACGACAGCCGGATCCCAACAAGAAGACGCTGGATGTTAAGATCGATGGCACCGAATACCGGTTTACTGATGATGTGGAAGCGCTAGCTGGAGAGTCGGCGGAGCTGACCCCCCTGGCAGCAGAGGTGAAGAGACGCGCTGTGTTCACACCTTCAAAGGGAAGGAGCAACGCAGCGCTCCTGAGCTGGAACAGTGATGCGAGTCCGGGCTCCACTATGCTACAAGTTCTTCTTGTTCCGCGAAGTGAGCACGATGCGTATGCCGGGTTGTGGGCTGCGCAGTGGCTGGTCATTTCCACACTACATGAAACAATCGGTGCCGCAAGACACCACATCATCAAGCTGGCAAGATTCTGGAAGCTTGACGACTTATGGATGATCGACGACAGTGTGCCCACAACACTGTTCTACCGGACTAGTTTGATGGACCCACCGCGACAGTTGGGTTCTAGTCCAGGTAGTCTTCCATCTGTGAATCCGACTCCAGAGTCTGCTCGCGTTGCCTTCTCAACTGTGCTGGATGAGATCGAAGGGTTTGCCGCGAGCTACAAACAGCGTAAACCGGCCATAGTGGGCCTCGCCACGACACGATCTGCCCAGGCGGCCGTGGAGAAGAAAGCCACCGTGGGCAAGTTCAGTAACAAAGAACTGACAAGAATCGAACCACAAATCAACAAGCGTGCTCCCACGTCTTGCGTCTACGTGACGCTGAAACAGATTCCGCGTCAGCTGCAATACGATGTCAACCTTCCAAGCAAGGAAGACATCATACTGGCTGCCCGTCTGGTTGCCGCCGGCAAGAGCATTGTGATGTACCGAGGCTTACACTTCAAGGATGTGTGGATGTCCGAAGGTGGATGTGCCCCGCAGTCAAGCACGGCCAGCTGTTCCAGGCGATATGCACATTCATCGCATAGGTACTTTCAATAGGTCCTGTTAAATATCATAACTATGTTATGATGTAATAATGTCATGATGTAATTATGTCATGATGTTGATAACCGGAGGATGTACCCAGTGTGCTGAGGCAGAGCGTATCCCTCTTACGGTTCTCTATTTAGCTGAATGATTTAATTGTATAACGACATGGAAAGCATAGTAGCACATGTGCACGTAGATCTACGGTGTGCATACCGTGCAGGATGGTGATCGTCTGCATAACTTGATGCATGATGCGCTTGACTGCGCGTGTGCACATCATCCATTACTTGCGGCATTAGTCTGTTCGTGGGCCCATCAGTCTTTGTGCGAGCGTCTACTCCAGTGCTAGCTAACGGCGCATAGTTCGTTGCGTAGTGTCCAATGATTCCATGCGCATAGGCTGTAGATAATGGCATGTGTCTAGGGAGACCATCTAGAAATAGAGAACAGCAAAAAATTGTCCAAGAGCACACACATGTACACAGATGCATGCGCGTGCACATATGCAGCTATGAGCTTCAATTGCAATGGATATGTCCTCTATTCTGCTACCAGTGCTGGGATAAATTATTTAGCTATCGCTCCACTTGGTTTTGATTATGTTAAATTTCTTCTTCACTTTTTTAATACTTTTTCTCTGAACTCTCACTTACTTAGATCATGCCTAAACGAACCCGAGAGCCATGCCTCTATAAGCCAGGCTAGAACACGAATGTGCCGTTTTGTGATAAAATACAAGATTTTTCCTCAGACTATTGTCGTTTGTATATTTCTCTCAAGCCAAAGAATATTTTACGACTTGGGGCTCCCCGCGGGCAAGTTTGCACGTGCAGTGAGGTCTGCATCCCAGTAATCCCACCCGCCTGTGTGGATTCACAGGCAGCATGAGTTTCGAAGTCTGAATAAAATGTCGAACGGTTGCTGCTTGGATTACACTATAGCTTGTGGTAGAGCATCGCTGGCGGGTCCCTGTTTCGAGTCCACATGGTGACAGCCAATTTTTCTTCAAACTTTTCTCGTTTGCATCTTTCCCTCAAAACCAATGAAAACAAGAGTTTGTACAATTTTTGGATGTTGTTGAATTTGGAGTTCTCCCAGGCTGATCAATGAAATAGGAGAACCAGGAGTATAAACTACCTGTATAATTACTATGATCTGCAAGAGTACTCTTATAAGAAAGGGTTCGCGCCCCACACTGGAACTCGCGCTATTCCGCCGACTTGACTTGACACTTGACTGACTTACGGCTGCCATCCAGAGCACACGAGAAGTCCATCGAACCTCCTTTATTCCCAATCGAACATGGTTGAACAAGTGGTCACGTGCTCCTGGGTCTGGGTGCCCAAATCACCTGGTCACCACGCCAGCAGGCGACAACTTTCACACCAAGGTTCAACTCGAGTTCAACTCGAGTGACAGGACTGCACCCAAAAAAGGTCAAACAGGCTAGTATTTAGTTGTACCCTGCAGGCACGGTGACCAGGTGACTGGTGTACGCAGGAGCACGTGACCACTTGTTCAACCATGTTCGATTGGGAATAAAGGAGGAACGCTGCATCGCAGCCTTTTCGGACCAAAACCAGTCGACTCTGCGTCCAAAAGACTACAACATATGGGCCAATCGCGGTCATCCGTGCTTTGATAAGAACGAAATAGCGCTTTAAGTGACATTTTGCATACAAATCCCCATCTAGTAGGGCGCAGTCACCCAGTTTCGGTGGAAGTGCGCGAGTTCGATTGGGATTCAAGTAGGAAGGGAGCGTCTCAGCTTTCTCGGACCACGACCATTCGACTCAGCACCCCGAAGACTACAACTGGTGAAATTTTAATTTTTGCCTTAACTTCCCCTTTAACATTCATGGTATTATCTTTACTTATAAAAAAGAGGCACCTGTGACGTGTGTCTGTGTGTGTGTGTGTGTGTGTCACGCTCCTTATAAAGAAGAGGCACCTGTGACGTGTTTGTTTGTGTCACGCTGAAGCGCTGCGCGTGCGGAGCAGCGCTGCCCTGAGCACACGAAGCGTGCGAACAGTGTAGCACATGCACAGTGTAGCTAGCGGCCGCAGAAGCACTGAGCACGCGAGGCGTGCGAACGAAGCGTGCGAATCGTGTAGCTAGCGGAAGCAGCCACAGAAGCACCGAGCACGCGAAGCGTGCGAATCGTGTAGCCACCACCACGTGCTGAGCATGCGAAGCGTGCGAACAGTGTAGGTGGTAGCAGACACGATCCGTACGAGTACTCGGAGTAGCAGTAGCAGCCGCGCGCAGAAGCACTGAGCACGCGAAGCGTTCGAATCATGTAGCCACCTAGCCTAAACCATAGGTAGCACTACTAGCAGCCGCACAAGCGCTGCGGACCACGTGAACCGTTCTCTGCAAATAGAAACATCTGCAGCAAAAGGATACAAAAGATCTGCACTGACTGCACTCTGCATCTGATCTGCAGTGAAGAGCGCATCGCACTTTTGTTCGTAAGTAATTAGTTTATGAATTTTTTGAGCCGCTTCATCCGCCACCAGGTGATGGACAACCCTGACCAGCCTCCCGAAGGCGTAACAGACGTCCCTCCTTCTCCTTCCAACGATGAAGAACCTCCCTCACCAGGACTTCAGCGGTCTGGCCACCCCCACCAAGTGCTGAGCACGTGTGCTGTTCACGTACTTGCTTCACCCGCATGCCACATTCGGCCAGGCAACGCTGGCGGGGGTGCTGCTAGTAATATACAAAAGAGAAAGACCAAGGAACTACAAGTTACGCTATACTGTCCACTAACACCACCAGTTACTAAACAATCAGCTCATACGATAACATTGCACGACACTGACCGACGATACTGACGTTCTACAACTAACTGGCTAACAGCTCTAGCACATCTTGGATGCGCACTCCAACAGCCTTCCAACTTGGAAGGTTTTTTTCTTTTGAGCCACACAAGCTGTGTGGAATGTTGCTTTGCGTTCTTGAATCGTGGTTTGACCGTATTGTCCAATGGTCTTGCCCAGGGGCGTAGGCAGGGGGGGGGGGGGGTGCTTTGGGTGCCAAAGCACCCCCTCAAAAATGTTGATCTTGGTTTACAGCTGGTTCGAGAGAGACTATAGCAGACCCGCTGATTACATGTGCAACTCTGCACATCACACACTGTAGCCATCCCTGTTTTAGACAGGGGAGTAGTAGGTACTACTCCCTGGTTCAGACCTGCAAGTACCTGAAACCAATCCACATGCAGTGGACTATTAATTTTTGTCTCACGATTGGCCATTTTGCAATGAAATTTCTAGTCAAGGGAACTCCGCTTCGTACCTGCCGTTGTGCAGTGTCACATCAGGCCTCAGCAGGCTCAGCACATGATTTGAATGGCACTCCACATGTTTTGTTAGACGCAAAGAATCATACAAACACGCCATTGGTAGAAGCAAGGAAGTAGCAACGCGGTCTATGGCCGGAAAGCACACGTCAGACATAGCAGTTTGTTCTCGCTGTTAATTGGTCTCGTTGTGGAAAGGCAATGTTTCTTTCATGCATTGCAAGTGTGGAACTACGGATACAGCAGCAGAAGAGTGAAAGTAACGTTGAAGTGCAGTTTGACCTTTTGTGGGGAATAGTGTAGGTTTGATCAAGGATGCCTTTAATACTGCACTATCAAACATGACGAAGGGGAAAATGGCTCGAGAAATCCAACTTTAAAAGTTCGATGGTGAGTGTGATAATTCTGGAGAAAGCAGCATCCAGGACTTAGTCCATCATTAGTTGGAAGCAGGCCAGGGTGTAGTAAAATACCATAATCATTACTACTCCCTGGTTGGAGATTTGCCATTCACTGATTGATCTTCAGCGTCGAATTAGGGTCGAATGTTTTAAGCGATTATCAGAAAACAGACTTGAGCCTCCCAAGTTGGGTAGTCTGTTGCTTTGCGTTGTCGAGTTGCAGTAAGACCGGTATGTCCAATTGTTTTACTGAGTGCGTTCGATTATGCACGCGAATCGATTCACGAATCGATTCATGAATCGATTCGTGCTATTCACATCACCCCATGTGAGTAGAGTGAATGGATTCCGAATCGATTCCAGGGCTCATGACATGAAATCGAACGACTTGAATGCACTTGAATCGATTCATGAATCGATTCAAGTGTGTAATCGAACGCACTCACTACTACTGGTCTCGTCAACATACAGTAACATTCGGCAGTCTTTGTTGCCGTCAGACATACAATGACTATGTACATGTAGCTCGTACTGATCTTCGTTGCGCTGCCCTTCCCCTCTTCGGACCTTTCCTAACCCGAGCCTTCCATGTGAGAAGGTTGTTGGTTTGTGCTTCGAAGAGGTCGTTGAATGTCTCAGTACTCTGTGTCAGGTTTTTTCCTTGTTAGTGAAATGGAAAGAACTCAAAGCTTAGGAAAGGAACCCAACCAGGCGCACACGGAGTACACAAAAGGCAACAGCATGAATAAGACTTAGTAAGCCTACTCAAAGAACGTACCAGTGAAATCCATGAATTCGAATCGGAACCTGGGCCTCGGACACAGCCAGTGCAGCAGACGAATGCCTTGTTGTCGCACTTGCTGACTGTACAATTTGGTTGCTATTGTCTTTGGCGGACAGTTGGTCATCTCGTAACACTTGGTTCTTCCTTTTTTTCATGTAGATGTCTGGTATTATCATGATCAGTTACGAATTTACACGCTCGTAGTTTGTATCTGTGCTGCATTATAGAGCCATGCAAAGTGTTAGCAGCTTGTGATTGGACGAATACAGTTTCTCCCCTGCTATTTTCCTAGAACCAAGGACTTTGAGAATATTCTTGGAACTTCTCAGTGTTACACCTCGCCTAGTTTCTTTCTTGCGCCCATAATAATTACACCGTATAAAATCAGTATGCCATGTCAATTACAACATCAGTATCACCTTCTCTGACGAGCCTTTGATAGGCGAAACAGCAGTCAGAAACAAAATTAATGTTTTACCCGTTACCCCTTCGTTGTTTGAAGTTATTGGTGTGAGTAATGGCTACCAAGGGTAGCAATGGTCGGCTTTAGAGCGCATGGAGGAGGAGAGTTAGTTTCTTGTATGTTTGGTATTAGATAACAGTTACTAGCAATCTGGTTCAGATGGTCCCAACAGACCGGGGCTCTACCAACCGTGGATCATGATTGTAGTAAGGTCACTGTTTCCGAACACGGTGTCCTCCACCTTGTTTCATGCTGTCAAACCAACAACATGTAGATGTTTGTATCCCTGGTGAGGGCTTGGCCTCAGCCTGTTCAAGCTCAGCTGATGAGAGGTGAATGCCTCGAAACACTGTGTATTGAGCATGCAGGGAGTGGTGCTTTCTTTCAGGCACTACGCTTTAGTAGTGGAATGTTTGATTGACTTCTTGTGTGCTCTAGATGGCAGTCGTGTGTCAGTCAGGTGTCAGGTGGGAGCTGTGTGTTTCAATGTGTGTATCATAACATGTATGTCAGACTGTGGAATTGGATAGGTAGCATAGCACAGCAGCCGTTTTTCGCTTTCAAAGAGTGTATCCCGTGACTTGCAGCTCTTCACTATTGTCTTTAGAATAGTGATGGCAAGACCTCGTCCAAAGACGAAGTGGTGACAGGGAGAAGGAAATGTGAACGTCGTTTCCAGGGCCTGCCAGTAAGACACTCGCATATTAGGTGGCCGATACAGACAGGCAATGAGACAAGGCTTCGCCTGGGCCTTCACCTCTACCCAACAGAAATCAATACCCTGTGTGGCAAGATCTGGCCGGGGGTGGCATTTCAGTCCGACATCAGTGTATATACACACACCACCACCCAAGTTCTCGCAACGGTCTAGGCGATGTAGGGTGTAACCTGGTATTGGCATTTCTGCTGTTGTAATGGTACCATCGAGCCAAGTTTCTGAGACAGCTATTACATTGGGCGCACAAGTAGAGGCCAGTTGCATTAGATCCTGCAGCTTCTGGCGGAGGCTGCAGATGTTCAGGGACAGTACTTTCAACGTGGAATGTGAACTGGTCATGATCTAATAGATTGGTGGTGGTCTTTTCGCATCTCCAGCGTCAGGAGGGGAGAGGTGCGAGCTATTCCTCTTCAGGCTGTTGTGCAGTGTTATTGATGCACCTTCTGTCGCTGGTGGTGCGGCAGACAAGTAAGTTGTCTGTCTCCATCCACGTCTCCTGGGTGGGACAACGTGGGACTGTCCTTTGCTTTGGACATCCTTTGCATCCTGACCACTGTTGCCAGTATTGTGCTTTTCGTCTGCTGTTGCTGCTGCAGTATGCACTTCCGTATGGTTTGCTGTAGCTGCAGCGTGGGCCTCAGAGCTACTGGTATCCGTACACTGCGCGTCCCCAGCGCTGTCCGTTGCTACAGGCGTTGTCAACAGAGTTTCTGCAGAGTGTCCTGTGCATGTGCATGGGGGTTGGATAAGCTCGGGGGTCAAGGGTAGGGCTAGTTGTTTGTTTGTTTGAAGTTTTATTTTACATCGCAAACCAAACGGGCATTGATGCCCAATATTATGATGGCGATAGAATAAAATGTGTGGCTCGATAAAGCTTCACTTGCGAAAATGAGAAAACAGTCAAAATGAAGTATTTGTACCGGTAATTACAAGTCAAGTTCGAACGAAGTAACAATCAGGGAGAATATGAAGATGAGGACCTATGCCAGAGGGAGGTACTATTCGGCCATATTAACCGTAGAAAAACACTTTCAGCAATCTTTTAAACGGGGTTAGACGACGCGCGGACGTGAGTTCCTGTGGCAGGGTGTTCCCAAGCTTCACGGCGGAAACCAATGGTCGGCTGTCGCCAGATGTTCGCCGAGTTAGCGGAACAACGTATTTGCAATTGTCATTGCCACGGGTGTTACTGGGAGGTTGGAGGGCTACTCTATCTTTCAGAAGAGGGCTGATGCTGCTGGTGTGTACACGGTGCATAAGGAAACGGAGTTTGCATTTGGCACGTTCAATTACAGGGGTCAGGGAAAGGCGAGTGTATATAGGAGTGGTATGGGACGGGAAGGGCAGATTGGCTACGCAGCGAACACATCGCTTGTCGAGGACAGTGAGCTGGTGCCGCTGCTGAGCCATGAGGGCAGAGAAGAACGCGTTTGATCCATAAAGCATGTCAGGAAGTATAAGGGCAGAATAGAAGAGGAGCGACTGGCGTTCAGATAGCGACGGGCGGATGGTTCTCAGGGTGGTTAGCTTCTGGGAAGTTTTACGTACTATGCTGGAGACCTGCGCGTCCCACAGAAGACAGGAATCGATCTGTAGGCCCAGAAAGCGAGCAGTGGTGGTCTGGGTGAGAGGCGTCCCGTTGCAGTTAACGTTGAGTTCCAGGGTACTACGGCGTGATGCCTCAATGGCTAAGACCTGCGTCTTGTCAGGGTTTAAAACCAGGCCGTTCCCGTGTAGGTAGTCAGCCAAGTTTGACACAGCAACTGATAAGACTTGATTTAGGGTTGCTACGGATCTGCTTGCGATGTCGAGAAGGATGTCATCCGCAAACAGCTGGGAGTGTGCTGGGCTGGTGACGCTATGGACGTCCATGGTATATAGTGAAAACAGCAAAGGACCCAGTACACTACCCTGAGGGACTCCACACTCGCATGAAGTTAGGCCCGAGCACTGCCCACTCGCCAGAACTACTCTCTGTCGACGGTCCGTGAAGTAGCTCGCAAACCAACGCAAAACAGTCGAAGATACACCCAAAGCAAACAAATCTTGGATCATGAGCTGGTGCCATACTTTATCGAATGCCTTGCTCATGTCCACTAGTACTGCGCCAGTATGTAGCTGGTGGTCTGCTGACGACAGATAGCGGTCCATGGCCAAGGTCAAGGCATCTTCCGTGGAGTGTTGTGGCCGGTACGCAGACTGATTGGCGGGCAAAAGTGAATGGGTTTGTAAGAAGTCACACAGGCGTTTGTGGAATATCTTCTCCAAGATCTTCGATGCTATTGGCAGCAAAGATATGGGACGGTAATTGCGAGATGCGTTCTTGTCACCAGACTTAAATAGGGGTCGAACATTTGCAATCTTCAGGGAGACGGGCACAATGCCAGACGAAAGGGATGCATTAATTAATATGGATAGCGACGGGGCGAGGGCTGCTGCACAATGCTTCAGGATGGATGCCGGGATACTGTCGCTGCCCTCAGCTTTGCGAGCATCGAGTCTCACGAGAAAGGTGAATACCTCCTCAACACTAGTGGCCTGGAATTCCCGCAAAGGTTCCCGTGGTGACGGACCACAAGGTAAGGATAGCTGCACAGGTCTACTTGGATCGGAGACTACTCCACTGAATTGCTCGCTGAGTGCTGCTATACTGACAGAGGGTGGAGTGGGAGTTTTAGTCCGGCCGCTGAGCTCGTTTATTGTCTTCCAAGTGAGGCGCGTATTTGCCTGACTCCGTGTGAGAAGATTCTTGTAATACTGGGCCCTGAGGCGTCGGGACATTCGCTTAGCCTCGGCTCGTGCTGATGTGAATACAGTTCGTAGATCCATGTCAGTCGGCGAGGCTCGCCAGCGACGATGTGCTGCGTTGCGAAGTAGAATAGCGTCGTGGAGGGCAGGTAATTTCCAAGGACAGGGCGTGCGGGAGGAAGATTTAGGCCGATACGTTCGGACAGGAGCGTGCTCGTCCAAAACGGAAACAATCTTGTCAGTCCAAGAATACCACATGGCATCCACAGTCTGAGCGGTTGAAAAATTCTCCAGGTCACAATGATGCAAGTCATGAGCGAATCGGTTCATATCGATCCTTGCTAGGTTACGACCGCACTTGACAGCAGGAGGTTCGCCGCTTGAGTCACTCAGTAAATTGTTTGGAGACATTGTGCATGACCCTATGCGGCCACCTGAGCTAATAAAAAATAAAAAATCCAATCTGAAGAGCAATGTCAATAAAGCCGCTCATAACGCTAAAAATCAAATCAATTCAGGAAAATTCAATTCAATTCAAAGTCGTGACACATCCGGTAAAAACAGCAAGAAATAATATCTCGGTGCAAAAGAAGAAAAAGGAAATAAAAAGCCGCTTCATTTTAAAGAACCAAATGAAGAAAAGCAAAGAAATACCCACATCAGCGCTAAATTGCACCTTAAATTATAAACAAAAACATGACGCGTCCATTAGCATTGAGGACACTGCCATTAGCGAGGTTATACACACCACTGTTACATCCGTCCCTCAGCCATGGCTAGTGGGCGCAAAGCATTTACCGGTCGATGGTATGCAGAGCGAGCCCCTCTGATGCACATAACTGCAGCTCGGAGGAGTGCAAACGACAGACGGCATCTGACATAGGCCATAACCTCGCCGTAGGGCTTGCCATCATGCTGTGCCAGCATAGCGCATAATCGCTTCAAAAACCGCAAGCATTCTGGGGATGCACTGCCAGCCGTGGTAAAGACAAGCGGGGTAAAGTTACCACGGTCAACATTGACAATCCTTTCGCTATACTGCAGCTTCTTCTGCCTCTCGTGCTGGAGAAGGAGGTCAGCGATGGGCTTCTTTGCGTACGAGGCGGCGTCAGGATGAAAGACTCGAATGTCAAGGAAAGTGTTCTGTGCCCTTGTCCAAAACCCACGTATGCGGACGTCAGATCGGGCATCATCTGCCGTGAATCATCTGCCGTGTTGGTGCTGGCAGCTCTGAAGACTTCGCCCTCCAGCGGCGCGAGCAATGGCTCCACAGACACGTCAGGGCACACCTCCGTGGTGACTAAGTCCGCTATCATGTCTCGTACCTCATTATGTCTAATGGTAGGGAAGCCCCCGGTTGGGCAGCACATCGCATGAGCCGCGGTGAAATCCTGGCCACACACGCATTTCTCCGGGACATCCCTCAGAGGCCATCCGTACCTCAGCGCAATGGCATCGCGGAAGTCGCACTTGGACAGACTGAAGCCGTGCTCACGCAGCGGAAGGGTGTGGAGCCAGCTCGATACACCCTTGGCCGAAAGGTGTTCCAACTGGCGGGCGGCAAGCGGAGTAAGTGTTTCCTTGGCGCTCATATACCGCTGTTCGTCATGTTTTAGCCGTTCCGCCAGAGCTGCTGACTTGGCTCGCTGGGCTGAATGAATTGCATGCTCTATCGATATCGAGGGCCTGGACCGGTCATTCTGGTCGAGTATCTCCAGCGTTTGATCTGATGTGATTTTCCTCGACGTCTCCAGAGCCCCATTAGCCATTTGAGACAGGGATGGCACGGCAAAGCCACCCAGGCGTGTGGGAAGCTGAAGAACAGCCCATTCGTTGTCCGAAAATGCCTCCCTGCCAGTTACCGCAGGTATCAATACCGTGCGCATCATGTCATCCATCTGAGAGAGGCAATCGGCTGGAAAAGGTACTGTTCTGAGGAGGTAGGTCCACCGGCCGCGAAGACCATGTGTCAGGGCAGCATAGGCTGCATGCGGTTCCGTGCGCGCAACATCCGATAGTGCCTTTAGTTCCGCAATCCACTCGCCTACTCGCCGCCGCACATGCTCGGCAACAGCATCAGACTCGCCAATGTAGGAGCCTAGGTATTTCGTGGCGCCGGTCACGATACGTATGCCAGTACTAGCAAACATATTGTAGGCTTCCTCCTCCTGCTCGGGCTTCACGAGAAGAAGCGTTTTCTCCGGGTTGGTGTTGTATCCGTACAGCTTGCCTTGTTCCTCAACGCTGTCCCACCATCCACGGAGACGAGTCAACTGCCCACCCGCACCAGAATCATCTGCATACCACGTTTGCCGTACGGTAGGATGCACAACCTGCAGTGCCTGGACTAGAGGGAGCGTCGCTAAGGCGTAGAAGACCATGGACAACGGGTCACCTTGCGTAGTCCCCTCCTCGGACGAAATCTCACCACCACCTGCAACAAAGAGTCGAGCCGGGGTGTTATACGAATTTTTCAGTATTGTCGCAATAGGTGGACACAGGTGTTGTACATTGTGCAAAGCTGCTTGTCTGTTCAAGCAGTTGAAGGCATTACGTGCGTCTACCAAAAGAACAGCCTCGCAAGACTCATCATCATAAAGGCGTTGCATGGCATGAACAGCAGCTTCGATGCCCGCAGGAAGACCCGAGCACTTCTGTATGAAACCGCACGCTTCTTGAACATCTTGGTTGACAACTTTCAATATCGCTCTGGTAATGATGCGGCGCAGGACTTCCCCAACACCGATTGGGCGCACACCAGGCTTCTTGTCCAGAGCCACAAGTCGGCACGCGAGAAAGGGTACCAGGCCAGAGGGTGCAACGTTGGAACTCGCAAGGAGGTGCGCGAGTCCAGACAATGCATTGCACATATTTGTCGATGCGCCTTTAGATGAAGTGCACATCCTTCGCCAACAAGCCGAATCAAGACCAGACGGTCCAGCCGAGCCCTCGCAATGCAGCGACGTGTCTCGCAATAGTGAGGACGTGAGCGAGTCGAATCGGATTGGGTGGACGTTCTCCCGGGCACCCTGCAAGAGTACCTCCGGGGAGGCAGCCTGCGCTGCAGGGTGCTTCTCTTGCAATAGCTGGCGCACGGTTGCCTGAGAGCCATCAGAAGACGTCACCACGTCCTCAAGCTTCAATGTGCCGGCTGTGGATTCGGGCTGCAGACTTTTCAACGCCTCATTCACCCTGCCAGCAGTCATACAGTCGGCGAAACGTCGAGCCGCATCGTCCTGTCCGCGCTTCCTGTCGCCCGAGGCCCGACCCCCTGTGCTGCGCTGAAGAGAGCGACCTTCCTCCAGTAAAGACTGAATGTCGTTACTTTTCCAAAGCCGCATCCGCCTCTGTAGATGACCGCTGTTTTCCTTGTCTGTACATTTAGCTCCCGTCCGCTGCAGCGTGAGAACCGGCAGGATGGAAAAGTAGAATAGCGCATCGGTGTCGTCTCCGCCAGACTGAACATACTTGTTGATGTAGGAAGAGAGCTCATTAACAAGCTCCTTCCCAACAGAACCACATGGTATCTTGAAGAATGACTTCCTCCAGTGAACCACCTCGTCGTATATCTCCTGGGTCAGCGGAGTACTGGGTTCCATCAGGCCGGCTGTTGGGATGCCAGGCGCCTGTGCCGAAGACACTGGGCGTCCCCCACCAAGAGACCCGTCCCGTTGAGAAGCGCCCGAGCCCTCAACCCCCAGCAACGCGATGGGAGGTGCCGTGGCCAACAATGGTGGAATGTCTTGGCTTGATGATGTTGGTCCGTCGCCACTCACCGTCTCCATATCAATCAGGCTCACTGACGATGCCTTAGCTAACACAGGCACAGCACGAGTCGAGGACGATAATCTCGCAGGAGGTCCCCGGTCAGGCGCTGAGTGGTCGTCATCACTGCGGGGATGTGTGCGGGGATATGTCCGTCTGGTCCAAGCGGGAGGCTGACTGTGCCAATTAGCTGTGGGGTCAATGCCGCGATTGGCACTCGGTACACTTGATGCAGCGACCACTGGGACGTGCAGAGCACATCCAGAGGGTTGCGAAACGACACTGGTAGGATGACCTGCACCTTGACTACTATTATCGCCAGCGGGTCGGGAACTGTCATCAGCGGTCGATGCTGTGCCGCGATTCTTGCACGTCGATGGGGTATTGCGACTGGGGTAGCAATCTATACAGACGGTGTGAGAGGTCTTGCACGAGCACCTGGCACACTTTCCAATTACCGTACACTGACAGCAAGGCATTATCGGTAATGAACACCGCGCTTCCACAGTGCACTTGAAAGGTAGGTCGATTACGACCGCAAAGTGGTCGCTGATGGTACAAGGGAGAACCGTGCAGGAGGTTATCGCTCCATCCACAGCTAGGGCGAGATCCAGTGTTGTTCTGCTGCCGTGGGGGGCAATGCGGGTAGTGTCCTGCACCTTGTTGCTGATATTGAACTGGTCGCAGAAGCGATGTAAATTGTCGAGCTGAGGGGCTTGGCGCCGGCTTACGTCGACATTGAAGTCGCCCGTTAAAATCAGCGGGGACGATGCCATTGACGCCGCAGCTGTGTCAACTGCGTTGGACAAGTCCTGCCAAAATTGTACTGGCGTGCCTGGAGGTCGATACACTCCTCCTAGGAGAATCCGGTTTCGATGACTTCTGATCTCCAGTGGCAAAAGTTCTATGTTGGGTGGTCTCCCACCACTTGTGCTTGAAAGCGATTGTGGACATAGGCTGCTAGGCCACCTCCATGACTGGGATGATCCCTCCGTAAAAGTGCATGGTTAGGTATGCTGAGCAAGCTGTCTGCGGTAGAGCTAGATAGAAAGGTTTCCGCCAGTATCATGATATCAATGTTTTGAGATCGTATGAAATCCTCAACTTCATGCTTATTATTAAGAAGGTGGCACACATTGAGGAACCCTACTCTAAGATTAAGACTAAGGCCGTTGTTGCTGTTTGATAAAGGGGCTAAATTAGGGGTGTGTGGTCTAGGACGGAATGGGATTGCATTAGGGTTTAGTGGGGTGTCGGCATTCATGATGTGGCTGAAGCTGAAGCTATCTTGTCCAAGGCGAATCTCCACTCTCGTGCACGCACCTCCGCTGGCCAGAAGTCTTCCTGCACGGCTTCGTCGATTTGATTTGCTGGGATCACGACATGTGCGTACGCCAGTCCGAAGTACCGGGATTCTGACACACTGCACTTCATGACTGGCAGGTCTTTTTCTCGCACCAACCTACTATGGAATCAGCACTACAAGTACATCCCATGTGGACATTGCCAAGGTGAATTGCGCGGCATTTTATCCGAGGGGCTCCACGAAAACTTGCAGGAGCTTTAGGTTTGTGCTGATAATACGAGGTGACAGTGGACTGGCCTGGCTTGTGTGCTACTTCACGGCTGGCAGTGGTAGTCTTATTTGCCAACGTGCGTGCAGGGTTTCGCGGTTTTCTCCGTTCAACGTCCTCCCACTCAGGTTCGACCGGTACGGGATCACATGTTGGTTCGCGTGGTGTACTCGTGTCAGTTGTAACCCCTGAGCTGCAAGC
>NC_088647.1:30659191-30861691 GCF_964019385.1 Sycon ciliatum
CGACAACAGTGCATACCAACAGAACATAGAGAACGCAGGCCCGCCGGAAAGAGTCCGGTTGGTCAGGCCATCACCAGACCAACTTGTTGGCCACCAATGCATGGTTACTGCTGCTGAGGTAATGCGTACCCGCCGCTATATCATACACAAACTGTATCAACGATTAGGGTATGCCCGGACCAGTCTAAAACTGCTTTCGGCGGTCCTCCACTCTAATTAATGGGTTTGCGCTCTAAATTAGTAATCTACACGTACATGGGGCCGTATCTTATCGATGGTTATGCATGTGTAGGGGCGGTTATGCATGTGTAGGGGCGGTTATGCATGTGTAGGGGCGGTTATGCATGTGTAGGGGCGGTTATGCACGTGTAGGGGCGGTTATGCATGTGTAGGGGCGGTTATGCACGTGTAGGGGCGGTTATGCATGTGTAGGGGTGGTTATGCATGTGTAGGGGCGGTTATGCATGTGTAGGGGCGGTTATGCATGTGTAAGGGGCGGTTATGCATGTGTAGGGGCGGTTATGCATGTGTAGGGGCGGTTATGCATGTGTAGGGGCGGTTATGCACGTGTAGGGGCGGTTATGCATGTGTAGGGGCGGCTATGCATGTGTAGGGGCGGTTATGCATGTGTAGGGGCGGTTATGCACGTGTAGGGGCGGTTATGCATGTGTAGGGGCGGTTATGCACGTGTAGGGGCGGTTATGCACGTGAAGGGGCGGTTATGCACGTGTAGGGGCGGTTATGCACGTGTAGGGGCGGTTATGCATGTGTAGCGGTGGTTATGCATGTGTAGGGGCGGTTATGCATGTGTAGGGGCGGTTATGTACGTGTAGGGGCGGTCATGCATGTGTAGGGGCGGTTATGCATGTGTAGGGGCGGTCATGCATGTGTAGGGGCGGTTACGCATGTGTAGTGGCGGGGGATTCCATACAGCGGAATGTGCATATCACATTACCGTGGATCAGCAGGGAACATGTCCAGGACCTCTGACAGGAAATGCACCGAGTAGTGATGGGCCGGTGCGTGCGCAATCAACTCCTGCAACGCGTCGCCGAGCTGCAGTGAGTGACACAAAACACACGCAGGCACGTAAAGAGACACTAGTACTATGAATGGGACTTGACAGTGAGAGGTATGATGTCACTGTTCTTAGGTATGATGTCACTGTTCTTAATGGGACTTGACAGTGAGAGGTATGATGTCACTGTTCTTAATGGGACTTGACAGTGAGAGGTATGATGTCACTGTTCTTAATGGGACTTGACAGTGAGAGGTATGATGTCACTGTTCTTAATGGGACTTGACAGTGAGAGGTATGATGTCACTGTTCTTAATGGGACTTGACAGTGAGAGGTATGATGTCACTGTTCTTAATGGGACTTGACAGTGAAAGGTATGATGTGACTGTTGTTCTTGCCCTTGGCTGTGTTGCATTGCTGAGCTTTGTGAAAGATGGAATTCTTTACCAGAAGTGTATCTTCACACCTGATCACATCGAATAGACTGCTGTGGCATGGGGCTTGGACATGGACATTTGGAGTGACTCATCAACCAATTACTGTACAGGTGTGTGTGTGTGTGTGTGTGTGTGTGTGTGTGTGTGTGTGTGTGTGTGTGTGTGTGTGTGTATGTGTGTGTGTGTGTGTGTGTGTGTGTGTGTGTGTGTGTGTGTGTGTGTGTGTATGTGTGTGTGTGTGTGTGCATGCGCGCGCGTGAGAGAGAGAGAGAGAGAGAGAGAGAGAGAGAGAGAGAGAGAGAGAGAGAGAGAGAGAGAGAGAGAGAGAGAGAGAGAGAGGAGAGAGAGGGAGAGAGAGGGAGAGAGAGAGTTTCCCGGGCAACCCACCACAACATGATCAGCAACGTGTGCCTTCATAGCATTGAAGACGCCTACAGTCACGGCTACTCCACCGGCCAAGCGCTGCTCTCGCTGCATCTGCTGCTGGTGCTGCGTGTGCAGCTGCGACAGACGCAACTTGCTGATTTTCTCGCGACGCTGGAACTGAATACGCTTGACCCTGGGGTCCCCCTCGTGTGGCGACTGGCCGGCAGACTGCGAGTGCTCAAGCTGGCGCATTCGGCTTTGGTTGGCACCGAACGACGTGACACGCTCGGTTTCCTTTCTCACGGCCAGGTCCAGCTCCTGCGCTCGCTGCCGCTCGGCGCCCAGGTCCCGCGCCACCAGCTGCATGGCCGTCGCCAATGACGACGCAAGCTGAGCGGGCAGCCGGTTGCCGACGGCACCGCTTCGGGCAAATTCATCGACCAGGTAGGCCAGGACGGACAGGTCGCGGTGCAGTGCGGCGCAGCGTGCCGACAGGGGCAGCGCCAGCAGCAGCTCCACCACGGCGTGCCGGACGAACGGCGGCACGTTGCAGCGGTAGTCGAACGCCAGCAGGCGCACCAGCGAGACGACGTCGTGCACCTCGTTCAGGTCGACCGGCTGTTTGGCGACCATGGCAGTGGTGGAGATGTGAGTGCAGCCTTCACAGCACACCTGCATAGCCATGTCCTGCACCAGAGACTGGACGTTGTGGTGCGCCGCCGACGCAAACCAATGCTGGTAAGTGGCGCGCGGGAAGTACTGCAGGAACCATTCGACGAGCTGTGGCCGACATGACAAATATATGCACGCACACACACACACACATACACACACACATGCGTGTGCACACACACACACACGCATGCGTGCACACACGTACGCATGCATGCACACATGCACACACACATACACACACACACATGCACACACACACATGCACACACATGCACATACATGCACGCACACACACACACGCACACACACACACATACACTTGTACGCGTACTTGTTGCTCACTGCCAAAACTGGTCACGTGGGTCTCCCCCGGGAGAGGGGAGAGAGACTCAAAAGGAATCTTGGAAAGATGACCCAATTGGCTATTGAACCGCCCAACGGCCGACACCCCCTGAAAACCCCAAAACTCTGGGTGGACTTGAACATGATCCCACTTATGGGCTCACCACACCTCAGCAAGTGGGTGAGGACAAGGTGCAGAAAAAGGATTGACGGCATCAGACACACACACACACACACACACACACACACACACACACGCACACACAGCACAGCACATTTCGCTCTACGTAAATTACGTATAAAATAACGTAGGAACTGCATGCAATTTTCATACGTGAAAATCTGTGCTGTTGGGTTTCGCTCCAAGTGATTTATCGACGACTGCTAGTCATGCTGTGACCGAATGGACTTCCTGGTAGTATGCGTAGAGAACTTTTCACACATTCCGCCATTTTCGTCCACTAGTAACTGTTATGCTACCATGTATTCAGTGTCTGCAAGTTACTTGATCTGTCATTGTCTTTCAGGCCCGCCGGAAGCGGTGCGGTTGGTCAGGCCAACACTGGACCAACTTTGTAGCGACCAACGCATGTTTACAGGTTCATTCCTAAAGCTCTTGATTGCCGGCATCGTCGATGGGTTGTGCCTTGTGTTGTATCGCTTGGCATACTCCTGTCGCCTCTCGACTTTGGAGGGCGTGTTTGGCCGTCCGAAGAGTGAACTGACTGCTACGTTCAACTGCACTGTAAAGTTTCTTTCTGAGACTTGGGGCGGGTTATTGCGAAGCCTTGGCACTCCATGACCGACCCTGGAGAGAGTGGAGGAGTGTGCCAGGAGTGTGAATAGAAAGGATGCATCGCTCACGAACGTCTGGGGGTTTATAGATGGCACAGTGCGACCCATGCGCCGGCCCATTGAAGGCCAGAGACTTATCTACAACGGCCACAAGCGTGTACACGCTTTGACGTTTCAGTCGGTGGTCACCCTGGATGGCATGATCGTCAACTTATACTTCTACGCTAACCTTGGTGGAGTCAGTTTAGAGTTGGTTCTTCGTCTTTACTGTTCAGTCTTTCCTAAAGCTCTTGATTGCCCAGTCTGAAATAATTAGTAATACAGTGGCAATACTTGATAGCTCTACCGACTGAGTGCGTGTCCGTGAGCAGGTGTGCCAACATTTTCTACCTCGGAACCAGATGACATTGGCCGGTGGAAGGTCGGCGGCATGACACGTTCTTGCTGGCGGAGTCTGGTCGGCGGGAGCAGCTGGAATCTGCCCGCAAAGTTGCCCCAGGTCCTGTTTGACCCCGTGTGTGCTGAGGCTGAATCTCCGCCATTGCCCGACTTGCCAAGAATAGAAATCTAACTATTCATCTGCCATATATTATTTTATTACTTTAGTCAGTTTGTTTGTTATGATTTCTTGGATTTGCACTCGTTTATTTTTAATTTAACTTATTATTCGGTGCAGTGTTAATGTTAGATGGCTCAGATTTTCCCTTTTTCTTCATTGGTTTGAGGGAAAGATGCAAACGGGAAAAGTCTGAAGAAGAGTCGACTGTCACCACCAGGACTCGAACCTGGGACCTGGTTGAGGCCAGCGTTGCTCTAACCACCGAGCTAAAGTGTAGCCATCATCCCAGCAGAGACCGTTCAACATTTTCTTCAGACTTTGAACTTTTTCCTCATTTTGTATTCTGCGCTTCAGGGCGTTTTATTTTCTTTATTTTGTGCCAAATTTTTAATGTAAAATAGAAGAAAACACATGGGAATGAGTTATGAAGCAACTATCCACGACTGTAACAAGATAATAAACAGTCAGAATGTGTGATAGTTGCTTCGTAACTCATTCCCATGTGTTTTTTTTCTATTTTACATTTATTACTGGCTCAATATCCGAGTCAAATTTTTAATACTACTGTTTAACTGAATCACTGAAATGAAAAAGCTTTCCTACAGAAATTTGCAGATTTACGTATGAAAGTTGCCCTCGCTCCCCGGCGCGTACGGCATGCGGATTTTCATAGGTAATTATGTAGCGCGAAACTTCCCTATTGAGCATGTCAAATGGTGAAGTGACACTGGAACAGAGTAACTCTGCTCCGGCAGATCATATACCAAGTGAAGTGCAAGTGGACTTGGCAGGGCATCGGGTAAGGGATTGGGTAGGGCTTTGAAGAGTAATTAATTCCTGCACACACAGTTTCAAAGTAGTAAGTTCTGACAGCTCAAGGCAAGTGGGGTTCGCAAAACTGTTGTTATGATCGCACAGACTGGGAGTCCCCCTACCAACCGAAATTATGGTCACAGCAGAAACGCCCTGTCTTTCGAAGTACCTCTTTCACCTTGCGTCAAGCTGTTAACAGGGTACTCTCAACTTTCTTACAGAACAGTTCCAAGCTGTCTGTGTATCTGTGACTTGTGATCATGCAGGGGGGCAGGAGCATCGTGAGGGCCCAGAGCGAATGCTTTCTTGTTTGGCAAATGGCCCATTCCGCGTGCAACCAGGTGCGTAGCCTACATGGGGCACAGGGGGCACGTGCACCCCCCAAAAAAATTTCGACCTAGGTTCAGCATGCACATAATGACCATGCATGACATGCACCAGCCATCCTACATAATTATTATATGCAGCCATGCACCCCCCCCCCCCCCTCCCCCCCCCCCAAAGGGGGACCAGCTACGCCCTCCTACACATATGCGGCCATGCACACCCTCTCCCTAAAAGGGGACCAGCTACGCCCCAGCAACAAGCGTCTAGTCTTACCGGACCGCTGGTCTTGATTTCACCCAACTCCTGCACTGCCTGCTGCCAGCGAGCGGCATCATTCTCAAATCCCTCGTTTCCTCCAGATGATTCCTGCACAGAACGGAACATAACAAGAAAAAAGGAAAGAAAGCCATAGTTGATGTCTTTGTGGACAATGAAAACTAGCCAAGAAACAACAGCATTGAGCAAAGGGATGACGAGCAAATTTTAAATGTCTTCAATGAACAAACAAAGCAAGCAAACAAACAAACAAACACACCAACCAACCACCCACCCACCCACCCACCCACCCACCACCACCATCACCATCACCACCACCACGCCAAAAAAAGGTAAGTGCTTTCCATAAGAATTGGCGACGTCGCAATGCAAAGCGAAATGTCAAGGAAGAGGCAGTACTTTGGCGAGCTAATAGCGCTCTGGTACAGGGACTGTCAGTAGTCCTGTTGAGCTTGGCAGCTACGTGCATCTGAGAGCATAAGAGCTTCAAAGAAGACCCAACATTGCCAAACGAGAACAGAGAAGATTATGCCCACGTCAGCAGGGTCTCGACGGGTTAAAGCTGTGGTCCAAAAGTAACTCACTTTGATTGTGCACACGGCACGAGGGGTTTCGAAGGGTTAATAAAAACACGCTCGGCTCTATCTGTCCCGAAGGCCAGGTTGAGGCCACACTTGGATGGTTACGGCCTAATGTAAGTATAGTGTGTGGTGTACATAACAGCAGGCAAGCACGGGTTAACACTTAAAAAACTTCTCTATACACGGGGTTTGCTGCATGCAGAGAATCCACTGCTTAAAGTGGATCAGATAATGGCCGACATTGGCACATTTTTCAACGTGTCCGTACCTTTTCGGCTGAGCCAACACCTGCTACCGGGCCAGCCGAAGGGATCGATGCGGAGTTGACGGCTGCAGCCTGAGAAACAACAGAATACACACACACACACGCACACACACACACCATGTACCATACACACACACACACACACACACACACACACACACGCACACACACACGCGCGCACACACACACACACGCACACACACACACACCTGTTCTGTCAATTTCATTCAAAACTCGGCGGATACTTCCTCTGGAAACAAAAACGTCGTGACTTTTTTCTCATTTACCTCCTTTGGTGCTCAAGAAAATTGGGTTCAACAGCACAAACACACTTCGACAGAGTGAGCGGATATAGTATACATCTTGAAGTATGTGCCGCAAGTCAACAGTTTTTCAGCGGATTATAGAGCGTGTCCGTCTGAGGTGATCTGCACTGATCTGAGAGCAGAGCAAGCACATGGAGCAGCAGTGCGAGCAGAGAGTTCCCATGACGACCGCCATGGAGCACGCAGAGCAGTCTTTGTGACAGTGACATGGAAATCATGGCGCCGGAGTTCATCCTTTTCGGATTGTGCGGGAAGTTCGAAAAAATGGCATTACGCCAACTAACGTGTTACTTCGAAGCCGCAAACCACCCACGAAAGTAGTGTTGAAACGAGCGTATCTATAACAAACGAGCGATCAGCTCCACTAACGAGCAAGCTATCGAGCGAGCTCACGAGTTTCATTGATGTGACAAATAATGATTTTTAGAATTTTTTTCTATTAGGCCATCATTTTTTATATCTATGTTTCGCGTCGTCCGCACGCATACGTTTTGATTTTTTCCGGAAAAAAATAAAATAATCGAACATGCACAGTGAGTGTACGATCGTGCGAGTCATCAGTGTGGACTGGTTGCATACGGCGAAGCTGGGATTCAGAATTGGCCTCGAGGCCAGCGTTGGTAGATCGTTTGTTCTGCATCTGCGAGCAGAATTCTTTGAGCTTACACCAGACCGCATCGATCGCCTCAAGCTGAGAGGATGCGTCGTTTCGGAGCTCTTTGCACCGCTGCTGAAGGCTGAGTACAATAATCCAGCGAAGCATGGGCACCAACGGTTGCCTCCTCTGTCCAAAGTGAATACTCTAATTTCAGAAATTTTCGGTGCTCAATATTTTCGGTATGAAAGCAAAAGGCTTGGTTAGGTGAACAGAAATTTTCGGTACAGAGAAGCAGTTCCCTATTGGATTATGTGTGTTAGTGTTTGTTCGGTGTATTGAAATTTTAGGTATGAAACAGATGCACCGAAAGTACCGAAAATAAAAGTACACCGACAATTTGTGAAATTACAGTATTTCCTCTTGCTGATAACCCAGATTTTGTGCTTCGATGTACGATTTTTCTTTCGAATGTACACCATGCACGAGCTATTGACAATAGTCAATAGGCTATATGGTATGTACAGTTCTATTCACCTCTGATGATCCTTTTTTATTATTTTGCAACTTTTTATTTCTTTCCACCTCTCGCATACGATTCTGGAAGTGGACCGTATGCGTGTTAAAACAAAATGGCGTCACGATTTATTGAAAGTGGTATAGTTGGTGGTACGAGTGTTCAAACCCATTTGAACTTCATACTGTTCGTCTTCTTTTTGACATGCTCTCTTTCCATCGTCCTTAGCTTTTGTTTGTTGAGAGCTGTTTTGGCTTTCTCCTATACCTCTGGGGGATGCCAAGTGATGGTTTTGAGAGGCTGGTGATGGCTGTGAGCGAGAGTTTGCCGATCGGCGTCGTCCTCGCTATAGCGATGAAAATACTAGTTACTGCGCACCTGGCAGATATCACAACACGTCGGAGCGTCCAGGAGCAAAGGAATCTTGGGTTTTCACTGGAATCTAGTTCCTCCAGCATCATGTAGCCCACCGTCGGTGAATGGCGGTCCAGAAAGGTCGAACCTGGTCTTCTGCAGCATCTCGCAGTCCTGCGAGGCACACTGAATACGCCTGTCATGTATTCTACAAATAAAAATCACGAAGTAGTGGACTTTACAGTGATGAGTCTATCCTGTATGCTGCAAAAGACGCAGGAAATGTGACTGGTGTCCGTACACTGGACGCCAATATCATCCCAGTCTTCTCCTGCAGGATCTGTTTGACATTGACATACCGGTATGCAGTGGGTCGACATTGGCCTGGTTTGGCAGCTATCTGCCTGGGTGGATGTAGCAGGTTTGCATTGGCGCGTCGTCCAGTCCGACATTTTCTTGTAACTGTGGAGTACCGGCAGGGTTTGAGAGGTTGCTCGTGCTGTGAACACATCTCTACTGCCTGTCTTGTCCTGGAAGTGCCGTCTCGCCGCTTCCTTGCTCTACAGTCACGCCGTTATTTCGCTTTGTTTCGTAGTGCAGCTCAAAACCTGCCCAAACAACTGTGAGCTTGCAACATGGTATGGACAAATTCACTCCCTGGGCCATGGCAAGATCTGTTCAGCGCGGGCTATTCCAACCTCCAAGTGCATGGTCACCGATCGATCCATGCGATGGTGGTTGACCTACAAAGAGCCAAGGTCTACGAGTACTACTATTGGATGCTGTCTACATGCAGTCAACAAAATCAAAGTACCTCAGTATGCCCCAGAATAGGGCATGTGCATCTATAGCATGACACAACAGGGGTTCTGGCGGCACCTGTCAAACAAGCAGTAGCGACTAGTGCCAGCTACCTATTGGAGGCTAGCCGCTACAGTCTGTCACTGGAGATAATTATTATGTTCACTGTTTAGACTGAGCACAATCAATGATGCCCAATCAATCTGCCCAATGTGTGTTCTGTTCCACCTAATTATAACGTCCCATCGCATCAACCCTACTACACGCACATGTTGTCACTCTAGCACGACTTGTGTTAATATTGTTTATTTTGATTCGCACGATAAATAGAGCACAATAAACGTTAACTTGACCGAAGGTTAAAGGTGACTGCAGATAGAGGAACACATCGAGGTACAGGTACCGGCATCAATACAGTATCAGAGAGAAACAAACAAAAATGAGAGGTACGCAGAAAAAACTCTCGTAAGCCCAAGGGGAAGTGGTTGATGAGGGATGAATGCACTCTCCACGCTCATCTACACTGTTCGTGGAAATGCACACATACATACAATAATATACAACATAGCAATAGCATGCACAGAACCGAACAATTTCATGTTCACACATGCAAGCACAGACCTCAACATTAGTACCAAAAGCCGATACAGACAATATCCCCATACACACAGACGCACACACACACACACACAATGTCCCATGTATGCGCCCGTGGCAAGAAAAGCACGCAAATCTACAAATGCACTGGATGTGAACCCACAGATTTTCTCTTATAGCAACGATAGCGGATCTGATTCTGAATGAAAACACACACAATACAATCATTGAATGCCCATCCGCAGATGATGGCAGGTCCTGAAAGAACAGGCAGTGTTCCAGTGATAGGGAACAGAACTTCGAGTGGCGAGTGAGGTATACACACACACACACACACACACACACACACACACACACACACACACACACACGTGCGTGCGCGGGCACACACTAAAGTATTCAGAAATAGAATCGACATCGTAGTATTCATTGGTTGGGGAATGGAAAGGAAAATAAAACATTGCTGTAGGTTATTGTTGTAAGGACACTGGGAGCACAACAGAAAGGTAAGCAACTTGCTTTGAAGCAAAGAAAGTTATTATTCCACGGATTTCAGAAGGAAGGAACGTTCCAGAATGCTGCACTGGCAACAGGCGGCCTGCATGTGCGCGGCCCCTGCAGTCGGTCCAGCTGCCGGCCTTGCAGTGCTGAAAAGAATGTGCAGTACAGCATGTCACATAGTATCGCAGCCTGGACAAATAGGCGCTGGGAAGTCCTAGTTATGTGCTCACCTACACCACGATGCACCAATCTTCTGAGCTACTTTGGCAACAACTTTGTCCACTTGAGACTCCCATGGGCTGAGCCAGTTGTTGAGGGCTGCACCAAGGTGGACGGCAATGACCGCTGATGGCAAGGCAATCCATGACACACAGTCACTAGGGCATCGTCAACATGGCGCTGAGGCTGGATCGATAAAATCAACCTTTAGGCTGCCGCGGGGTTGACAACGAGGCCGCTGTCTCGAAGCTAGTCAGTCAGCCTGGTCACCGCCATTGACGAACCAGTCGCCACCGCCAGCAGTGGCGGTAGGTTGTGACAAGTGTGGTGCAATATTGTCAGCAAATTCAGTACTCAGGATAAGATGAGTGACAAAGGGAACGTTGTGTTTGATAATATTGAAGTGAACAGGGATGATCACAAACCCTGCGCGTACTCCACCGTGAGTTACACGAAAATTCCGGACTGGACGACGAGCAAACACCAACCTGCTACATCCAACCAGGCAGATACTATTACGATAGCTGCCAAACCAGGTCAATGCCGACCTACTGCATGTCAATGTCAAACAGATCCTGCAGGAGAAGACTGGGGTGTTGGCGTCCAGTCACTGAGTGTACAGACACCAGTCACATGTCCTGTGTCTTTTGCAGCATACAGGATAGACTCATCACTGTAAAGTCCACTACTTCGTGATTTTTATTTGTAGAATACATGACAGGCGTATTCAGTGTGCCTCGCAGGACTGCGAGATGCTGCAGAAGACCAGGTTCGACCTTTCTGGACCGCCATTCACCGACGGTGGGCTACACGATGCTGGAGGAACTAGATTCCAGTGAAAACCCAAGATTCCTTTGCTCCTGGACGCTCCGACGTGTTGTGATATCTGCCAGGTGCGCAGTAACTAGTATTTTCATCGCTATAGCGAGGACGACGCCGATCGGCAAACTCTCGCTCACAGCCATCACCAGCCTCTCAAAACCATCACTTGGCATCCCCCAGAGGTATAGGAGAAAGCCAAAACAGCTCGCAACAAACAAAAGCTAAGGACGATGGAAAGAGAGCATGTCAAAAAGAAGACGAACAGTATGAAGTTCAAATGGGTTTGAACACTCGTATCACCAACTATACCACTTTCAATAAATCGTGACGCCATTTTGTTTTAACATGAATATCGCGGGTTGACCTGACGCGAAACATAGATATAAAAAATGATGGCCTTACAGTTCGATTTTTTTCATCTGGTTCAAATTATGACCGCCGACATTTGGGTTCCTGCTGCTTCACTTCGGACTGCTGTTTGGTGTCGAGATATTTTTCAGTGCCGTCGTTGAGCAGCCTTTGTAAGAATAGACTGTTTTGCAAAGATTGCAAGTAGCCCTGTTCTTCGCTGCATTGCGGGAGAAAACTTCCAAACGACTGAGCGTAACTTTCACTCAAATGCAGAGTTGACCGAAGCATGTCCTGCGACAGGTCAGCAGATGCGGAACAAGACATCAGAGTCCAGCAAAGCTGCAACGACAACTGAAACAACTCAGTGTCGTGCAGGCATACAGTCTTTTGTGACTGCGAGTGATTTTCACTTTGCCCGGGACTGGACTCTCGATCGACCATGTACCAGGGAGTTGTAAAATATTTTACGACTGCCCGATCGACATGTACTGAAATGTGTACGGAGTACGGTGTACGGTGTTCGTTAGTGCAAACGAGCTGGCCGCACAAACGAGCCGAGTTTCTGGCGAGCGAGCTAACGAGTACCCGGTGAGATCGTTTCAACACTACACGAAAGAGAAGCACACTTGAAAATAGGTGCCACGGTGTGTGAAGAAGATGAACAGACTGCACATGTACGTGCACGTGCGCACAAATAACACATGTGTTCGCGCCATTTTCAAATGAAAACTCACGTCAGAATTCCAAAATGAGAAGGTAAACAGCAGCAGCAGCAGCAAAAGCAGCAAATCAAGGCCTGGAGTAGACGGAACATGCTCCGTACGCTCGAGATCCGGTGCAGACCAGCCGAACGTGCGTGTTCCAAGTGATCCTGTTCTAGTTTGGGTGCAATTTGAACCAGACAAACGCGCCCTTAATTTCAGCCTCCGAGAGCCAAATTACTTGTCGCCCCATACAAATTTGAGCCTGTACTGCCCCTGCCTGTATACTCCGTATATCTTTACCTTGCAAACTGATATTTCAGCCGCAACAAACTTTAGGCCTTGAAGGTTAAAAACCGAAAATAGCGGAACAACCATGTGCTGAATAAGCCCATTGCTCAGTGACATAATTCGTACCGCCAACACCCCACACAGCCACCTGGGCATGGTCGCCTGGGGATGTTGAACAGTGCATTGCTGATCCCAGTGTACTCACATGCATTGTCACGCAACGAGCGGTGGACAAAGTGAAAGGACTTCTTGCATGTGATTTGTTGTACAGTTTGTGACAGTCGAATTGTCTCAGTGTTACTACTAGTTTATCGTTAGTTTACTAGTTTGCTGTTTGAATCTGCGTTTGGTTTATTTATTGTTTATCTGACACGTCTTTTCTGTGCCTTTTGTTTGGTTGACGTCATGAGGTCCCATGGCTAAGCGGACTGTACTCAGTCGCGGATCCTTCTGCAGAGCTGGCTACTTTTTCGGTTGCTTTTGGAATCCTTATTTGATGCATGTAAATTAGTGTAGATTAGTGTAGTACGTTGGCGTCGTTTGCGCTGCTGTGGGTGCTTTGTAGGCGCACGTGTATGTGCACGTTCTGCTGAGGAGAGCGTTTTGGCTTTCGCTTGCGCTACTTGTTTCTTCGATTTTTCCTTTTCTGGTTGTTGTTGTTCCTTCCGTGATGAACGGATAGTCTTTCTTTCTCTCTTGTTTCACCTGTATCATATTGTTCCTGTATCCTGTAAATATCCCAAACTGAGTTGTGTGAGCTTGTTGTCGGTTGGATCAAATTATGGCGATCACGCCAGGATAGATACGCTGTTTGGATCCAGTGACGCTGACAGGAAGTGGCCACGATGCTCGAGGAGAGAGCCAGTGAGGGCGCAGGATACTCGGCAGAGTCCGCGGGGGGGCTGCTGTTGGAGGAGCGGTTGCTGCGAGTTGGTAAGGCCCTGGGTTTCGAGGGGAGCCGACTCGCGCAGTACGTGGAGAAAAAGGTGAAGGAGGTCAACGCTCGAAGGGAGCAGGCTATCCAATGGGAGGAGGCGCGTGCTCAATGGGAGCATGCGTTCCGAGCGGCCGAAGCGGAGTTGCGAGGGGAGTGCTCTGCGGCGGAGGCTGGGTCTACTTGTGGACTAGTGGACAGTAGTGCTGTGGGGGTAATGACAGTCCCAAGTACAAGTACCAGGATTACGTTTCCAAGGTACAAGGAAACAACGGTTGTGTTTGACCAAGAGGCGCGTGGACGACGAGCGTCGGTGGAGAATCGGTCCGTCGCTCCAACAACCCAGCACAGTGGACAGTGCGTTGGAGTGTCAGTCATGGATATGGCTGAGGTGGAGACGGAAAGGAAGGTCGTCAATGGCAACAGCGCATTGGACACAAAAGCCGGATGTACTGTGTCGGTGGCCTGTATCCAGGCCAAAATGGAACGGCGGTGGCAGATGGAGGAGCCACCACGTGTAGCGAACAATACGCGTGAGAACCCAGCGAAGCGGTTTGAAACGCAGTGCCTAGTTGTTGCACGGAGGAAGGGTAACCAACGACCGCCAGAAAGTGATGTGCCGGAAGCCATCAAGTTAATGAAAAGATGGAATGTCAGTCGCAGGATGCAGCGCCTGGGTAACATGCTCAGGGAAGAGTACAGCGACGATGATCAGCGGTGTTTGGCACGCAGTCGTATTCATTGTGAGGTCCGGAATACCAGAGTCGATTGTGGTGTTCGTGCATTCGTTTGTTTAGGATTGTGATCCCCAGGAAGTCCTTTGGTGGGGAGTGATGTCACGCAACGAGCGGTGGACAAAGTGAAAGGACTTCTTGCATGTGATTTGTTGTACAGTTTGTGACAGTCGAATTGTCTCAGTGTTACTACTAGTTTATCGTTAGTTTACTAGTTTGCTGTTTGAATCTGCGTTTGGTTTATTTATTGTTTATCTGACACGTCTTTTCTGTGCCTTTTGTTTGGTTGACGTCATGAGGTCCCATGGCTAAGCGGACTGTACTCAGTCGCGGATCCTTCTGCAGAGCTGGCTACTTTTTCGGTTGCTTTTGGAATCCTTATTTGATGCATGTAAATTAGTGTAGATTAGTGTAGTACGTTGGCGTCGTTTGCGCTGCTGTGGGTGCTTTGTAGGCGCACGTGTATGTGCACGTTCTGCTGAGGAGAGCGTTTTGGCTTTCGCTTGCGCTACTTGTTTCTTCGATTTTTCCTTTTCTGGTTGTTGTTGTTCCTTCCGTGATGAACGGATAGTCTTTCTTTCTCTCTTGTTTCACCTGTATCATATTGTTCCTGTATCCTGTAAATATCCCAAACTGAGTTGTGTGAGCTTGTTGTCGGTTGGATCAAATGCATTACTCATACCTTCCATACTTGGCAATGCGAAACGGGCTTATAGTTGTTGATGTACAGAACATTATTTGCAAACAAATTCGGTACCGTAACTACCGCTGGAGTCCCACTCGGAGTCGCCATCGCTCGATTCCTCCGAGCTCGATCTAGTAGAACTGACTGAACTGACAAGTTGATCACAAAGTCACGAAGCAACGTTGGTGTGCTGATCGCCAGTGGACATCAGCGCCAGTTTGATTGGGCCACTCAAACTCACGTGATCCCTTTGCGTGCAGGGTTGGTTGCAGTTCTTTTTTGGTTTCCGGTGCAAGTACAGGTACAGTAGAACAGACACCCGGTTACACACACCCGATTACAGACATCCGGTTACAGACATCCGATTACAGACACCCGATTGCAGACGCCCGGCTACAGACACCCGAGGACCAGAAGAAAGTGCACTGCATGAGGGATGAATCCTGTATGCTTGTGCGTCCTACACACCTATGAGACTTACGGCTTGTGCAGGGCCGGCATTGCCGGTATTGGCCGGATAGGTGGCATGGGCTACCTGAGCATGACCCGCAACCTACGGCAAGCACAAATGCAAAGCACACAACGAAAAATGAATGACAAGGAAGATGGCCACAAATGGTGGTGCGTCAAATTCAATTGGCTCAATCGCACGCTACCGATCTGAACAACCGCAGTGCCAGGCACCACTAATGACGGACACTGGTAATCAGCTGACAAAAGTCGCAGAGGTTGGCTGCTGATGACGATCCTTAACCCTTTGCCGTCCAAACAGAAAATGTTATAGGTCAGAAATGAAACATTAAAAATTCCACTCGGGTTGAAGGCAGCCCTGCTCTGGGTTCAACTCGCTGGTGGTCATGTTGCACTGATTGCCAGCGTAACCTATTAAACCATGTCAAGTGCTGTGAAGTTCTGCCATCGCAGCACAATAATTATAGAGGTTATTATACAGGGGCACATTTTTCGGGAGTTATGTACTCTTGGATATCAGTGTGTGTGTTCTCTTGATACCAATGTTTGCTGGAGTTGCTGGCCGGGTGGCTTCTCCGGGAGTTACACACTCTTCTTTGTGCACAGTTCTGGCCAGGCAAAGTCGACTTCATGAATACAAAGTACAGGTGGAATCCTGATAATTCGAATATGGCTTAATTCGAACATACCGCTTAATTAGAAAATTTTCCGGGACCGATTTCTGTCAATACGATTCCCACATAATTTTTTCTGATAATTCGAACCTCGAACCAGACATGTCCGGTTAATTCGAAGTTCCACGGATTCCACTTACATAGAAAATGTGTGGGATTTGTGCTGATAATTCGAAGTTAGCAAAGTGTACTGGTAATTCGAAGTTAGCAAAGTGTAATTCGCAAGTTCACTGTACACTCGCACTGTACTGGTCAGTTCAGTTTGCATGAGCAGGCTGTGCCGGTCAGTTCAGTATCCGTGAAATCTGTGTCTAAGGTCCATAGCGCAACTCTGCGTGACCATGAGAGCATTTTGATATACATATTATGGAGTGGGTTCATGTTTGGATAATTAGAATGTCCGGCTAATTAGAAGTTTTTTTCCTGGCATTTCGAGGTTCGAATTATCAGGATTCCACCTGTACTGGCGCCGCGTCCGAGTTCACAGTACACCGTACATGTGCAGTCTACCCTGCGCATAACGACTCTCCGTCGTGCATGAGAACGTGTTGCCAATCGCGAGTTGTTCACGCGGCTCAACGCACTCAGTCAAGCAGTTACATGGTCTGAAGATAGTGTCGTTATTAGTGGGTTCCTGCTATATCCGAGGTTGTTATTCAAGAGGTTGACTGTGCTTAGTGCTGGGGTCATGTTGTGACCAGCACTACGACTTTTTTATGCATGACGTAGAATTTGACTGACCAAAAAAAGATTCTCCAGCTTCTCGTTTGTCTTTCAGCCCCATTCGAGAACTTCAGAACTTCAAACATCTGAGAGACAACATCTAATGTTTATCCAATGCCGTAAAATAGCCCGAGGAAAAATGTAATTGAACAGGGTCATCAATAAGTGCACAATCATGTAGTATTGGATTGGGAAAAAATCAACGACTTACATCGACGCCGCTGTGCTGCGATCTGGCAGAATTCCTAAGGACAGCAGCGCGAACAGTCGCGATACGCCGAAATCCTTGCATGGCGTGGTCGGCATAAGGTCACCAGCACACTACGAAGCCATAACCAATCAGCAAGGAACGTGCTACAAAAAAACAGGCATGCACTGATTTTTGTGTGCATTGCATTCACATGTTGTTTTCAATCCATTCAAAAACCGTCAGTCGAATTGCCACGTGATGTCCGCCCTGGACGTAAAAATGAAAAATTTCCGATCGATACTTGTTGGAAAAAATTTCATGTTTCGCTTTCTCCGCGCGGGTGGCGGGGCCCCGGGGGGATCCCCAGGCCAGGGCGCCGGGCATGTAAAATTGGCTAAATTTTTTAATAATTACCGTATGTACGGTTGTAAAACTGTTGTGCCAATCTACAAATGCATGGTCTATACTAGTGCCAGCCTGCCAGGTCGTAGATCTACTGACCGTTCTCTCGATGTCCAAAGTCCAAGTTTCACGACACAATCTTCAGACTTACCTATCATACAGTCAAAGACAATAAGGTTAGTGACCATTTTCACATCGGAAAATATCTCCATTGCACACCGTACATAACAGGCTCTCAGCTGCATCGAATAGATTTACTTATGCCAATATTTCGCCCATTGGGCAAACAATGACTGCACACTTTATAACCTCATGAATAACAATGCGCAAGACTGACTCTACACGCCAAGAGTAAAAAATGTGCACAGGCACCAGCCCCAGGCACACCTCCTTGCACAAATCAATGATCACACAACTCTCCCGCCCGCCACAAGGCCTGCAAGAGTGCATGTGATGCATACAGCACAGACCAAACACAGAGATCTCACGCAAGGCCGCTCGGTTCACGGGGCAGCTGCGCACCCAGACACACCGTGCTGGCTGCTGTCCATTGAGAAACTTGAACGATGATCAGATACGGTGAATAGGTCACAGACAACAGAAGACAGTACTATATGTACTGCCAAAAAAGGCTACTCCTCATTTTCCACTAAAAACCAGCAATAGCGTATAAGAAGCTGTATAAAAAAATGAAACTCTCGTAAACTGCAGAAAACACCAGGAGTGGAAACACGATAAATCGCAGCAAGGGAAAATTTGCAAGCCTCTTCTTCGGATAGATGGCAATATTGAATAAACTCTGTTTGCAGCACCCACACTCATACATACACACGCACACACACACACACACACACACACACACACACACACACACACACACACACACACACACAGGGAGGGAGAGATAGAGATGGTTAAAAAAAACTTAAAATTACCTCAAGGGTCACTCTGCCCAGCGACGGCACTACAAAGAAGCTAAAAAAAACCAAAGACACACACACACACACACACACACACCCATACATAGTTAGACACAGGGGAAAATATGACACTGGATCAACAAAAGTACACATCTAGTAGGGTGTCAGCGGGGATAGCGTGGAGTAATTTTAAAATGGCAGCTAGAAAACAAACACAGCACAGAACATGCAAAAGAGAGCGTATCCGGCATGGCTCAATTCTGTGGGTGATCCTACTCGAGCACATATACTCCCCGCAGCTCAGCTTAGTTCACATCGGCTGTCACCTCAATGCCTACGAGCACTCACTCACTACGCTGCGGTGGGTGGTCCTACTCGAGCACATAATACTCTCCGCAGCTCAACATACTTCACATCGATTGTTGTCACCTCGATCCCGATGAGCGCTCACTCACTACGCCGCTGCGTTGGTGCTTTTCGGAGCGGCGGTCTTGTTCTGCAAGTAGGCGTCCTGTGCCAGATCCATCACGCTCGGCCGCTCGTCCTTGTGGTAGGTGAGGCAGCGGCGAATGAACGTCTTCGCCTCCTGGCTGACGGCGGGCTTCGCCGGGAACTCGACCTCGCGCGCATTCAGGATCGTGTTCTGCTCGAGAATGCTGGCCTGCGTCAGGTCGTTGCCGAAGGGCTTGACGCCGAAAAGGCACTGGAAGAAGACGACGCCGACGGACCACACGTCCACCTTGCTGGAGATCATGGCCGGCCCGTTGCGGCTGATCAGGAAGCACTCGGGCGGAAGGTACCAGTAGGTGCCGGCGCCCTGCGAGGTCAGCTCCATATCGGCGCCGCTGTCGCCCTCCTTGATCTTGCTCAGGCCAAAGTCGGTGATCTTGATCTCGCCGGTCGCCGAGCCGGAGCACAGGAGAATGTTGCCGGGCTTCAGGTCGTAGTGGATGACCGGCGGCTGTATGCTGTTCATGTAGCGCAGGGCGCTCACCACCTGGCACACGATGGAGCGTGCCTCGCGCTCAGGGATCATCTTGTTCTGCTTCAGCACAAAGTCGAGGTCGTTGCCGGCGCAGTACTCCAGCACCGTGCAGAACGAGCTCTGGTCGATCACGAAGCTGTCGTACAGGCGCACGATGCGCGGATGCTCCAGCTTTTCGTGGATCTTGCTCTCTCGCGACGCGTGCTTCAGGTAGTTGGCCTTACGCTCTTCCTTCCACTCGCGACTCAGCTGGTGGACTTTGCAGGCGACGTAGCGAAACTCCTTCAAGTCAAACGCCTTGTATACCTCGCTGAAACCGCCCTTACCGAGCAGCTCCAGGAAAATGTAGCGCTCGTGGCTCATCAGCGGGAACTTGCTGAACTGCGACACATTCTCGCCGTCGATACGTTTCAACTCCCGGATGTGCAAGTTGCGCTCTCGCTCTAGTTTCTCGTTCTCCAGTAGCAGGTCTTGCTCTTCTTTCCGCAGCTGCTTCTCGCGTAGCTTGATGATCTCTTCCTGTTCGTTCTGATGTTGTTCCGTTTGATACACATTCACGGACATGGGAGGAGCAGGCTTCTGGAAGCCAGCGTCCCCAGCGGAAGTGGTCGACGCGTTGTTGGCCTTTTTCGGTCGGCCACCCGGCCGTTTCTTCTTCTGCAGCTCGTCGCGCTCTTGCCGTATCTCCAGCTGCCGCTGCCGCAGCTCCTGGAACGCCGTGCCTTCCGTCCAGATCTCCGAGTAGCGCGAGGCGCCGCGCTGCATGGTGAAGTGGCCCAGCCGCAGGCTGTTCTGCATGGCGTTCTGGCGAGCCGCTTGCCGGCGCTGGTCGTACTGCTCGCGCAGCAGGTCGCGATGCAGCCCGACCAACCTGGCCAGCTGACGATGCCGCTTGTCCATCTCGGTCCGGTTGCTGGCCAGCAGGCGCTTTAGCTCGCCGATTGTGCCGTCCTTCTGCGACTCGGTGGCGCTGGCCTCGGCGCGCTCCACGAGCATCCCGTCGATGTCCCGTCCGGCTAGATCTGTCTGTACGGCTTTCGTGCATGACCCGCTACTCTTAGATGATCCAGGAGGTGTGGACGCCGACGACGACGAAAACGGCGACATCGACTTGCCAAAGAAGTCGCTGATCTTCTTGCTGGGTCGCTCCGTAGACGCGGACTCGGCCGCCTTACGTTTGCGACCTTTGCTTTTGTGCACATCTTCCTCAATGGCCTCAAGCGATGCCTCGCTGATATTACTGAGATTCGAGTCAGCGCAGTGGTCGTGAAGCACAATCGGCGACTCGGCAGCGCCACTATTTGGGGTCCTGCACGCACCTGCCACGGCACCAGGAGTACGCGGCGTAGCAATGCTCTCTGCTTCTGGCAGAGGCGATGCGGCGCTCTGCTGCTCCTCCTGCTGTTGCTCATGCTGCTCTTTTTCATTTCGCAATTTGGAGAAATGCTCCTGCACGCCACGCAGCCGACCTTCCAGCAACAGTTGCCTGTTGATATCCACGTTCGGCAGTTGGTTGACCATGCCCCTAATGTCATCAGGAGTGGCACTCAAGAACGCCTTCGCTTGATCCAGCTGAGCACCATTGTCAGTAGCCATTTTCAACAAATTCAGGTAGATTTTCGCAGATCAAATTGAGGTAATAATTCGCCGTGCTTTTGGGTAGCACATCGAAAATTAGGAACCCACGAGACCAGGGCCAGCTGGAGGTAAGTAAGGAATGAAAAGTGAATGGGCGCTGTTTGCCAAATGACTCTAGACGTGGAAAGAGAAATAGAAACTGTGACAAACAAAAACTCAAAAGTGAGAAATACAGGGGAATTTTGCTCCTGAACATGCATTACGTACACTCGTACGATTATCGCGATCGTCCACGGCCACGGTCCATGCCATTTTTGCATGTGATATCCCGCCAAAATAATGTGAGTGACGTGTCTACGTACATGTAGCACCATTATACCATGCCAGGCGCTAGCGGCGCCTAGCGCAATCGCCGTGGCGCTAGCTACAAAACTAGACTAAAGCCTAGTAAAGGATTTCCCAAACAAAGGCAAAGGCAAAGGCATAGCCTATCGCATATCGGGGGGATCTCCTGTTGAACCTCCAAGTCCAACTTTGTACAAGATTCAAGAAGGAGGTTGGTTGTTGGTTGGTTTTTATTTCACTTCGCACATTCAAACAAGAAGCTAAGGACCTTTCTTCCCTCCGCCTTTCGAGCCTTGTCGCACCTTGACTTTTGATTTTGTGTTTCTCATTTTGTTGCAATCACTGCTTATCCATGTCGGTTCCTTTTTTCTTCTCCTCCCCTTCTCCCTTCCTTGCCGTGGTTGGGTAACACCCTCTCTCTTTGTATTGGCCGGTGTTCTCACTGTGCTATGAGATGCTGTAATAAATAAATAATAAATAAAACGGGATGACGACCCAATAAAATGACGGCGAACGCTTAGCCTAGAAGTGGCTATGGAAGAACATAGTAAAAGCTATGGAGGAGGTGCTTCCTCCGGCCTTTTTGGTTGGTTGGTTGTAAACGAGAACTGTAGGCCCAATGATGGGAAGAAGCTGCAGCTGCAAGGCGAATGCATAAGCCGAATTTAGAAAAGAAAGGACAGGAAAACTTCGACAAAAAAGTATCTGACAGAGGAGTCAAGCGAGTATCAGGGGTGACAGGGTGGTCGAGGAGAGCTAGGGGGCGGGCTAATCTGAGCAACAATACGGTAGGCAACTTATGCTAAGCCTTTTCTGTCTTGCTATGGTCCGAACATCATCCGGCAGCAGGTTCCAGAGTGCAGATCCTGCGACGGATGGCCGAGAAGCTCCAGAGCGAGTGGAGGATGGCTGACTGAGCAGACCACGGACCTCTGATGACGGGCTCTCCTGCCAGCAGATCTGACGAACAGTCCAGACAACGCGGCACTGGCTTTCCCGTGAAGGCATCTCCAGACAAACACTAGTACCAAGAGTACATAACCTGGGTTATGTACTCTTGCTAGTACGTGTAGCATGCGCTTGCTGAGTTCGCCTATCCGGTACAAGCCGTGCTGCACCAGCAGGGGATGCACGGTTGTGTAGGGTGGGTGGCCGTCCATAGCTCGGATAGCCCTGTTCTGCAGCAGACCCAGGCGATCAAGCTGGCGATCAAGGAGCGCTGGGAAGAAGGCGCTACTGCCATAGATTTTGTGATGGATGACAACAGTTCGGACGAAGAGACGCCGTGCACATGGGGACAGGGAGCGACGGGCTCGCCACAGCGCACCTATCTTACTGTCTTGTCTTGCTGATCATGACAATTCGGTCGACTTGAGCGTCCCATGAAAGCTTACTACCAAGTACAACACCGAGGTATGTGGTAGTCGATGCTGTTGGAACGGCTGCCCCACGACACTGGACAGTTACGAGAGGGTTATCCACCTGTCGGTGAGGAAGAAAAGTCACAGCTCGGCTTTTGGTAGGGGTTGAGGACAATGCCCCTCGCCTGTAGCCAAACAGCTAGGTTGGTGACTGCCGTCGTAAGCGTAGCAGAGACAGCGCCAACAGAACTCTGCGAGGAGTACAATGCTATGTCGTCCGCAAACACCAGTTTCAGCTCACTTCCACTCTTCCGCCCAGAGCACGGAATGATGTACTTCGGTCCTTCCCTGACGCTGTTGTGGAGGTCTGGAACCAGCTCCCGCAGTGCGTTCTGACACGGAGTACTGAGACATTCAACGACCTCTTCGAAGCACAAACCAACAACCTTCTCACATGGAAGGCTCGGGTTATTATTACTATTATTATTCTTTTATTCCACGAAGGCGTGACGCCAATAAGGATGATTAATAAGTGCGATAGAACTGGTACTAGCCAGAAACAGCTAGTTGGAAATTAACCGGGAGGCAAGAAGCAATGGATCATGAAAAACAAGCGGGGGCAATAACGTTAGCAGGGGTGATCGATTAGGAAAGGTCCGAAGAGCGGAAGGAAAGCGCAACGAAGGTCATCACGAGCTACATGTACATTGTATGGCTCTCGGCAACAAAGACTGCCGAATGTTACTGTATGTTGACGAGACCAGTAGTAAAAAAACAATTGGACATACTGGTCTTACTACAACTCGACGACGCAAAGCAACAGACTACCCAACTTGGGAGGCTCAAGTCTGTTTTCTGATAATCACTTTTAAAAAGTGTTTTAAAAAACACTTTTTTCATCCTCCTATTCTTCTGAGGTTCTGAGTTATAGAAATAACATAAGGAGGGGAAGGTGAGCGCGACCAAGATAAGCATGAGCTGAAAGTCTCAGCTGTGAAGGACGTTGGTGGATGTTCATGCATGTCGATGACGATACTGGCAAGACCATTGGACAATACGGCCAAACCACGATTCAAGAACGCAAAGCAACATTCCACACAGCTTGTGTGGCTCAAAAGAAAAAAAACCTTCCAAGTTGGAAGGCTGTTGGAGTGCGCATCCAAGATGTGCTAGAGCTGTTAGCCAGTTAGTTGTAGAACGTCAGTACCGTCGGTCAGTGTCGTGCAATGTTATCGCATGAGCTGATTGTTTAGTAACTGGTGGTGTTAGTGGACAGTATAGCGTAACGTGTTGTTGTTGTTGTTGTTGTTGTTGTTGTTGTTGTTGTTGTTGTTGTTGTTGTTGTTTCTTTATTTTACTTCACCATATGAACAGGCAAGACTGCCTTCTCACCGGGGCTATTGGCCCACGGCTCTCACAATATGATGAAAATGTTTAAAATGTGTATGAAGAAGAAAGGAACGGAAAAGAAGATGAAATGAAAGGAAAGAAAAGAAAACAGTAGTTATTAATTTTATGAAGGGGAGTGGTATGGAATGGGTATTATCATAGTTGATGAGAGAAGTATGATATCAAATATTCTTGTTTTATAGACTATTTAATACGGGCATTTCATGAGAGTCATGCATGGGCAAGGCAGGATTTGGACTAGGATAGAGGACAAGAACATAATTGATGAGCATCTGTTCAGGCAGAATCTGTGAAGAAGACATAGTAGGCACAACATCGGAGACCTAGTTGAGGAGGGAGATAAGGTCATAGCCAGACAGCAATGCTTGAAACGTGTGGCGTACGTTGCAAGCGCGAATATCAGCAGGGAGAGAGTTCCATGTGGTACTGCCAACAAAGGCGATAGAGCTACGGCCTGAGGGACCAGGTAGGAACGGCACTCTGAGCAGCTGGCTGACCTGACCACGCAACTTCTGTCCACATCCGTGGCAATGAGGGAGTAGTAGGATGTGAACAGTGAGCTGGCTATGCCATGAAGGCAGCGGAAGACGAAGAGAAGCAGACGTTGCACGTACAACTGGTGGAGCTGAGGTTGTAGTTCCTTGGTCTTTCTTTATTATTATAATATCATGAATGTGAATAACTCACCGTTTAGGAGCCGCATCTGACGCCTGATCATGGGGTGGTGGCGTCCCACGGAAGCGGAAAGGTGGTTCTTGACCAGGGAGTTGTACGACTCCTTGTTCATGACCTGCCCGGCCATTTGAAAAATCTGAACCATCCACCTCTCCACACTGCGCTCTTGGCCCACATTCACAACACCACTCCATAGCGAGGAAGTTTGTTCTTCACTTGGGTAGATGTTCTACATGTATATCCTCCAGGTAGCTGTAATGAGCTGTTACGCTCATTAAGTGCTCCTCAGTGGAGGTAGATAAGAAAGATAACGAATGAATAGCAGATAAAGGAATGAGTATACATGTACACGCATTTAAAAAAGGTACACGTATTTAAAAATAGCCTTTAATTAATCTTGCAGTACAAGCAAGAGTACATGTACTCTTGGTACAAGTCATTCAGTTGTGAAGTACTTGTACAAGCAAGACATTGCGAATTGTAGCCGCTCTTCACGTACATGTAGCAGGTATACCTGGTGGGTGCCATTGATGGACACATTGAGGAATCATAATGGGTCCCAGGTCAGTTCCATCCAGATCCACTAGTGATGTGCCTGCACTAGGCTAGACTGAAGTGCAGTATCCACTGCAGAGGCCCATTGCAACTTTCACTTGCAGTCACGTGACTGAGCAAGGAGATGATGGAAACACAATGCAGCGTACATACCGTATTATCTCTAATATAAGCACAGTCTCCAATAATAGCACGTCTCCAATAATAGAACACCTTGGGGTGGCATTCAAAAAATAAAGTGCTCAGTCTCCATTATAAGCACACTGTGTAAATTCATTATCTGTACCGCCGAAAAACCCTGAAATGTGTGCGTCTGACATATAAATTTGGCATGGAAACATGCCTCTGAAATGAGGTTGAAATAATAATGGAACAGTCTCCAATAAAGGAACGTCTCCAATAATAGCACGGGGCGGAGGTACATTGAAAAAAATAAAGGACCGTGCTTATATTAGAGATAATACGGTATACATGTACTGTATGCAGACCAGGGTTCGTAGCAATCCACAAGTCTGGGTAACAGATTTCATGAAATAAAAGCAATAAAAATGATGACTCGGATGATTACAGATATCAAGAGTACTCTTGTTCACATCGTCCAGGAGCGACACTGACTCACGCTGCTATCTGGTGTTCACGAATCACGAGGTGTTTGTCGCGCTGGAAACGGAGCGTCTCTGTAAGTTTGTGTCCCTGGTGATGCTTGTGCCTGGAGAGCACTATATACACTGGAAGTGGTGCTCTTCAGGCACACTCCTCCTCAGCCTACTCAAGCTCAACTGATGAGGGGTGAATTCCCTGAAACACTGTGTGTTGAGCAGGGAGTGGTGCTTTCTTGCAGGTTTGCCGAGTCGAAGGTTCGATGGACTTCTCGTGTGCTCTGGATGGCAGCCGTAAGTCAGTCAAGTGTCAAGTCAAGTCGGCGGAATAGCGCGAGTTCCGGTGTGGGGCGCGAACCCTTTCTTATAAGAGTACTCTTGCAGATCATAGTAATTATACAGGTAGTTTATACTCCTGGTTCTCCTATTTCATGGATCAGCCTGGGAGAACTCCAAATTCAACAACATCCAAAAATTGTAGCAACTCTTGTTTTCATTGGTTTTGAGGGAAAGATGCAAACGAGGAAAGTTTGAAGAAAAATTGGCTGTCACCATGTGGACTCGAAACAGGGACCCGCCAGCGATGCTCTACCACAAGCTATAGTGTATGTAATCCAAGCAGCGACCGTTCGACATTTTATTCAGACTTCGAAACTCATGCTGCCTGTGAATCCACACAGGCGGGTGGGATTACTGGGATGCAGACCTCACTTCACGTGCAAACTTGCCCGCGGGGAGCCCCAAGTCGTAAAATATTCTTTGGCTTGAGAGAAATATGCAAACGACAATAGTCTGAGGAAAAATCTTCTATTTTATCACAAAAAGGCACATTCGTGTTCTAGCCTGACTTATAGAGGCATGGCTCTCGGGTTCGTTTATGCATGATCTAAGTAAGTGAGAGTTCAGAGAAAAAGTATTAAAAAAGTGAAAAAGAAATTTAACATAATCAAAACCAAGTAGAGCGATAGCTATTTATCCCAGCACTGGTAGCAGAATAGAGGACATATTCATTGCAATTGAAGCTCATAGCTGCATATGTGCACGCGCATGCATCTGTGTACATGTGTGTGCTCTTGGACAATTTTTTGCTGCTCTCTATTTCTAGATGGTCTCCCTAGACACATGCCATTATCTACAGCCTATGCGCATGGAATCATTGCACGCTACGCAACGAACTATGCGCCGTTAGCTAGCACTGGAGTAGACGCTCGCACAAAGACTGATGGGCCCACGAACAGACTAATGCCGCAAGTAATGGATGATGTGCACACGCGCAGTCAAGCGCAGCATGCATCAAGTTATGCAGACGATCACCACCCTACACGGTATGCACACCGTAGATCTACGTGCACATGTGCTACTATGCTTTCCATGTCGTTATACAATTAAATCATTCAGCTAAATAGAGAACCGTAAGAGGGATACGCTCAGCCTCAGCACACTGGGTACATCCTCCGGTTATCAACATCATGACATAATTACATCATGACATTATTACATCATAACATAGTTATGATATTTAACAGGACCTATTGAAAGTACCTATGCGATGAATGTGCATATCGCCTGGAAGAGCTGGCCGTGCTTGACTGCGGGGCACATCCACCTTCGGACATCCACACATCCTTGAAGTGGAAGCCTCGGTACATCACAATGCTCTTGCCGGCGGCAACCAGACGGGCAGCCAGTATGATGTCTTCCTTGCTTGGAAGGTTGACATCGTATTGCAGCTGACGCGGAATCTGTTTCAGCGTCACGTAGACGCAAGACGTGGGAGCACGCTTGTTGATTTGTGGTTCGATTCTTGTCAGTTCTTTGTTACTGAACTTGTCCACGGTGGCTTTCTTCTCCACGGCCGCCTGGGCAGATCGTGTCGTGGCGAGGCCCACTATGGCCGGTTTACGCTGTTTGTAGCTCGCGGCAAACCCTTCGATCTCATCCAGCACAGTTGAGAAGGCAACGCGAGCAGACTCTGGAGTCGGATTCACAGATGGAAGACTACCTGGACTAGAACCCAACTGTCGCGGTGGGTCCATCAAACTAGTCCGGTAGAACAGTGTTGTGGGCACACTGTCGTCGATCATCCATAAGTCGTCAAGCTTCCAGAATCTTGCCAGCTTGATGATGTGGTGTCTTGCGGCACCGATTGTTTCATGTAGTGTGGAAATGACCAGCCACTGCGCAGCCCACAACCCGGCATACGCATCGTGCTCACTTCGCGGAACAAGAAGAACTTGTAGCATAGTGGAGCCCGGACTCGCATCACTGTTCCAGCTCAGGAGCGCTGCGTTGCTCCTTCCCTTTGAAGGTGTGAACACAGCGCGTCTCTTCACCTCTGCTGCCAGGGGGGTCAGCTCCGCCGACTCTCCAGCTAGCGCTTCCACATCATCAGTAAACCGGTATTCGGTGCCATCGATCTTAACATCCAGCGTCTTCTTGTTGGGATCCGGCTGTCGTTTGACAGCCTTCTGCAGGTCCAGTATCTGCCGGCTGGTCAGCCTTTCATCATTTCGAAGTGCTTGACCTTCGTCACGCAAACTCAGGACGCTCTGAACAAACTCTGGGTAGTTGTCCGGAGTTGTCGGGTCCAGGATTTTGTTGACGTTAAGAAAAGAACCGCGTTCACCCTCTATCGCCATTACCCACTCGTGTCCAACGGGATAGCGCGGTGCGTCCGCGCATCTGAAATCCGTGAGCCGCTTTTCACCAAGCAGCTTCAGCTCCGTGGGTGTCTTCTCATTCTTTTTCTTTCTTCCATCGTCCTTATTGCGGCCTCGGCTCTCCCGCGAGCGATTGGTCCGCTTAGCGCGGGCTGAGTCGGATTCACCCTTCACAGCCATTGGTCGTCTACGGCTCTTCTTGTTCTTGTTTGTCTTGGTTCTCCTTTCTTGTTTCTTGCCAGCTCCGGAATCAACTGCTGCACGAGTAGCAGGATTTTTTGTTTTTTCCTTCTCTGTACCCGTGCATGTAAGTGTGCCAACGGTACCGCCTGCCGCTAGAGTAGACTGCCTTTTGGTTTTACCCCCGCTGCGGGACAATGAGCCGCGTGAAGACACGGCGTTTGCGCGCCGTGTCCGCCGCGGCGGGGCAGCCACCTTTTTTCCATTGTCTGACGGTTTTTTCACCCAAGTAAGGAGTGTCGATTGCCGGCACTCCTTACTTGGGAAGTGCCGATTGCCGATTGCTGGTTGTTGATCCACAGAATTCGCGCCCGTCTCTTCTTTCACTGTAGGGTGCTCCGAGCCTCCACTAGAAGGTGATTCTCGTCTATCAGCGCTTGATTCCAGCGTAGCGTTTGTCACCTGTCCAGCATCGAATGCTGATCGCTTCTTCTTTCTCTTGGCGAATCCAGAATCACCCGTGCCTTTTCGAGCCGTGTCTGACTCTTCAGCATCAGAGTGGCACTCAGCTTCCTCGTGTTGGGCCAGGTTGTCCTGAGATCGAGAGATGATTGACCTCCTTCGCTTCCTTTTCGGCTTTACTGACTCGGGTGCGGGTGCAGCCAACTCCGCTGCCTGTGGCAGCTCCTCGTCTGATGAGTCAGAGACCAAGTACTCGCGGCGTTTGGATGACGAACGTTTCAGCGTTGCCTCTGCCGTCTTGCGGACCTCACCAGACAGGGACATATCAGCTGCGTGCGGCGGAAGAAACCTCGTTTTCTCTAGTATAAACTATAATGTTTGCATCGTAATCCCGTGATTTCAGAATAACGACTCGAATGGTAGACTGCACTACTCATTCCCTGGGCAGCTAGCTGTTTCGATCGTGCCTGCTATAGCCTGGTCTCATCAGCGGAGCTCCGAGTGACTAGCCCAAAGCGATCGCAGTGAAGTGTTGCGAACGACAAAGCAGCTTCACCAGCTCAACAGCACGTACATGTACAGCAGGACAACAGTACGATACGACTGTAGAACTGCTCTGCTGTAGCACCTATTAAAGGCTCAGGCCTTGTACTTTTAGTTCTCGGATAATGTGCACTGACCCTGTGTAGCTATATGTAGCTATAGCGAAGGACTAAAGCAGTAAAGGGACGCTGGTCTAGGAGTACGGCAGTTTTTGCACCATGGCAACCAGGAGTGCGCGCACGCGACAGCCACCAGCGCAAAGCGTTGTGGGCTGCGCATGCGGCGATCCGGAGAGCGGGGAGAGCGAATGAGACACTTCGGCGTGACCCAGGTGAGCGGCTGAGCGCATACATCTCGTTACTCAAAGACAGAGTCAGTGCAGAAGCGAAAAAAGCACTGTCTTGAATGAACAAGACGTTGGATTAGTTCCTGAAACGGTCACTCTACTTGGATTGGTTGGAACTAGCTTCTTTGCTAACTGTAATGATTTTGTTGAGGAGCGGTTTGAATTCGTTACTTTTCACGACAGCCTGACGCCAGCCTGACTTCTGGCTTGCAGTAGAGCTCTCCTTCCGATCCTGTCAATGGTCTCAGATTTGAAAGAAAAATACTCGAACAGTGATATTATTATTCTATACATCGCTTGTGGAAGGAAAGGGCGAGTGCTGGCAATCACTCAGTCGTCGCAAGTAGAGAATGTCCCTGCTGATTACCAGCTGAGAGACAGCTATTCTGTGCAGGGACGATTCTTGAAGTGGAAGAACAATCGTACATGTACTAGATGTGCTGATCTACTTGTATGCAATGTAGTAGCTATACTAGCTATCCTTCCAAAACCCTCCACGGCTTCAGCTAACATGGCTACAGCTCGGCTTCGCGATCAAGTTTTCATGTTAGGAGCGTGTGTTTTCAGGATCGTGGTTGGCGCTGACAGTCGAAACTCTTTCGACCGTGGAATGGTGGACGCGCGGATCGAAACTAGCCCTTTCCCAAAGATGCCAACAAATTCCCCAGCTTATGCTTTTCGCAACCGTGACAAAACAAGTGCAAGTTCCTGAAATCGCACCCATATTTTCATAAAGGTGCAGCAGTTGGTAACATCGCATCTCTTCCTCGCTATGGAGTAGTGTGTTGTGAATGTGGGCCAAGCCCGCGGTGTGGAGAGGTGGACGGTTCAGATTATTTCCAGAACGACGATGTCCCCAAATCATGAAACAAGCTTTTCAGTAAATTAAACGTACAGGTTGTTGTTGTATACTCTATTTATAGTGAAAATGAAAACTGGCGTACTGCAACAATGGACCCACTGTGAATGAAATTTTACAGGATATCGTGGAAAGGTAGAGATAGGAAAGAGAAAGAAAAGACGTACATGTATGTCCGCATTATCCACCGACTATTCCGCTCTGACAGCTTCACAATTAAATATTTTCACGTTAATAAAAATTACGAGAGTCAGTGGAGGTAGCGCTTGCGACATTAGTGCATCCGCCGTTTGTCATCATTTCGTCTGTGAAGTGAAACCTCCTGTGGATCACGACATCTTTGCCCAGTGTCACCAGTTTTGCTGCAAATAGGATGTCTTCTTGGTAAGGTAGACGCTCGTCGTAACTGACGTCATCGGGTATGCTGATGAGGTTGAGGAAAACACACGATGTTGGACAGCGACGGTTGGTCTGGTCCAAAAGCCTGTTGACTTCCCTCCGCCCATTGCTCCGCTTCAAGTCTACTGCTAGACGAATTGACTCTGTTGAAGGTATTCCGATCAATGCTGGTTTCATCAGGCTTGACTGATCATCATCGATGCCTGCCGCGTCCGCGCTGGCCTCGGCGTACGCTTGTAGTTCTACCTCCTGGAGGACAACTGAGAAGTCCTCAACACGTGCTGGTTCATACTCTAGGTGAGAGGATTGAATTGTTCTATCCGCCACTGGCATCTGCATATCTGCCAAGCGGTAAAACAGCGTCGTCGGAACACTATCATCCACCATCCACATACTGTCAAGATGCCAGTGTCTGGCCAACTTGAGGATGTGGTTCCGTGCTGCTCCGATCGTGTTGTGCTCCGTGGACATGACTAACCAAGTCGCAGCCCAGCGATCCCGATAGTCATCATGCTCTGCTCTAGGTACGAGAAGAACTTGCAGTGTGTCCGGACAGCTCCAGTGTAGAAGCGCTGTGGTGTGCCTACCTTTCGAAGGCGTAAAGACGACCCGAAGATCTCGGCTCTTTGCCAGCTTGAGCGAGGCAGTCAGCACTCGAACATGATCACTAAATTCGAACTCGGTCCCACAGATGTCATACCGCCGTTTTGGAAATGCACCGAAAGGCCGGCGGAGAGCTTCAAGGTGCTTGGACCTTGGATGTGACGGAAGGCTTGAGGTGAGGCGAGTAGGCTTCGGCAGGCTGGATACAAACTTAGAGTAGTTCTTGGGTTTGGTGGGATCGAATATCTTCACCAAATCTAGCACAGGTTTTCTATTGGCCTCTTGTCTTGTCGATGAAGTGATCCAGTCGGTCCGTACTGGGTAGCGATTAGATACATAACATTGAAGGCCCGCCAGTCTTTCTTGTACTAGCTTAGCCTTTGCTTTCGCTTGTAGTTGAGGGTCGTCTGCTGGCTGCGTGCTTGCCTCGTCGGCAGGCGGAGCGGGGTCGCGACTTATAGATATCTGGCTATGCTTGGAGTCATATTGACCATCCTCTTCAGCACTACTTGCCCTGGCACTGAATTGGCTCTTTTTGGTTCGTTTGGCAGGGCGGGAATCTTCACCATCACTAGGTGAACAACCAGTCTCCGCTTCTTCAGACTCAGCATACTCACTCTGGGGTAATCTTCGCCGTTTCTTCTTCTTCTTTTTCTTTAACGTCACAGGATCCGGCTCGTGCTGGGATGCCTCCGCCGCGTAGTCCGGCTCCGTAACGACGATAGTTTTGACTTCTTCTTCTTCGTCATCATCATGTGGTGGGTTACGTACTCTTGCTTTTTTGTTACCCCTCCCGCCTAGCCACTTAGCTACGTCCATTACTTCGATCAGATGCGTTGAAGCACACGTCTAGTCTCTACAGCCTTTGATTATAGCCCAAGCCTGCACACATGGTGAGTGCATTCACTTTTTCTCTAGTTGTGCCGCTAGCGATTCCTGTGTGTGCGATCAATGAACCGAGCCGTCTCCGGACTCCTGTACAGCCTGCTGCTACATCACTGCTAGCTGGCATGACACGAGTCTTGCTGATACTAGTGATAGCCTCAACTGACTCTCTACCTTTCCTGTGCTGGACTGCAACATGTGTAGGAGCTTGTGCCGCTTTCCCACGGTGCCTGTGGCTCCACCTGGGGCCCCATGCAGTCTGCTGTTGGTTTCGGTGAGCAGTGGCTATGTAATTGACCATAATAATAGTTATGTTGCCGTCAACGCGTTCACATCGTGTCCTTCTTTTACCTGTCACGGCAATATGCGCGCGTGCGTGAGGTGTCACAAAGTCGAATTTCTGTCTATTTTACTATCCAAGGCAGTGATTTAGAAACACTTTCGAAATGCATTATAAATACTACATGTAGTGCCAGTTACCTGTACGCTTCTGACATAGTTGACAGTAAGCTTGACACCCATTAGTCATTAGGGCCCATTTTGGGGTGCGTTAATACTAACCGTCGGCATCCTAGCTTGGTGCACAGCAAGTAATACTAGTACCAGAAAGGTTGTGCATAATTACGTTCCAGAAGTACGCGTCTGTTTTTTACCACTGCATGAGCGACCCTGACTCCTGCTGCTACCTGGTCCCGGCGCCTCACGAGGTGTATATCGCGCTGGAAACGGAGCGTCTCTGTTCGTTTGTATCCCTGGTGATGGTTTGGCTTGGAGGGCTCTATAATTATACGTGGTGCTCTTCAGGCTCAATCTTCTTCAGCCTACGCAACCTCAACTGATGAGGGGTGAATTCTCCGAAGCGCTGTGTATTTTGCATTTAAGAATGGACTCAGATGGAGAGCCAAGGATACATTATAGAAAAGAAAAAAGGACCAAGGAACTCACTGATTTGTCAGTTTGAGCACTCTGGCAAGGTACGTTCGGGCCTGGTTTAAATCTGGCTTTGGAAAATTTATTTTTCAATTTTCATTGCTATCAGGTTCGGCCTCATTTCCTCTGTGCTGCGCTGATGAGTCCACAAAGGACGAAACAGTTTTGTCCGCAAATGCGTATCATAGTAGTAGGTTCTTCTTTTCGACCAGACGAGATCACACGACCCTTGTGAACACCAGCAAGAACAGGTCACCAGCAACACTCCACAACAGCAAGTACATGATGATGATGATGCAGTTACTCCAGACAAGCGTGTTTCGTTCCAAAGGATAGTCGGAACTCATCAGAGGAGAGCAGAATAATCTGATGTTGAATGAAAGGGGTTGGATAAGAGAATACTATTTTGTACAGAAGATTAAGATACTGGCGCAAAGTAAATACTAAATACACTCAGCTAGCACACATATGTATGTGACAACCTAACACAAACCGAATAGCGTAGAATGGAGGTGTATTGAAACCTGCCGGACACAACTAACAGACATGATAATTCAATCAAAAAAGAAAGAGACCTCAGATGGTGAGCCAAGGAACATTTGTAACATGGGAAATTGTGGGCACAAGTTATGCGATCCAGTCCACCAACTAAACCAGATTTTTGAACAGTCAGGCGTGCACAATCTAGCACAAAACTGACAGGGAATACTGAGACATTCCACGGCATGAAAGTCAGGTTGAGCACTGCTCGATGGCGCTAACCAACGGCCTTCCAACTTGGAAGGTTCATGGATATTAGTGCTAATTCCAAAGAGGGGAAGGCCAGCGCCATCGAGCCGAGCACAAGCTACATTCCAAGGCTTCATGGAATGCTGGCCTGGGATGATGACGGGACGGCAAGACCAGACAAAACGGTGAAACTACAACTCAACAACGCACTCAATATTATCAGAGATGAAAGAGATGAAAAGCCTTGGAATGTAGCTTGTGCTCGGCTCGGCTCTTTGGAATTAGCACTAAAAAGATAGGAGTGTTGCTAGGGAACTGTTCGTGCTGGTGTTCACAAACGTCGTCTGGTCGAAAAAAGAACCCACTGCTGACGGACCAAGTGAAGCGATCGAATTACGCTATAAATTCCACTTACACCACCGGTTACTTGACTAAACAAGCAGCTCATGCGATAACAGAGCCACACAAGTTGTGTGGAATGTTGCTTTGCGTCCTTGAATCGTGGTTTGACCATATTGTCCAATGGTCTTGCCAATATCGTCATCGACATGCATGTACATCCGCCAACGTCCTTCACAGCTGAGACTTGCAGTTCGTGCTTGTCACGGCTTGGTTGCGCTCACCTTCCTCTCCCATCGCTATGCAGGGGCGGATCCACACGAACAATACGAGTCAAACACGATATATTGTCCGGTAAATGTTGGTTTCCTGTATATTGACGTTACAATTTCATCGTTTGACTTCTCCACACGCACATCTAGAAAGGACAAGGTGTTGTTCTGTTCATGCTCAACCGTGAATTTCAGAGAGGGATGTAAGTTATTCAATCGGTCCAAGAAGGCGTCACACTGTTATACTGAATCAAAATATGTGAACGAGTCGTCGACAAAACGAACGTAAAACTCCGGCCACAGTGACTGGTCCACAAGAGATTCGCAGTAGCCAACAAATATATTTGCCAACACTGGACCTAATGGTGATCCCATGGCTACCCCATCCACCTGCCTATACATCACGCTATCAAATGAAAACTCTACGCCCGTAGTAACAAGAGACATCAGTGTACGGAAGGATGATTCAGGCAGCCATGGCGTGTCAACAGAGTTATTGTGATAGAGAACATCCGCACAAATATCTATGGTCTGTTCCAACGGTACATTCGTGAACAAACTGACCACATCAAATGAGCACATGTGCGCTGTAGCGGGAATCTGGCGAGTGCGAATGAGGTCTACAACTGGAAGCTATCCTTGACAATGTTCTTACAGTAATAATCTTGCACAGCTCCAAGCATCAAACAAAGCCACTTCGATACTTTGTACTGTGGGGATCCTACCATTGATAATATTGGGCGTAATGGACAATTCGGCTTGTGGATCTTTGGCAAGCCATAGAGTCGCGGGCGGGCGGAGCCTATTGGCTTGATTCTCATGAACTCTGAGACCGAAATTTCTTTCTCAGATTTCAATTTCTTTAGGTATGTTATCAGGCGTTTCTCTACTTTTGTTGTATTATCATGAGTGGAAACTGGTCCGAGTTTCACGAACTTGGAGTCATCGTTCAGGATTACCGCCATTTTTGATATGTATTCTGTTCGGCTTATTATGACCGTTGCGCGTCCTTTGTCCGGTCTGGTAATTAAGATATCATGATTGTTACTGAGTTCACGTCGGACTTTGAGGTGTTCACGGGACAGGTACAATTTGCTGCGGTCCGGCGGTTTTGCAGCATGTTCTTCCGCAACCGCTCTGATACTGGCAGTGCATACAGCCTGCTGGGCATTAGACACGGGCTTGAGCTGCTGAAGCTTCTTGTAGAATAATTACACCTCCGTGAGTACTACCTCCTTCTTGTTATTGGCAGGAGGAATGCCGAAGTCAGTACCCCGACATAGCAGTTCCTTTTGAACGGTAGAGAGCTCAATGTTGGCTCGGTTAATGATGGTGTCTGTGTTGATCTGTATCGCGCCATAACGTTTTGTGCGCAACCACTTCAGATTCTTCTCGTATTTCGCAATGAGCCTCGTCTGTAATTTGTTGTCATTAGCAGCAATAAGTGAACTAAATCGAAGATAGTCATGGGCAGAAAGGAATGAGCGAGCTACACAGTACAAACGTTTGAACTCACACTGTATAGTACAAAGTGTATCGGAGGACCGGGCGATATCATCCTTCAAGAATACTCTCTCTATTGTTAATGAGTGATACGCCTTGGCTCTGTGTACGCGCTTCTGTATTGCACTTGGACAAACGTCACTTTCCCGACACTGTTTAAGAAAAGAAATATTCAATGAAATGCAACGACAAACATGGCGTTTCCGCAGGGCGTTATTCAGAGTATCTATCTGTTCTCTAGAGTATCTCCGCTTAAAATATACAAAATAAATTAATAATCTACGTGGAGATAAAAGTTGTGTGAGCAAAAAGAACATGTTTTAGCACTTAGGTTAATTTCGTGAGTTTGCACCCCGTGTTCATGAGTTGTTTCTGCACTGTTCATGCCCGGTTGTCACACTTAATCTTTATTTTAGTTCTCACTTTTTGTAATACTTACCACAAGTTACCCGTCATGTGTCACACTTCCTTGGATTTTTAACCTTTGTTTTTCCCTTGATCTCTTTAGTTCCGTATTTCCACTGATGATCGGAGCATGAAAATCGATTTTGGAAACACACAAAACCAAACCTTGAACAAATTGTCATGTTGCGTGGTGATGTCTGCGGCATTCATACTTTTCATAGCTATTATTATACTGTATTTATAATTTTTTATTATTTTTTATACAACACAACAGAACAACAAGGACAATCAAGGCTTGTTTGCTGCTACTTTAAGTTTCATGCTCAGGCAATCATCAGGCAACATGAAGATCGGGTGCCGACCATGCCGGTATATACATGTATGCCAGGAGAGGGTGGTATAAAAAGCTGTGTGAGACTGTGGGGGCTAGCGCAGTAGCGGTGGTGTTTTAGGCAGGGGCTGTGTGCAGAGTGTGTGGTTGTTGAAGGCAGGGGCTAGCAGTGCAGTGTTAGCGCGGAGTGTGTGGCTGGTGTGGGCAGGAGGTGGTGAACAATGCGTGTGGATGTTGTAGGCAGGAGGCTGTAGAGCTAGCAGTGTGATAATAGCGCAATGTAAATGGATATGGCTGGTGTGGGCAGGGTGTTATGAGCAAGGTGTGTGAACGTGAATGGTGTGGGCAGGAGGCTGTGGAGACATGTTTAGGTGACACCGTAGTTTTTTAGGAGATAGCTGTGTAAGTTACGAGTGTGTCAACGCTACACTTGTTCTCGTGTCGGCACTTGGACACCATTTCGGAGCGCTTGTTGAGGCTGGACGGTGACCCTAGCGTGTTCAGGATGTGATACTTTTCTCTGGTACAGAGGGAACACCGCTTCGTGATGTTGGAGTATGCCCGGGCGCGATCTTTTATCCTCCATTCGACTTCGTATTGGGCGTTGGATTTCTTCAGCTTCCAGATGTAGTTGGAGAACTCAGTGCAGCTGGAGTACTTCTCGTATCTTGTTGTAGTCATGTGGTTGGCATGGCGTGACTTGAATGGTGGCGCCGACATACCGGTGTATTCCTTTTTGGTGGGGCCTGATGTTATGGATGCCACATATATCAGCTCCGTCGTTTGGCATTCACCGTTGAGTGGACAAGATGGCTTGTCTCGGCAGTTGCAGGGCTTTTCCGGTTTTTTCGTTTGCGGGCAGAGGACCGCTTTGTTGTGGCTTTTGATGCGCGCAGCCATATTTGGCATGCAACTGTAGCCTATCTTGATGGTGTTTTTTGTGAATATTTTTCCGAGCTTCGACTGCGGGTGGAAGTGCTTCTTAATGAGCGCGAGGAATCTTCCACCGATGTTTGTTTTCACATTACGGCTGTAGGGCGGGTTGTACCAAATCACCTTCCTCTTCGTTTTCTTCTTTTTGCTTGTTTTCTGTTTGAACTCTAGCGTGCTAGGGTGGCCGCTGGCATTGAGGGCCTCCGCGTAGATGGGGATAGCGTCACGGAACACCGCCTCTGAGCAGGAGATGCTTGCCAGTGGGTTGTTAATTCCAGCTGGGATGTTCTTAAGGACTTGCGGTGGGTGATTGGAGTTGACGTTGACATACAGTGGGGTGTCGTTGGGTTTTCGGTACGGTTGGTAGATTCCTGTGGAGAGGCTCATTGTGATGTCTAGGTAGTTAACAGCGTTCAGGTTGACAGCTTTTTATACCACCCTCTCCTGGCATATATACCGGCATGGTCGGCACCCGATCTTCATGTTGCCTGATGATTGCGTGAGCATGAAACATGCATGAAAACAGTAGCAGCAAACAAGCCTTGATTGTCCTTGTTGTGCTGTTGTGTATTACGCTGCGCCTTGATCCAAGAGGGTGGTGGCGTTCCTGCGGATGCGGAAAACTGGGCCTTTGGCCGAGTCTCACGCGAACCGTGAAATTTTTTTTTTTTTTTTTTTTTTATGGTGTTGAGCACTGTCAGCACTCTGGGTACATCCTTCGGTATATATTTGAGGATTTCCCAAAGACGTAGTCTAAATTGAAGGGAGTTCCATTATAATGGGAGGCTGTAGGGTTGAGATAGCAGACAGTGGAGGGCTAATGATTCGTAATGAACAGCCAAGCAAGAGAAATACAATTATGCTGAATGTTCCAGAATGGCCCTTTACTCAATAATACCTATAGCCTCGGGGTATGCCTTGAAATACGAAATATACTGAAACAGAAACACAAAAATCAATAAGAATAAGCGCAACGCTCAAAGAAGGAGGACAGAGGCATGTCAGTGAGGAGTGGCATTGTGTTTGGTGTCAGAGAAGTGCGTGCAAATGTGACTGTGAAACAGGGACTGCGGGGCTGTGGCTCTCAGGTCTGCGGGCAAGGCATTCCAGACAGTAGCGGTGCAGAAGAGAAATGACCCCCCGGCGTGTTTCCCAACCCGTGGCAGAGTGAATGCGAATTGGCGGCGGCGACTTCGCGTGAGGCAGTATCCCGCTGCTGCAATGGAAATCAAAACAGGCATAATGCCTAATACAATGGACCCACTGTGAATGAAAATTTAAAGAATATTGTGGAAAAGCAGAGATAGGAAAGAGAAAGAAAATAGGTACAGGTATGTCCGCATTATCCGCCGACTATTCCGCTCTTACAGCTTCACATTAATCATGGGAGACGTCTTGCGACATTAGTGCATCCGCCAGTTTTCATCATCTTGTCTGTAAAATGAAACTTCCTGTGGATCCCGACGTCTTTGCCCAGTGTCACCAGTTTTGCTGCAAATATGATGTCTTCTTGATAAGGTAGACACTCGTCGTAACTGATGTCATCGGGTATGCTGGTGAGGTTGAGGAATACACACCTTGTTGGACAGCGATGGTTGATCTGGTCCGTAAGCGTGTTGATTTCACTCCACCCATGTTTCCGCTTCTCTTCCACAGCGTAACAAATTGACTCTGTTGACGGTATTCCGATCAATGCCGCGGCCGCTAATGGTGGTTTCAACACCAATACCTCATCATCAGATTCAGAATCAGAATCAGTATCGGAACCATTACCATCGGCAAGTGTGCTGGCCTTGGGCTTGGGCTCGGTGTTCGCTTGTAGTTCCTTGGTGTTCGCTTGTAGTTCCTTGGTGTTCGCTTGTAGTTTCTTGGTGGTCGCTTGTAGTTCCTTGGTGGTCGCTTGTAGTTCCTTGGTGGTCGCTTGTAGTTCCTTGGTGTTCGCTTGACGTTCTACCTCCCGGAGGACAACTGAGAAGTCCTTAACACGTGCAGGTTCATGCTCAAGGTGAAAGAATTGAATCTTTCTATCCGCCACTGGCATGCGCATATCTGCCAAGCGGTAAAACAGCGTCGTCGGAACACTATCATCCACCATCCACATACTGTCAAGATGCCAGTGCCTGGCCAACTTGAGAATGTGGTTCCGTGCTGCTCCGATTGTGTGGTGCTCTGTGGACACGACTAGCCACTTAGCAGCCCAGAGATCCCGATAGTCATTGTGCTCTTCTCTAGGTACGAGAAGAACTTGCAGTGTGTCCGGACAGCTCCAGTGTAGAAGGCCTGTGGCGTGCCTACCTCTTGAAGGCGTAAAGACGACCCGAAGATCTTGGCTGCTTGCCAGCTTGAACGAGTCATTCAGTACTCGAACATGATCGCTAAATTCGAACTCGGTCCCGCCGATTTCATATCGCCAATTTGGAAATGCACCGAAAGGCCGGCAGAGAGCTTTAAGGTGCGTGTCCCTTGCATGTGACGGCATTGAGGTGAGGCGAGTAGGCTTCTGCAGGCTGGATACAAAATCGGTGTAGTTCTTGGGTTTGTCGGGATGAAATATCTTCACAAAGTTCATCACTGGTGTTTTGTTGTCCCATTTCGACGAAGCAGTTGTCCAGTCGCCTGGGACAGGGTAACGGATCGATATCATGCATTCAAGTTTTCCCAGTCGATCTTCCAGCTGACTGTGAGGTTTTGTAGTAACTGCTGTAGCTGACTCCATTACTTCGATCAGATGCGTTGAAGCACACCTCTAGTCTCTACAGCCTTTTGATTATAACCCAAGCCTGCACACATGGTGAGTGCATTCACTTTTTCTCTAGTTGTGCGGCTACTACGCCGGCTAGCGATTTCTGTGTGTGATCAATGAACTGAGCCGTCTCCGGACTGCTGTAGAGTCTGCTGCTACACACACTGGTAGCGCTCAGCTAGCTGGCATGACAAGAGTCTTGCTGATAGCCTCAACAGACTCTCTACCTTTCCTGTGCTGGACTGCAACATGTGTACGATCATGAGCTTGTCGCACAGTGCCCATGGCTCCACCCGTGGCCCCATGCAGTCCACTGTTGGTGACGGTTATGCAGTTGACCACATGATCAACCGTTGATCAACGCGTTCACTTCGTGTCCTTCTTTTACCTGTCACGGCAATATGCGCGCGTGCGTGAGGTGTCACGAAGTCGAATTTCTGTCTATTATACTGTCCAACGCAGTGATTTTGAAACACTTTCGAAATGCATTATAATAAACTAGCAGCACCCCAGGCCAGCGTTGCCTGGCCGAATGTGGCATGCGGGTGAAGCAAGTACATGAACAGCACACGTGCTCAGCACGTGGTGGTGGCCAGACTGCTGAAGTCCTGGTGAGGGAGGTTCCTCTTGGTTGGAAGGAGAAGGAGGGACGTCTGTTACGCCTTCGGGAGGCTGGTCAGGGTTGTCCATCACATGGTGGCGGATGAAGCGGCTCAAAAAATTCATAAACTTACGAACAAAAGTGCGATGTGCTCTTCACTGCAGATCAGATGCAGAGTGCATCTTTGTATCCTTTTGTTGCAGATGTTTGCAGAGAACGGTTCACGTGGTCCGCAGCGCTTGTGCGGCTGCTAGTGCTACCTATGGCCTAGGCTAGGTGGCTACATGATTCGCACGCTTCGCGTGCTCAGTGCTTCTGCGCGCGGCTGCTACTGCTACTCGTACTGATCGTGTCTGCTATAACTTAAGCGCTACCACCTACACTGTTCGCGTGCTCAGCACGTGGTGGTGGCTACACGATTCGAACGCTTCGCGTGCTCACTGCTTCTGTAGCTGTGGCTGCTTCCGCTAGCTACACGATTCGCACGCTTCGCGTGCTCAGTGCTTCTGCGGCCGCTAGCTACACTGTGCTACACTGTTCGCACGCTTCGCGTGCTCAGGGCAGCGCTGCTCCGCAGCGCTTCAGCGTGACACAAAAACACACGTCACAGGTGCCTCTTCTTTATAAGGAGCGTGACACACACACACACACACAGACACACGTCACAGGTGCCTCTTCTTTATAAGTAAAGATTACTACATGTACATGTAGTACCAGTATTATTATTATTATTATTATTTCACAATCACGATGACATAGTGCCAATAAGCATGTGATGCGGGCGATTTTAACCAGCCATGGTGGGGACAACTGAGAAAAAGAAGGAGAAGAAAAAGAGAAAAGAAAACAAAACAAAAGGAGTACTATAGGAACCTGGAGAGAGCAGTATGAAGATTAGGCTAGCAATGGAAAACAACGAATTCAATTCAATTCAACTTAGGCGCGGGCAGAATGGAACAAAATGCAGCGAAGGTGTCACGAGACTTTACCTCCTGCGGAAGCCGAGACCAATGAGAATAGGACTTGAACAGAGGGGATTTTAAAAGGATCGATGACCTGGCAAGTGGGAAATGGAGAGAACATCTAGTACGCGAGCTATTATTGAACCAGCTTAAATGCGCAAGTGCATGAGGAGGAGCAAGTTGAAGCTTAATACGGTGAATGAATTTGCATGCCGAGTGGGGAAAGCGTTCTGAGAGAGGGGAAGAGGAAGCCAAAATGTATAGCGTCTGAGAGGAGGTCAGAGGGGGCATGCGAAATATTAATCGAAGTAATTTACGGTGGGTGACTTCTAACCGATGCATAAGAGCGGAGGATAGACCGGAGGACCAAACGAGAGAGCAGTAATCAAACAAAGGAAGAACATAAGAGTGATAAATTTGTATTCGACAACCATGGTGTAGATGGGAGATGTGAGGAGAAATGCAGCCTATCGCGGAGCAAACTCGCTTTTCAATATAGGTTACGTGCGAATCCCAGGACAAGTGTTCATCAAGAAATATACCAAGGTGTTTGTGATTTTTAACAATGTTGATAGCAATGGGATCATCAGGGAAAGTAAAAAGCCGAGTCGTAAGGAGGGTGAGGTCACTGGAGGGTCGTGGGGGGATACAAAGGATTGCCGTTTTCGACACATTGGGGCGGAGTTTCCACTTCGACATCCAGCGCACAACTTGATTAATGTGATACTGTAGCGAGTCGCAGGCTTGCAATAAGCCTGGCTCGGTTATATGGAGCGCTGTATCGTCCGCGTAGAGTGAGGTATGATCCAAACCTGCCAAATCATTAACGTATACGATGAACAATAGAGGCCCCAAGATAGAGCCCTGGGGCACTCCAGAGTGGACTGTTTGAGGGGCGGACAGGGCATGTCCAATTCGGACACTCTGTCGACGTTCAGTGAGATAGCTGGTGAGCCACTGCAGACACGTCCCGGCTACGCCAAACGCTGCTAACTTATGGAGGAGACCCCTTGTCCAGACAGTGTCAAATGCTTTGCTGAGGTCGAAAAAACATAGGAGGCTAAATTGCTTCTGATCCTTGCATTCATATAGCTTCTGCACAAGCCTCAGCAACTGCCAGGCGGTCGAATCGCCTCGCCGAAATCCAGACTGTGACGGGTCAAGGACCGGGTTCACATGTTGGTATAAGTGGCCAAATGCCACACGTTCACAGAGCTTTGAAATGGTGGAAAGGAGTGAAATCGGCCGGTAATTGGATGCAGACAGTTTACTGCCTTTATTCTTGTAAATAGGCACAACCACAGCTGCCTTCCAGACATCAGGGAAGATTCCGGTGGCGAAGGACTGGTTGAAAACTAGGCTGAGAGGGATAGCTATACTAGGAGACAGGGCTTTTAGCAGTTCATGGGATATGCCATCTGCACCTGCCGCCTTCTTGGGCTTTAGGCGACGGATGTGGTGGGCAATGGCGGTGGGAGTAGTGCTAAAAGAGGGTAGTGCTGGGAGCCCGTGGTGTGGAATACCAGGGAGAGACCATGCAGGATCATCCGGTGTTCCAAAGCTGATGAATTGGCGATTCAGAGCATTGGCAATCTGGGTAGGGTCGTTGTGTACTGTGTTATTTTCATGGAGTTCAGTGATGATAGGGTTTCCAACAAGGGTCGGCGAACGAAGCTGCTTAACAAACTTGAACAAACTAGGGGTGGATGCAATAATGGATGAGGGGTTAGTGCTAATGGAGGACACATACTGGCGGTGAGCCTCTCTAGATAGGATTCGTGCTCTGTTACGTTCGCACTTGTAATGCTCGTGATTGCTAGGGGTAGGATACTTGCGATACAAGCTGTACGAGTCTCGCTTCCTCTTCAGCTGAGCTTTAACAGCACGTGTCAGCCACGGGGGACTTGGTGTACGTCGTCTAGGGGCTGAAGAGCGCGACCGGGTGGGTAGGAAAGCGGAGCATAGACTATGAAGGATGTCATAAAATGCTGGAGCAGTACGGTTTGGATCTCCAAGCTTCAACTGGAGAGCAGCATGCCAGTTCAAATTAGCAATGGATTCATTTAGAGCAACTAGATGAGTGGGAAGAATGGAGGAGATGTCAAACTGACTGAAGTCAGGTATCTGGAAGGAATGGGAGGGCAGTGTAGTGTTGGGTGCAGGTGGTGATGCGGTACATGTCGGGATGCACAAACGGCCGAGAACAATTGAGTGGTCCGACTGACCGAGAGGGGCTGAGGGGCGCGGATCGCAGATGCTGGCTGCAGTGTCAGTGATCATCAGGTCCAGAGCAGCCTCATTGCCTTTGTGGGAGCGGTGGGTCGAGAATGTGACGTGTTGCTGCAAGGCAAACATGTCAAGAAGACATGAAAGGTGGTGGCCTGCAGTGTCTGTTGTTGTTCCATACCAGGTGGAACATTTAGCATTGAAATCTCCCATGATGAGGACTGGCGAGCCAGGGGTCCGTATTTTAGTCAAGCAGCTTTGAAACGAGGCGTAAAAGTTATCTATCACCGACGGGTCGGTGGACGGTGGGCGGTAGACAGCCGCAATTTGGATGGGCTGCTGGCGCGTGGGGCAAGCAGAGGTTCCAGTGGATGGCGATATCTCTACCCAGGTAGCTTCGAATTGCGGAATATGTAGGTCTGTTGTAACCTCACATGTTGTTGGTAATACCACACCAGTAGCCTGTACGCTTATGACATCGTTGTCACAGTTGACAGCAGCAGGTGGAGCGTGTGTGCGCAAAGGCACAGTGCAAGGTTGCCACATTCCGCCACGGGCGTCGCGATGTCTCTATGACCTGCCGCCGCATGTTTTACCTGACAATTGTCCAGAGTACCTTGGACTATGCCAGCACATCTTATGTTCACTGCTTGTCTGCTAAAAGGCTCCGAGAAAAACTTCAGTCAACCAGCAATAGGTGCCTATAAAGGGGCCGTTTACATGAGAAAAATAAGCCCGGGCTTATTCAACCCAGGCTTACGATAAGCCCGCCTTGATCTGTCACCCAGTCATTTTAGAGCGCGCGTTTACATGGTCAGGCGGGCTTATTCAGCTCGCCCCGAGCTGAACTGCATGTGTCATGACCATAGATGTCGCGGTGGCGAATCTTTCATGGGGATCAGGAGTAGTTTGATCAAGGAATTGGCTGCCGTGAAAGAAGCTGTTGTTGACAACAATTCCCTGAGAATCGAAGTGGCGGCACTCAGGGAGGAAGTTCAGAAATTGCGTCGACTACGAGTACATGTACCCCAACAGGCCAGTCCACGTCCTCCACGGCCACATCAGTAATCAACCCACGCACATCTGACTCAGGGCCTGCTACACGCAACTCGTATTCAAATGCTTGCAGCTCAGACAGCAATACAACTGACACCAAGAGTCATAACCCCCAAGAGTGTGCAATGGCATAGACCCAGCGCTCGGCGAAATTCCTACATTACGTCATGCGCAGCTTGTCATCCAAGGTAAATTTGGGTTCTTTGCTATTTCTGGAAACTATACCCTGAACCGCCCCTAACTCAAGGCTGTAGCCTCGACTTTTCGAAGCTTTCTTTGAAGACATTTCGGACGTACAACTACAAGTCGTACTTTCTCAAAAACAAACTCTTTCTGACTTTCTCCAAGAATCCATGGACAATGCGACAGGAAGAAGTGAGGACGCTGTTAAAAATATTGCATTGCCGTCGAGGACAATCATTCTGATAGCTGTGCAACTCAGCCGAAAAATGCTCCTTCGACGTATTCTCAAGTTCCTCAACCATTTGAAATTATCTTCTAGGAAAGCACCAGAAATAATAATTATTCCCGTAGCTATGCAGAAGACGTTACTTCAGTAACGTCTGGCGCTAGCCAGGGTCCACACAGCTTTAATTCCCGTAGCTATGCAGAAGACGTTACTTCAGTAACGTCTGGCGCTAGCCAGGGTCCACACAGCTTTAATTTGGTGTTTGTTTGTTTGTTTGTTTGTTTGTTTGTGTCACGGCTGGAGCTATCCCGTATCTGTCCCGTATCTGTGACTACAAAGGCTCTACAGGATTGTACATAACAGCTGTCCACAATATTTGCGGACCCCTGTATCTGTCCCGTACCGTACCAATATTCGTCGTATTATATATACGACTCCCTGATGTAGAGGGAAATTTGGAAAGAAATAGGGAGACGAGGAGGAAATTAAATTAGAATAGACGCCGAATAGGTGATAGGATGCGTCAGCATATACATACTTTGGAAGAGAGATCCCGTCGTCTCCAAAATAAGCGTGAACGAGCGATTCAGCGCCGGTCACAGGAAACGTCGGAAGAGAGATCCCGTCGACTCCAGAACGCCCATGATCGGCAGAGTCCGCCGGTCCCAGGCAACGTCAGGACAGACATCCCGTTGAGTCCAGAACGCCCGTGATCGGCAGAGTCAGCGCCGGTCCCAGGAACGTCAGGACAGACATCCCGTCGAGTCCAGAATGCCCGTGATCGGCAGAGTCAGCGCCGGTCCCAGTAAACGTCAGGACAGACATCCCGTCGACGCGCAGAAAAACTAAATCTGCAGCCTATTTTGCCGTCGGACAGGATACGTATTTTAGGAGACTGTAAAGTTATGTAATGTCCAAATTTCGACGTGAGCAGCAGGTCACTCGCGTTGATTTTTTGACGTGCGAGCCAAATAACGCGAGCTGAACTTTCGCGTCGCAGACATCCCGTCGACGCGCAGAAAAACTAAATCTGCAGCCTCTTTTGCCGTCGGACAGGATACGTATTTTAGGAGACTGTAAAGTTATGTAATGTGCTCCACAGGCAACCATGCATTCGGCGTCGTCATTGGCTCAACAGGTCAATGTACATGTATTACTACAAAAAGGCGAGAAAATACTATTACTGTATTAAAATCAACTAATTTTCGCTGGCGATTTAATTTCGCTGATTTCGCCGCTTGGTATTGTATTGTATTGTATTGTATTTATTTAAAAGGATTCTCCAAAAGCAAATGGATGCTTATCACGGAAGTCTCCCACATAAATATCGCAAGAAAAATGGGGAAATGGGGAGAGGAGAGTGGAAGATGAAGCATGGGAAGAAGGGATATGGGTACCAACCGGCCAAAGTAAATCGCAGGCCAAAGTTTGTCATAATTATAGGCAAATGATGCATGATTGAGCAATGGATGCATGTGAGAGCAAAAATACCGATCGATTTCAAATTTGACGTGAAATTGCGCGTCACGTCGGAAATAACGTGCATCTTAACCCCTCTAATAGAGAGGTTTCTATTTCCCATCGGCCAAAATTTGTTGATTTACAGTATAAGGAGATAAAAAGAAAAGAAGGAGCAAACCAAAAGTAGATGATTATTAGAGAAATAACAATCCGCAATAAATTCTGCAAATACTTTTGCCTAACTCATAATATTCAAACCGATTGAAACGTTTTTGCACTACAGTGATGGGGCCAATCAACGGAAAAAGACATTTCCATCAGTTCTTATAACATGTACGATGAGCTAGGCAAAAAAGCATAAAAGCATAGCGCAGGGCCCTGAGCTTCCAAGCTCTCTCGTTTGGTATTTGTTTGTTTGTTTGTTTGTTTGTGTCACGCCTGGCGCTATCCGTATCTGACGGCAAAAAAGCATAGGATGTTATAAATTTTTCAATTCTCCTTTTTTTTTCAGGCATATCCTGGGATTCGAACCCGCACTATCGCCCTACATGCATTCCCCCATACACTTCGCATTCATACCCATTCTTCCAAGTTGCTTCACGTTAATCTTGCGTTTGAAAGCCCTATTTGAATATTGCGGGCAGCTAGACGGTGTCGTATTACCCTCGATCGTACCTGTCCCGTACCTATTCCCTACCGTACCGTGCCATCAAAGATGGCTGGCCACAATGCATATTCAAATAGGGCTTTCAAATGCAAGATCACAATGTGAAACAACTTGGAAGAATTAGTATGTATGCGAAGTGTATCGGGGGCTGCATGCAGGGCGCGCGATAGTGCGGGTTCGAATCCCAGGTTTAAAAAAAAGGATTTTTTAAAGAAAACATCCCTATGCTTTTTTTTGTCTAGGTCATCAAGGCAAAAAAGCATAGCGCAGGGCCCTGAGCTTCCAAGCTCTCTCGTTCCCGTAGCTATGCAGAAGACGTTACTTCAGTAACGTCTGGCGCTAGCCAGGGTCCACACAGCTTTAATTCCCGTAGCTATGCAGAAGACGTTACTTCAGTAACGTCTGGTGCTAGCCAGGGGCCACACAGCTTTAATTCCCGTAGCTATGCAGAAGACGTTACTTCAGTAACGTCTGGCGCTAGCCAGGGTCCACACAGCTTTAATTCCCGTAGCTATGCAGAAGATGTTACTTCAGTAACGTCTGGCGCTAGCCAGGGTCCACACAGCTTTAATTTGGTGTTTGTTTGTTTGTGTGTTTGTGTCACGCCTGGCGGTAACCCGTATCTGTACCGTACCGTACCGTACCAGCAAAGACAGCTGGCCACAACTCGTACTTTTATTTGTTTGTGCCATCGACATGCCTGGCGCTATCCCGTACCTGTACCCTACCATCGAGAGTACGGTACCATCAAGAGAATGAGTATATATGCGAAGTATATCGGGGGAATGCATTCAGTGCAGTAACATTTTGTGTGGATTTGTGTGCGAGGCCGAGATCCCACTAGCAGGCTGGCTGGGCCGTCTGTCGACCAGCCCGGGAATGGCATGTAGGCCCATAGCATAATAATTATAACGTATGTACAGTCGTGTAGATGTATAGCAGGGAGTCATATTATGTAAACGGCTCCCTGCTGGATGGAAGATTTTCTGGAAAGAAATACGAAGTAGGGAGACTAGTAAATGCAATCAGATGGATGTTAGTTGCCGTCAGTATGATAATAATAATAAGAAGAAGAACGCCCGTGATCGGCAGAGTCAGCGCCGGGGCCAGGAAACGTCAGGACAGACATCCCGTCGACTTCAGACCGCCCGTGATCGGCAGAGTCAGCGCCGGTCCCATACCTTTGCAGCAGACGTTACTTCAGTAACTCATTGAAACGTTTTTGCAATACAATGATGTAGCTAATAAAAGGAAAAAGCATTTCCATCAGTTCTAACAACATGCACGACGAGCTAGGCGACAAAGCATAGCGCAGGGCCCTGAGCTTCCAAGCTCTCTCGTTTGGTATTTGTTTGTTTGTGTGTTTGTTTGTTTGTTTGTGTCACGTCTGGCGCTATCCGTATCTGACGGCAAAAAAGCATAGGATGTTATAAATTTTTCAATTCTCCTATTTTTTTAGGCATATCCTGGGATTCGAACCCGCACTATACAGCGCCTCACTGCAGCAGTTCAGTACCTGGCCACTTGGTTGAAGAAAGGGGGTTCGGGACAGTTAGGCCCAAAAATTTAATTTCAACATCAGCCCAATCTGACATCAGGTTTGAATAGGTACAGCCTTATATTTTCGCTTAGTAACATCAGTTTTTCAATTGCCCGAATAGGTCTTGCCAAAAACACAATTTTCCTTGATGACACAAAATAACATAAAATCCCAAAATTGATGAGAAATCGTCCATAACATCAGTTAGGACAGAAAATATGACCTAAAATTTTACAGACTGTTCGAGGTATTGACTAAGATGATATCAACACCGAAAAATGTACACTTTGGTTGACGATGGGTTCCAGGTCGTCATTTCCTGGAGAAGAACAAAAAGACGCAAAAAATGAAACTTTGAATATTTTTTGCAGCTTATTTTTGAGTTTGCCCCATATATGGATACTTCAAATACGTTCTATAAGTGGGTTGGAACAGGTTTACCGCGGCGAAAATAGGGGTCACCGTGCATATTCTGGAGAAAAATCCAAAAAACTGTCAAAATTTGCCTAAAATTGGTAAATTCACGTATCTATATTGCTTGTACTTCTCTGCTGCTGCTTTGGTCATAACTTATTGGATTTTTGGCTGTTAGGTGTTGCATAAACTCACTAGAGCCCTCGGCGTTCAGAACAATACAAGGATGGAATAGCTGAACTAGTAAATTTGCCGGAAAACCCTGGGTGCACGCATTATCGATAGGTACTTTTCTCCATGATTACTCTCCTGTTGGCACTTGGTTGTGATACATGTACATGTAGCTGTGATAGCGCTTAGCACAGCCCCATATCAAACTACAATGAAAGCTGACATGTTGGAACGAATCAGACAACATTGAGTCCTCTTGTTCTTCAACTATGCGAGCTAGAACGTGTCCCCACACTGGCAAAAATGATGGTATTTTACGGTGTGCACAAACAAGTGAAGCACTGTGCCACAGGGCGTTCCTTACAGTTGGGTTGCTGCTGGTTCTTCGCTAGGTGTTCAGCCACCGCTAATATAATCTTCCTTGAGACTGTCACCCGCTTCTTACCTCCGACTTGCTCCTTCATCAGTCTGGAAATGGCTGGCTCACCACTTCGTTTGTAGGACAAGACAAAGTGCTTCATCACCAACCCACTGGCAGCTGCCCGCACTGCAACTGATTTAGAGAAGCACGTTGCTTGGACCAACGGTTGAAGGGTGGCCAGCCGCTTTTGCTGATGTTCTGCAAACTCCATCGCCGAACATGCTGATGCAAAAGTGACAGAGTTCTACAGGATACTGGCATCAGGGCGAGCTTCGACAATTTCAGCTAGGGCCGCAACATCCGCAACAGCATCATGAGCAGCGAACTCATTCCCAACAATGAACTATAAATCAATCTGAGGCTGTAGCTTGGAAGCTCCGGTATCGCGGTTTAGGGATCAGAGTGTTCACCCAGCACAAAAATGCACACCATCGACACACACATCCGTGCACACATCCGTGCACACATACACACACACACACACACACACATGCATGCTCTCACACGCAATAGAACACACGCGCGCGTACACACACATACATTCACACACGTGTGCGTACCCACCCACATGCATGTGTACACTCATGTGCATGAGTGGAGATGCCCGCATACACATGTCACACCAACATGCCCTGGGAGCGGTCATGCACGTGTGTATAGTATGTGTGCGAGGGCACGTCCACATGAGCGCATATGCATGTGCATGCTCATACATGCGTATGGTGCACACATGCACAAACATGCAGGTCTATGCAAACACACACACACTCGCGGCCGCCGCGCATACAGTGTGCTCACACATTTCCATAGCCATAGGGTGGCAATGACTCGCAAATATCATGAATAAATCTTATGAGATTGAAAAACGCACTTACCCAAAGCAGCTTTGGTGTTGCTTGTGGAAGCACGGGGGCCAGGGCGTTGAGCAGTTACAGGGCTATCTGTAATGTATCTATAAAATTCTCCATCCCACACTGCTGACACGGAATGACAAGTACGCTGCCCAGGTCGTACCTCTTCTCTTCAACGCAATCAATGAGCGCCAGAGGTTTGCCACATCCAGGATTCTGGCACGTAGACAATCCCACAGCCAGATACCTGAGATATGATGAACGATTCGTCGACCGTGAAGAGGGGCACTGAACGACCTCTTCGCGGGAGTCGAATCCAGTGGCGTTAGTGGTGGAGATCGCCCTTTCCGTTTTTCAGGAACTCGATCGATCGTTTGAGTTTGCGAAGCGTCCCCGTCCTCGGCTTCTTGCATCGTCCAGTACGCAGAATGAGAGGCCGCGTCGTGGGTGACGGATTACTCTCCCGCGTCTTCATCTCCACGACACGTCGGCAGGAGAACCGAGCTATCCAAAAACCGCCAATGTCAAAACAAATCCGCAAGTCCACTAGTAGTGCCTAGTGGCTGAGCTTCTTCCTCAAATCTTGTCTCGACTCGAGCACGCGCTGCGAAGTCATGGTCAAATTGCTTATTTTTTTACTCGATTGTGCATGATCGCGTCCCATTTTTCCACTCCGAAAGGCATTATTTTTCAGAAAAAAATTCGGAAATCCAACATGGCGCTAACCGTCGCGAACCTCCTTCGACATCAATGTTGTATGCAATTCACAAGTCCTACCAGTAGTCACATCTGCCAAATACCTTGGCCTGCATTTTGACTCGGACATGAGTTGGACCACAATGGTGGACCATGTTGCTCGTCGTGTTGCCGGCAAAATTGCTGTCCTGCTGCGACATGCTTCCTCGCTGCCGTATCCATGCCGACTCACCTACTTCAGATCTATCGTTTTGCCTGAATTTTTGTATGCTTCTATTAGTTACTACCCGTATTTGACAGTTGCCCAGGAACAACGGCTACATAGGCTGTTCAAACGTGCCGCTCGGGCAGTCTGCAAGTCGCCACCGTGGACCAGTACTGCTCCCCTGCTAAATCGAATGCATGTATGTGATCTACAGGTTTCTGTGCACTTGAATATGTTGTGTTTCATCTGGCGATGTTTGCATGATGCATGTAGCACCCTGTTTGAGTCCTTTTTTGCTGTCGTGCCCTCAACTCGCACTCGGGGAGGCCAAAGCAACTTGCTTGTGGTCCCACCTGCTAGCACTGCTCGTTCTGCTAAGCGCCTAACGCACGCTGGAGCCATTATGTGGAATAGATTGCCACCAGCAGCAAAATGTTCAAATAGGTATTTGGATTTTAAATCTCAAGCCTTGCAGTATATATTATCAGCGACATAGGTTTTCCAATGCTTACTGGATTGATATCTGTTCGTTGCAACCAACCTTCCGTCATTTTTTCCTTTCTCTTTTTCTCTTGTATCTACTTTTTTTCTTCTTTTTTTCTCCACAATATCCTTTAACATGTTATTCACAGTGGGTCCAATGTTATTAGGCATTTTGCCTGTTTTGATTTCCACTATAAATAAAGTATACAACAACAACAACTATCGTCCTACATGCATTCCACCATACACTTCGCATTCATACCCATTCTTCCAAGTTGCTTCACGTTATTATCTTGCGTTTGAAAGCCCTATTTGAATATTGCGGGCAGCTGTATGTGGCCAGCTGTGTTTGATGGTACGTTACGGTACGGGAGACGGTGTCGTATTACCCTCGATCGTACCTGTCCCGTACCTATCCCCTACCGTACCGTGCCATCAAAGACGGCTAGCTGGCCACAATGCATATTATAGCAATAAAAACTGCTTTATGGCAGTTTTCTAAAAAAAGTGATTGTGTTCTAGTCCATGGACCCCGTCTAAAAAGTAAGAAATTAACGAAATGTGATAGCTGAAAATTAAAATTTCACACAAAACCTCACAATAATCACAACACTTGAAATGCTGCTTTCAACACTAAACTTGTACTGCACCAACAATTGGCAACATGCATGCATAGGAAAGAGGATCACGAGGGGAAAAGGTCTTCTGCATGTAGCTTTTCATTCTGTGTGTGATTATTGTGAGGTTTTGTGTGAAATTTTAATTTTCAGCTATCACATTTCGTTAATTTCTTACTTTTTAGACGGGGTCCATGGACTAGAACACAATAACTTTTTTTAGAAAACTGCCATAAAGCAGTTTTTATTGCTATAATTTCTTTTGTTTTTTCTGTCACCAATCAATGGAATGCCCTATTATGGCTATATCAATATGTAAATGATGGCCTTCATATCATATCAATACCATAATAATAATTATAATGATATTATACGCATTGATGTGCAAGCATTTTCTTGCAGAAAATGGCACTAGCATAATGCATGTTCTTCTGCGGGGAAACATGTGAGCAGTGGTGGTGATACTTTTTTTATACGGAGGTCATTCTGTGCATGTTGCTGTTGCAGAATTTCATGACTGTCATAAATTGTCTTGCCTTTCAGATTTCTCCACCCTCAATCAGATTTATTTGAGAAATGTAGCCATGCGCCAGGTGCGTGTCACAGATGTTTTTGTTGATTCTGTGTTTATAATGGTTTATAGTCATGGGTTATCGTGATAAGGTCATCCAGCATCATATTGAAACTGAAATCGTAATCCTGTTGATGTCGATACAACTTTTGGAAGTAGTTCAATGACTTCAAACTGTTAGTCCACGATTGTCTAAAACAACACAGCAAAGGAGGAACAATAAACATGTATTAAAATGTAAACGAATACATTGCTGAGTCCAAAACCTCGTTCCAACAACTACACTGATCCTGAGGAGAAAAGGGGCAAGGCTATGGTTGGAGGTACTGAGAGATAAACAAGGCACTCCACAATAATAAAATCTTACACATATTTTGGTGAGTATGAATGATATCCAGTCGAACCTCTTTAGGACAAACACCAAGGGAGCGATGGTATTTATTCTGTGAGCTTAGCCTATTTTATAACCAGAGAATACAAATATATCTCCAATAGACATACGGATAGATTTCTTCTACAGCGAAAGATTCTAAGCCACACCGACTCATTGACTCGTCTCGTATGAAACAATTGAGTCACTAGAGAGATTCTGCAAAACGAAAATGCGTACAAACTTTCGCTCTACATCATGAACTGCGAAACTTCGCACCTTTGGACGCGAAACTTGCAGGGAACGCGAAATGAACTGTCGTAGGAAATTTCGTGAGATCGGGTCATGGCGTAGACCCGGGTGCTCGAATCAGAAACGATTTGACAGGTGTGGAATTTCTCATCTGTAAATCTCAATAATGTCAGAATATACTTTTGGAGAGGCGATGGAACAGGGAAGAGAGTCTGGCTTGACCCACCCAGCAGGAATTCAGAACCTGGGTGCGCTACAACACAAGCTACAGTACGCAGTAAAATTGTCGTATTTCCTTCGGATTTTTTATTTGAAAATTGGGTGCTCGAATCAGAAACAGCGAACTCGTCAGATCGTCTCCGATTCAAGCACACGGGTCTACCATCGTCTACGCTTGGTGTGGCAGTTGAGGGCAGGGAGTAGTAACTTACTACTTCATTTTTGAGAGCAAGATGGTCAGTGGAGCCGCAGATTCAGCAGGTCTTTGGCAGCACCGTACAGGAGACCCATATCCTCGAATCAAGGACCCAGCAAAAAGTGGGTCGCGAGTATTTCAAAAAGCGTTTACCGGGCAGCGCTGAAATTTGGCATACCGTTAGCGGGCCGTATGTTGATGGTATTTGTGAAAACTAAACGAAATCGGAACAAGTTTAGGTACAATTTCAGGGTGTTTCTGTTTTGGTACCCTGTGTCTCATTCGAGCACCCGGGTCTACGTGCACTTGGCCCGCGCAAACTACGAAAATGTGCAGAACGCAAAGTTCGTGCAAAACTTCGTACACACTTTCGCAAGGACTGTCGCGAAACTTCGTTCGAATTTTCGTTTTGCAGAACCTCTCTACTGAAAATTTCTTTAGCAACATGACGGCAACTGAAACAGCAACAGAGAAAGTACGATACATGTACTCCACATTCTTACAGGTACTACAAACAGATTGCAGGTCGTAATTCTTGCTTTGGCGGCACGAAACTATATTTGGGGCAGTGCAATCTCGGCGGTACTCACAAATTAAACAGCCCCGACTTGAGTAGACAAATCCAATCATACAAGTACGAGATTTTCACGAGACGAGACTGCACCCATTGGCTTGCTTCGTATGAAACAAACAAGTTACTGAACCTCTCCACAATAGAGATTTCCCCTGATATGCGAATTTATTTTGCAAACTCGGTCAATTGGTACTTGAACCTTTCCCTCCAGATTGGGAACTGCCAACGATAGTATGCCACTGACCAGTGCCTTACTTGTAACGTACCAATGTAGAATCTACAATGAATATGAGTATTTCGACAACACATCTAACATAAGCCTTACCGTCAAGAAGTTGAACTCGCGTTCTTCGCACACTGTAGACAAGGCCAAAGAGATAAAAATGGATCTAAATCCGAATAAAATCAGCACACGTTTCCGTAAATGAAAGGTGAACATAAGCAAATGAATCGAAGGAAACCGGTCAACTTAGAGATCACCTGTCATCGAGTATTCCGTAAAAGGACGCCTCGCAGCTCGGCAGCAGAAAAGCAAAATTTAGAAAAGAGATCCTGTCAACTTTTCCATTATTTATTGCATTCCGCCCCAAAATCAGCACACTTTTCCTGAATGAAACAGTCAACACAAGCAAATGAATCAAAGGCAACTGGTCAACTCACCTGTCATTGAGTAATATTCCGCGAAAGGAGGTCTCAGCAGCGCCGAAACGAAATAAGCCAGGCCATGAGACGAAATATCCGAAACAGCTCATGCAAGAAGCAGTTCCAAAGAAGGAAGTAGTTAGTTCCTCGCGCATGCACATCCGAACACGGATCCGCGGACTGCATGCACTGAACACAATGTCTGCCGTGCACGTGCACAGCACACGGCTACCACGCGTTGGTAGATCTAATACCGAGCACCTTACGTAGAGACTTACGTAGCCTAAGTTTTTTTTTTTTTTTTTTTTTTTTTTTTTTTTTTTTGACAACTGTCGACACTGCATTTATTCGCACAGCAGAAAAGCAACCAACAGAAAATCACGGAGTCATAGCAAACAAAACAAGATCATCGGATAATAAAAAGTGTGGCTAGACACGGCTACTCCGCAAGAGTCTCAGTCACGCAACTGACAGTCGTTGACTGCCAGCACAACAGGAGTGGCAGCATCCAAACGACTGCGGTAGGGAGAAGCACGGTGACCACGGAGGCTCATGTTGCAGGATCTAACCAAAGCAAAGGAGACAAGAGAGCGGATCCAGGACATGACGGAGGAGTAGGGTTCATGCCGCTTCTCCGAAACCATATGGCCAAGACGCTTCAGGAAAGCGTGGGCTACCTTGCCGCACCCACCAGATGCACTGAATACCAGTGGGAGAAAGGAAGCATGCTCCACCTCCCTGACGCGTTCTTCGTAGGCCCTTCTCTTCTGCTGTTCGTGCTTGGCATAGGTGGACGCGGGAGTTGAGGAAGTGTTCGAGCGCGCATGAGGGTTAGTGAAATATCGAGCACCTTACGTAGAAACTTACGTAGCATAGCGATGTCGTTTTTTCTGCCATGTGAACACAATAATAGAAAAGCTGACAGGATCGCTTTTCTAAATTCAAATGCGAAGGACTAAAGGGACGCTGGTCTAGGAGGGCGGCAGTTTTTGCACCATGGCAACCAGGAGTGCGCGCACGCGACAGCCACCAGCGCAAAGCGGTGTAGGCTGCGGCGATCCGGAGAGCAGGGAGAGCGAATGAGACACTTCGCCGTGACCCAGGTGAGCGGCTGAGCGCATACATCTCGTAACTCAAAGACAGAGTCAGTGCAGAAGCGAAAAAAGCACTGTCTTGAATGAACAAGACGTTGGATTAGTTCCTGAAAGTCACTCTACTTGGATTGGTTGGAACTAGCTTCTTTGCTAACTGTAATGATTTTGTTGAGGAGCGGTTTGAATTCGTTACTTTTCACGACAGCCTGACGCCAGCCTGACTTCTGGCTTGCAGTAGAACTCTCCTTCCGATCCTGTCAAAGGTCTAAGATTTGAAAGAAAAATACTCCAACAGTGATATTATTATTCTATACATCGCTTGTGGAAGGAAAGGGCGAGTGCTGGCAATTGTTGTGTCATGTACTGACATAAGGAAGTCGTTTATTTTACAGACAGATGAGTGTAGATATAGTGAAGAGTCAGGGAGGCCATGCCCAGCAGAGCATGGTATCGTGCGTAGCACGGGGGTAGTGAGAGGTCACGTACCGTCTATACATGGCGACAGGCAGGGGAAGGACTATGCCGTGAATGGGTGAAAGGATAACATGATACAGGATAGGACATCTCCCCCTTTTTGAAAAAAAATTAAAGAGAGCAAAAACACAACAGCTGGGGAAAAAACTGTTATGGAGAAAAGGCAAGACAGATACATGTACGGGTTGTACATAGCCGGGCACATAGAACAGAACTATGCAATGTGCGGGAGAGCAATAGCAATAGCATGAAGCCAGAGAGAGTTATATGGTAGCGATCAATCTCTGCGGTGGCTGGATGTTGTTGCGAGCACGGAGAGTTGGCTGTGACGTAGGCACAGGCTGTTGTTGCGGGACTAGCGCGGCCGGTGGTACTGCTGGCACCGGTCCGGGAGGAGTCACTGGCTGGAGCAACTTCACTGCACGGCGGTTTCGGCGCAGAAGACCGGATGAGGTGGCGATGTTGTAGGAGCGATCGGTGAGTTGCTCAACCACTGTACCCTCGCGCTTGTCGTCGACCCACACTTTCGCTCCCAGTGGCAGAGGGGAGAGCGACTTTGCTGCGAAGCGTTGATCGAAGTGATCTTCTTGCCGATGCTTAGCCTCCTGCTCCTTGGCCCGGAGAGCGGTGATGTCTGGCCAGGAGGGTTGCAGGAGATCAGGTGGGCACGGAAGATTCGTGCGGAGCCTGCGGCCGTACAAGAGTTCGGCGGGCGAATAGCCGTTGGCCAGGGGTGTGGAGCGATACGCTAAGAGGGACTGCTGTAGATCACCTGGCGCACGGATGAGTCGTTTGGCAGTCTGCACAGCGCGTTCTGCTTCGCCGTTGCTTTGAGGGTGCTTCGGGCTGCTGGTCCGATGCGTGATGTTGCACGACGACATAAACTGTGCAAAGGCGTCGGAAGCGAACTGTGGCCCGTTATCGCTGACGAAGATGTCCGGATAGCCGTGGGCAGCAAATATGCTCTTCAGATGAGTAATGACGGCCCGTGACGTAGTCGATGAGAGACAAGCGACATCAATGTAACGGGAGAAATAGTCGACAGTAATCAGGTACTGGCGGCCGTCGACATCACAGAGATCCGATGCGATACGCTGCCACGGACGCTCGGGGAACGGAGTTGTCTGAAGAGGCTCTGGAGACTGATGACGCTGCTTGATACAGGTAGTGCACTTGGCGGCGTACGCCTCGATGTCGGCAGAGATACCTGGCCACCATGACGAGAAGCGGGCACGGGCTTTACTCTTCGTGGCACCTTGGTGACCATCGTGCAGCTTCTGGAGGATCTCAGGCTGTAGCACGGACGGAACAACCAGGCGAAAGCCGTGGCACAATACACCTTGCATGTGAGACAACTGGCCTCGCTCACGATGGAACGGCTTGATGTCGTCAGGGACGGTAGCAGGCCAGCCATGGATGACGTAGCGCATCACACTGGATAACACGGGATCTTCAGACGTAGCCTTGGCTAGGTCGGCGAGAACGGATGGACTTGTGAGATCTTCGGCAGTGGTTGATAAAACCATGCCGATGTCGTCTTGCAGAACGTTGTCAACTGATGCCGATGCTGGCGCTCGTGAAAGCGTGTCAGCCACCACCAGATCCTTGCCGGGAACGTGTATGGCTTGGACTTCGTACCGGAGGAAGCGGAGCAGCATTCGTTGGCATCGGATGGGGACCTTGTCCAGGTCTCTGGTGTTGATCAGTGGCACTAGCGGCTTGTGGTCCGTCTGCACGATGAACCTGGGAGCGCCGAAGAGGTACTGGTCTAACCTCTCGCACGTCCACACCGCTGCGAGGCATTCCTTTTCGATCTGCGCGTAGCCTTGTTCCGTCTTGGTCAGGGAACGGGAGGCGTAGGCTACTGGGCGCCAGTCGCCATCGTGCTTCTGGAGCAGAACACCACCAATGCCATAGCTGCTGGCATCGGCACTGACCATGATGGGACGCTTGGGGTCATAGTGCACTAAGCACGGGGCTGAAACGACGAGCTCTTTCAGCCGACGGAACGCGTCCTGCTGCGGGGAGTCCCAGAACCAATCAGTGTCGGTGTGCAGGAGCTGACGGAGGGGCGCTGAGATCGTAGCCAATTCCGGGATGAATCTGGCGACGTAGGTGAAGAGACCTAAGGCACGGCGAAGCTCAGGAACATTCGTAGGCTCCTTGAGGTCGTCAATGGCGGAGACTTTGCTGGGGTCGGGTTTCACACCGGACCCGCTGACGATGTGTCCCAGGTACTTGACTGACGACTGCTTGAGGTGGCATTTGTCGGGGTTCAGAGTGATGCCTGCGTCGGCAAGGACCTGGCGCGTTGTGTCCAGCCGGTGGTCGTGTTCAGCTTCGTTAGCGGCGTGGACCAGAACGTCGTCCATGAATACCTCGGAACCTTTGACGTGGGAGAGGAAGTCCTGCAGGCGTCGCTGGAAGATTTCCGGTGCAGAGGTTATACCGAATGGCATCCGGAGGAATCGGAACCGACCCACAGGCGTGATGAACGTGGTCAGCTTGGATGCAGACTCCGTGAGAGGCACTTGCCAGAAGCCGCTGTTGGCATCCAGCGTGGAAAAGACAGTAGATCCGGCGAGCCTAGCCAGTGTGTCCTCAACTGTCGGAAGAGGGAAGTGCTCGCGCTTCACGTTGTCGTTCAGCTTCTTTAGGTCTACGCAGATCCGTACGCGACCATTAGGTTTACGAACCGGCACCATAGGAGAGCACCAGTCAGAGGGACTCGTTTCCCGGACGATGATGCCCATTTCCTCCATACGTGCGAGCTCTTCTGTGACCTTGTCCTGTAGAGGCAGAGGCACACGGCGGGCAACACCACAGTGGTACGGCGTGGCGTCGTCCACGAGCTTGATATCAGCTGGGGGCCCAACCATACAACCGATGGGCTGTGCTGGCTTGCTGGTACACGATTCTGCTGCATCTAAACGCTGGATCAGGCGAAGTCGGAGGCAGTCTCTGCGACTCAACAGGTTGGTAGATCCAGGACCATCGATAACTACGATCTCCATAGAGAACAGTTCACTCTTGTGCATGGTGTCTGCAGTGAACTGACCCTTGATGGATAGAGGTGCACCAGATGGACCAAGGAGTTTGGTAGTGGATGGTGTGAGTACAGGGCGTTGTACGAGATTCTGATACGTGGAGTGCGTGATACATGATACATCTGCACCTGTGTCGATCTTGAATATCGACCATCTTGAATATCAAATTTGTCGAGCAAACAGGCAGACTTACTGACCAGGCGTCGCTGGACTGGGAAGGACTGGCGTTGGATGACAGCTCTGCAACACCACCCATGAATGGCGACGGGGACGCGAGCGATTCATCTTCGACAGCTCTGGCACCACGCGTGGTTGCTGGAGTGGAAAGACAGACGGCGGCGAAGTGGCCCTGCTTGCCGCATGAATTACACTTGCGACCAAACGCAGGACACGCACAACGGTTACTCTTGTGCGAACCAGCGTGGCCACACCACGGACATGTTGAAGCTGCAGTGCCGCTCTTCCTCTGCGTGGACGGCGTTGGTGCAGGCTTCGACGGAACGCCGCTGCGCTGGCGGCGACTCCTTGCATCTTGCTGCTTTCCTCCAAAGCGGGATGCAGCATTGACCTGCGGCCTGGCGGCTTGCGCTGCAACGTCTCCGGAAATTTTCTCGGCCTGCCTGGCCCTGAGAACTGCGTCCGTGAGGGTGAGTTTTGCGGGCTCAATCAGCTGCAACTCCTTGGCGACTTGACGATCCAGAATGTGAGCCACGAGGCGATCTCGAATTCTGTTGTCCTTCTGGTCACCAAAGTCACAGAACTTCGCTGCTGCGTGAAGTTTCCGAACAAATTCTTCCACGGACTCTCCTGGAAGATGGACGCACTGTTCGAAGATGGTCCTCTGGTGAAACACGTTCAATGCTGGCGTAAAGTAAGCGTCCAGCTTCGTCATGACCTTGTCATACTTGTCCTCGTCTCCAACGGTGTCGAATACCAGTTGATCGAAGACAGTTTCGGCGAGTAGAGCAACGTAGAGATTTGCACTTTCTCGTCTTTCGCGTTGAGCTCTGAGGCGAGGCGATATCTCGCAAACCGGCGTTTCCAAGCCGGCCAGGCATCTGGAATGGAGAAATCAAAGTCTGCAGGCGGCGCGAACTTGGCCATTTCTACTCGAAGTGTAGACCTGGTTGACTAACTTCTGACACCATGTTGTGTCATGTACTGACATAAGGAAGTCGTTTATTTTACAGACAGATGAGTGTAGATATAGTGAAGAGTCAGGGAGGCCATGCCCAGCGCAGCAGAGCATGGTATCGTGCGTAGCACGGGGGTAGTGAGAGGTCACGTACCGTCTATACATGGCGACAGGCAGGGGAAGGACTATGCCGTGAATGGGTGAAAGGATAACATGATACAGGATAGGACAGCAATCACTCAGTCTTCGCAAGTAGAGAATGTCCCTGCTGATAACCAGCTGAGAGACAGCTATTCTGTGCTGTGAAACGAAGGAACGATTCTTGAAGTGGAAGAACAATCGTACATGTACTAGATGTGCTGATCTACTTGTATGCAATGTCACCCACAGTGTGTACAAACCTGTAGGCTAAAGGCTAGTAAAGCCGGTGTGACACTGGGGTTTTCTGGATCTTCAAAGCACCAGAAGTAGTATGTGTACTATTGAAAGCGCCCATTCCGTCTTGGAGGTGTGCATCACATTGACATTGTGCATGCGGTCTTTTACTAGTACATGTGTTTGGTCAGAGTCTCATCTGTGTGTGTGTCTGTCTCTCTGTTTGCTTGTGTGTCGGTGTGTGTGTGTGTGCGCGTGCGCGCGCATATGTGCTTATATGTCTTCATGTGTGAGCAGTGTGTACTTTGAATGTGCCGTGCACAACTGTTTTGTGTGTGTATGCGCTTGCAATTGCCTTGCATGCGCTTTGAACATGTGTTCATGTACGTGCTCCGCAGGACTTGTGATTTTGCCTGACCTTTGATTGATTGATTGATTGATTGATTTTATTTTACTTCGCAAGTTCAAACGGGTTCCTGGCCCAGTTATATGAAAGCGAAGGATAGAATTTGCCAAAATCCTAATGAGCAACAGCATAGGCAATATTATCATAGAAGTGGAGTACTATGCGAGCGAGAATACTGAGAAGAAAGGAACATGTCAGAACCTGACGAAACACAACCTATTTCAGGCATACATAAGGAAGGCAGGCTAGCTTAAAATCTTGCAATCTGGATACGGTGCGCACCTCTCTAGGCAAACTGTTCCACAGCAATGCTCCTGCGGTGGCGAATCTCGTTTGGCCACACCGACTGCGAGCTGGCTGGCTGAGCAGACCATTGGCATGCTGATGGCGCGTACTTCTGCCGCTGCATGCTGCTGGTTTGAGAAGCTGGGCTAGAGCAAGGCTAGTGGAGTCATTTAGACAACGCCAGATGAAGATCAGGAGCTTTTGTTTGAAAAGTTCAGTGACGCGGTAAATCGAGTTGGCAGCCAGGAGGGGCTGCATCGCGGAACATGGCGGGCTGCCATCAATGCATCGGATCGCCCGGTTTTGCATGGCTAGCAGACGCTGAAGTTGGGTCACGCGGAGGGCTGCAGAGAAGCTGCAGGCACCATATATCATATCCGGCATGACAATAGCCTTTACATATACCTTGCGCGAGCTGCGGGAGAGGCATCGACGGGCTCGCCACAAGGCGCCTATCTTCCTCGCAACTTTGGTCACTATGGCGCTGACGTGTACATCCCAACTCAGGCGGTTGTCAAGAAAGACACCAAGATACCGCGCAGACTTCACTATCGGTAGAGAGGTATCGCAGCACACGATAGAGACCTCAGGCCCGGCATGTTGCGGTGAGATAGTCATTACCTGGCTTTTGGAGGCGTTTAAAATTAGGCCGCGTGACTTAAGCCATATGGCGAGATCAGTGACAGCTGAAGAGACGGATTTGGAGACTTCCCCAGCGGAAGCTTTTGAATCATACAGAGCAATGTCGTCTGCGAATTGCACGCTGGGTATTGGCGATGAGACCGATTTCACATCACGGGTGTAGACGTTAAAGAGAACAGGCCCCAAGACGGAGCCTTGGGGCACACCACAGGTGCAGTCAAGAGCACGACTTGTGGCCGAAGCGACTGTAACTTGCTGCCTGCGATCTGTCAGGTAATTCGCGAACCACTTCAGGGCGACACCAGAGATACCAACGTCAAAAAGGTCTTGGATGAGGATACCATGCCGGACTTTGTCAAAAGCCTTGGACATGTCGAGGAGGCACAGCCCAGTTACCAGACCACTGTCCTTCGCCTTCTGCAAGCTGTCCGTGAGAACACAGAGGGCATCCTCAGTGGAGCACTTCTTCCTGAAAGCAAACTGAGAATCAGGTAGGGCATTACTCAAGTCTAGATGGCGAACTAGCTGACGCTGCACCACTCTCTCCAACAGCTTTGAGACAACTGGAAGGAGGGAAACAGGGCGATAATTGGTGGGGACTGATGGGTCCCCGGTCTTGTAAAGCGGTACAACGGTCGCCAGCTTGAACGCCAAAGGAACCGTGCCAGTACGGAGGGAAGTGCAAAACAGTACTGCTAAAGAGTATGCCAATAAATCGGAACACTGCCGCAATAGCGAACCCGGTATGCCGTCACTTCCCGTAGCTTTGCGAGCATCTACCTTTGAAACCAATTGGACTGCCTGCCCTGGCAAGGGACTCTTATTGCCTAGCTTCTTGTTATGGCGGCATCAACAGTAGCACGTAACGCCACTCGACCTGTCGTTGCTTCACAGCTGCTGCTTTCTTGCTCCCGCTGTATCAGTTCGGCGTATTGCCCAGCTGCACCGTGTAGCCGTGTTGTGAAACAGCATACCGGTGCTCCCTGCTCAGTAGCTGTTGTCAGTACCAGGAACTTACTTGGTGAGTGTAGCGGACACAGGTAGTGGCGAGTACACTGCGTCGCTGGTGACACACCGTCACTGGCAATGCCCCGCGTCACGCAGTGCAGCGCGTCACTATTCCGCTCCACCACGTGTCACAAACGCAGCGTTGCAAGGGCTGCTAGCGCAAGTGCAGCGTCTCCAGCATGCTAGCAGGAACAGCGCAGCAACAGTGGCGGAGCACTGAGCCCGGAGCAGAGGTCCCGATTGGCTTCCGCTTGTCATATGCTGTGCGCTGCGATCGGGTCGTTGCTCAGCACCATTTTAGAGGGTTTGGAAACGTGCCTCTAATCACGCGTACAGCAGACAATGTTCTTTTAACAACTAACTCCCAGTATCGAGTCAGCGAGAATCGGTATATTGCTCACAGGAAATGGCAAGGAGATAGTCCAACGAAGGAAGAATTCTACGTGCAGAGACAAACCACAAACTACTGCCAGAAGTCCAGAAGTGGAAAAAGCGAGAAGAAGAAAGCCTGAGCCGACTTTCAATGCCCGAGCTAGATCCTCGTAAAGGATACTTGGTGGAACAACAACAAAACACATGTATACAAATATGGTAGAGTACATAAGCATGTAGCAGAGTTCGCAGGAAGTGGTACATCTGCGCAACGTTCCGAGGGTCATGCGTAGCATGGTACTCTACGTAGCCGACAATGGCAACATGATAAAGGCTACATCCTGTAAACAAAATGTTGCCGCGCAGAAGCTTGAGAAATGTACAAAATTACGAAATCGCGGAACGAAAGATAAATCGCAAGAAATCCGTGCAGGCACTACAGATACTCCCCCGCCAGTGTACAAGCAGTAGCGGGACACGATAAGAAAGGGAAAGACACGGAAAAGGAAAAGCCGAGAAAACATTAAACAGAAAAATGAACGCGCCGAACAAATGGTTTAGCAGCAGCAGAAAGGGGAGTGCCAGGAACAGCAATGGAAGAAGCAACCGCAGCACTGAGACTGGCAGCTCCATACGCGGGTTTCACGCGGTCAATGGAGATAGTGTCCTCTCGACCATTCAACTCAACCACCAGAGACTTGGCCGAACGGGAAAGAACACGATGAGGACCGGTATATGGAGCTTGGAGTGGCTGACGGTGTCCATCAACGCGGACGTAAACATGAGTGCATGTGGAGAGGTCAGCACTGACAAAAGGGACCGGTCGGGCCTGAAGGCGAGTGTCAACCTGAGCTGGTCGGATAGAAGACATCGTGTCCCGAAGACGCGCAACATATTCAGCAGTAGGCACCCAGTCGTCGTTGGGAGTGGGAGCGAGGAAGTCGCCTGGGAGACGGAGCGTTGAACCATAAACGAGCTCGGCAGAGCTGCAGCCGAGATCAGTCCGGAGAGATGACCGGATACCGAGGAGAACGAGAGGCAGTGCAGCGACTCACTGGTGCGGCTGTGGTTGCGCTTTGATGGCGGCCTTCAGTTGGCGGTGGAAGCGCTCGACTAAGCCGTTAGCCTGCGGATGATAGGCAGTAGTACGACAGCGATTAGTACCAAGAAGATGCATTAGCTGCTGGAAGAGAGCCGATTCGAAATTCGAACCACGGTCAGTCGTGATGACAGACGGCACGCCAAAACGAGCAACCCATGTCGACACGAATGCCATGGCAGTGGTCTCTGCGGTAGCATCGGTAATGGGCACGGCTTCGGACCAACGGGTGAAGCGATCGACACAGGTCAATAAGTAGCGGAAGCCCTTGCAAGCCGGTAGCGGGCCGACCAAATCAATGTGAATATGGGCGAACCGTTGATCCGGAGGAAGGAAACGGGCGAGTGGGCTCCGTGTATGGCGGTGAACCTTGGTCCGTTGGCACTCGGGGCAAGTACGAACCCAGTGCTGGATATCACGCTGCATGTGTCGCCAAATGTAACGCTGAGCAATCAGGCGGCGGCTGGCTTTGATGCCGGGATGTGAGAGCCCATGCAGGGAGTCGAACACCTGGCGACGGAAGGCCACAGGCACGTACGGACGTGGTGTGCCAGTTGAAGTGTCACACACCACTGGACGGCTGGACTCGGGAACGGTGACATCCTGGAATTGCAGAGTGGTATCTGAAGCAGAACGGAGACGCTGTAGGTCAAGGTCCGTGGTTTGCGCAGCAGTGAACGCGTCATAGTCCAGTGGCCGGACGAAGAGGGAGTCCACTGAGATGGAACGGGACAGAGCATCAGCAACACAGTTTTCGGTGCCGGAGATGTGCCGGAGATCAGTGGTGAATTCGCTGATGTAAGCCAAGTGCCGGCATTCGCGGGGTGAGCGCGTTGGCGAATGTACACGTATCACATAGATCAAGGGCTTGTGGTCCGTGAGGATGAAGAACTCCCGACCCTCGAGACAATGCCGAAAGTGCCGAACGGCATGATACATCGCGAGCAGCTCACGCCCGAAGGTGCTGTACCGCGTCTCAGCAGGCTGGAGAATACGGCTGGAGAATGCTAGGGGCTGCCATGTGTCGTCTACCTGTTGTTGGAGGACGGCGCCAATGGCAACATCCGATGCGTCAACGGCAAGGCTGAGGGGAGCATCAGCAACGGGATGAATGAGTAGCGTCGCCTGTGCTACAGCGTCCTTGGTGGCCTGAAAGGCGAAGAGTGCCTCAGGAGAGAAGCTGAGTGCAGCGTTGGCGGGCTTGGCCGAGCGAAGTAGCAAGCAGAGAGGTTGAGTCAGCGCTGCGCAGTGTGGGACAAATCGTCTGTAGAAGTTCACAAAGCCGAGGAACCTCCGGAGTTGACGAACAGAGGTAGGCTGCTCAAATGCTTGAATAGCAGCAACACGATCGGGCAGCGGAGCGATGCCAGCCGGAGAGACATGATGCCCGAGGAAGTTGAGACTCGACTTGGCAAACTCACACTTGTGCGGCTGAATGAACAGGCCGTGCTCTGAGAGACGCTGAAATAGCTTTCGGAGATGTACACGATGTTCGTCGAGAGAATGACTGGCGATTAGGAGATCGTCAATGTAGCCGTAAACGAACGGCAAACCGCGGAGGACTTGGTCAAGGAAGCGCTGAAAACTCTGTGCCGCATTACGCAGGCCGAATGGCATCCGAAGATACTCGAACAGGCCGAATGGCGTTGTGATGGCAGTTTTCGCGATGTCGTTAGGATGAACGGGCACTTGATGGTATGCCTTGACCAGGTCGAGCTTGCTGAAGACCGTGCAGCCAGCAAGGTTAGCGGCGAAATCGTGAAGGTGGGGAATCGGGTAGCGATCAGGCTCAGTGACGGCGTTCAGGGCGCGATAATCGCCACAGGGGCGCCAATCTCCGGACTTCTTCTGAACCATGTGCAGAGGAGAAGCCCAAGGACTAGATGACGGCTGGATGATACCCTGTTGGAGCAGAACGTCAAACTCAGCGCGAGCAGCTGTGAGCTTGGCTGGTGACAGACGACGGGGGCGAGCAAACTGAGGTGGGCCGTGGGTGGTAATCACATGCTGAATGCTGTGCTTTACGGAGCCCAGAGCAATATTGGCCTGTGGCAGCAACTCAGGAAAGTCACGTAGAACAGCAGTGCCCAGAGAGTCAGTAGCAGGCGTAGCGAGGACAGGACTGATGGGCACAGTAGAGTCAAGGAGACCAGCAGAGGAAAGTTTGGTCCGGGAATCATGCAGACAACGATGCTCCAGGTCGACATGTAGGCCGTGGTGGGCTAGGAAGTCTGTCCCCAGGATAGGCGAGGTGACGTCTGCAACGACGAAAGTCCACGTGAAGTTACGTCGGAGGCCGAGCGTGAGCGAAAGCGAACGTTCACCAAAGGTGCGAATAGGTGTGCCATTAGCAGCCTGGAGCTGCACCACCGATGGCGGGCTGGGCTTGTCACTAGCACGGGGTGGGATGACACTCACTGCCGCACCCGTGTCAATCAGGTACGACAGGGTCGTGGCGGGATCGCGGATGAACAGCAGACGGCCGGGAGCAATGGATGAGCCAGGGGTGATGGCCGCCTTCACTGCCTGGCTCCCCTGTTTTCCGACTGGGAATCCGTCTGCCATGTGCACCCCGGTCTGCAGTTGCGGGCGCGAGTGCCGAACTTGTCATGGTAAAAACACAAGCCTCTCTTGTCTTGGGCCTAGTCTTGGGCTACCACTCCGAGATGCAGAGCGGCTAGCAGAGCGGCTAGACGACCGCGAACGTGACAGGCGGTCAACGGCGGCAGTGAGCGCAGCAACTTGTGCGCGCAACTCGCTCATATCATCACTAGCCGCGGTGGCAGGCACTGGGGCGGAAGCCGGCATATTGGCAACTGTGGCTGGCCTGACCGAGGGAGGAGACACCTCCATAATGCGGTCCGCCATCTCCGCAACTTGAGCCAACGGTAGTGTGGCGGTCGAGGAGGCCAACACCATCTGGATGCCGGATGGCAAACGCTGAATGAAGAGCTCCCGAAGTAAGTTTGCATCCATTGGTGCGTTGCTCAACAATTGCTGCATGCGGCGCAGCAGCTGGCTGGGTGTCCGGTCGCCCAGCTCCTCCTGCGTCAGTAGCTGGCGTAGACGCTGCTGCTGGGAGGTCTCCGTGCGACGGATCAGAGTCGCCTTCAACGCGTCGTAGCACTGTTGAGCCGGTGGAGACAGGATGAGGTCACGGACCTCGACAGCGACCTCGGGCTCTAGGGCGCCGACGACATACTCGAACCGGGTGGTTTGCCGTGTAATGGCTCGTGTGGCGAAAACTGCCTCCACCTGTGCGAACCACAGGGCAGGGTCCTTGGACCAGAAAGGCGGCAGCTTGAGGCTCACAGCATTCGTTGGAGCCAGTAGAGCGCTGGCCGTAGGTGGTCGCGATGCAGCACGATGACTGGCAAGTAATGCGGCACTCGACGGAGCGGGGGTCTGCAGGGCCACAGATGGGGCGGCACTAGTGGCAGCAGACGGAGTGTTGCCGGTGGCGGGCGCTGGCTGGAATAACGGCGACGAACTAACGTCCAGCGGTATAGACATTGTGAAACAGACTCGACGAAGGCTCGGGAGACTGAAGAACGTTCAGGGTCACCAATTTAGAGGGTTTGGAAACGTGCCTCTAATCACGCGTACAGCAGACAATGTTCTTTTAACAACTAACTCCCAGTATCGAGTCAGCGAGAATCGGTATATTGCTCACAGGAAATGGCAAGGAGATAGTCCAACGAAGGAAGAATTCTACGTGCAGAGACAAACCACAAACTACTGCCAGAAGTCCAGAAGTGGAAAAAGCGAGAAGAAGAAAGCCTGAGCCGACTTTCAATGCCCGAGCTAGATCCTCGTAAAGGATACTTGGTGGAACAACAACAAAACACATGTATACAAATATGGTAGAGTACATAAGCATGTAGCAGAGTTCGCAGGAAGTGGTACATCTGCGCAACGTTCCGAGGGTCATGCGTAGCATGGTACTCTACGTAGCCGACAATGGCAACATGATAAAGGCTACATCCTGTAAACAAAATGTTGCCGCGCAGAAGCTTGAGAAATGTACAAAATTACGAAATCGCGGAACGAAAGATAAATCGCAAGAAATCCGTGCAGGCACTACACCATCCCTTACTTGTTGTAGCAATGTTCCCGCTACAATACTTACCCGGGTGTAGCCAGCAATGGACTGCGATCTAGTGTATCCATATTCTCCACGTGTACATTGGTGCTTGATGACATCATCAAGTCACTGCTTACGTCATCGAATACTAGGAGAGATTTCGCACAGGCTGTGTCAGCACTTGAAAAGTTGAAGAACATTCAGAGCTGCTCAGGGATCAAGCGCAGCTTTTTAAAGTCATCTACGCTGTCGTGCAAGTGGACAAGACTGGCGACCTGATCGTTGATCATACTCAGTTTCCGGATTTGAATTTGTTTGATGATATGTGCAATTCATTTTTCCGCACAAGAGGCTTTACTAGTACTTACCTGCGGAGGCATTGGTTGTGAGAGTTACCACCTCACCCTCGCAGTTTGGCGCTGCATCCCCTCTGAGATGAACGGCTGCTGAAAATGTTATTGCGTCTGCGTTGTTGTGACTGCTTTTGCTACGCTGCCTGCTCTTCTTGGCATTGCTGCTGCTACGAGTACGAGTTCGTACTGCAGTCTTCTGTCTTGGCAATTACTGCACTAATAAATAATATTGAAGTAATAATATTCACTGGTACAGTGGTAAGGGGCCGTCCGAGGTTACCAATAATATTTTCAAAACGAAATGTTTTCGTTTGTGGGTGGGTGGGTTTGATGGAGTTTCGTTTTGAAAATAATTATTGAATGCTGATGGAGAATGCCCAGTCACTTCTGGGTGTCGAAAATTGACATCAATATTTTATTGGAATTCGTTTTACCTGCAGAAAAGGTGGGTGGGTGGGTGGGGGCTGAAAAATACTAAAACTTTTCGTTTTGTAAAAACAATCGGTAACCCCGAAAAAGACATCATAGTCCGTGAGCCAAATCTCAGAATCGGCCGTTTTAGCATCGACCGTTGCACCCAGAGAGGGACAAATCGTCCTTCAGCACACCGCTTCACGATGGTATCCTGAAGCGATTTCCACTTGTTGGACAGTTCGAAACTGATCCAGGGAGGTCACAGAAGACGCCAAACATCCAACTTTGCTCACTGACAGCAGCGGCCATTTTCGCCTTCTTCGCTTGATTTTTTTGCGCTTGTTCACGGATTCTCATTTTTTGAAGCCATGAGCAGATACCACGAGTGCACATAACGCGGAAACCAGTGCACAAAACTAGATTCGAATTTTTTTGCCGCTGAGAATTATGAATCGGGATGCAAACCCGCGATATTCATGTTAAAACAAAATGGCGTCACGATTTATTGAAAGTGGTATAGTGGTATAGTTGGTGGTACGAGTGTTCAAAACCATTTGGACTTCATACTGTTCGTCTTCTTTTTGACATGCTCTCTTTCCATCGTCCTTAGCTTTTGTTTGTTGAGAGCTGTTTTGGCTTTCTCCTATACCTCTGGGGGATGCCAAGTGATGGTTTTGAGAGGCTGGTGATGGCTGTGAGCGAGAGTTTGCCGATCGGCGTCGTCCTCGCTAGCCATGAAAATACTAGTTACTGCGCACCTGGCAGATATCACAACACGTCGGAGCGTCCAGGAGCAAAGGAATCTTGGGTTTTCACTGGAATCTAGTTCCTCCAGCATCGTGTAGCCCACCGTCGGTGAATGGCGGTCCAGAAAGGTCGAACCTGGTCTTCTGCAGCATCTCGCAGTCCTGCGAGGCACACTGAATACGCCTCTCATGTATTCTACAAATAAAAATCACGAAGTAGTGGACTTTACAGTGATGAGTCTATCCTGTATGCTGCAAAAGACGCAGGAAATGTGACAGGTGTCTGTACACTCAGTGACTGGACGCCAACACCCCAGTCTTCTCCTGCAGGATCTGTTTGACATTGACATTATGCAGTAGGTCGGCATTGACCTGGTTTGGCAGCTATCGTAATAGTATCTGCCTGGTTGGATGTAGCAGGTTGGTGTTTGCTCGTCGTCCAGTCCGGAATTTTCTTGTAACTCACGGTGGAGTACGCGCAGGGTTTGTGATCATCCCTGTTCACTTCAATATTATCAAACACAACGTTCCCTTTGTCACTCATCTTATCCTGAGTACTGAATTTGCTGATAATATTGCACCACACTTGTCACAACCTACCGCCACTGCTGGCGGTGGCGACTGGTTCGTCAATGGCGGTGACCAGGCTGACTGGCTAGCTTCGAGACAGCGGCCTCGTTGTCAACCCCGCGGCAGCCTAAAGGTTGATTTTATCGATCCAGCCTCAGCGCCATGTTGACGATGCCCTAGTGACTGTGTGTCATGGATTGCCTTGCCATCAGCGGTCATTGCCGTCCACCTTGGTGCAGCCCTCAACAACTGGCTCAGCCCATGGGAGTCTCAAGTGGACAAAGTTGTTGCCAAAGTAGCTCAGAAGATTGGTGCATCGTGGTGTAGGTGAGCACATAACTAGGACTTCCCAGCGCCTATTTGTCCAGGCTGCGATACTATGTGACATGCTGTACTGCACATTCTTTTCAGCACTGCAAGGCCGGCAGCTGGACCGACTGCAGGGGCCGCGCACATGCAGGCCGCCTGTTGCCAGTGCAGCATTCTGGAACGTTCCTTCCTTCTGAGATCCGTGGAATAATAACTTTCTTTGCTTCAAAGCAAGTTGCTTACCTTTCTGTTGTGCTCCCAGTGTCCTTACAACAATAACCTACAGCAATGTTTCATTTTCCTTTCCATTCCCCAACCAATGAATACTACGACGTCGATTCTATTTCTGAATACTTTAGTGTTTGCCCGCGCACGCACGTGTGTGTGTGTGTGTATACCTCACTCGCCACTCGAAGTTCTGTTCCCCATCACTGGAACACTGCCTGTTCTTTCAGGACCTGCCATCATCTGCGGATGGGCATTCAATGATTGTATTGTGTGTGTGTTTCATTCAGAATCAGATCCGCTATCGTTGCTATAAGAGAAAATCTGTGGGTTCACATCCAGTGCATTTGTAGATTTGCGTGCTTTTCTTGCCACGGGCGCATACATGGGACATTGTGTGTGTGTGTGTGTGTGTGTGTGCGTCTGTGTGTATGGGGATATTGTCTGTATCGGCTTTTGGTACTAATGTTCAGGTCTGTGCTTGCATGTGTGAACATGAAATTGTTCGGTTCTGTGCATGCTATTGCTATGTTGTATATTGTTGTATGTATGTGTGCATTTCCACGAACAGTGTAGATGAGCGTGGAGAGTGCATTCATCCCTCATCAACCACTTCCCCTTGGGCTTACGAGAGTTTTTTCTGCGTACCTCTCATTTTTGTTTGTTTCTCTCTGATACTGTATTGATGCCGGTACCTGTACCTCCTCTATCTGCAGTCGCCTTTAACCTTCGGTCAAGTTAACGTTTATTGTGCTCTATTTATCGTGCGAATCAAAATAAACAATAATAACACAAGTCGTGCTAGAGTGACGACATGTGCGTGTAGTAGGGTTGATGCGATGGGACGTTATAATTAGGTGGAACAGAACACACATTGGGCAGATTGATTGGGCATCATTGATTGTGCTCAGTCTAAACAGTGGCATAATAATTATCTCCAGTGACAGACTGTAGCGGCTAGCCTCCAATGGGTAGCTGGCACTAGTCGCTCCTGCTTGTTTGACAGGTGCCGTCAGAACCCCTGTTGTGTCATGCTATAGATGCACATGCCCTATTCTGGGGCATACTGAGGTGCTTTGATTTTGTTGACTGCATGTAGACAGCATCCAATACTGGCAATAGTAGTACTCGTAGACCTTGGCTCTTTGTAGGTCAACCACCATCGCATGGATCGATCGGTGACTATGCACTTGGAGGTTGGAATAGCCCGCGCTGAACAGATCTTGCCATGGCCCAGGGAGTGAACTCGCTTACTCGACTATCCCGGTTTTACTTAACCAGCATGAGTGGTGCAATTTGTCCATACCATGTTGCGAGCTCACAGTTGTTTGGGCAGGTTTTGAGCTGCACCACGAAACAAAGCGAAATAACGGCGTGACTTTAGAGCAAGGAAGCGGCGAGACAGGACGAGACAGGCAGTAGAGATGTGTTCACAGCACGAGCAACCTCTCAAACCCTGCCGGTACTCCACAGTTACAAGAAAATGTCGGACTGGACGACGCGCCAATGCAAACCTGCTACATCCACCCAGGCAGATAGCTGCCAAACCAGACCAATGTCGACCCACTGCATAGCGGTATGTCAATGTCAAAGTTGACAAACAGATCCTGCAGGAGAAGACTGGGATGATATTGGCGTCCAGTGTACAGACACCAGTCACATTTCCTGCGTCTTTTGCAGCATACAGGATAGACTCATCACTGTAAAGTCCACTACTTCGTGATTTTTATTTGTAGAATACATGACAGGCGTATTCAGTGTGCCTCGCAGGACTGCGAGATGCTGCAGAAGACCAGGTTCGACCTTTCTGGACCGCCATTCACCGACGGTGGGCTACACGATGCTGGAGGAACTAGATTCCAGTGAAAACCCAAGATTCCTTTGCTCCTGGACGCTCCGACGTGTTGTGATATCTGCCAGGTGCGCAGTAACTAGTATTTTCATCGCTATAGCGAGGACGACGCCGATCGGCAAACTCTCGCTCACAGCCATCACCAGCCTCTCAAAACCATCACTTGGCATCCCCCAGAGATATAGCTAGGAGAAAGCCAAAACAGCTCTCAACAAACAAAAGCTAAGGACGATGGAAAGAGAGCATGTCAAAAAGAAGACGAACAGTATGAAGTTCAAATGGGTTTGAACACTCGTAGACCCGGGTGCTCGAATCAGAAACGATTTGACAGGTGTGGAATTTCTCATCTGTAAATCTCAATAATGTCAGAATATACTTTTGGAGAGGCGATGGAACAGGGAAGAGAGTCTGGCTTGACCCACCCAGCAGGAATTCAGAACCTGGGTGCGCTACAACACAAGCTACAGTACGCAGTAAAATTGTCGTATTTCCTTCGGATTTTTTATTTGAAAATTGGGTGCTCGAATCAGAAACAGCGAACTCGTCAGATCGTCTCCGATTCAAGCACACGGGTCTACCATCGTCTACGCTTGGTGTGGCAGTTGAGGGCAGGGAGTAGTAACTTACTACTTTATTTTTGAGAGCAAGATGGTCAGTGGAGCCGCAGATTCAGCAGGTCTTTGGCAACACCGTACAGGAGACCCATATCCTCGAATCAAGGACCCAGCAAAAAGTGGGTCGCGAGTATTTCAAAAAGCGTTTACCGGGCAGCGCTGAAATTTGGCATACCGTTAGCGGGCCGTATGTTGATGGTATTTGCGAAAACTAAACGAAATCGGAACAAGTTTAGGTACAATTTCAGGGTGTTTCTGTTTTGGTACCCTGTGTCTCATTCGAGCACCCGGGTCTACCACCAACTATACCACTTTCCATAAATCGTGACGCCATTTTGTTTTAACACGCATACGGTCCACTGCATGCAGCAAAGTCACTACTGTTTGTAGTTACAATGCAATCGTTCAGAACTGACTTCCAAGAATGTCCTAAATATCTCTCGATATATTTGTTCACCACTTCCTAGGCCAATAAGGCAATAGGCGTAGTAGACTGTAGTGAGTAACCTTCTGGAGCAAATGACGACTGCCCCGAGCATGAAGTACAGGTTCCTGCACGAGTACGAGGCCAGTACCGCGGAATCCAGCCCGCGCCGCGATAGCGGCAAAGTCTGGATGAACAGCGGTACTGGCCGAGTATGAGTGACTGGAACGTGTTTCCCGTGTGCACCCAAGCCAAATAAAGAGATACATGACAGACACACCTGCATTGTGTTTTGTGATTGTTTTCTGGTACAGTTTTTTGTAGTAGTCCATAGTGCTTTTTTTCTCGCGCGGCCATTGACATTGTCGACTGGGCATCGGGCATTCTGGCTGTTCTGTTCCTACGGATTTTTCCCACTACACGTCTTGATCGGAAACCTCGGCAAATTGCGCGGATCCTGCAGGTTGCTGAGCATTGCGCGCTTTGGTTGAGGCTCATCCGGCTCGTCCAAGATCTCCTTCGCGAGCGACTCCGCAATAAAAGTTTCAGTCTCTTCCTCAACTTTTCGGAGGAGCTCATTCGCATCGCCAATATCGTTCAACAAAGGGGCTTCTTTTCTCCCAGTTCCAGATCAAATGTTGGAGCGCCATGATGACAGTTGTGGTTGCAAACAGTCGCTCTTCTGCTTTAGTTATTTTATTAGTAACCAATGAAACTTGAAAGACCTTGAAGTAGAGTCAGTCCAGTGGCTACTGCCCGGCGACGGCCAGTTGAATCCGTTCCTGCCCGTCGTCAAGTGACGACGGGCAGTGGAATCCGTTCCTGCCCGTCGTCACTTGACGACGGGCAGTGGAATCCGTTCCTGCCCGTCGTCACTTGACGACGGGCAGTGGATCCAGTTCCATCACCTTTGAGCAGGCAGGACCGCGCTTTCCAGCCCGCGCTGTTTGATCTGTCATTGGTCAACTCCAAGGCGACAATCACGTGACATACGGGAACTTCTTTTCATCCTGTTCAAGGTCAACAGTCCGTGCGCCAGATTCAAAAAAGTCGTCTAAAAGTTGGCTTTTCATTTTCCGCACTGGGCAGTATGCGGGTACTTCTTGAGTCGCGTTCTCAATGGTGGACAATTTTGGAAAATGGTTTTGTGTCTATGGCTCGTTTGTTTTGGCATTTTGCTACCTGTGTGGTGAGCCTAAAAATTGCGCTTAGCCGTGGCAACGCAATGGTGTATTCCGTTTTTCAGCCAGATGACTTGTTTCGCTGTGGTCCGGCATCTTCCTAGATTCTCAGCCGTCGTCGAATTTGAGTATTTTCGAAACATTTTTTAGGGTGCAGGCGTGGGGCAAGGCTTTCACTCCCAGCCAATGGCACCATTTGGCATAACTCAGCCCTATGAACACGTCACCAGGCCCTCGTTAGTGTCCAGCCCATATTTCCAAAAAATGGACTGGACTTGAAACTTGAGTATACAGACAGTACTATGCATTATCCACGTAATGACCGTATGCAATAACTTTCGCAAGCTACACGACAAGGACTCGCTGCAGAATAACAATCATAATGATATTCACACCATATGCCATTGTGGTGCACCGTGATACCAATGACAGTATATTTATCGGTGATCAATTGCCTACTGGGTCGCTCCGTTGCCGAGAACGTAAACTTTGCGGACTGTGGAATGACCCGCGACACCGCCAACTGCTGAAAGAGCTGACTGATACGGTACCTAGCAAGTTAACTGGATAATGCTTATCTTCAACAAAACCAGGACATAAAACAGTGCTATGATAAACTACCTCCAGTCACCGGAAACAAATACAGTGCATTACGCATATGGATAGAGATTGCACTAGTACATGTATAATTGTATACCAAACTTAGAGTAAGAAAACAAGTTATCGGGTCTATACCATCAGAGTTGGCAGCTATATGTATTGGATTCTCCTGGTGTGCAGAATGATGCTGGCGGCGCGGTTCATATCCACTGTTGGCTTGCTGTCGGCAGTACCTTCACTATCTCACGTCTAAGGCGTTCTATAGTCTGCATGACTTGGATCACAACGCCATAGTTATCCACACGAGAATGGTAATAAATCCAGATCACTAAGGCCTTCTTCATTGCAGTTGGCGCAATACGTTCACGGGATCGCGTCTCCGACCTCCAAATTGTAATTATAGCTGGCTAGTCTGTTGTTTATTGGCAGACAAGAATTGCGATGCTTCTTCGAAAGAGGCAGTTTAGCGATGTCTGTCCATGACATATTCCGCATTGCTGTGTGTGGAAGGAAAGGTGCAACAACATTAGATTGCTGCTGGCCATAGACATCAAACTGCAACATCTGGGCTTCAGCTGTCACAGGTCCATTGACAGAGAGACTGCCGCATATTGCACATACTGCAAACTATTGACTTCATGCCATCGCCTCATGGATCAGAAGTCACCACACTGAAAGAAGAACAGCAGAGGAAAACAGAACTGATGCAGTTAATTGATGCAGTTAATTGGCAGCAACAAATTTACTCCTTCATTTCATTCGACGAATTTGAGTCGTGCAATGCAAGAAAAAAGTCAGAGAGCAGGATCTAGGAGAGGGCATGCACCAGTGCTGTTGTGCCTATAATAATTAGATGCTCTAAAAGGATTGGTAGATGCTCACTCGGAGTGGTGTTTGAAAAGTAACACAACAGGTCATGACGATTTAGAGCATGCTCAATTGTCTCTTCTCATAAAATCACAATATTGCCTGTGCGTGGTTTATTTCGGGTGCAATTGTGGGGCACATAGGTATCACTCTAATTTCTCGTGCATTCGAAAGATAAAGCTTTGGTCTATCACCCCACAAAGCGGCTTTAGTGTCCGCGATGGGTAAATGCCTTACCTGGTGTGAAATTGGTGACCATATTCCTCGTTTCAGCAATTACAAAAATGAGACATTCGTCCTTGGTGGCTACTCACGAACTGCAAGCTCCAAAATAATTTTCCAGGGTACGGCCATAGGTGTCTACATCACTCCGAGCCATCTCTCCAGTGTAGGAAAGGTCTCCTGACGAGACTAGAAGGGCTCTAAGCAGCAAATTTCATCGAAATATTCACCATTCGGAGATAGGCGAAATCAACAGAAAACAAGCCCGCAGGTGCGGCGCCTTGGAGGCTACGATTCCCGCGAGAAAATGAAAATCGGTCTCTCAAGGGCCTTGGCGCACGGACTGGTCAAATATTACTCAGTTTGCGTTGAAGAATAACAATTACATTCGTGAATGGCCGAACTGAGAAAACCCTCATGATTTCTCTTGGATTTCGTATCCCAAGTTCCTCTACTTGGCTGGATAAATCGCCTTTTGACTTCTTCATACTGGACTGGAACTTGTAGATAATAGCGAGCAATGAATTGGTGAGTGAAGTATATTTCAAATGTAATAACCACTCGATTACTCAATAGTAGTGAATACGTAGAATACTCCAGTATTATAATGATATGAACACTGAAGCTAATGTGACATTACAGTAGTGCAATAGGAAGTACGTCACCACTGTTGTAAATGCACGCGCTGATCCTATCCAACCTGACGGCCAATGCAAGAGGTTGGAATTGGCTATTGATTTCCTAACACACTCATACAGCACCAAAAGCTATCTGTCATTGCTCATTTTCAACTCAACATAACACAGTTGCAAATCATCAGGTGCCCATCTTGGCACATAATGTGTGCTGTCGCAGTCCACCGCAGAACATAGTAATCCACAGATAACTACCGATATAAGATGATGTCACATACATACATACATGCATGCATGCGCGCGCACCCACACTCACACGCGTGCGCGCACACACACACACACACACACACACACATGAAGCAGCTGAAGAATCCGACTATGCAGTCTCCCAGGCACGCGCACACACACGAACCAGCTGCCGAATCCAACTATACAGTCTCCCAGGCATGCACGCTCGCACACACACACACATGAACCAGCTGCCGAATCCACACAAACACGCGCGCGCGTGCGCACACACACACACATGAACCAGCTGCCGAATCCGACTATGCAGTCTCCCAGGCACGCGCGCACAAACACGCTTATGCGTGCGCGTGTGTGCGCGCGCACACACACATGAACCAGCTGCCGAATGCGACTATGCAGTCTCCCAGGCACACGCGCGCGCGTGCGTGCGCACACACACACATGAACCAGCTGCCGAATCCGACTATGTCAGTCTGCCATGACTGCGAAACCAGCGAAGACATACGGTGCATAGGCTGCTGCCAGACTGGTCTGCTACAGGTTTGCGACGCTCTTGAGTACACTTGTGGCATGGCAGGCCGCTCTTCGAAAAGGAAATGTTACAAATACTACACTGAATCCGATCACGGGAGGCCGGCTGTGGTGGTGAAGTAATTCTGAATGCTTTGCGCCACTCTCCTCGCTGCTGTGCAGTGTCGAACCAATGTCCTTCAAGATGTAAGTGATGGATGTCTCTTCGGACGACACATCACACCAATGCTGTCGGGTTTCACACACACACACACACACACACACACACACACACACACACGGCGCACACCTTGTCGACAATTGCGGAATCTAAAACCCACCAACGACCTGAAACACGGATCGCACTGGCTGCAGTGGCTGTGGCAACACCGTGCCCCAACCCAGTAGTAGCCTGGGGTGGTGTCACCAACAAAGGAAAACGCCTAGCACGCACATGCACGCGCGCACACACATGCACGCTCGCACACACAGGCACGCGCGCGCGCACACACACACATGCGCGCGCGCGCACACACACACACATGCATGCGCCCACACACACAAACACGTGCACACACGCACACCCAGAAATGTGCACACAAACACGTGCGCACACACACATACACAGCTAATGGTATACAGTAGTATGTTGCCCGCAAAGCAGCCAGGTGCTCTGGCTTGGACCTCCAGCAGCGCTGGTTTTGCCCTCGCTACTTGTCGTCTTGCCCTCTCCAGTGCTGCCTGCAACAAAACATTCCCTTCCGGAAACTCTGGGTGGACCAGTTCTCCGTGTTGTGTTTACACCGTGCTCTGCTTTCATAATTACCGGTATGGCATTCGTTGTTTGTATCAAGCACTAAGCACCTGGTAGGTGGCCCCTTACTGGCCTTAGGATGTGGCTCTGGGTTCACTACTACATGCACATCACTGTCAGCAAGTATAGACAAAGCAAAATCAGAGGCACTGGTCTTCTCCAGGTTTGCAATTGCTATCACATGCGTGCAATTGGTGTAGCACTTTCCATGATACCAGCCACACCATTTACTCCTCCCTGAGCTCTTGTGCTGGCAGAGAAAAGCCCAGATATGGTCGTCCTTCTCTCGAGCAGCGCTGACGATGCGACACCAACTTGTAGTCTCGATATTACTCACTGCAGGCTTCTCGTTTTTACTAAATTGGGCGCTGTGACACAGACACAAAATTCCAGCAATATTACTCCGCTGGGCTGTCATTTGCCACTTCGTTGCCGTCAGCTGCCTCATCCAGCACCTCGCTGCCACTAGAAACGTCTTCCTCTTCTTCCATTGTTGTCAAAACAACATCAATGTACACGAAAGGAATAAACTTCAATAAAGTGATCACAATATCCCAAGTCGATATTGCCTTCAACGTCGTCATCTTCTAAAAAATAAATTATTTTTCCTCACTCCACGCGAACTCGTGTTTTGCGCTTGCTCATACGACGCACACCTCACCACTCGCGTAAAAATTTTGTTCTCACGGTGGAATTTGGTCGAGAAAAGAAGCCCTCGCGAAGGTCTCTGGATCGGTTCTGGAACGTCCAACAAGCGAAAATGTATCCTTTGTGATGTCCTTGACCAACACTGTAAGCGGCGATTTGTCCATCCGAGAGTGCAACGGCACTTGTGATTTAGAGTTTGGGCTCACGGACTATCATGATAATTATAACAAGAGTGCATGGACTCTTGATAATAATCATCGAAAGAAGTGAACACACACGTAGATCTACGTTCGGCAAATATTTTTCTCTTGGCCGCGGGCGCCGAGCCTACTGCCGCCTAGCCTGTAGCTGTAGCTCAAGACTGCACTCGTACTGCCTACTACTGGGTCACGGCGAAGTGTCTCACTCGCTCTACCGCCGCAAGTCTGGAGCGCTTTGCGCTGGTGGCTCTCGCGTGCGTGCGCTTCTGGTTGCCGTGGTGCGAGAAATCCGGCCCTCCTAGACCAGCGTCCCTTTGCTTTAGTCCTTCGCGTGCACGGCGTCGGCGGGCTGCCTTCATTACGTAACTTGCCTTCATCACGCTCTGAAAGCATGCATTCAAACTCTCAATTTCTCGTACGAGCCCATCCGTTTTTGCTCGATTCGTTCCAGTACCTACACAATCTCTGAATTTTGGCGAGTGAACTCCAGTTCCGTACGAAAGTTCGTTTCAAACCAGAGGGAGAGTGCGGTGCTTGGTTTTCCGCAGTGCGCGGACTGCAGCTGAATGATGTAATTTAAAGGGGAAGTATACCCTAAAATCAAATTTTCACCAGTTGTAGTCTTCTGGGTGCTGAGTCGAATGGTCTTGGTCCGAGGAAGCTGCGACGCTCCCTTCCTACTTGAATCCCAATCGAACTCGCGCACTTCCACCGAAACTGGGTGACTGACCCTACTAGATGGGGATTTGTATGCAAAATGTCACTAAAAGCGCCATTTCGTTCTTATAAAAAGCACGGATGACCGCGATTGGCCCATATGTTGTAGTCTTTTGGACGCTGAGTCGACTGGTTTTGGTCCGAAAAGGCTGCGATGCAGCGTTCCTCCTTTATTCCCAATCGAACATGGTTGAACAAGCGGTCACGTGCTCCTGGGTGCCCAAATCACCTGGTCACCGCGCCAGCAGACGACAACTAATTACTTTCACACCAAGGTTCAACTCGAGTTCAACTCGAGTGACCATGGTGACAGGACTGCACCCAAAAAAGGTCAAACAGGCTAGTAAGTTGTACCAAGAGTAGATAATTGAAGATTCCGCAAGGACTGCTTGCAAACTGATGTGGAATCTGAGTTACACGAGGAGTGGAGGCAGAGAATGTGACAGTGTGTTTGGCCTAATTCGCTCCTAAAACCATAGCAATTCAAAGAAAATTTTCAAACTCCGCCACCATATTACTCCCGAACTCCAGACCTTCTTTGGCCTTTTTCGGAGCTCTTGACTTACATGTATGTGACAGTGTGGGAGGGCATAAGTCTATTCACAGACATCACTGACAACTGGGAGGGAACACACTGTCACATTCTCTGCCTCCACTCCTCGTGTAACTCAGATTCCACATCAGACTGCAAGCAGTCCTTGTGGAATCTTCAATTACACTTCGGAGCTCCGGCTTCGAATGTGACAGTGTGATGTTCAAAGTGATATACCCAGAGCACAAGCCTGATGGAACCCAGCCTGCGTTGGCCATTAGGTACAACAGACAACAAGTCTACAAGACAGTGCTATATTTATATACTAGTAACTACACAGGACCCTACTGGAAAACAGAACGGGTCATACCAGGAATGGTCCAAACTTGCATAAAGACCAAAGCAGAGGAAAGCGCGACAACTGAGCCAAAGTTGTCCGCAGAGCAAATATTGCACGAAAGTGAGCCAGAGAGAGAGCTAGAGTGAACAGAGTCATGATTGACGAGAGTCATGATGAGAGGTTATCTCATTGCCAGACGAGAGGACAGCATCCGTGAACAGCTGTGAACTGGGACGATAATAGTGCTCAATGAAAGTATGCTGACCACTCCAATCAGCTGCGGCGAGTACCTCAGCCATCGTGACACCAGCCACGGTAGCCGCCGTTGTGGAAGCACCACGAGTTGAATGCGCTGTAAATGTGCTCGAGATGCCAGCTGCCTTGAGCACGGTCTTTAGCCAGCGAGCAAGCGTAGCAGAGCTGACAACCTGATGAGGAGGGCGAGTTGATACAAAGAGCCCAGTGTCAGCAGCAGACCGCAAAGAAATAGTGCGGGACAAATACTCATCCAGACAGACCACTGGGCAGAGTGTAGACGCCTGTGCAAACCGAGGCAGCACAAACTCTTTTGGTGCAGAGCCTACCCTTTGGGTCTTAGTGGGGCGTGTCAAGATGAACTGCACGCCATCCGGCTTCCTACGCATACTCTGTATGGAGAGTGCATGCAACGTCGAGACTCTTGGGGCTCTGGCCAGGGCGATGAGCATCACCAGCTTCTCAGACAGCTGGCCAAGTGAGACAGATTGATTATCAAGACTGGCAAGGTATTGCAGGACAGATGCAACACACCAGGTCTCACTGTAGCGCGGTTGCGGAGGGCGCTCGTTATAGACACCGGCCATGACGCGCCGAACTGTAGGGGACTGGCCAATGGGCAACTCATCTGCACGTACCGGTAACGTGGACGAAAGTGCTGAACGATAGACATTCAGTGTTCGGTACTGCTTGCCGCTCTCGAATTGGGAAGCTAGAAAGTTGGCTACCCGCACTTCATCAGCTTCCAAGGGATCAAGCGATTCCCGCTGACACCAGCGAATCCAGATGTTCCAGGCCGACTCGTAGCTGGACTGGGTTGATGAGCGCCACGATGAAACCCATAGACGGGAAGCGTGTGCTGAAAGGCCGCGACTTCGTGCGGCCTCCCGGATAGTGGCCAGACGGCTAGTTGCAGCCGGTTGGCTTCCATCGGATGTGATTCGCCGAATGGACCCAACACGGGATCCTGTATCTCCGGCAGCCGCCATGGGTGGCTCCGTAACATGGACAACAGCTGAGGGTAATACGCCTGACCCTTCCATGCTGGTGCTACTAGTACGGCATTGGCAATTTGGTGGTACTGGATGAACTGGAGACAACGGCTGACTAATGCTATCGGGGGAAAGAGATAGCCGTCCTCCCACATGTGGCTGGGCAGCGAAAGCGCATCCACTGCTACTGCGTCCGGGTCCGGATACCAGCTGACATACTGGGGAAGTTGGCTGTTGTGTCTCGATGCAAACAAATCGCAGAGAAGTGGACCCTCGTGCGTCACAATCAAGTGAAACAGGTCGCTGTCCAGCTTCCAATCGCTGCTGTCCACCAGTAGATGACGGGAGAGGTAATCTGCGGTCGTGTTGCTGGCACCCGGCACATGCACTGCAACCAGGAACAGCCGACGAGCATACGCCCAATCCCAGATCTCCCTCGCCAACTGGCACACCAGGAACGAGTGTGTGCCCCCTTGCCGATTGATATACGCTACGGCCGTGGTGTTGTCGATCTCCAGACGGAGCGTTAGATCTGTCAGGTCGGGACACAGCGTCTTCAGCCCCAGAAAGACCGCTTTCAACTCTTCCCAGTTGATGTGCCGATCGTCGTGGATTGTCCAAGGGCCGCCTGTGACTTGGCCGTTGCACGTCGCACCCCAACCATGGTTGGATGCGTCGGTGGTCAGAGTCAGGGAGGGCAGTGCGATCTGAACTGGCCTGCACCGTTGTGCTGGAGTCAGGTGAATCCACCATGAGAGGTCGTCTTGGGCATCGTCCAGTAAGGCAATGATCTCCTGTTCGTCCGTTATCTGGTTCTGAACAAACTGCAACATCCGGGACCTCGCTTGCGCTAGTGGTACCGCCTTTGTCGCGTCTTGCATTTTCCCTAGCAAATGCCGTAGTGCCGAGAGGCTGGCAGTGCCTTTGTTCAGCATTTGGCGACAGTCCTTGCGTATGCCCTCGTACTTCCGATCTGGAAGATGAAACTCCATGGACAGCGAGTTGACTGTTATGCCGAGGAACTCCAGAGATTGCACTGGCGTCAGGATCGATTTGTCCCTGGAGATGATGAAGCCCAGGTGCTCCAACAGAAATGCTGCTGCGTTCACCGATTGCTTGGCTGCCTCTGCTGTGGCAGCTATGAACAACCAGTCGTCCAGATACACCACTAGGAGGATTCCCAGAGATCTGAGAAATGCTGCCACCGGTGCCAGGATCTTGGTGAAAGTGCGGGGGGCATCCGAGAGCCCGAACGGCAAGCATCGGTATTGCCATGTCTCTTCCCGCCAGCGAAAACGGAGCCATCTTCGGCTGTACGGGTGGATGCGGACAGAATGGAACGCATCCTTGAGGTCCAGCTTGCACATGAAGTAACCTTGCTGGAGAAGAAGGCGGCATGATGAAGTGACTCCATCTTGAAATGCTCTATCCATACATGCTGGTTGAGGGCTTTCAGATTGAATACAGCCCGCCAACGACCGTCGGACTTTGGGATGACAAAGTGCTGGCTCAGATACTCCATCCCTGGCTCTTGCGGTGCTCTCTCTATGGCTCTTAGAGACAGCATCTTCTGGAATTGCTCGTCTAATCCTGTTTGCTCTGCTGGTGCCAGATGGTATGGCTGTGGCAACCGATCCTGGTGTGGCTGGCTGCTCATTGATAGTCGATAGCCTTCCACTGCTGCTAGGACCCACGGGTCCTGTGTGATTAATTTCCAATTGTGCAATGCATGACAAATTCGGCCTGCCGGAGAGGAATCCGGTAGGCTGTGCAGATTCAGCTGCGCATTCTGCACTATCGCAGGAACTTCTCGCTGATCTGCAGGACAACCCCGGGCTGCTAAGCCGACGGGTTTGATCTCCGCTGCGGAGGCGGGCCGGAATGCTGCTGCTGCGGCTGGGACCGTGGTGGGTAAGGCCGGAATCGGCGGCCGTGATCTGGATAACCCCTGCCGGAACTGTGGGGTGGCCCGGACCGGTTGCTGTCGCGATAGCGCGACTGAAGTGAGAATGGGGCCCGGCCCCGTTGGGCGCCGAACCCCCCGGAACGAAAAGGCGGCCTGGCTCTTGCCGGGGCTGCACCAGCGGGCTTAGTTAGGCGAACCGCATCCCGCAAAGCTGTTGACGCCTTGACCTTCTCGGTCAAAGTCGCCGTGAACTTGTCTCCAAACAAGCACTTGCCTTTCTCAGGCATCTCATCCATCATTAATGTGGCTACCTCTTTGCCACCAGCCTCCAAGACCGTCTGCTGCCGTGCCTGGGTGAGCAAGGCATTGACATTGCCCATCAGAACGAGTGTACGCTGTACAATGTTCATTACGTCTGCCACCTCGACAGTGTCATGGTCAGTGTCCAGTAGTGAAGCCCAGGTGCACGTCAGTGGGCCCACCGATGCATGCAATGCTTGCTGCACCAAAGAAAGTCTCCCATCAGCAACTTTAGGCAGCTGGTGCCCTATCCAGCTCTTTACCGACTCATCGATCTTGGGGGCAATCAACGCTTCCGTGGCAGGACGCGGATGCAACGTGAGCATAGACTTTCGCTCTTCGTCCGTCAGGGCACGACGGAAATGAGTTTCTATGTAGTCTGTGATGACAGACGGAGCTCGTATAAGGTACTTGCCGGATGTGTCCACCTCGGCACGTGGATCAAAAGCCTGAGGCTTAGTCATAGTCAGGGTAAGATCTCGCTGATCTTCCGAACTGACAGAAGGCTCCAATGCCTGAGCCGGAGGCCCGGCGGCAAGAAGATCTCGCTGATCCTCAGAAGCCAAATTTTCAGGAGCAGACGCCCTGAGTGACCCAGATCTCGCTGAACTGGCCCCAGAGCCGCTCGGAACCTGGTCACCACTGGAACTTTCCAGGGTACCATCATCCATAACCCCATCCATGTCACCGGAAAGGGGCACGCCACAAATCGGACTACAAACTGCAATAACTCAAAAATAAATCGAAGAAGAAACGTCCACCATGTGGAGCAAAGAAAAAGGCCAAAGAAGGTCTGGAGTTCGGGAGTAATATGGTGGCGGAGTTTGAAAATTTTCTTTGAATTGCTATGGTTTTAGGAGCGAATTAGGCCAAACACACTGTCACATTCGAAGCCGGAGCTCCGAAGTGTAAACAAGAGTGTGCAACTCGCGGATGGGTTGGCCCACGGCGGAATTTTTTGTTGACGTAATCTTTTCGACGACGCACGCGCTGCGAGCCTTTTGGAGAGGTTTCCCTCGTGCACTTGGCCGGGCTTTACACTACATCGGTCGGTGCCCAGCACGTGCTCTCACTCTGCATTATAGCAATAAAAACTGCTTTATGGCAGCTTTCTAAAAAAAGTTATTGTGTTTTAGTCCTGGGTAGGCACCGGCGGATAATGCTAGCATAATAACTAGCATAGTGACCCATGTGGGGAAGATCGGCACTGCCCTAGCATAAAGCCTCCAAATGTGACCTTGTCTAGCACAATCGATGTGTGAAACTAGCACTACGTCCAGATGAAAGTGTATGCTGGATGCCACCGTTGCCAGAAGCGTGTTTGGCACTGTTTGCTGCGTTTACGGAGTTAATCAAACTGCACTGACTTGTACTTGGAGCTAAATATAGCATTGTGCACACTTTTTGTAAATTTGATTTCCAAATTTGCAATGCTTGTCTTAAACCGCTGTACATGTATTCTCTGATGTTTCTTCAATTTTCTTTGTGTGTTATGTTTCCACCGTGTTTGCCCTGTGATGCTGCCATATTCCGAGTGACTGCATAGGGAAGTCATTATTTCCCACCGCATGGATTGCAATTTTTGTAGCACTATCGGCACTGCTAGCATTATAACTAGCATAATCGCTCCAAATAACTAGCAGTGCTAGTAGCACAATTTCCTCATAATTATAACTAGCATTATCCGCCGGTGCCTAGTCCTGGGTCCGGCATAGGCTATAGAAAATTTATAAAATTGCTTCCAAACTGGCTTGGACTCCGTCTAAAAAGTAAGAAATTAACGAAATGTGATTGCCGAAAATTAAAATTTCACACAAAACCTCACAATAATCACAACACTTGACAATCAAATACTGCTTTCAACACTTGTTTAGTCTGACACTGTACATGTACTTGTACTGCACCAACATGCATGCATGGGAAAGAGGATCACGAAGGGAAAAGGTCTTCTAGCTTTTCATCCTGTGTGTGATTATTGTGAGGTTTTGTGTGAAATTTTAATTTTCGGCAATCACATTTCGTTAATTTCTTACTTTTTAGACGGAGTCCAAGCCAGTTTGGAAGCAATTTTATAAATTTTCTATAGCCTATGCCGGACCCAGGACTAAAACACAATAACTTTTTTTAGAAAGCTGCCATAAAGCAGTTTTTATTGCTATAGTTTCTTTTGTTTTTCTGTCATCAATCAATGGAATGCCCTTATGTAAATGATGGCCTTCACATCATATCAATACCGTATTGTACGCACTGATGTGCAAGCCTTTTCTTGCAAAAAATGGCACTAGCATAATGCATGTTCTTCTGCTGGGGAAACATGTGGTTAGTGGTGGTGATACTTTTTTTATACGCAGGTCATTCTGGGCATGTTGCTGTTGCAGAATTTCATGACTGTCATAAAATTGTCTTGCCTTTCAGATATTTCAGATTTCCCCACCCTCAATCAGATTTACTTGAGAAATGTAGCCAGGTGCGTGTCGCAGATGTTTTTGTTGATTCTGTGTTCATAATTGTTTATAATCATGGGTTATCGTGATAAGGTCATCCTGGATCATATTGCACTGAAAACGTAATCCTGTTGATGTCGATACAACTTTTGGAAGTAGTTCAATGACTTCAAACTGTTAGTCCACGATTTTCTAAAACAACACAGCAAAGGAGGAACAATAAACATGTATTAAAATGTAAACAAATACATTGTTGAGTCCGGCACCTTGTTCCAACAACTACACTGATCCTGAGGATAAAAGGGGCAAGGCCATTGGAGGTTGGAGGTCATTATTATCAAATTGTCAAATTTTTGATAGGGCTATCCCCGCAGCCTGCCGCAGGCCTAAGGCCTTCTTACAGGGTACCCTGGAGGTACTGAGAGATAAACAAGGCACTCCATAATAATATAATGTTACACATCTTTTGCCGTGAGTATGAATGATATCGAGTCGAACCTCTTTAGGACGAACACCAAGGGACCGATGGTATTTATTCTGTGAGTTTGTCTTAACCTATTTTATAACCAGTGAATACATTTCTCCAATAGCCATACGAATAGATTTTTTCTACAGCGAAAGATTCTAAGCCAAACCGACTCGTCTCGTATGAAACAAATGAGTCACTGAACCTTTCTTTAGCAACATGACGGCAACTGAAACAGCAACAGAGAAAGTACGATACATGTACAGCACATTCTTGCAGGTACTACAAACAGATTGCAGATCGTAATTTTTGCTTTGGCGGCACGCAACTTTATTTGGGGCAGTGCAATCTCGGCGGTACTCACAAATCAAACAGCCCAGACTCGAGTAAACAAATCCAATCATACAAGTACGAGATTTTCACGAGACGAGACTGCACCCATTGGCTTGTTTCGTATGAAGCAAACAAGTCACTGAACCTCTCCATAATGGAGATTTTCCCTGATATGCGAATTTATTTTGCATACTCGGTCAATGGGTCCTTGAACCTTTCCCTCCAGATTGGGAACTGCCAACGATAGTATGCCACTGACCAGTGCCTTACTTGTAACGTACCAATGTACAATGAACATGAGTATTTCGACAACACATCTAAGCCTCAGCAGCAACATAAGCCTTACCGTCAAGAAGCTGTCCCCGGGGAAAATTGCGGAAAAAAATCGCAAAAAACGCGGCATAATATGGCATAATTTGCGGTAAATATGCGGTAAATATGCGGTGAATAATATTGATGTGCGGCAATTTTCAGTGAGTATGTAGTGAAATCAATCAGTTACAAGTCTCTGGTGTAAGAACTCGTCATATTTGAGTAAAAAGCCGCCACGATGAGACGTTGCTGACCGAACAGTGCACTGTGTGTACGTGTAGTACAACAAAAAAGTTCAAAAAACGCGGGAAAATCGCGGAAAACGCGGTCTTTTAAAAAATCGCAAAAAACGCGGAAAAAAACGCGGCCGCGGAATTGCAATTTTCCCCGGGGACAGAAGAAGGTGAACTCGCGTTCTTCGCACACTGTAGGCAAGGGCAAAGAGATAGAAATGGATCTAAATCCGAATAAAATCAGCACACGTTTCCGTAAATGAAAGGGTGAGCATATTTAAAGCAAATGAATCGAAGGAAACTGGTCACCTCAGAGATCACCTGTCATTGAGTATTCCGTAAAAGGAGGCCTTGGCAGCGGAAAAGCTAAATTTAGAAAAGAGATCCTGTCAGCTTTTCCATTATTTATTGCATTCCGCCCAAAATCAGCACACTTTTCGCGAATGAAAGAGTCAACACAAGCAAAAGAATTAAAGGGAACTGGTCAACTCACCTGTCATTGAGTAATATTCCGCGAAAGGAGGTCTCAGCAGCGCCGAAACGAAATAAGCCAGGCCAGGAGACGAAATATCCGAAACAGCCCATGCAAGAAGCAGTTCCAAAGAAGGAAGTTCCTCTTGCATGCACATCCGAAAACGGAAAAGGCAACAACAAAAAGTCTGCAATGCACACGCATCCGGCCAGCCGGCCGCGCGATGGTAGGAGCCATGGAGTAGGCCTCAGCGGCTAATGCTAGTTTTTTTGGGCAAAAATGCTTTTGGCAATGCTAGTTATTTTGGTTGCTAATGCTAGGTTGAGTGCTCGTTTGCAGCATTAATGCTAGTTTCAGCACCAATAAAAAGGAAAGAAAATGTAGAAGTTTATTTAACGTCGCACCACAAACAGGCGAAAATGGTGTACAGAAATACTTTTTCGGATGGTCTTGTGTCTAATTTCATTGTAGACACGATCAGATGAAACAGGGCACCATGGTAAATTAAAGATAGAAATGCGATACTAGTAGTCGATACACGGTGGACAAAGTCTGGCAACTATCTTCGTGTCCCATTACGGCTTGGGAACTCACAGCTCATGGCCGAGCCGACCACGTTGTACTGGAGCATGAGCTCCACTTCCAGGCGGTCTGTCAGTGTTGAGGCTTGCTAAGGGTGCACCCTTTGGGGTTTTCTTGAAATAAACTTTTTTGAATTTTTCCACTCGACCATGCTGAAATACGGCCAAAGTCATACCTGCGCAGGAAAGCTCGCCACTCCGCGACGTCTCCTCAGCAATTTCTACTCCAACACTACTCCCAAGGCCGCAGAACAAAGTGTAGTGTTGACTCTGACAAGGAAAAGCAGCGGTGATCACTTGTCACTCCAAACGACAAGCTTCTCCTTGCGCCACCAATAATTTTTTGTGCGACTGTTGAGGCAAAAGTGACTGAAGGCCTGAGCGCAGTTTTTGAATCTTATTCCAAGATGCACGGTGAAATCACGTGCCTTGTGACGCAAGAATGCCAAGTCGCGTGGATCACGGCATGTGTGTAGCGTAGGGTTGGCGCTTCCAAATAGGCACCCTTAGGCCGCAACCACACTACGTAAAAATCACAGTACAAAATTTCTTGCATATCTCAGTACAAGTCGGTACGCAACCACACTACACTTTTCGGTCTGCATAGATGACGTTTTCACGCGACCAGCACGTGACGTTGCCGTACCAAAGCGTGTGCCATGCGCTGGAAAAGACCGGGAAATTAAAAAAAAATGCTGATGCTGATGCTGTGTACGACGACAAGGTACAAAAACAAAGTTGTACACAGGAGAAGGAGCGCGAAAACGACGAAAACGACAAACGTGGCTTTCTACAGGGGTGCGCCAGTTGCTGAAAACCTACAAAGCGCATTTTGCATTTAGCACGCGTCGCCATGACATTTTCTACTGTAATGCCGTTTGTACGTGATTTTGTACCTAGTGTGGTTGCAGCCTTAGCATTGAGACGATAACGCTAGCGGTAAACGGTATTTTGACTGTGGCCGGTAGGCCTAGCCCAAATTTGCCGGCAATGCTTCCAGCAAAATATCGAAATTTCCCACGAAAAGAAATTGCTGGCAAATTCCGAGCAAAATATCGAATTTACAGAGGATCCGGGTGTGTTTTGGCAATTTTATTCAAATTTCTTTGGTTTCATTGGGCCAACGTCGTGCTGAAGTAGCTCGTGCAGGTTGTCAGGGGTACATAAATTTGAAATCATGCTACAAAATCCGTAATACTGACACCTTTATAAGTTTCGCTTTCCTCATTAGAGTCACCATCCACTTTTACCAAAGTAGACGGTTCATTCGAAGCCATTTTTGCCACAAAGCAGGAGCAAAATGGAGCAAAATATCGGAAACGAAAGGCAATGCCAAGCAAAATATGGAAAGTGCTCGGGCAAAATTTGCCGGCAAAATATCGAAGCGCCCCGAGCAAATTTGGGCTAGGCCTAGTGGCCGGACCAAGAGTACCCATTTTGTTACTGTATGGCATATGTACCCTTGAATCCTGTTGTGCACTTGCTGTGTGCCAGAAGAGGCCCAGACTCCATAATTGGTGCAAACATTACCATATGGGTCATTGCAGCGTATGCCTTGGAAAGGTTTTTAGCCCCCAGGCCCCTTTTAATGCTTTTTACCCCATAAAACCTGCTTGCAATGCTAGAGCAATGCTAGTTTCCAAAAAAGGCCTTTGATGCTACTTTTAATGCTAGCATTAGCCGCTGAGGCCTACCATGGAGTAGCTCCCTGGTCCAGGCCAGGACCAGGTACCGAGCATCTTACGTAGAAACTTACGTAGCTACGTAGACAACGACCACAGCTGAATCCACTGGCTCGGCCCTACTTCCCCCCTTGCCAGGGTAAACTGACCTTGCTTTCCGTAAATTGCCGCTCAATCGTTAACAAATCTGCCGAACTGTCTGTCATTGCTGATTTCAACAAACCTGATGTCATCTGTCTAAATGAAACATGGCTAAATCCAAGCATAGCGCTCACCATCTCCGGTTATACCACATTTCGTCGCGACCGACCACCTCATGATAACAAATCCGGTACGGCAACCAGAGGATATGGTGGAGTTGCGATTCTTGTCCGGCAAAATCGCTTCGGAAGAGTCCAAGTTCGCGACGACCTTGCTCGTCCGACCTGTGAATCCGTATGGGTTGAGCTTCACCCAATCTTAGGCTCCCCGACACCCATCCTCGTCTGCTGTACCTACCGTCCGCCCTCAGTCAAAACCACGGAAATAGACCACTTCTGTGATATGCTAGCTAGTGCTTTGGTAACCGTTCCCATGTCATCGTACCATGTCATAATGGCTGGGGACTTCAACAGTAAGCACAAACGGTGGTGCCCATCGGATTTAACGTGTCCTGCTGGGGCGGCACTTTTTCGCACCCTTACCTGCTTCGGTTTGGATCAGCTGGTGCAGAGTCCAACGCACACAACATCTTCCGGAACACAGTCATGTCTAGACCTTGTCTTCACAAACCAACCCCTGCTGGCGACGGACGTTCACACAGCTTGCGCTCTTGGCTCCTCGGACCATCTCATGGTTTCATGCCAGTTCGCCGTCTCATTGCCCTCGGATCCAGACCTGCCACTTCCTTCTCGCAAACCGTTCCCATATCGCTTCCGTCGAGTTCCCTCTCAGTGCTGGGACTCTATGAACGCTGATTTCTCCTGCCACGACTGGTCGTTTCTGCAACCAGAAGGCTCTCCAACTGTTGACGCCGCGGTAGATCACTTTGCAGCCGTCCTTGAACGAGGGTTCCAACAGCACCTCTCTAACTTTGCTATCGGCTACAACAACCGGAAACATTCCAACCCAACATCCTCGACATCTAGTCCCCCATGGGTGACACGGTCCCTCGTATCTGAAGTGAAGCGCAAGCGTGATCTTTTCAGCATCTACAAGAAATTCCCAACGCCGGTTAACCGGGAGGCTTACCGAGTTCAACGCAACTTCGTCAAGCACCTTTCTCGTACCTCACACCGCTCCTTTCTAAACTCTCTTTCTGCAACACTCTCCTCCCCCGATCGCCCATCACTCCACCAATTCATTCGCAACCAGTGCCGCGGGACTTCCCGCGCGCCAATCCAGTACCTGACGGACTCCAATGGCAACCGCCAGCACGATGTGAAGGCGATTGCAGACACACTGAACAAGCAGTTTGTTTCATCCGGCATTCCGGAAGATCCGAATTGGGTCATTCCATCGCTGTCCCCAGCCCCTGAACTTAGCGCACCACTCACACGCGTCGTTACCACGACTGCTACCGTCTGTAAGCACCTCAAACTCCTGAAGAATTGTAAGTCCCCTGGCGAAGATGGCATACCCAATGAGGTTCTCAAATGGCTTGCGCCATCTCTGTCCTATCCCTTGTGCCTGCTCTTTAACATGTCATATCGTACAGGAGTATTTCCGTCCGTCTGGAAATCTGCTGTTATCGTCCCGATCTATAAGAAAGGCCAACGCTCTCAGGCTGGCAACTACAGACCAATCTCTCTCCTTCCCGCTGTGTCCAAGGTCTGTGAACGTATTTTCTTTGAGTCTCTGTACTGCCACGTCACCCCAGCGCTTTCACCATCTCAATCCGGTTTCTGCCGTGGAGACTCCACAACTTTCCAACTAACACGTCTAGTACAAGACATCTACACCCAGCGGAACCTCAGGCGGCATGTTGGCATCGTGTTCTTTGACCTAGCGAAAGCTTTCGACACCGTCTGGCATCGTGGTCTGCTTGCAAAGCTAGAGTCCGTCTTCTTGGTACATGGTCCAGCCCTGCAATGGCTCTCATCCTATCTTTCCTGCCGCCACCAGACTGTCAGAGTATCTACCTCCCTATCAGACCCATTACTAGTCGTGTCTGGGGTACCCCAGGGGTCCATACTTGGGCCGCTCCTATTTCTACTGTACGTTAATGACTTGCCAGCCCTTGTACCAAATGTAAGTCTTTTTGCTGACGACACTGCTCTGATGTGCTCCGACAGCTCGGCAGACAACCTCACGGCCTCCATGCAGTCCGGGGTCAACGCTACAGTAACATGGATGGAAACCTGGAAACTGAAGCCTAACCTCGCCAAAACCGAGGCCATGTTCTTCTCTCCCTCGCCCCCCACTCAACTTCTGTATTTTCCTGGTCTAAATAGTACACCTATTAAAGTTGTTAACGAGCACAAGCACCTGGGCGTTATTCTCGACCGCCAACTCTCCTGGTCTCCACAAGTCCAGTCTGTGTGCAAGCGTGCGAGTGCGTCCTTAGGTATGCTACAACCCCACTGCCAACACTTGAATGATAACTGCAGAGAATTGTTCTTTAAGTCGTACACTTTGCCTATATTTGACTATTGCGATATAGCTTGGTGCGGGTTGTCTCAGACTTTACTCCACAGACTGGAGGTACATCAACGCTTGCTTCTGAAAATTCTGTTTCGAAAAGACCAAACATTTGCCTCCCTTTGTCTTTATAAACTTGCTTCCACGCACCCTCTTCTTGCCCGACATCAGCAGCATCTTTGTATCCTTGTGCAAAAAATCTTCCTAGCCCAAGTCCCGAAACATATTGCCAAGTACAACTGGTTTGTTACCACTAGACCAACACGCAATGCCTTATCACTGCCCCGAGCTAGTTCCTCTCTGTTTTTGAAATCCCCTTTCTTCTCAGCATACTCCCTTTGGTCTAACCTGCCTACTAGCATTAAGACATGCCAGGATATCAGGAAATTCACAGTCCAGCTTTCCACACTGTCTCATCCGAAGTGATCCCATGTATTATTACGGAGCATCAGCAAATCGAATTTTCGATTTGATTATTCGAATGGCAAAAAGAAAATCAGAGAGAAAATTCGAATGAAAAAGAGGTTCAGCATGTAGCGCAGTCCAGTATTTTCGAATCGAGTTTTTTTTAGCTTGAGCAGTTGAGGACTGGGATTTTGAGATGTGCAACGAACGGAGTTGCTGTTGTTTCTCATTGCCTTTGGGGATGACGCGAAGCGGCGGATGCTTCATCCGATTCAGGCTATTGGCGATAGGATCTCTCTTGGAGACCCCTTGAAAAGGCGGATCTCGGCCGAGCTCCTCCGCTATCCCTTGCATATCAGGAGACCCGCGGACGAATAGGTGAGGGTGGGCCCTACACTGCCTCAGCAGAATGAGATCCATGGTAAGGTCGACCCTCAAATATTTGGCACACTTTGAGTTGCCCTCTCCCTGCGGGGAACTCACCATAGACGCAGATGCCGAGACAACGCCAGCAGGGCTACTGCAGTACTGGGAGCAGGAGGCATACCGGGGCTGGTAGTTGGTGACAAAGCCATGATTCCAGGATACTTGAAATGAAACAAAATGCACACTTGATAAAACTTTTCACAGTTCGAGAGAGAGGAAAGCGTCAAGATTGACAAGAAGTCCGGACTAGTACTTTACTTAGTAAGCTAAGAACTAGTAGCTACATGCGCAAGAATGAGTACTCGTAGTGCGCCATGTACTAGAGCACGCGCGGAGCATTCGAAAAGTATTCGAAAAGTATTTTCTGTTTGCGTGCATTTTTCAGTCGAACAAAGCCCTAGTTTCGACTGATTGAGTGCTTTTCGTGACGATTCTCGAATTTCATTCGTATATTCGATTTGCTGATGCTCCGTATTAATGTGCCTCCCTTTCTTTTTCTCTCCCTATCTCCTTTCCCTCTCTGACAGCATCTTTCTTTTTTTCCCTTTTAGCTTGCCGTGGTTGGCTATCACCTGACCTCTCATGTTTATTGGCAGTCTTCGGACGGGCCAGGAGATGTTGAATAAATAAATAAATAAAATAAACAACGTGTCTGAATAGCGGTGTCGTTAGGTAGCGCCATGTGAACACAATAATAGAAAAGCTGACAGGATCGCTTTTCTAAATGCTCTGCGGCAAAGTCCGCGTTTCTCTGAAAAAAGGTGACGTCAACAAAAAATTCCGCCGTGGGCGGGGTTATCTGTAGGCTTGTCCACATTATGTTTTGCATCTTTTTTGCAACTTGGGGGTAAAAATGCATCCCCGGGGAAAAATTGCAACTTGGGGTATATTTAGCCCTTTTCCATGCCCAAAGCAGGAATTCACTCCTCACGACCCCAGTCGAAAACATGAGGGTGTGTCAAACAGCCAGACCTCAAAACTACCAAGTTCAGGCGCCGAAGATTCACTGATTTTATAGTGGAACTACAAGTTACTTCAGGACAATGTTATGTGTCCTTGAACACACTATCAATGTTACATGCTTTATAAACCAATGGCAATACCACAGTACTGAATGTACTAAGACCCAAAGGCAAGTGCATACAGGTGTGATGATCTAAACTAACAAAGATAATGTAGTAATACTACTTACTAGTATGCAATCCAGCAAGCGCAAGGGAAACACAAGTGGTGAGAAGTGATACAGGCTTGTCAGCAAAGGAGTGACAAGAGTCATGCAGTGCGTGTACGTACGTGTACATGTGACATGATTAGAGGTCAGTAGATGTAGATGTAGTCAGCTACAGTTCAGTACGAGTACTAGCAACTGAGGCAGGGATACTACACAACCGCTACAGTAGCTGTCAAAAGGTAAAAAGCCACTATGGATGCAGCACGAGGAAAATGGAATTAATTATTTTCCAGCGATAGACTAGTCGACTCTCACGTGAGTCACCAGTCACGGTAACCATGTACACACGGAGGCGGCCATTTTTTTGTTGGTTGCCATGACAACAGTCGCATAATTTTCGCGAATTGGGTTGATTTTTTTCAATTTTTAGAATTTTTTTAATTTCTTCTTACATGTATATTCCTGAAAATCCTGCTGAATTTATGGAATGCATAATGCCCCAACAAGACTGCATTTTGCATCCGCAACTTGGCAAAAATATTTCGAAAAATGTGGACAACCCTAGTTATCTGCAGATTGTGCAGGAGAGATCCGGAGTTGCACACTCTTGTTTATCTACTCTTGGTTGTACCAAGAGTACATAACTCTTGGTTGTACCCTCCAGGCACGGTGACCAGGTGACTGGTGTACGCAGGAGCACGTGACCGCTTGTTCAACCATGTTCGATTGGGAATAAAGGAGGAACGCTGCATCGCAGCCTTTTCGGACCAAAACCAGTCGACTCAGCGTCCAAACGACTACAACATATGGGCCGATGGCGGTCATCCGTGCTTTTATAAGAACGAAATGGCGCTTTTAGTGACATTTTGCATACAAATCCCCATCTAATAGGGCGCAGTCACCCAGTTTCGGTGGAAGTGCGCGAGTTCGATTGGGAATAAAGGAGGAAGGGAGCGTCTCAGCTTCCTCGGACCAAGACCATTTGACTCAGCACCCCGATTCGAAGACTACAACTGGTGAAAATTTGATTTTAGGGTATACTTCCCCTTTAAAAGCAGCGCGCCGCGCATCTGGCCCATAGAAAAGAGATCACAGCTGCATACTCTTGTTTATAGTCCATCGGCCAAGTCTCAAAATCGAAAGTGGCCGGTGATGCACTGAGCTTCCAAGTAAACGCGACCATACCCAGCACGTAGAGAATATATCAGAGAACACTTCCGTTTGTTGGACGTGCCGAATTCAGTCCAGGGCGTCGACGTCGATACGAAGCGTTCTTCGTCGCCGAGTTTTTTTAATTGTGCGCTCCATTTGAGAGTGCGCAGAGTTCTGATCGAGAGTTTTTTAGCAGATTTTCAAATTTTTGAGGCTGTCAGCTGACAGCTGTCAACGCTAAATGGCGTATGTGACAGGCAATATGCAATAGGTTTTGGTGCCTCCGTATGCCTTCTATCTTCCTTCATTTCACTTCGCTGCTTGGCCCACCACCTCATGAGCTCAGGAGATGACAGCGTACCTGCACTAGTCAGCTCTCGCTAATCCTGTCTCTCTTTCTCCGTCTTAGCGCTCGTCATTCGTGTCCTTCTGATGGGGCGAGCTTGATACTGTTGTGTCGTAGTTCTTAGGCAATAGTGGCTGTTGTTCGCGTGACGATCAGGATTTATGGAGAAAGACGACGACTCGCCAAGACTTGAAGTTCCCATGCAGCCACAGACGGCGTAGCAATTCTTACCGCCAACCCTTCGAGCAACGGAACCGGCCTGTGTTGGAAATCGTGTCTGTGTAATTGTGCCACGATACGGATGAAACACACAGGCTCACATGTGACGAGATGAAGATAATCTCAACAGGCTGACGGAAATCCAACAGGCTCACGGGAACGCTGCAGTTGTGGTCGGAGACGCGGAGCTATTTAGTCACTGGTAAATCTTGCATCGAGTGCTGTGTGCTCTAAGTCTAACACTTAGACCCTTTGCACAATAACGGTCACGTGATCCGAGACGGGGCATCCTCTTCGATTTTTGTGCAGAGTATCAGTTGTTGAGCATGGTGGAACACTGTATTTTTCCATTTTGGAGATGGAGGAGAGAGTGTCGAGTGGTTTGCCATCGATGGCTGTGGAACCCGTGGACGAACTGTCAAATGAAGAATGGTCTGTGAAGGAACTGAACAGTTTTCTGCTGAATGAGGGTGCGTATCTGTCTGGAAAAAGAATGAGTTGTTGGAGAGGTAAGTTTTCCGCATTCAGTGGATATTTCGGATTACTGTAGATTGAAATTTATTTTTCTTTTCTCTACCTTCTCTCCCCTGTCGATGTAGAGAACACTTCTCTATGCAGAACCCTGATGCTCCTAGAACTAAGAAGGGCACCACTTCCTCGAGTGTACCTTCATCATGCCCAACATTTCACGGTCCCAGTGGATGAGTGATGAACCTCTGTTTCCCAGAGTGAGTGCCACAGCATGCTTGCTTGTCTCCAACGCAGGGGCAAGTCGCCGAAGACAGTGAAGAGGGAGCTGATGGAGTAGTACAAGTGAACAGGCCCGTGGATAGTGTCTATGAGTTTTACTTTGGTGGCTATGTGCATGATGTGAAAGTCTGTCATATCGTGCACACAGCCACAGCTCGGACTCAGATGACTTTCTCCGCACAGCTGAACGATGAGGCTGCGTCTCTCTCCACTTCAACATCAACAGCTCGAGCAGCGCCAGCAAGCAGTCGATCTTCCAATAACGAAGACAGGGATGGGTCATGCCTTTTTCTCAAGCTCCAGAGTCTCTTGGCAGGGCGTTCCATATCTTCGCAAAAGCAAGGTCGGATGAAAGTCGTCATGGATAAAGTGTTCCGAGCACAACACTGGGAACGATATCGCAGCACTGCGGCCCTCTTCTCGCCAGATAGCCAGGATTCCAGAGTGTGGAATGCCAGCATCACCAGGGAACGCATGGAAAGACAAGTGGGTTCCTTAGACTAACGTTAGGGATGACGGTTGCTGCAAACAAGAACCCAACAGTGGTCCTTGGAAAGCGTTTCGGAACTTCTTCCTTCAGAACTAAAAAACTTCAAATGAAAAAAGGCTGCGGAGTACATACATGAACATCGCGTCGGGACCGTGAAAACACAGCCTGTCACAGGAAACTTGATCACGTCCTGCAGCAAACCACGCATGCTGGTTGCATGCCAAGTGTGCAGCGCGTGCACAGCATGCCCCGTACCCGGTACCCGTCTCGACCCCTAGGTAGGGCCTAGGCTGGGCCCTGGCCCTCTCGCTGCAAAGGGTCTTGAAAGTGATGACGTCAAAACGGCCAGGGAGTAGTAAGTTGGCATCAGATTTCTATTTTTGGATCCACTAAGGTGTGACTTTGCTATTGCCTAAGTATGTGGGTGCATAGCAACCCACTCATGTCGCATGCAGGTGTGACTTTTATTTCGCCACCATGCAGTTGTAACCCCGCCCCCAGTAGCCAAATCAGTCAGTTTCACTGGCTACATCACCATGCTGTGGGTAAGACCGCTTGAAATGTGCTTGGATCCATACAAAAACTGGATCCAAGTGGATCCAATTTTTGAATTTTTGAAATTGTTGCTATGCTGTGACGTAGCACTTTCAAGCCCTATTGTAAAAAAAAAAAAAAAAAAAAAAAAAGCAAAATAATGCAATGGAGGGGCTGAGTGGTGTTCTGTGGAGGAGACGTCGATGTCTCAGTATTCAAAGCCGGACCCTGTATTTCAAGTCTGTGGTCATGCTCGATCATAAGTTCCTGTATGGCTCTAGTGCCTTCTCAGCATTGTTGGCGGGTAAGCACCTGGATCGTGTCCAAGTACTGCGGCTCTGGTGGCTTGAGGGATGTATGAGTGCTCGCCGTGCGCCCCTGCCGGCAATCTGCTAGTGAAGCTTGGTACCTACTGTGTCCGGGAGATTTTCATCCAGAAGCTGATCTTCCTAGGTTGGAGCTGCTGCTACTCCTGTGCTAGCCCTCAACCACTGGCGCTCCTACTCGGCTCCAGTGTGGGCCATTAACCACCTTGCCCGATTTCGCACTGTTGGTATTCCACAGTGACACCGTCAGCATTTAACTCTGAGGTCAGACCTTGATCCCTCCCACCATATGCTATCTGTCTGTCTGCCTCTCTCTCACACACAGATGTGAGCGCATACACACACAAACGCACATGCAGACACACGCACATGCACACACAGTGACACAAACATACACATGTAGTCAACTTCTCTGTGTTTGGTGATCATCATTAAATTTTGTTTTCTGATGTGCAAGCTCACCTCTGATGCCTATTACTTCCTTGCTTAGACCCGGTCTGCTATTAGACCAGTCTGTCCTCCCTTCACTCGCTTGTAAATCCTACTTGGAGCAGTAAGGTTGTGTCACTGCTCCTACTGATGTCATTGTTGTGAAAGCAATATCATCGCCATTGGTGGTATTTTTCCACCATTCATGAATCATTAACAATCATCATCTATGTGTCACGGACTCACGGCCCAACCATCCTCGTAACTCCCCTCATTGTGACTAGTGCTGTGCCGTTGAAACCTACTTTGCTTCAGTTTATATTCGCTCCAAAGCTCTTGTTTTGTTGCATAGTGATCTGACGCAGTGTGCTATAGCCTATCGGGTAATATGGATAAGATTAGTACAGTCAGCATCGCCTATCGAGTGACCAGGTACATGTACAGTAGATATTGGTTATAACGTGCCCTTCATATTTTTCACATTTTATCACTATAACCGGTATATCACTACAGGCGATTTTCAACTGCGCGCGTCACACATACACATTATACACGTGTGGGTACTCGATCGTGCTAATGTAGCGTACTGATACGTGATGGATGCTACTGCACCTTCTCCAGTATAGAGTGAAGAATTTCTTGGCCCAAAGGCATCATCCAGGAAGCACCAGACCAGAATACCCTATGACAACACACATGTGGCTCCAAGTCGAGACATCAATGCCTCACACTTGTGTGTTGCTATCACTATAGACGATAATTTTTCTGCGCAAAGTGGTGTTTTGAATGGTGATTCTGTATCCTTATAGCCGATTTATCGCTATATACGATATATTCAATAATTGGTTATAATGATAATTTCTTTTTCTGGTTTTGCTTTTGATATTTTCATTTTGTATCAATATAGCCGGTGTATCACTATGTCCGATGACTTTATAACCGATATCCACTGTATAAGGATACTAGTACATGTATACCGGCTTAAAGGGGAAGTTAAGGCAAAAATTAAAATTTCACCAGTTGTAGTCTTCGGGGTGCTGAGTCGAATGGTCTTGGTCCGAGGAAGCTGAGACGCTCCCTTCCTACTTGAATCCCAATCGAACTCGCGCACTTCCACCGAAACTGGGTGACTGCGCCCTACGAGATGGGGATTTGTATGCAAAATGTCACTAAAAGCGCCATTTCGTTCTTATAAAAGCACGGATGACCGTGATTGGCCCATATGTTGTAGTCTTTGGGACGCTGAGTCGACTGGTTTTGGTCCGAAAAGGCTGCGATGCGGCGTTCCTCCTTTATTCCCAATCGAACATGGTTGAACAAGCGGTCACGTGCTCCTGCGTACACCAGTCACCTGGTCACCGTGCCTGCAGGGTACAACTTACTAGCCTGTTTGACCTTTTTTGGGTGCAGTCCTGTCACTCGAGTTGAACCCGAGTTGAACCCTGGTGTGAAAGTTGTCACCTGCTGGCGTGGTGACCAGGTGATTTGGGCACCCAGGACCACGTGACCGCTTCTTCAACCATGTTCGATTGGGAATAAAGGAGGAACGCTGCATCGCAGCCTTTTCGGACCAAAACCAGTCGACTCAGCGTCCCAAAGACTACAACATATGGGCCAATCGCGGTCATCCGTGCTTTTATAAGAACGAAATGGCGCTTTTAGTGACATTTTGCATACAAATCCCCATCTCGTAGGGCGCAGTCACCCAGTTTCGGTGGAAGTGCGCGAGTTCGATTGGGATTCAAGTAGGAAGGGAGCGTCTCAGCTTCCTCGGACCAAGACCATTCGACTCAGCACCCCGAAGACTACAACTGGTGAAATTTTAATTTTTGCCTTAACTTCCCCTTTAACGATATCGGAACACAAATAGCACTATGTGTGCAATATTCCTTTCTAAGCTCACGCTGTGCGGTGCGGATAGGTCATGCGTCGTTGCCAACTTGCCGCATGTGCATGTGCAGCAGGAAGGCACCACATGTCGACTACTACTTATACTGTACAGTATTGTGTGCTTACATGCATCTACAGCCTTGTGGATGCAATTGAGTCTCACATACATGTACATGAAATATTGCTTGTAGTGCGGCATCAGGTGTTAATATACAATGGCTAAATATTTTTCTCGCAAAAATGACCGTATTCACCACAAGTGTGTTTATGTCCAGAGCCAACTCAAGTCCTGTATTATTTATGACCATGACAACAAGTATTCCGGGCTGAAATTCTTCTATGACAGGCATGAACACTTGCCTTACAATTGTTCGTGATTGTACGAAGTACATATTCGCTGTTGCATCAATTTCAAGTTGCACCATTTACATTGTAGTGCCACTAGTGGTATCACCTGCATGCGTATTGAGTCAAACAATGTTACCTCTGTATAATTATGCTTATCGTGGCTATCAAGAGCTTCGATGCAAATGCCCAGCTGACGAATGGTGTCCAGCTTGTGTTCAGCTCAGCTGGCACTCACAACTCATAATTATTGCGTTCTAGACGCCAGATGAGATGTTTCAGCTACAATGTAGGCAAAACGTCGTTGTTCAAGAAAGCCGTCACTTCATCTTCTGTCCATCCTCAATACAATAAAAGACAATAGCACGTTCAAGCAAATACGTCTGAAACACAGTAGCGACAATCCGACAGCGGCGACACGCCGTCTTCTCTGAATGAGCTTCTACCGTTCTACATTGTAATTCAGATTCCCCAACAAATGTCCAAATAAATAATAGATTTCCACCAAGCTCGCTAGAATCTTGCAAACCGTCAACATGCAGGCATTTCAAGTGTTCGAGCGTGCGTAGATTCTGCTCAGCGGCTCAAGAACATTCGCCACGCGAAAAAAAGTCGATGAGAAAGATGTAATGGTGGACGAAATTACGAAAATCGGAAGAAGGTATTCGACCCAGTTCGACTATCCTGAACTGGATTGGCAACGTCCAACAATCGGATTCGTATTCTATGGGGTCTCATGAGCTAGTGTGCCAAAGGGCGTTTACTTGGAGCTTCAGTGCATCACCTTCTCCGAAAGAGGCCTTTTCTGAGATTTGGCCGATGGACTATTACCCGGTATGGACTCTTGCAAAACTTACTTGCAACTAGACTTGAGAGGGCATCGGACACAAGTTGCATACAAATAATTATACTACAATGTGTACATGGAAAGCCCCGAGGCCCAAGCTCTGCAGGAAAACAAGTCACAGGTACCCGTACAACTTTGAACTTTGTATGCAACTACTCTGCAATGCCCTCCCAAGTCTAGTTGCACGTCATTCGGCATACCGTCTATTGACGTGGAGACACCAATTCTTTTTTGAATACAGACAATAACTTTATTCTGCATTTCTCAGATCACCTCCACTGTCGCATGTACCACACACAACCACGCACAGTCGAGTCACGACACACACACACAGTCAGAGCATGAGCATGCCAGTCGAGACGAATAATCACAACACTAGCAACATTTAAATAGCACAGCTATAGGCAGCTAGCTGCAGTGGAATCACGAAAAGCGCACAAATAACAATCAGGCCAGTAGCCGTGGGTCATGAGACCAGCATGAAAATAACAGATCTCCAAAATAGGGTCATATTTTCACAAGTTGAACAGCAAGCAAACTATGGATCAATACACCGACAATAACCATTGCCGGTATCAGCGAATCAAGACTAGGCTAATCATGAAATAATATTTTGCCTACAACTATAAACTATACGGTTCGATTCAGGTCCACAGTGGGTCTCTGGTTTTGTTCACAGTCGGTCTCTGGTTTTGTTCATAGTCGGTCTCTGGTTTTGTTCATAGAATTTAAATTAAAAAAGAGAGGACACTGTAGTGGAATAGACCAACATATTATTTTCCTAGATAGAGAATGTGTGTGGATCAGGCCAGCTGAAACAGAGGTGGTTGGGGGGGGGGGGGGTGCACACAGGGCAGCAGAGATGACAACATCAGATATGGAGCGTTGTGGTGGTGGTGAGACCTCACTGCAAGAAATGCAGTTTTCTCACAGAGACCCTGGTTAGATGGCAGGGCATTGCCACGAGGTATGATCATGTATTGGAACGACAAGACACAGCCTAGCCTGGCCACCACCAGTATGGAACAGTGCGGCTGCCACCGTAAAATGGCGAATACGAAAGCAAAAATAACGTTACACTTGTGTGCGGGCGCACACTCATATGCAGGCATACGCGGTGCATACGCGTACATGCACGCACACACACACACACACACACACACACACACACACACACACACACACACACACACACACGTACACACCCACCTCTCCAACATAACATGCCAGCGCAGTCCGATGGCCAACATAGAGCACTGCATTCGGACACTGGCAACCGGAGAGCGACGAAAGCGCCGGTCAGACTTTCGGCGCACTACGATCGTTCGTGACCGTCTTCTTCAACCGTGCGCCCGTGTGTATCTGGCCCAGTAACGCACCGCGGCCGGCTGAGGATGGAGGAGGACGTACGGCGGCTGCTGCAGCAGGCGGTGGGGGAGCAGCTGACGGTGGCGGCGGCGGCGGCGGAGGTGGATTGGCTGGCGAGGGTGTGGTGTTTGGCCGCGGCGATACGCTACTGGCGTTGGCTCGACTCGATGGCCGGCTGCAGACAGAGCACACACAGAGGACGAAGGACAGAAAGCGGAAAACTCTTACTCTCTCCCATTAACACTGACCCTTAAAAGAACAAGTCATACAAAAGCAAAGGCTTTGGCGAAGAGTGTGCTTACGTGCAAAACACACACAACAACAGGCAGAGGCTTTCAGTTGCCACTGCCACAGAGAGTTTCTTGTTGGATAGTTGCATAATCAAGAGTCGTGAAACCAACCAACCCAGCGAAGACTCTACGGCAACATGCCTCCTTATAGAACTGATGATTACATTCAAAAGCCTTGCTCTGCTGCTCCGCTGCCAAAGCCCTTCCAAATTAATCATTTCTCTCACACCAAGAATAAACTTGTTGACTACTACATGTAAGGGACCAAGTTGTACAAAATAAATATCCTCAAAGTAGCTTTACCTTGACTTCGAGGCACCTGATGTTGAGCCACGCTTTTTGCTCGACTTTGAGCTGCAACACACATGCATGCATGTACACACGCACACACCCACACCCACACACGCGCGCGCGCACAGACGCACACATATGCACGCACACGGAGCACAAGCTTCACAACACTTCCAGCGGCTAACAATCGGGTCAGACAGGATCACAAACCGTAGACTTTGCACATCGTCCACCGAGCCAGCTCAGCGAAATGCCAGCAAAACGTACTGAAGTTTCGCCATGCATAACGCACCTACAAGGGAAGTGAACTCGGTACTTCTCAGCCAGACAACTTCGTATGCGAGGTCAGTGTACTTCTCTACCATGTCCTTAGGCTTACCTTCCTGATGTACTTGTTCCAGAAGCCGTTGGCGATAACGTTCCTTTCCTCACTAGTTTCAGCAGTGATTTCATCTGAGATGTCAGAGCCTGGAGAGTACAGGAGAAGGCAGAGGACAGTTGGCGTGCATGTGCGACATAAGGGAGTGCAGAGGCCTGCTGTGTGCGTGTGTGTGTGTGTGTGTGTGTCCCCAACCTGTCGGAAGGCTGCCCTCTTGCCAAAGCATTTTGGAAGTTGGACTAGTTTCGGCTCCACAATCCAGTGTGTCGATACTATATAGCTTTCATGGCTGAGGTTGTTGGTACGTCTGTTGGCCCTGGGTTCCCAGTACCCAGTTGCCGAGGCTGGTTGGTAAAATAACTCCAATTTCACTTCAAGGTACCAGTGCATCTAGTGTCTGCTTTTATCAAAGCAATGTGCTGTCTATACTGGTTACCCTAGCAAGTGTAGGGTGTGCATAAGTAGCTGTCTTGGTCGTCCTATTCCGATGTACTTCGTGTGGTGTAGACCAGGTGTGCATGGGGGGGGGGGGGGGGGGGGGGAATTCATATGGCTTTGCCAGTTGTGTAGATTAGACAGTTATCTGGCGCTTGTCTTGATCTGTTTCAATCACAATCAGATCCGCTATCGTTGCTCTAAAGAGAAAATCTGTGCGTGCACATCCAGTGCATTTGCAGATCTGCGTGCTTCTCTTGTGACGGGCGTATATATGGTACATGGTACATGGTGTGTGTGTGAGTGAGTGAGTGTATGTGCGTGTGTGAGTGAGTGAGTGTATGTGTGTGCGTGTTTGTGTGTATGTCAGTGTGTGTGTGTGTGTGTGTGTGTGTGTGTGTGTGTGTGTGTGTGTGTGTGTGTGTGTGTGTGCGTGCGCTGGGAATTCCGCTGCGCATGCGGCAGAACGTTTAGGAGAATTGGTGATTTGAAGCGTCACCTCAAGTACTGCCCAACTCAGTAGTAGCCTATCATCTCCACTGGAGATGGGACGTCAAAAGAATAAAGGTCAAATGTGTATGTGTGTGTGTGTGTGTGTGTGTGTGTGTGTGTGTGTGTGTGTGTGTGCACGTGTGGCAACATAAGACAACTGAACTACTACACAATGCAGTGCGGACCAGAGGAAGCTCAGTCTCCGACCAGCGCAGACATATGAACACTTTTTCCTTGTCCCGCAGAGCCCCCCCCCCCACCCCCCCTCCCCGTATGCACAAATAAAATAAGTACATTAGACCACCTCGAAAGCAGGACCACTTTTCATTAGTCCTAGAAAGCCCCCCCCCCCCCCCCCCAGGGTTATGTGCATTCATACAAGATAGTTTAAGATACATCAAACCACCTGGGAACGGGGACCACTACTGTACGCTCGGTCCGGAAATTAGTTGGTTGGATTTTTTTAAAGTTTCGAAAAATTATAAAGATTATAATTATGTTGGTTGGATTTCTGACCGTCCACTGTCCGCATGCCTAGCGCCTCGCGCAGAAAGCAGTTGACATGCACACACTGTTCAGACATTAATCGCACCCCAGACAACAACGAAAACCGATTGCAAGAGGATGAACTAAGGGATGCACTGTGTTCACTGACCGGTGGGGTGTTGGTGCGATTCATTTCAGAAAGATCCACGCCGCCATTGAAGAACATATTATCTTTCAACTAAATGCAAACACACACATATACAAACCATGCAGTGAAGTTTGGCAGTCACTAGAAAAAAAGGAGATTGATTAGGGGAAGTGACAGAGAGAGAGAGAGAGAGACAGAGAGCGAGAGAGAGAGAGAGAGAGAGACATGGAGAGGGAGAGAGAGAGAGAGAGAGAGAGAGAGAGAGAGAGAGAGAGAGAGAGAGAGAGAGAGAGAGAGAGAGAGAGAGAGAGACATGGAGAGAGAGAGAGAGAGAGAGAGAAAGAGAGAGAACTAGAGAGAGAGAAAGAGAGAGAGAGAAAGAGAGAGAGAGAAAGAGAGAGAGAGAGAGAGAGAGAGAGAGAGAGAGAAGCAGAGGAAACATGATCAGAGCTGTTCTCTCACTGGGAGTTTCTGCATGCCGATAAAAGTGCAGCTTCCCCACCATTTGCCTCAATCTTACATACTCCTTTCCATGTCGGTATGAAGACATGACCAGTACATGCCATGAACAAAGTCCAGCATCTAGAGACACCAAATTCACAATGATCTACATCGCTACAGAACAAGGATAAAGCTGAGTCCGTCAAGGGGCACAGGCAAAAATGCATACATGTGTACTCACATCCTCCAACTTTGGAAATGTTCCGTCTGAGCGCAGGAAAATGTCCCGGAGGACCTGTGTGGTACGTCGGAGGACAACGACAGGAGCAATGAGAAAACAGACAAGCACACAGAAAAAGCAACACGTGTGTATGTGTGTGTGTGTGGGGGGGGGGGGGGGGGGGGGATCTGAAGAAATCTTCATGACCGGCAAAGCACCCACAACTGGCCCAGGTAGAGGTTGTGCCAAGAACAGTGAGTATAACAACAACAACAATGACGCCGACACAACAACAACAACAACAACAACAACAACAACAACAACAACAACAACAACAACAACAACAACAACAACATTGGCCACAGGCCGTCGTGAGAATAAAAGACTTCAAACAACAGGACGTGCTAGTGAACATTTTACGATTAGAGATTTTAAATATTTCGCAGGCAAAGCTTCAATGTCATGTACGAATATCAGGAAGCGGAGAATAGGAAAAAAGGATCCCCCCCGGAGAAGGTGTACGTGAGTGAAATGAACAGAGGTAGGTAGATAGATAGATAGAGAGAAAGAGAGAGAGAGAGAGAGAGAGAGAGAGAGAGAGAGAGAGAGAGAGAGAGAGACAAAGAGAGATAAAGAGAATGAGAGAGAGACAAAGAGAGATAAAGAGAATGAGAGAGAGAGAAAAGAGGGAGAAAGGCAGCATTTCCAGGCTTGCAAGGACACACACATACGGTCCTAGCTGCCAACACAAGAACACACCTGGGCACCCTGAGAGCTACTCCGGGCCGCTGAGATGTGGTGGTGTTCAGCCTTGGCTACATTCAACTCCTGGCCAAGCAGCATCTCATACAGGAAGTGACCTGAAGGAAGGTAAACATAGAAATACACACACACACACACACACACACGCACGCATGCACGCACACACACATTTGCGTTTAGTTACTTCAGAAGTATTATAAACACCATTAATGCAAATCTAGAAACGTTCTTATCATTCCCCACGACGTGACTTATCACAGACCGACTGTTCCAGTAGATCCCGTAGACTACCGTTTGCTAGGTCGATGTATTGTGTGCTGACCCGGCACATGTGAGCATGATGCTAGTACTGACTAGACACTGTTAGGACGTGTCTAGACATGCGATTGTCTGTACCGTAGCATTAATCTAGTACATGCATGGCATGCAATACCTGCCGGATCATATGACGGAACTGGTTTGCTGATTGGCTGTAGGTCTGTTCGCTTTATCAGCTGTGCTTTTTTGTTATAGTACCAGTTTCACTTTGGAAAGGAGGGTTTTTTTTTGTCCTGGAGAGAGGTAAACAGCAGAGTTGGTATGTCCGTGCCAAGGCACGATGATGTGTGCATACTATTAGTCTAGAGGTTTTCGTTCAGTTACGAAGAACAGAAACGAGAGAGCTTGGAAGCTCACGGCCCTACGCTATGCTTTTTTGCCTTGAGGACCTAGACAAAAAAATGCATAAGGATGTTATAAATTCTTTAAAAAAATCCTTTTTGTTTTAAGACATAACCTGGGATTCGATCCCGCACTATCGCGCGCCCTGCATGCCTCCCCCGATACACTTCGCATACATACTAATTCTTCCAAGTTGTTTCACATTGTGATCTTGCATTTGAAAGCCCTATTTGAATATGCATTGTGGCCAGCCGTCTTTGATGGCACGGTACGGCAGGGGATAGGTACGGGACAGGTACGATCGAGGGTAATACGACACCGTCTCCCGTACCGTACCATCAAACACAGCTGGCCACATACAGCTGCCCGCAATATTCAAATAGGGCTTTCAAATGCAAGATAATAACGTGAAGCAACTTGGAAGAATGGGTATGAATGCGAAGTGTATGGGGGAATGCATGTAGGGCGATAGTGCGGGTTTGAATCCCAGGATATGCCTGAAAAAAAAATAGGAGAATTGAAAATTTTATAACATCCTATGCTTTTTTGCCGTCAGATACGGATAGCGCCAGGCGTGACACAAACAAACAAACACACAAACAAACAAATACCAAACGAGAGAGCTTGGAAGCTCAGGGCCCTGCGCTATGCTTTTATGCTTTTTTGCCTAGCTCATCGTACATGTTATAAGAACTGAGGCAAAAGTATTTGCAGAATTTATTGCGGATTGTTATTTCTCTAATAATCATCTTCTTTTGGTTTGCTCCTTCTTTTCTTTTTATCTCCTTATACTGTAAATCAACAAATTTTGGCTGATGAGAAATAGAAACCTCTCTATTAGAGAGGTTAAAATGCACGTTATTTCCGACGTGACGCGCAATTTCACGTCAAATTAGAAATCGATAGGTATTTTTGCTCTCACATGCATCCATTGCTCAATAATGCATCAATTTCCTATATATTATGACAAACTTTGCCCTGTGATTTACTTTGGCCGGTTGGTACCAAGCGGCGAAATCAGCGAAATTAAATCGCCAGCGAAAATTAGTTGATTTTAATACAGTAATCGGATTTTCTGGCCTTTTTGTAGTAATACATGTACATTGACCTGTTGAGCCAATGACGACGCCGAATGCATGGTTGCCTGTGGAGCACATTACATAACTTAGCAGTCTCCTAAAATACGTATCCTGTCCGACGGCAAAAGAGTCTGCAGATTTAGTTATTCAGCGCGTCGACGGGATGTCTGCGACGCGAAAGTTCAGCTCGCGTTATTTGGCTCGCACGTCGAAAAATCAACGCGAGTGACCTGCTGCTCACGTGGAAATTTGGACATTACAATCATAACTTTACAGTCTCCTATAATACGTATCCTGTCCGACGGCAAAAGAGGCTGCAGATTTAGTTTTTCTGCGCGTCGACGGGATGTCTGTCCTGACGTTCACTGGGACCGGCGCTGACTCTGCCGATCACGGGCGTTCTGGACTCGACAGGATGTCTGTCCTGACGTTTCCTGGGACCAGCTTAGACTCTGCCGATCACGGGCGTTCTGGACTCAACGGGATGTCTGTCCTGACGTTGCCTGGGACCGGCGGACTCTGCCGATCACGGGCGTTCTGGAGTCGACGGGATCTCTCTTCCGACGTTTCCTGTGACCGGCGCTGAATCGCTCGTTCACGCTTATTTTGGAGACGACGCGATCTCTCTTCCAAAGTACATGTATGTTTATGCTGACGCTGTTTATGCTGACGCATCCTATCACCTGTTCGGCGTCTATTCTAATTTAATTTCCTCCTCGTCTTCCTATTTCTTTCCAAATCTCCCTCTACATCAGGGAGTCGTATACATAATACGACGAATATTGGTACGGTACGGGACAGATACAGGAGCCCGCAAATATTGTGGACAGCTGTTATGTACAATCCTGTAGAGCCTTTGTAGTCACAGATACGGGACAGATACGGGACAGATACGGGATAGCGCCAGGCGTGACACAAACAAACAAACAAACACACAAACAAACAAATACCAAATTAAAGCTGTGTGGACCCTGGCTAGCGCCAGACGTTACTGAAGTAACGTCTTCTGCATAGCTACGGGAATTAAAGCTGTGTGGACCCTGGCTAGCGCCAGACGTTACTGAAGTAACGTCTTCTGCATAGCTACGGGAATAAATACAGTCTTCTTTGGAGTCCAGATTCCGTGACCGAACAACTGGTCCTTCGAGCCGGATCCGAGTCCGAGGCAGTAATCGGAGTCGATGGAAAAAAGAACGAGCGTCAGGTCGACGAAGGGTAAGCCTCCTTCGCGATATGGAGAGTGGGATAGTGTCTCCCAAGTTTCCAAGAAATCCAGTAAGGAAGCCGAACTGGAACTCGCGGCCAGGATACGCGAGAGCGAGTTGCAAGCTGCTGAGGAATTAGTCCAGCTGGAGGCTGAGGCGGTCGAAAAGAGATTGGAACTCAACAGAGAGTTGGTGACCAAGCGATTGGCTGCAGACAGAGCAGCGCTGGAGTTGGAGCTCTCAGAGAAAGGCTCCACCGCGAGCAGCCGCAGGAGTCGGAGAGATGAAAGTGCACGGAGACTGTCCCACGCAGGTGTTGGACAAGGGCTCACGACAGAAGCACTCGTGCGCCATCATCAACTCCTTGAGAAGCTCAAAATTACCAGCGCAGAGTCTGGGAGAGCAGGGCGCGCCTTCAGCGTGGTGGACGCAGTTGACATCCAGCCGGCCAAGCCAAGACAAACACCAGCTGGTAGTCTGCCTCCATGCATGAGTGCTGTGGATGTGGAACGAAGAAGTCCCCAGAGCTGGCTACCAAGTAAGACCAAAACGGTGGAAGTGGAAGCTGGTCGAAGTGACGGACTGCCATCCACAGTGACACATGCACAGTCCATTGTCATTGATGGTCCAGTGAGCAGCGACAGCGCTAACGGCAGTCAAGTACATCCAGGTATGTCTGGTGATAGTGCAGTGAATCCTGTGTTGCAGAGTAACAGTTTTGCCCCAGTACAGGGGCGTAGCAGCCGCTCCGGCCGGTCCGGCTTTGGCCGGACCACTTTTTCGCCCGACCACGACCACCATAGTAAAACAATGCCAAAAGTGCCCAGAATGCAGGATTTTGCACCCTAATTTCAAAAACATTACGGGGGGGAGATCCCCCCGGCCGCACCACTGCCAACGGCGGTGCTACGCGCCTGCAGTAGCTGTGGCTAATACTAGTAACAACGCACAACACAGACCAGGAAAGATGGTCACTGTGCAGTCCAGCTTTGCACCATTCACCACAACTACAGTCCATTCAGAAAAAGATGAACTTCTAGCTTTTGGCCATAAATGGGTCAAACTTTGAGTTTTTTTAGAATTTTTTTCTGCAATCCCCTATGGAATCCTCTTCCAATTATGTTTCTGAAGTCTATTTGTCCAAAAAGCAAGCCATAACAAGAATAGGATATCGGCCAGGTTTTGCCCCAGAAGCATTGAATTGGAAAAAACCATCAAAATCCAGGCCGTTTGACCCTGCCTGCAACAGTGCATTGTGGGATTCGAACCCCAGTTCAGGTACCCTTTTTGGACTCTTTTTCAAAGTTCAAATTTCGCAGCACTGCACTGTGTACAATGAAATCACGAAAAATCGCCAAATACGGGAGCTCGCCAGAGCCAGAGCCCATCTTTTTCTGAATGGACTGTAGTCTGAAGCCACAACTGCCCCAAGGCCCACAGTATCAGACAGCAGCTAACCAGAAGTATCACCCTGCTGTGACATCTCAAGTGCAGCCAAGTAGCTACACAGTCCAGCAGAAAGTGCCTAGCCAGCTTGGACAGGCCAGAGTAGTGAGTGCAAGAGGTCAATCAGCCAGACCCACAGCCAGCAGCCAGAATCCTGCAACTACTTTCTACTCACCGTATGTACAGCAGCAAAGTGCACCAGCAGCTGCACAGAGTCAGTTGTCTACGCAGTATAGTCAGCCAGATGGACAACGTCCATATACATCACCAGCTGCGAATCCTGCAACTTTCTACACGCCATATTATGTACAGCAAAGTGCACCAGCAGCTGCACAGAGTCAGTTGGCTACGCAGTATAGTCAGCCAGATGGACAACGTCCATATACATCACCAGCTGCTTACCCTCATGCCGGGACATACAGATCCCATTTGAAGCCGTTGAAGCTACCGCAGTTTGACGGAGCGCCAGTGAACTATGTCCCTTGGAGACAGAAATTCATGAGTTTGGTGGGAACAGACCCCCACACAACTGAGCACTACAAGATGGCGAGACTGAGAGAGTCACTCGCCGGAGGGAGTGCCGAGGAACTCGTCCAGGACATTATGGACGGAACAGGCGCCTTTCAAGCAGCATTGGTGGAAATAGAAGCCTGGTATGGCGGTGAGGAGCGACAACTTGAGCGTCACGAGAAAGATATCCTGACGTGGCCCAAGATTGACAACGCTAAAGCCACCGACAAGCTAAAGAAGTTTGCTCTAAACCTGCGGAGTACCCTGGTCAACATGAAGTCGTGTGGCATTGCTCCCGGCCGTGAACTGTACCTAGCAGCAACCCAGAAAATACCACCGACCTTCCTGCTGAGGTATTTTGAGCTGCACGAGGACCGGAACTGCGATGTTTGCAACTTTGCAGACTGGCTACTGAATCTGGTTCATATGCTGAGAAAGGTAGAGGAGAGGCAGGCAGAGACCCACAAGACACCCACATCAACGGCAGTGCTGCAGAAGTCACAGAGCCGACACGATCATCGACCACATAGAACGCGGGCAACCCCAATCAAGAAAGTCACCATCCCTAAGTTGGAGTTGCGAGGTGCAGTACTTGGCCTGCGCACCAGCAAAGTTGTCAGCCAAGCCCTCGCTATTCCTGTTGCTGAACATGTGTTCTGGACCGATTCCCTCAACGTCGTGTACTGGGCGAGGAGCCATGCCAAGAACTTCACTTCAGATGTCGCCTGCCGGGTCGGTGAGATTCAAGCCGACACCAAAGCTAGCCAATGGAGACACGTACCAGGAGTCCTCAACCCAGCCGACTTCCCATCTCGAGGTATGAAAGTGCTGGACCTCGTTGGACGTCACACATGGTGGAGTGGTCCGGACTTCCTGACCAGACCGGAGGCAGAGTGGCCGCTTGTGGAGCTTGCTACCCCTCCGCAACTACCTGGTGAGCTGAAGAAGAAGCCATGTATGACATTCGCCAGCCAGGTGACGCCATCTCGACTAGATCCTGCCACATATTCGACGTGGGAGCGTCTTACCAGGGTGACTGCCTGGTGCTTACGGTTCGTACAAAATGCCCGACGGCAGACTGCGACAGTCACGAGGGGGGAAACCCACGTCGACACCGCCAACACCAGTGCCCCACTAGTCTATGTCCGTTTAGCAAGCGGTCATAAGCCAAGATCAGTAGTGACAGTACCGGTGCTGACGGCAGCAAAAGTAGCAGGAGCCGAACGACATTGGTTTGCACAAGCTCAGCTGTCAGCGTACCCAGCCACGCTTAAGCGCTTACGGGCAGGTGAGGAATTACCACCATCTGACCCTCTCTACCGGCTCAACGCGGTCCTGGATGCGACGTCACACCCTGCTCTCATGGTCGTCAACGGACGACTGAAGCATGCTGTCAACCTACCTGTTGGTGTTCGCCAGCCATTGATCCTACCACAGCGTCACCGAGTCACTACGCTACTCATCCAGCGCGAAGACGACCTCTGTTGCCATGGTGTCGGAACCCAGCACCTGCTGTCCAACCTACGACAGAGATTCTGGATTGTACATGGTACATCAGCGATCAAAAGTGTACGTGCACAATGCGTTACATGCAGCCGACTGATGAGTAAGGCTGCGGAGCAGATCATGGGACCGCTACCCAACCATCGCACGTGTGGTTCTCTCAAACCATTTACCAGATGTGGAGTAGATTACGCAGGACCGTTCTACACAAAGCAAGGGCGTGGTCGAGTGCAGCAGAAGCGGTACATGTGCGTTTTCACCTGTTGGGAGACCAGAGCATGCCACTTGGAGATGGCCTTCTCTTTGGACACAGAAGCATTCCTGATGGCATTCTCCAGATTCATCAAGCGTCGCGGCACTCCGTCCATCATGGTGTCGGACAACGGCACGAACTTTACAGCTGCCGAGCGAGAGCTCCGAGAGGCGAGCGAAGCCATTGATCGCACGCAAGTCAGCAGGAAATTCGCTCATGAAGGAATAGAGTGGCGGTTCAATCCTCCGCGAGCACCCCACTTCGGAGGAGTATTCGAAATTGTTGTGAAAGCTGCTAAGCGTGCCATCACCACAGTACTCGCTAATGCTTCGCTTACCGACGAGGAGTTGCTGACCGCACTGATTGAAGCAGAGCATCTCATCAACACTCGTCCGCTGACTACAGTCTCAGATGATGCTCAGGATGATCAGCCCCTCACTCCCCAGCATTTCCTTGTGGGACGTATGGATGCGCCTCTGGCCAAGGAAGTGACGGTGCTTGGTGAGCATCAGCATCAGCGGAAGAGATGAGCGGCAGTACAGCGATTAGTACACGAAGTGTGGCAGCGATGGAAAAGAGAGTTTCTACCATCCTTGAACCTCCGGAAGTGCTGGCGCCAGGCCAAGAAGAGCTTGAAGGTGGGTGATGTGGTGATGTGGATGAGTCCCGGCACTCCGCGCGGAGAGTGGCCATTGGGTCGCATTATGGAGACCTTCCCAGGAAAGGACAACAAGGTGCGCGTCGTGGACGTCAAGATTGGAGGCAAGATCCTGCAACGTGCCATCCATCATCTCGTTCCTTTGCCAGTTGGAAATGAGTAACAGTGATGGACATGATTATGTAGTTGTGTCACACTCGGATTGTTTTTTTTTTTTAGTGTGGTTTTCTCCTCGTGTGAGAGGGGGATATGTTCCAGTAGATCCCGTAGATTACGTTTGCTAGGTCGATGTATTGTGTGCTGACCCGGCACATGTGAGCATGATGCTAGTACTGACTAGACACTGTTAGGACGTGTCTAGATATGCGATTGTCTGTACCGTAGCATTAATCTAGTACATGCATGGCATGCAATACCTGCCGGATCATATGACGGAACTGGTTTGCTGATTGGCTGTAGGTCTGTTCGCTTTATCAGCTGTGCTTTTTTGTTATAGTACCAGTTTCACTTTGGAAAGGAGGGTTTTTTTTTGTCCTGGAGAGAGGACAACAGCAGAGTTGGTATGTCCGTGCCAAGGCACGATGATGTGTGCATACTATTAGTCTAGAGGTTTTTGTTCAGTTACGAAGAACAGAAATAAATACAGTCTTCTTTGGAGTCCAGATTCCGTGACCGAACACCGACTACCAGGGTTTGTGTCATGCTGTGAGGCAGCTTCAACATGATAGTGGTGTGACCCTTAAAACCCGGCTGCCATTGAGTAGGGAGACGTGGTATGGAATATACCCAACGTGGCTTCCACGCTGGATCAGCAGGGGGGGGGGGGGGGGGGGGGGTTCACATGCCTGCACATGTTCCAAGTTCACCTAAACACCTGCCACAGACAACACTGCGGCCCACTGGATATGCCGTGCTACGCATATCGTCAAGAGTACTCTAATTTCAGAAATTTTCGGTGCTCAATATTTTCGGTATGAGGGCAAAGGGCCAGGTTGGGTGAACAGAAATTTTAGGTACAGAGAAGCAGTTCCCACGTACAGCGGTGTGCTAGCAGAAATGGTGTCTCGGCTTGTGGATCGCACAACTTCTGGAGCATGATGGGGGTTGCGTACACACCCCTCAGGGTTCTTGACCTGGTAGCACTCTACGGTATTCTACCGTAGATTCTACTTGGTGCATAGCCCATCGATGCAATCTTTTTGTCTCTGTGTGTCTCGAACTCTCGTATCCCTGGGCATGGCACGCGCCACCATTTTCGAAAATTTTGTTCTCGTGTTGGGCGAAAGAAAAACGACGTTGTTTATTGTCGTTTGCTTTGAAGATGGATGGTTGTGGCTCACCTCTTGCAAGGTGTTCTAGTGTCTCCCCTGCTGGTCAGGTGGAGGCACCAAGCGACATTCTTCCTCCTGCTGGTCAGGTGGGATTACCTAGCGACGCTGTTTATCCTGCTGGTCAGGTGGACATGCCGAGCGACCTTCTTCATCCTGCTGGTCAGGTGGAGTTAGTTCCAAACGCTGTTACCATTTTTGGCCATTTACCGACATTTCAGAGAGCTTGGCCTTGACTACTCCGTATTTACAGCTCACGAGATGGTGGCGATGGATGGTGAGAGGTGAATTGAGATACCAGCGGTAGCTGCTGCCACTCTCACAGCATCATCCACCCCTGTTACCATCGCTCGACTTGTTGTGAGATCAGATGGACACTTCGTCTACGAGGCACTACTTGGTGGAGTGGCTGAAAGTGGTACCTGCAGCTCTGACCTAGCTGCCCTAAATCTTTACCTTAGGCGTTTACTGCCAACATCAAGTTTGAAGTTTTGCCCAGGGATAAAAGAGTATGAGGAAAAGTATGCTGCTGTTCGTTTCGACACCAAACAGCTGCGGAGATTCAACTGGCCTTTTAATAACCCGCATCGATTCGAAAGCATGTGCCATCTGGCATGATCTGCCCTGGAGCGCAAGCATTTTTGAGTGATCTTCATCAATCACTCTGTGCTCGTCCTGCAAGTCCTTACGCCGGCAGCTCAAAAAGCTCAACCAGAGAGCAGAGAATAGGACAGAGGGTGATCGGTTGAGAAGAGTGGAAGCGAGCTCCAATGTCCCCATTCAGTTCCTATAACCGCATTCTCAGTCCCGACGTCGCCTGAGTGGCCGCCATCAACGGCAAGAACTCACTGATCGGCTGTCCAAGTATTCCGGAATGGAACTCTTGCTCAGCCAGGCTCAGAGTAGAGAATTGCAAAAGTCTTGCAACGTTATTGCAGCCAGCCACTCGGATGAGTTGAAGAAAGTTATTGCAGGGGTGGGGAGCAACGCATCCATGCTGACATCCACCTGGGAAGCAGACTTGGTCAAAGCACGAGACGTGTTCAATGCTGAGCAAGCTGGTAATACGAACGGTGACCATGGCAATAGATGGAGTATGCTGACATACCGAATCGCATTGGCAGTGTACAGCAGAAGTCCGTCTGCCTATGACGCCTTGAAAAGCTTTGGAATTTTCAAGCTTCCTAGCGTTCGGTCTCTGAAGCACTTCACAAGTAGCCAGTAGAGAAAACCGGGATGGTGTGAGGAGCACATTATGGAACAACGTGCAAAATACGACCTATTCACAACACAGCGAGAGAAGGATGGCAACAGGAAACCTTGCTGTGACGGCATTCTCATTTTCGATCAGGTAACGGTCATTTCGAAAGTTCTTTGGAATTCCCGTAGTGAGGAGATTTATGGCCTTGTAATGCCTAGTGCGGAAATGCAGAGCTTGCATGATGTGTTTCAGTCTCCCAAGGAGGACCACTCCGAGCGAGCTGAGTATGTTCTCCAGTTTATCTGGGGGGACATGACTGGTCCCTTTGACATCATCGGCCCATCCTACACCTCGGCACAGTCCCTGGACTCGAAGTTCACTTACAGCTGTGTGATTCGTGCGATAAAGGCTCTTCCAAGCATACAACTTCTACTGTCGTGCCTTAGTGTTTGACGGTGCTGCCACAAATCTAACGATGGTGAAAGCAATGGCAGGCGTGCGTGGACCGTATCCAACCACAGGCGAAGCTGGCTCCAACAAGCACGAAATCCCAGTGTCTGTGGGCCATCCGTTCTGGCCCGGCCAGAAGCTCCATTTCTTCATGTGCCTAGTGCCTATCCCACCAGCTCAAGAATAATGTGAATGGTCTATTTTCATCCAGGCAGGGTGGGACAAAGCAGTTCACATCTCCTGCAGATATCGCATTTGGTTGGCAAGCCATCATCGATCTCTATAATCGAGATCTGAGTCGCCACCAAAAAGGCTTGCCGAGGGACGTACCTGAGCTACGGAAGAATTTTATCTGGAGGCATGCATGGACAAAGCTGAATGTGCATCCTGCTAAAGTGATGCAACAAGACCATGATGTTCTTAGTGAACTCCACCAGTAGAGCAAGACAACACCTCCGCCATCTGATGTAAAGAATGCGCAGGCATGTCTGGATTACCTTTCTGCTTGCAACCTCATCTTTGAGCGTGGCTTGCTCAGTCACGAGGATGTGTCCAGCATGCAGGCAACAGCCATTCAAAATGTCAGAAATGAGCTCAAGCACTTCATTCACTGGCGCGATGGCCTTCTCGGCAAGCACCCAGGACTTTCTCCTGTTTCGCCAGGTCAGAAAATGGTTTTGGCCTGGCAAACATGGGACCTGCTGAGGCTGATCTGCTATGGATTCATTCAATTTGCGGAGGAGTTCCTTCCTGCGCACCCCGCCTATTACTGTATAAGCAGAAAATTTCGTCGGTCGATAATTTCGTCCAACTCAAAAGAAAGGCAGTTCGTCCGGCTGTAAATTTCGTCCATGGATCATAAGAGTGTATTGAAAAGCTGGACAAATCCGGATTAGTCCGGCATTTAATTTAGTCCCAAAGCTCCTTGGACGAAAGAGACGAAATTAAATTCCAGACGAATATTTCTGCTTGCACAGTACATTGTGCCAGTGAGAGTATCCGGTAGTGCGATAGAAACGATTTTCTCTCAGTGTAAACATGCAGCTGGTGGGCGTCTTCCCGAAAAAAAACTACATGACATCCCTGGGTACTGTAAGTTTGCAGCGAAGCTTGCATCCGGTGCACTCAAGCGGCAAAGATTACCGTGATGCAATTGCCCATGTGGATGTGCCCCTGCGCCGCAAGAAGTGATGTAATCCGATTCGATACGATATGGTCATACCTCCCCTATCTCTCTATCTGTGTCTCTCTGTCTGTCTGTCTGTGTGTCTTTCTCTTTTTCTGTCTGTCTTTCTCTGTTTCTGTCTGTCTGCCTGTCTGCCTGTCTGTCTGTCTGTCTCTCGCTGTCTCTCCATACATCCCCCCTCTCTCTTCTGTCTGTCTATCTCTCTTTATGTCTCTCTGTTTGTCCCTATGTCTCTGTCTGTCTGTCTGTCTGTCTGTCTGTCTGACTGTCTCTCTCTGTGTGTATGCTCGGTATACGGAGAGTTTCGCGTTCGGAAAATTCCCCACCGCACAGTGCGTGGACAACATGAACACGAGCAAGTCCCAGCAGAGTTTCAGTCTCGAGAGCATAGCACTGCACCCTTCTACTTTGTGATCCTTACCGAAAAGAACAACTTCCAAAGCGTCCAAGTCGTCTTTGACAGCACGCCGCACCAGCGGATACATACGAGATGGGTAGCCAAATATGGTTTGTTCATAGCCTCCGAGTCTGACAGCAGTGACAGCAGAACACATGTACCAACACACACACACACACACACACACACACACACACACACACACACACACACACACACACACACACACACACACACACACACACACACACACACACACACACACACACACACACACACACACACACACACACACACACACACATATAGACACACACACACATACACACATATAGACACACACACATAGACACACACATACACACACATAGATACACTCATACACACACATATAGATACACACATACACACACATATAGATACACACATACACACATATAGACATACACACATACACATACATATAGACACACACATACACACATATAGACACACACACATACACACACATATAGACACACACAAATAGACACACACACATACACACCCACATAAACAGGCGGGCACAGTGGGTTGGTCAAAGACCATGATTGAGATACAAGAGGTACCTGGCTCAAGTCCTGCCTGGGAGCGGTTTTTCCAGCCGTGCTGCTACCCATAGTCAACTGGGAACTTGTGGCCAGGCACAAGGGAAGGGGTACATGGATGCGGCTAATGGGGTTTCTCGGCACTTGTGCCAGTGGTTGTGAGACTTATCCACTCACCCCACCCACTGTTAGGCGCTGCATCTGCCGCTAGAGTTTTACCGGGTGTTAGCGGCCGTCGTGAGTTCCCTTCGGGAACGGACACGATACTTTACTTTTTTAGTTTTTTTATACACTCAACCACACACACCCACACACATGGGAACACACAGACACCGACACAGACACACACGAGCACACACAGGTACACACACACAGGTACACACACAGGTACACATACAAAGAATGTACTGTAAAAGCAGTAGATGTAAGTCCAAGCCAGTGAACGTCAAGGCTACAAAGAGTCAGAAACAGACTACATGCACGAGTGGATGCTCCCCCCTCCTCCCCTCAAATACGTATGCGCAATACGTATGCACGTGCTCAGGCACAGGCACATCAATGCGGCCATGAACGCTACCCCCTCCCCCTCAAATACGAACACACATGTACAGGCGCAGCCACATGGATACGACCATGAACGGTGACTCACTTGCAAGACCTGCCGTCAACAAACACGTTGCCGCTGTGCAGATGTAGACATGGTGGAAAGCCACGGCCACGCAGGAATATTAGAGCCTGCAGTAGAGTGAGTTGAAACACCGCCCATACAGCACAAACACAATAATATCATAGAGGAAAACCTACGTGGAGACAATAACTTAATGGTGGTGGTGGTGACAGTCGATTTTTTTCTTCAGGCTTTTCCCGTTTGCGTCTTTCCCCCCAAACCAGTGAATAATTTAATTATAGCAATAAAAAGGATCAGCTGCGCACTCATTCTATACACGCATCAAGGCAAAGTTTGACAACTTGTGCAAGTACAGAGGGAAAAGAAGTTTCAGCCTGGATTAAAAACTACGGCCAGGTTACTAGGAGACCCATCTGGGAGTCGGTACTGCAAATGGGGAAACGTTAGCGCCGGTTGTAGTCCACCATTAGTGAGCACAGATCAATTTGTACCTGGAAATGTTTGAGATTGGAGTCAATTTCATTTTGTCATTACACCTCTACATTTCACACCGGCTTACATGCGGACTTTGACCACTTTGGTGGTGGGTCCGATCTACTCACCTCCCACAGCTTTACGAGTTGCATCTACGCCTTGATCCAAGAGGGTGGTGGCATACCTGCGGATGCGGAGAACTTTGCTTCCAGCCCAGTCTCACGCGAACCGTGATTTTTTTACATGTACTTTTACGAGTTCACACCCATCGCGAAATCACAAACGTTTCCCGGTTGACAGTACCTTTCTTTGATTGAGGACGGAGAGAAGACAAGCATTGCCCTCGCTACGTTGAGCTTATTGAATCAAAAGCGCTCATACAACTCTTGCCCGTTACGGTCAGACTGGACTACTGTAAAACCGGAAAGTCTAACGAGTCACAAAGTCTAACGTTTTAACGACCAATTTTTTTTCCTTATTGAAGAAACGTAATCGCGAACCCGGTTTGAGATGTCTGTGTAAAGATGCGCACACAGATGGGTGGCCAAGTAGCCATCGTTAAACTTTCTGCACGTTATCATGCCAAAATTACACAAACGTTAAACTTTTTGGTCGTAACTTTTCCGGTTTTACAGTATAAGCTACTTTCACCTTAACATAACAGAAACATTTTTTTTCGCTTTGGCAAAAGTTTTAAAATTCAACATTGTCTGAACTGTAGCAACCATGGCATTGGCAGCACAGACTTGTCAGCAGCAGTACACCGGATCATAGTATACTGGTACACATTCGTTAGGTTCACATGCCAGTCACTGCATACCTCTAGTACTTGTCGGCCGTACGTGCGGATGAGCCCTTCGGACAGCGGCCGCCCGCGGAACTGGTACTTCTCATGCATGACATTGTCGGGTTTGGACTATACAACAAACAGAGAAAGACAGACAGACAGATAGCCCGACAGACAGACAGAGAGACACAAAGACAGACATGTAGGCAGGCAGGCACACAGACACACAGACAGACACACACACACACACACACTCACACTTACTTCAGCTTATTGTTTTGAGATAAAACAGGCTTACCCGAGACAAAAAGGCTTATGATAGCTGCAACACTGCTCCAACACATGCACGTCAGTGGCAACAATGTGACCGAAAAACAGACCACAACACGATTGGTAATCAAAGCAATCACACCATTATCCACACTTCACTATTCCGTGAAAGAGAAACTCCAGCAATCTCTCTCGCTCTAAAAGTACTCCAGAAGTACGCAGAGTACACAGTGAGCTGGCCTGGCGAAAAGGCAATACAGTAGACTTGAGGGGCTCACATTGTAGATTTGGTCCTTGATGCTGCCCTTTTCCATGCGCTGATGAATGACCGTGACTAGATCCTGCTCGGCTATGTAGTCGACGTGCATGACTGGGAACAGGTACGCATGCTGAGAGCACAACAAAACACATCGATGCACACACCCGCACACACACACACACACACACACGCGCGCGCACACACACACACACACACACACACACACACACACGCATGTGAGCATGCATACACACACAAGTACAGTTAAAACTGGATACAATGTACTTCAAAGTACCCACAAGGGAACACAGACAAAGTACTTCCTAGCTGAAGTACTTACTATACATTTTGCACAAAAAAAAGTTAACTTTCACGCAGTAAGTACCTATGTTCTGAGTTACTGGCATTCCTAGCTATGGGCTGTGCTCGGTCCCCACCTGCCTGGATTAGGGGACTTTTACTGCACATACATACCGTACATCTTGTTGAACATATGCACGTACCCGCAGAGCTGTCATGAGTTGCTGGATAGTCCGGACGGTTGCCTTGCTCAAGTCAACGGGACACGTCGAGGCACGGCCCAGCTAAACGATAATAGTCAATAGGAGAACAGAGAGCAGCGTTACACCAGTAGCACAATCATTCGGCAGAAGCACAGACAGACACGCAAGTGAGGGAAATACACATGTGCACGCACACACACACCAACATCCACACACACACATGCGTGCGCACGCACGTACGTACCCCCCCCCCCCCCCACACACACACATGCACAGGCAAAGAGCGGCCCACGCGAGCCAACAGCGCATGCTAGGCAGTGCTGCATACTGTCACCCTTACTCCAGATTACGAATACAAAGCACGAGATAAGAAAAGAAAAGAAAAGTGCCCGTTTAAAAATGATCTTACCATGCTCATAATGAGCTCCTTATTCGACCTGTTGTCCGTGATAAGATACCAACGCTTGCCGGCTCTGCCACCTATCCGACGCGAACACACACACACACACACACACACACACACACACATCAGCAATGCAACAACCACACGAGCACATGCATCCCTGGCAGTTGCCGTGAAACTTCAGTACAACGTACCTCCTCCGACATACAGACAAGTCCAATACAAACCGTATAGCCCAGGGTAATGTACACTAAAGTCAAATGACTGGTATTGTATAAAGCAAGCCCCCAATTTTTAACATGTACTTACCGTATTTTATCGGTTTTATTGACCTAAAAACTGGTCTAAACAGGGGCAGTCGACTTACAACCGGGGTATAAATGCCCTTAAAGGGGCACTCCGGCTTCATTTTCGACGCCGAGTTTTCGATGCCAAGACGAAGGTAGGTGAAAGAGAAGACACCTCGAACAAGAACGAGTCTCCAGAAGCGATCGAGTCGAGCAGGAAGACGACTTTTGAATTTCGGCCGAGCGAGCGCTGATGACGTAATGAGGGATTAGCTTGCCAGTGGAAATGCATCTGCGCACATACATTTCACACACTTTTTGGCCAATTTTCAATCGAAGAAGAGGTTGTTTGCTATGTTCTCCCAACGCCGTGAGCGATCCCGTCTTCTATACCCTTCCAGGTACCCTGAAGGTCCTCCAGAGGAGAATTTATCTCCATCAAAGTGTTGTTGATCCGCTAAATTCGTCTCGAGACATATTCACCCAGTGCAGTGCTGATAAATGTAGAATGTTGAATCTGTGATAATTGTCGACGATGGAGAGAGAGGCTGATAGCCGCTGTCGCAGGGAGAGTGAAGCTGCTGGAAGTAACAACAGGGAGCCCGTTTGTATCACCTGAACAACCAGACTTCAAAGCAGCTTGACCAAATCGGAGGGTGCCTCGTTGCTTATCGTGAATATTACACCGGCATGAATTACTACAAGTATACTGGTGAGTTTTTATCTTGTTTCTGTTCGTATGCTAGTACCCTGGCCTGGAGTTCTCGTTAGCAAATTCCTATTCCCTGGCGTTTTCTAAACATTCCGTGTGGTACTGAATACGTGATCAAGTATTCCGATTTGGGTAAATGTGGAATTTGGACATGTATTTTATTAAAAAAATTCTTTTCCAAATAGAGCGTTTGTAGAGAAATGGTTGCCCAAATACAACAAAATTTATTCTGCAGTTCTACAACTAACTTGTACTGAAATCCAGTCGAAGTAAAAATGATTCTTCATGACAGTTGGGGTCAATGAAATCTGATCCAGGCATAACGAATGGTGACGCCTGCCACCCCGGGAACGAATGCCCATTTGGTGGGGGATACCAAAGTACTCGAAAGTAGTGCGTGTTTCAATGTGGCATGGAAGTTTTATATGATCTCTGGTCAATGCAACATACAATAGCCATCATGAATTGCAGGCCTCGAACGCAACTCCGACCAGAATTGGCAGTTCCCTAAGTTAGATGCTTTATAATTCCATGGCCCCAGCTGTAGTTATAGAGGGTTTTTTGCACATTATTCTTATAGTCGATAGATTTATACTGATGGCCACAAACAACGGCAGTTCAAACTTCACTGATGTGTTTATGAGCTGAGAGATTTCTCTCCACTATTTCTGTTGTGCACACAGGTTTGTCCAATATGCATTGACCGTATTGGGTATGGTACCTGCTCTGAGAAGGGAATCGCTGGAGCCACAGTCCAACTATACAGGCTTTCAAGAAACAGAGAGGAGCCATCTTTGCAAGCTGATACCTGATGTGTACCGACAGAATTCTCACGAGATACCTTACAGACTACGCCTGGTGTATACTTCATAGTACTCCTTCGACTACTGTCTAGAATCAAGTCGACTGAAGCAAGTTCAAACAACTCTGGCTTCAAACGAGCCGTCGATTAGACAAACAAAACATTCTCTCATATACTAGAGCACTCTGACAACTCACGACCTATTCCTAACGATTGCCACCGCTTATAAATATGTAGAGTACTGATTGGAATGTGCTCACAATCTCAACAATCCAGTGCTATAATTATTTGAACTATGTGTTCCTTCCATAAATGTTGTATCCACATATAATCCACAGTGCTGCAAAGTTTCAGAGTTCTCAGGGTATCAAACAAAATTATTTCAAATACAGTGAAATAGTTCGTGGACATTATAGCGTAACTTGTAGTTCCCTGGTCCTTTTCTTTGCTATAAATTAATCCTTTGCTCTCTAGCCACCGGTGAGTCCAACAGTGAAATTGTTAGTTCATATGTATGTGGGTATGTGGGGGGGGGGGGGGGGTGAACATATTTCTATATAAGGGACCTGCAACTGTAATACCACAGTACAGTAGATAGCAAATATGTAGAAAACAGAAATGCATGTTCCCATCATTGTACATGGACGGGCGCAGCAGGCCGAAGCTATAAGCCAGAACAGGATTTACAATCGCCTAGAGATACTTGAGCTTTTCCAGTATTCTCCGTGAGCTGTCCCATTCCACAATGGTTCATGCCACCATTATTTCTGGTAGTATCCATGTGCATAATTCCAAGAACATCTCGGATTCTTCAACAATTTGTGCCACGGCAAAAGACAACGCTTGACTCGGTCACTGGGGCTGTCAAACTTCACATCACAAATGAACTTCAATTTCTCATCTGGTTCAAGTATATGTACTGCCATGACTTGACCATGCTTCATCCACAGCTGGGCGAAGATTGTGGCGTTGAATTCCATAGCGCACCTTCTTGCTGCCATGCAGGAATATGTTGAGAGAAGTGAACATATTTTTACTAAAAAAACAACAGCCACTGAAGAGGATAGCATTAGCAATAGCCTTGGGTGAATTTCCTGCAGGTACACGTTGTTGGTAGGTCTACTGGTCGGTCTCCGTATTGTCAAGTTCAGAAATCACCTGTACTACACATCTTGTAGAAGGGATCCTGATCGAATAATTCTCTGATCATAAAATTCACTAAACTGAGGGCGAGACAAATAGTCAGTACTCCCCGATTCCGTCTAGCTGCTTTGATCAAGTGATGCTAACAAGCTCCCCGTTGTTACTTCCAGCAGCTTCACTTTCCCTGCGACAGCGGCTATCAACCGTTCTGTCCATCGTCGACAATTATCACAGATTCAACATTCTACATTTGTCAGCACTGCACTGGGTGAATATGTCTCGAGACGAATTTAGCGGATCAACAACGCTTTGCTGGAGATAAATTCTCCTCTGGAGGACCTTCAGGGTACCTGGAAGGGTATAGAAGACGGGATCGCTCACGATGTTGAGAGAACATAGAAAACAACCTCCTCTTCGATTGAAAATTGGCCAAAAAGTGTGTGAAATGTATGTGCGCAGATGCATTTCCACTGGCAAGCTAATCCCTCATTACGTCATCAGCGCTCGCTCGGCCGAAATTCAAAAGTCGTCTTCCTGCTCGACTCGATCGCTTCTGGAGACTCGTTCTTGTTCGAGGGGTCTTCTCTTTCACCAACCTTCGTCTTGGCATCGAAAACTCGGCGTCGAAAATGAAGCCGGAGTGCCCCTTTAAACCGGTAAATCGAGGCCCCGAGTTTGGAGGTCGACTTACAACCGGTAAAATACGGCAGTTATTACTTGTGTTGGCCAAAGAAATTTGCGTCCATAACCAAGTAGTGCCGTAAGACTTGTCGTTAAGCATACAGAGGTGTCAGGAACGCGTAAAAAGCAGCGGCTCTGCACATGAGGCAAACCATGGCTTTCACCGGCGCATACCGTACACCATCATGGGCAAAGGAAAGGTATTTCGCTACAGTACTGTCGGTCGCCGAAGAACTGGGGGTCGGCCTCCTAGCCTAGACCGATCTTATTTTCACGTATTACAGTCTATGCCCAGTTGAGTTACCGTGTATACATTGTTTTTTTTACGAGAACCAGGTATGCTGTGCTTGGTAAAATTCTAGCTTGGTCGTTCTTCGGCGCCCGGCAGTACTGTATGACAAGGACAGCTGCTACTCACCAATCTGCCGTAGCTGAGTCTTCATCGTATAGCCACCGACTGCACGTAGGTAGAACTGACAATTCAGCAATGCTGATTCTGCAAAAGGGACAACAGGAACACAAATCCACTAGTCAACAACAACTCGTACATGCACCGTGAGTGTGTGAGAATCACCGACTTCCACTTTGACCCAAAACTGAGATATGGTTTATATACCAGGTTAGAGAAAGATAGAGCGAACCTGGGATTTTAGCCTGATCTAGTGCATGCAAGACGTGCAGTACACGTTAGAAAATACGCTCACACAAACACCCCCCCCCCCCCCCCCCCCAACAACCACCCACGCATACACCACACATGCATGTGCCCCCCCCCCCCCCCCCCCCTACACATTCACCAACCCATACACCACACATGCATATTGCATATGCCCTCCCCCCCCCCCCCCCCCCAACACACACAGACGAGAACCCCGTACCTTCCTCCGCGTTGCGATCGCGGTCGCGCTGCTTCTGCAAAGCGGCGCCAAACGTGTCGGTGCTCTGGCTCAGCTCAAAGCCACGGCTACCCCGGACACCGCCAGTGGCGCTACCACCATCGGTGCCGTCAATCTGTGCGTATCCACGTGTAGTTCTGCAGTGTGAGAAAGCGACATCCAGCAATCAAGATGGGATCCATGGTAGGAAAGAAGCGACCAACAAAGCAACAACAGTTGAATATCTTTTAAACTTTAAAAGTTCTTGACTTCACTGCGGAATACACACAAACAGCCTACTCTAATACCGTAAGCTACTGTATTGTAAAGTCGTCAAAAAAAGCCGTGGCTTCTATGACTTTCTTGGTGAAAATTTGAAGGCTTCTATATGAGACAGGCTTCTACACAAGACAGGTATTTCTATGTGCCGTAAAGTCGCGGATAAAAGCCGGGCGTATAAGCATATAAGCCGCCTTCTGCATCAGGCTTTAATGCAAACCAGGCTTGTATGCAAACCATGCTTATATGCACCACTGATATTTTTCCCAGGCTTGTATGCACATAGAAGCCAGGCTTCTACGCGCGACACGCATAGATCTACCACTGACTACCGGTATGGCGGCAGTTTTACTATGCACCGTACATAGCGCATGCACTCTTGACCTACCCGATCCGCGCTTGCATAGAAGCCAGGCTTCTACGCGCGACAGGCTTATATGCATTTGACCCGTTTGATTTTCAGGCTTCTATCCGCGATGTGCTTGTATGCAAACCCGGCTTTTATCTGCGACTTAACGGTATGTCAACACTAAAACCAGGCTTATGTGACGACAGGCTTCTATTCAGGACAGGCTTATATATGAGACAGGCTTTAATACAAGACACTACGGTACTTGGACCGGTGCATCTCGGTTTCTTGTGGCGCGCTTGACTCGGCGTTGTGTGTCAAGCTGTCCCATAGTGGGGCTCACTCGTCTGTCTATCGTCTTTCCCACTAGAAATGAAAGTAAACGATTGCCAACAGCCAGTTCCGAAGGGCAATCGACAACGAGTCATTCAGAAGATCACCCTACTTCTGCGAGAGAATGATATTCACTACATATACCATTCAGACAGCCATGGAACAAGTCAACAACGCACAGATAGCGCACTACACTCAGTCCACTCATCGGAAACAGTCCCGCTGGCTTTTGAAAGTCCGATTTGGGCCGAATCGAGGATCACAAACCCACTTTAAATCTCAAAAATCTGGGTTTGGGATCTGCTTCTCCATACATTTTGCCATGGTATACCTGTCCTAATTTTGTAAAACCTAGCTGAATTTCTATTTCCCTGTTCTTCGACTTTTCTGGCCTCAAATGTGGCAAGGAGTAATTGCATGGGTCACACAATGCAGGATGTACTGTTGTTTTCACTATTATCTACAACTATGTGTGGGAGACACCAAAAAGTTAGGGTGCCAGTTTCCAATGAATGGACTGTAGCATACAACAAACCTTGGTTCTGAAATGGCATCATTATCATTACTATGGCACACCGACGCCAAAAAAACGCTGACAGCGCTCCCAGCACACACAATAGAAGGAGAAACACCAGAGAGTACGCAACTATCATCAAGGTGCCGTTCATTAACAACAGGCTCGCGAAGAAGGTTCATCAAGAAGCTAGGTTGTTCAGTAGGGATATGCGTGCTGGCCACTCTTTGAAGGATATGTTGGTTCTGTCCTCGTTCAGCAAGCCACAACGCCCCAGGAAGGCCCAGCAGCAGAGGAAGAGGTGGGCCAGCTGAATGTCGTGCACGTGATGGTAGTTTGAGGCGTGATGTGTGCATGTCCCAGGATGCCGTCTACTCGTTGACATGTGCCGTGCATCAAGAGGAGAATGTCGGCAAAACAGGAAAAAAAAACCCAATGCCCTACAGACACCAATGGACTTCCTGGCTAAGCATTTTGAAGTCGCACAAAATCATGATTATGTAGGTGCACCTGACAAATAATCAGTTGACTGGTCAACTGTGTGATACTCGGATTCGATCGTTACGTACCGTTGAGCGCAGGAACAGAACACAATGGTGCAGATCACCAGTGATAGGCCCATCGTGCCAAGGACGACGACCTGAGAGAGAGAGAGAGAGAGAGAGAGAGAGAGAGAGAGAGAGAGAGAGAGAGAGAGAGAGAGAGAGAGAGAGAGAGAGAGTGAGATAGATAGATAGATAGAGAGAGAGAGATGAATAAATACAAAACTACATGCATGTGCATGTATGCGCAATGAAACACACACACACACACACGCACACACACACACACACACATACACACACGCACACACACACACAAACACACACACACACACACACACACACACACACACTGGTTGTAGAGAACACTGCCAGGACAAACGAGGCGTGCTCCACACAACCTAATAATAATAGCAGCCCGCTTCTTGGCTTTCAGGCTCCCCTTTTTCAATGGCTACTCGCAGTGGCTTTTGTTGCACCAGGAGACAAAGGGCCTTTCTACTTTAACTGGATGCTTTTTTTTCAAACTTTGGAGGTGGGTGCAGGTTTTCGCGCTCTGAGGCTCCCACAGTTTCTCGCCAGGAAACCGGCATCAGGCCGGCCTGGTTTCAAACATTAGGTACTGTAGTGGCAGTAGGAAACTAGATAGACATCTGATAGCCTTGGCTCACCTCCGCCATGCCTCCAACAAGATCTGCCGTTCGCGGGCTGACGGATTCTGAAGTAAAACTGTTGTGCTCCCTCCCCGGGATCGAGTCGTCGATTTTAGATGTAGTAAAAGTCGCTAAAGACGCTGGCAACAATTAGTGACGGAGTCCGCAGACCGCGAGACACGACTAAAGAATAGGATCGATGATTTGTCGAGGCAAATTGAAGGCCTGAACGAGAAGGTTGTTGCCCTCAGGAGTCCGCCAATGCCGCGGCAAGTGCTTCTCCCCCGATTCCTCCAGCAGCTGCCCACAACCAGCACAGCCAGCGTACAATGGAGTAGAACGGGAAGGACCAGCAAGCGTACCCGTACTCATGCAGACGAACACCGTAGCACTTCCCGTAGCGTGGGTGACCCTGGCAGTGACCACGGAACGTCAACCGAGGATGAGGACAAGTCCCAGGCAATGGAGCGGCCCACTGTCAAGCCCAAGCCACTGAAGCTAGAACCAATCACGGATGATACGTGGAAGCTGGTATCGAATGAACCTCACAGAGTGAGAAAGGCCGTAGCTGTCACGACGGGTGTCGTGATTCTATTCCAGCTATACACATATGCAAACCAAGTCATCATAATTATTACTACATGTACAGGAGTCGCGATCTGGCTTCACCTTTTTTTCTCCTCGTTTTTCACTTACATACGTAGTGCCTCGCGAGTTCACCATTCTGGGCTCACACCCAGACCACCGCGTGTCGACCACGACATGACATCCATCTTGTTCTTTTCTGTTGAGTTACTTTTTCCGTTTTCACCTTGGGGCAACAGCAAGTTTCTTCACTCGTGCCATATCACTTCAAATAAACGGAAACTGTTCAATACTCTAGATCCTTGTGCGGTTTGAACTCACCCCTAGCTCTCCCACTGTACCCAACTAAACTTCATTCCGCACAAACTGTTGCCGAAACCTTTCAAACTCGTGTCAAACTCTTCTAGTATTTTTGTTGAATCTCTCCGTTGGAAGTTTCTCCGCTCGTGCCGTTTACAGTTCGAGTCATCCCGGCGAATGACTGTAGACTTTCAGTACACCCGTGGTAACTCCGTAGACTAGTATACAGCCGTATCAGTCATGCCAAAGAAAAGGTTTCTTGGTACTCTGTACCTTCGACGCAGCCGACTACAGAAACTCGGCGCCGTGATCGATGCTTGTATCACCGAAGCACAAGCCCTCGCCAATGCAGCTACATCAAGTGACCACGGGGCCGATGACCCTGACACTCACAGTGACAGTGACCAGCGTGGCTCGGCGCAACCCCGTGACCAGCACTCAAAGCTAAGTACACAACTCCACGTGTTAGAGACTAACGCTCTACCACTGCCCTCGCCTGACAATTCGGACGACCCGGAGTACGTTCCGAACGCCACCCCAGCACACGACCTGGTCACCCTGTGGGCAAAGGGTGAGCGCCTGCTGAATGCCTTCTGGCAACAGTGGCGCAATGAGTACTTGGCGGAACTGCGTGACCGCCATCAGCGACTTCAACAGCGTGGTAGAGCCACCACAGCGGCTCCAGCAGTCGGCTCAATTGTCTTGCTGGCTGATGACGCACCAAGAGCTACCTGGAGGCTCGCTAGGATTGTTGATCTCCAGGTTAGCGCCGACGGTCACATCCGGTCGGCGACAGTCATCACTGCAGACAAACGCCAGCTGAAACGCCCGTTGCGCCTTCTGTATCCTCTGGAATGCGAGGATGTAGCACCCGCCGCCGTTCATTCCGCACAGTAATCTACATGGGCAATCTGAACTCACATAGCAGTGAAGAAAGTGTCAAGGAATTCACTGAGCAACGCTCTGCAGCAGTGAACAAACCGGTGAAGGTCCACCAGTGCAGCATACACACCACAGAAGACGGGAAAGTGTCTGCCCGCTTGATGATCGATGCGACTGATCTTGAAATTGCCACTGCTCCAAACTTCTGGCCTCGCCCACTGTACGCGCGGGTTTGATCTCAGGCCCTTGCAATTTCCCATCATCGTCTTGACTGGCCAATTCCCCCCATTGTCTTCAATGGAACTCCTGTCGAGGAGCAGCCCTCTATTAAAGTACTCGGCGTCATGTTTGACCAACAGCTAAAATTCAGCCAGCATATCCGAACCGTTGTAGTCCGAGCAACGCAGAGACTTGGAGCCTTGCGCAAGGCATTCCACTTGCTGACTATTCCTGCCCGACTTAGAGCCTACAAAGCCTTTGTCCGGCCGGTTATGGAGCATTGCCCAATCGTCTGGATGGGGGCAGCTCCTTCCCACTTGGTTGGACTGGGTGCAGGAGCGAGCCATCAAGGCAATACATCCACTATGCTGGCTTCCTAGCCTCAGGATTTGCCGCACCATCGCTGTCCTCTGCCTCCTGTATAAAGCACTTTGCGATAATTCTCCCGCTCTTCTCTTGAGAATGGCTCCACCCCCGACACACCAGCCCAGGACTACACGCCTCACCCGCCAGGCTGTACGACTATCCACCGCGCATCCCCATCAGTTACAGAATGTTCTTCCTGCAAATTCTCGGAACAATGGAGCTGAGCCTTTCCCCACTCCGTCATCCCCTTTTGGAACCAGCTGCCTGCCTCTATCATTCCCCACCCATTTCACCCAAAGAACATCCAACAATTCAAGACAGCAGCTTATCACCATCTCCTCAGAACGAACTGGCACTGAGCCACTCATAGCATACGCGAGTAAGAGGGTACAGTGTCCTAACCTGCTTGGACATAATCTCTCCTTACAGACAGCTCCTCTTGAATTTAAAAGTCTAACAGTGTTCGGACCAAATGGATCCCAGCACTGCAAGCCGGTATACAAGCGTGCCAAACCTGGGCTCGAGCTAGAGGAGGCGAGTTTTCCCCATCGAAAACCTCTGTCATCAGCTATTCCTACAAGTCAGTATCGCCGTCCACAGCTGCAGCATACCAAATAGATGGGGCTCCTCTCAACGGTACCGATGTGCTGAAACATCTGGGAATTCGCTTCACCGCTAATCTGAACTTCCACCAGCATTACATAGATATGAGTGGAAAATTCAAACAGAGAATTAAGTTGCTCTGTTACATGGCCCAGCGCCGTACTCCCAAAGCCATGATGCTCCTTTACAAGAGCTACGTTTGACCCGTTATAGAGTATGGTGTTATGGTGTGGGCGTACCGGCTACCTGCGTCTGATTTGTGTGAGCTAGACAAACTCCAAGCAAGATTCATCAGGTCGTACTTGCGACGGCGTAAGTTTCGATTTGCCTTCGACACACCAAAGCAAGATCTGAACGCATTCGCCAAACTAGAATCACTGCAGTACCGTAGACAATTCATTACCGTAAAAGTCCGTAAATAAGTACCTGCCCGAAAGGAGTACCCCCTTCATTCTTTTGGCTCTGTCTGTTGAAGTCAAGTGAAGCCCGATAAACATACTGCCCGAAATAAGTACCGGTACGATGCGCACATGCAGCACGTAGCATGTACATCGACATGAAAATGACTTCTCCACTACACACGAGTCAGGTCCGAAAGTTAGTTTGTGCCCGAAAGTCAGTACCCGCCCGAAAGTTAGTACGGGTGTGGTCACTAAATTCGAAAGTAAATACGTACTTATTTACGGACATTTACGGTAGCCTAGTTACATTGCACAAGTTTATTTTCAAATACCGGAACACCTTGGCTCAGTTCAGTTTTAATATTTCCCGGAGTGAGAGACGCCCCAATAAAATTATCCTCCCCAAAGCCTTGACAACATCCAAACCACTTTTTTTATTCAAAACCTCCCTTTTATGGAATAGTCTTCCACCCACATTGACTTCGGAATCTTCTGGTCATGTATTCAAGAAAGTGCTGCGCAAACATTCTTGTCAGTATTCAGGTCTACTCGCTGGCATGCCATTACCCTGTTCATCGTAGCCCCCCCCCCCCCTTTCCCAATCTGTACTCTCTTGTACCATCATCCTTCAATGCGACAGACCCCACGATAGGCGGTCAGCCTTTGGGTCATCCTAACGAGAGAGCTTGGAAGCTCAGGGCCCTACGCTATGCTTTTTTGCCTTGATGACCTAGACAAAAAAAAAAGCATAGGGATGTTTAATAAATTCTTTAAAAAATTCCGTTTTTTAAGACATAACCTGGGATTCGAACCCGCACTATCGCACGCCCTGCATGCATCCCCCGATACACTTCGCATGCATACTAATTCTTCCAAGTTGTTTCACATTGTGATCTTGCATTTGAAAGCCCTATTTGAATATGCATTGTGGCCAGCCGTCTTTGATGGCACGGTACGGTAGGGGATAGGTACGGGACAGGTACGATCGAGGGTAATACGACACCGTCTCCCGTACCGTACCATCAAACACAGCTGGCCACATACAGCTGCCCGCAATATTCAAATAGGGCTTTCAAACGCAAGATAATAACGTAAAGCAACTTGGAAGAATGGGTATGAATGCGAAGTGTATGGGGGAATGCATGTAGGGCGATAGTGCGGGTTCGAATCCCAGGATATGCCTGAAAAAAATAGGAGAATTGAAAAATTTATAACATCCTATGCTTTTTTGCCGTCAGATACGGATAGCGCCAGGCGTGACACAAACAAACACACAAACAAACACCAAATTAAAGCTGTGTGGACCCTGGCTAGCGCCAGACGTTACTGAAGTAACGTCTTCTGCATAGCTACGGGAATAAAGTTATTATTATTATTATCCACCGATTTGAACGCAGCAGTGCTTAATAATAAGAATAACAGTGTTCATGCAAATACTCAACTTTTGCTCGCTGAGCAATACAATCTTTTCATTTTCTTTCTTCTGTTTTCTTTTTCAACTTAATCCTCCCTACCCGATCCCCCTTTGGTGAGTCCATGGAGTGTGAAGCCGAGACCTCTGGTCGGCTGAGCTTAATGGGCCCCACCATCACACTCCATTATTCACCCCAGTGTCTGGAGATAATGTGGATTTTGTAAAAAGAAAGAAAGAAGAAAACACACACACACACACATGCATGTACGCATACACACGCACACATGCATGTACACACGTATACATACTTAATCTCCGGACAGCTAGCATGCACACACGTACGCGCGTGCACACACACACACACACACACGCATGCACAGGTACGCGCACGCACACACACACACACACACACACACACACACACACACACACGTACACCTCAGACCTCAGACATGTCTATTGCGGAAGCAATGATAGCGAACAGCTATGTTAGACATAGCAACTTGTGCTGGGATTACACCATTCAACAGCTTGCAAGGCTGATGAATTGACCGCCACTAATTTTTAGCCTGGTATCCACCACACAGCTGATTGAAGTGGCTTTTTCTGGCCAGTGAATCCCTATTTTTTAGTTTTCAGTTTTTCCCTCACACACACACACACACACACACACACACACACACACACACACACACACACACACACACACACACACACACACACACACGCACACACACACTTATCTATGCCGAGAGTTCATTCTAAGAAACTATGTATCTCGGTGGAGACATCTCATCCTTCATTTACTTGCAGACTGAAACAACTACAATGTAGCTACGTTGTGTACTGCTGAAAAATTAACAAGAAATATCTAGTTTCCACCGTATAACCCACAAGCTCTAAGGGTCAAACAGGTGCATAAATGGATAGAGTATAATACTCATGACGCAGGTGTTCAGCCGGACATCAAACCTACCCATACGTGCGTGCGAACATACTTGGCAGCTTCTCTTACACCGTCTTCGCTCGCACCCAGCCTATCTGAAGAGGCGTGAGCGAGCTCTGCAGAGAGCAAAACGTTTGCTGCCAGTAAAACTAGAAACGTCCACTTGTTATTCATGTTGACCGGTGTCCCTGACCGTCGTTGAGGCGCACTGTCAGCTTCGCTACAGGCTAGCTCCTTCTACTTCAGCAGTCAATTCAGAGTGAGGCAAACCTCATTCCTGCACTCACAGCATAGCTGCCTAGGCCAAAGGAACATTCACTCACAACTCATATCAGCCTGAACACATCGGATTTGAACAAGATTTTGAAGAAAGCATGCAACAAGTCGGAACAAAAAGTCAAAGTACAAAAGGACACACACAACGACACATGTTTGGATCTGTCATGTGACGCAGGTGACGCCCGAACATGACATCATACCGGGGAAGCCCCTTCGGCTTTCCCGGCGCAGGGCCTTGAAATAATAATTTGAAATTTCCTGCTGCATCTCTTTCTTTCATTCACATGAGTCGGGCTAGCAGGAAGGATTGCCAGGCAGAGCAGGAGGGATGCAAGGAGCTCTGGAGGAGGGTTGTCCTATGTTTCTGCGTATCGCAACCTTTACTCCTGGGCAGTGGGCAGCGTGATCTTCACCGATATTGAAGACTTGCCCTTGGTCTTAGTCTCAATGTAACTGCTGCAATTATCATAATTCACTGCGTGCCCCATGACTCCGTAACGTATGGCTGGACTCGCCGGTACAGACACCATATCATTTCGGGACGACCCCGTGGCCTTGGAAGAGGTCCTCGCGGGCCATGACCTCGTGCGGAGTCGCTCCGATGTGGCGGCCCGCTATCAAACTCTGTACGAGAGTGCGATGAAGCACTTCAGCGCCATGAAGTAAGTCAGTGGCTGGTTTTGAGTAGGACTCCCTGGTGACTGCTACTGTATTACAGCCCAGGCCATATGATATCCCACACGGAGTAGTATAGTAGTGTTACATGTACATGTAGTATCCGTCCCTTGGTGTGTGTGTGTGTGTGGGGGGGGGGGGGGGGGGGGGAATAGGTTGATCGTACGTGAATACAGGTATCCGCTACTTGTAAGGTGGGGAGTTGTGTGGGATCCGGGGAGATGGCACGAATCCATGGTACCTAAAACGACGTGCGTTGCGGGCCCCTGATCTGAAAGTTCGACGTAATCTGTGGTCTAATATACAGCCCGCGGTCGCAAGGCGACGCCTTGGTCTGCTGGCCCCAAACGCGGCCTAGGCTAGCAATGCCAGCTGCGAGGGTGTACAGAGCAGCCCTGCCCCAAGGGGCGACAGGAACGGGCAGCCCGGGAGCGAAACCCACATCGTTTCTCATGTTCCCTGCAGCCGCATGTTCCCTGCAGCCGCATGTTCCCTGCAGCCGCATGTGCCCTCTCCTTAAAATAAATATATGCTGCAACTCCCTGACGTTCACCGCCATTGCAGCACAGCTCTGATGCGGCCATTCACACGTATGCCAACCCAACACTGACAAGTAGATTTGAACTGCTGAGCAATATCAGCCAATAGAGGTTGTGTGATGACATCATCATTTGAGACGCTTCGGCAAAGCCGTGGGCCGTGGCGCAGCGATACACTAGGTCAAGCGAAACGGCCGACTCGCACTGTTTACTTAGCTCCCGTAAGCGGCTCCACTGACTCACCCTGTATACAGCAGGGAGTAGTAAAATACCGGTATTTTACTACTCCCTGTTGTATACTAAGCACCCATACGCGGTCCCGTTTGTTCACCGCCATGCCATCCTTTGTATAACCTCTATGCTGGACTAGCACAGTGTACTGTGCAGTCACCTATGTAGTTAGCAAAGTCATTGACAGAGGCGTCACACCCGGTACGACCAACACGACCATGGTCGTACCACTTTTTGTCCAGGATAATCCGCCCGGCTGGCCAGCTCTGTAGAGCGCTAAAACGTGCCATGTTGGCCGAAAAATCCGATTTTTCTCCCCCGCGGACACCCCTGGACCCTAATCATCCCACTCCCCACTGCCCCGTGACGCCTCTGATTGAGAAGTACGTAACTTACTTGACTGCCCTGGCATGCTGATTGGATGGTGGCATGGAAACGGTCACATGACGCGAGGCTATTGTTTCATGATGATGAGTTTGAATCCATGCTCACGTTGACTGTTTTCCTGCCTGCTGTGTCCGTTTCGACAGGGAAGTGAACAAGTTTGGTCGGCATGACTGGCGCAGCGTGTTTGGAGAAACATTCAGAGTATTTGCCGAGGTGAGCACTGGATGATTTGATGATTCCATGGGCTTGATCACGTTCGTTGAGTGATACACTCATTGCACGATGAACCCCCATGTGCCCTTTGCTTTCAATGCATTTCAAGTTTCATCCACGCTGAACAAATTCGAAGACATTCGAAATAAAACGAGTATGCATCACCAATATTAGAATTTGCCCGTTTGTATGCCACATGCATGACTGTGTGTGTGTGTGTGTGTGTGTGTGTGTGTATGTGTGTGTGCGTGTGTGTGTGTGTGGGTGGGTGGGTGGGTGGGTGTACATGTGCGTGTGTATGTTTCTGTCTATTAACTTTCTTTGTTTGTGTCCAGCTCTGGGAATACCTGAAAGAAAACATGTGAGTATGCTATGTGATGCTGATCGTTGACCCTGAGCTATGTTGAGATCTGCTTTGGCCGTGGTATGAGCTGACATTGATGTTGCTGTTATGTTACACAAACCCATCCAATCCCTGCTTTTGTCCACTATTCTGTGCTATGTGGTTGTTATGCAGGGTGTCCCTTAGGCACAGTGGACTGCTGCAGTCCTATCGCACTGCTGACGTCGCATCCAAAATCGGCCAAATGTTCTACCACTCCTAGTAAGTAGTAGGGTTGTTTAACTGTGCTGTTGTGAACTCGGGCGATTGGGACTGCTGAAGGAGTAGAGTGTGGAGAATTCATATTGCACCTCGTATGGTGTTTTCTTCTTTGTCGCCGCCACCACCGCTGCCACCGCCGCCACCACCACTACCACCATACACCATGTGCATGCCCTTTGTGTGTGTGTGTGTGTGTTTCTGTGTGTGTGTCTGTGTGTGTGTGTGTGTGTGTGTGCGTGTGTGTGCATGTGTGCGTGCATTCGTATGTATGTGTACATATGTGTTTGCATGGTGTCTGTGTTCACGTGCGTTCACGTGCATTCATGTGCGCACACGCACGTGTGTGTGTGTGTGTGTGTGTGTGTGTGTGTGTGTGTGTGTGTGTGTACACTTATGTGTGCATTGTGCCCTCTCTCGCACAGTGTACTATCCAGTGATGTAGAGTATCTTCACCAGGCTTACTGGTTTTACTCAGCAGTGCGCTACAGCAGCAGCAGTACGGACACTGATACATCGGAGCTGCACAGGTAAAAACAAATACATATGGAACAGGGTATGACATCAGTTCACACCTAATTATATTTGCGCAAGTCAAGTTTTAATGCTATCAGTATGTTTGTGAGAGTGTCGACTTGACAAGGAAATGTGTCCGCTTTCAAACTGGCGCTTTGGCACCGACATTACAGATGTTATGCGATTACATCATCATCTGAGGTCAATCGTATTGAGTGGCAAAACTAGGGAATCACAGGCATTGGTTTGCCACTCATTATTAGGCAGCGCATGTGTGTTGAGATGTCACTGGTTGCCACTCAATACAATGCATATTCGATGATGTCATTCACTGGTTGCCACTCAATACAATGCATAACGTTATCCGATGATGTCATTCACTGGTTTGCCACTCAATGCAATGCAGATGCAATGATGTCACCTACATACATGTAACTTCCGTGGAAAGTGGCTGCATCGTAGCTGTACTGCCCCTATGCATGATGTGAGTATGTAAACTTGTGCTCTTTATCTGTTTCTTGTCTGTAGCTCTCACCTTCTGCTGATGCGTATGCGCTACTTGGCACGCTTTCTCTCGGTCGCCTTGCTTCTCGGCCGATCGCGAGTTCTAAGTGAGCTTGTCGAGGTGAGATTGACTTTTAGCGCCAGGGCTGTTTAATTCCTTGATTTGCAGTGGACCACACTACTTGATTATAATGAAAGTAGCGTACCGAGAAAATAAAACAGAGAATTACATAATTATTATGTAATTCTCTGTTTTATTTTCTCGGTACGCTACTTTCACACGACGTGGAAATCTTGGCATTGGCGTGTCGTGTATTGGTGCGTTTGTAGTATAGTGAGCCATGAAGGCACCGTAGCCGTTTGCTTCATCATGAACGTCTTCCCAATCGGTGGCCATCTCCAGGAAACCTCCTTCATGCCGACCTCGGATATAACTACAACTGGCCAATACTGGCAACGGCGACACTTATCTTTATCGCCGTGGTTGGCTGTCACCCACTCTCTTCACATTGGCCGGTGTTTCCACTGAGTCCTGAGATGTAATAAATATAAATAAAATCTTCAGAGCTGTAGTAAGCATTTCACTGTATAGATTTTAGCACCATGAATAACAGCACTTTTGTCATGCCCGACTGAGGGTCATTATTCGCTAGGTGGACTGTATCCACTATCTGTGCACATGGTACTTTCTGTTGGTTCTGTTGGCACCTTTTCTGCAGAAACTGGAAAAGCAAGTGACCATCTACAATACACTGTACCCAGGATCACAGGATGCTAGTGATTGGCACAACACAGCCGTGGAGGCACGCTCTATGCTGGAGGTAATACGCTGGCTTTGTTCTCGCCTGCAGACTTGATTGGCGGCACCGGTTTGTACAATTTTGTGCATGCCATGACGAATTGAAGTAAACTCATACCTCGGTTATCCGGACACCGAAGTTACGGGCACTTCGGTCTACCGGGCATCCTTTGGGCTAGCCCTAGCGTAAATAGTATGTTACTAGATACTACGTTTGTTTGTTACACACACACACACACACACACACACACACACACACACACACACACACGCACACACACACACACACACACACGCGCACACACACACACACACACACACACACACACGCACTTTTAGAGGAAATAGTGACATCACATGCCACGCTAGCCTGTGGGTTTGCACTATGTTCTTGCAGGCCCTAGAGCTCGTTCAGGTCCCGTCTCGCGACATGCTATTGGAACATCGACTGGTAGTAAGTGTGTTGTTCTTGCAAAATGGCTCTGCTCTAGTTGAGTTTAAATAACCGACGAGGAGACAACAGTCGTAAAATAGCAATGAAAAATATCAATTGTGCACTCATAACCATGTATAAACAATTAAAATGAAACAATTCCAGAACGTTTTCGTGTGACCATCATCAGTGGAACATCGTCAGTAAGATTCGTCACATAGTAAGAATCACTAAAACAACCAGTTATATAGCTAGAGTAATATGAAAAGAAGCGTGAGAATGCAGCACAGCTAGCGATTATGCATAACGCGTGTAGTGTGAACCTTTGCAGTGTATCTGAGAATGGTAGCAGTAGATGAATGTGGCAGCTGTGAGTGCGTGTGAACAAAAACTGGTGAGTGCGTATTATTTAAAAAGTGTGAGTGCTACAACATTTTCTTTTTGCTTGCATAAAACAGGGTCACGTGTGCGAATATATACAGCTTCCAACACCTGCAACTGCTTAAAGAAACGCGCGTGACAAATAACACTAAACCAGGAATCGTCAAACAACTTACGACAATCCGGACTGGACACCAAATGCTTGTAGATGGCAGACTTGCTCTTGTCGATGTCGAACTCCTCCTCGTCCGTATCACTCTCATCCTCCACTTCCTGTTCCTGCTCACCCTTGCTTTCCTCCTGACCATCCTGTTCATCCCCATCATCATCATCCTCCATCTCCATCTCCTCATGCCATCGCTTCTTTCTCCTTGACGTGTTCACTGCTGCGCCCGTACTTTCACCTGCCACTACTGGTTCCGCCTTCTCAGAAAATGTTGTAGCACTCACACTTTTTAAATAATACGCACTCACCAGTTTTTGTTCACACGCACTCACAGCTGCCACATTCATCTACTGCTACCATTCTCAGATACACTGCAAAGGTTCACACTACACGCGTTATGCATAATCGCTAGCTGTGCTGCATTCTCACGCTTCTTTTCATATTACTCTAGCTATATAACTGGTTGTTTTAGTGATTCTTACTATGTGACGATGTTCCACTGATGATGGTCACACGAAAACGTTCTGGAATTGTTTCATTTTAATTGTTTATACATGGTTATGAGTGCACAATTGATATTTTTCATTGCTATCTTGTTGAGTTAGTCTATATTGATGAATGTTTGTACATGTATGCCCTTTTTACGGGTGATCTATTGCTCGGTGTGTGTGTGTGTGTGTGTGTGTGTGTGTGTGTGTGTATGTGTGTGTGTGTGTACGTGAGTGTGTGTGCTACCTTTCTCCTGACGGGCACGGCGCTGAATCTGTGGCATTTCTCACAAATCAACCGCTTTGTGATGGTAAATTTCCGCGGCTTTCTGCAGCACAAGGATGTGTGGCTGTCTGCGGAGAGTTACCCAGTGTACACACTAAATGTGACTAATGCAATGAAGGGAACGAAAACGTTCGGTAACTAAATTGCCTTTACTTGACTGTGTGGATTGTGTCGGTGCTGACAATTTTTTCCCGAAATTGGATACACCTCCAATTTTTTCAATACAATGTCATACTGGTATGTGCTGTGATTCCGCACAGCTGACTCCGCACTATGTCAGAGCGGCCGGCTCGCTGTCCCTGGATGAAGCCATCCTAGTGTCGTGCACACACAGACAGGTATGCATGCACTCAGAGAGTGCTGATGCCGGGGGGCATATGCACTCCATCAATGCTGCTGGTTTGTTTCTCTCGATATTTTAGTCTTACTTCGAAGTGATAGGATCAAACGAATTTGAACTCGGATGGTGAGCCAATTTAACGTTTTGTCCTTCTCCTTTTTTCCCATGATCAAACAATTATTCATTATTCTTTCTGTTTTACAGTAGATTCTTCTGGTCAAGGGTTCTGTGTGGACTTTCTGAACACCTTTTGGTGCTAACGAGGGCAGATCATCAGAACTCCTTGTACTACAGCAGAATCCTGACCTTTGCTGTTGTGATGTCGATTTCAAGTCTCCTGCGTGAGCATGCGTGCAATCTGCAGATCACGGAGAGTCCTGGTTTGCTCACTTGTTGCTGCTGTGCCCTGGCTGCCTTTTTTCTGACGCCTGCACAGGCTCGGTTTAGTCAGCTGACACTGGATATGCTGCGCATGGTCTACACGCTGGAATTGCAGACCACTGATCGGCACGCGCCGCCTCACGTCAAATTCGAGCAGGCTGGCTTGCCACCTCGGGTAAGCGCTCGAAGCAGAAGATGAATGGTGCTAGCTCTGGGAACGGGTGAGCTCTGGGTGAGCTTTGGGAGAGTAATCCAGATCTGTATAAAGTGGCCAGTCGCCGCCTGTCTCTATCAAGGCCGGTTTTCTATGCAACAACCTGGGATGGTCTCCAGATACGGCCTGTAGTGCACTCCTATGGTTGTGTGCAAATAGCATTTCGGCCTTTGACCTCTGGTTGGTGGATCTGATGTGCTCTCCCTCACCGTTAGGTGCATCTGACGCTTGATCATGGGGGTGGTGACGTCCCATGGAAGTGGAGAGGTGGTTCTCCACCCGCTCTGTATACGGATTCGTAATATTCATTCTAATATGCTATCTGATGAGTGTTTTGACACGAAACTCGGAGTAACAGCGGAACTTGTTTGATTCATTGCTGTGTAATATTTGTATTCTAATATGTGTGTGGTATGGCTTGGTTCGCTTGTGTTGACGTATCTCTTTGTTCCAGGTGGTCGGGCATGACCGAAGACCTGTGGTTAATCCGCGCAAGTGCCTTCTGCACCGGCCATCCGTGCCTGAGCTACTTGCCGAGCTCTCTATCATCATGAAGGTGAGGCCATACTAGCTCTGTGTGGGAGGAACAGGTAATCATGTCTGTTTTATAAGTTTCAGACCGGTTTGGGGCAGATTAAAAAACTTGGCCATACAAGTTGGGAGTAACAAATGATCATGTTCATTGTTCAAGTTATATGAAGGGCTCTTTCTCAGTTGATTAATGAATTTGGTGTTGCCGGTAAACGTTTTCGGATCATTGTGGTCTAATGTGCTGTCAGCTTTTGCTTTGTTTTCTCTGGGTAGAGGTGTATTTGTGCCTCTGTACAACATGCATACTGTAATTTCACAAATTTTCGGTGTACTTTTATTTTCGGTACTTTCGGTGCGTCTGTTTCATACCTAGAATTTCAATACACCGAACAAACACTAACACACATAATCCAATAGGGAACTGCTTCTCTGTACCGAAAATTTCTGTTCACCTAACCTAGCCTGGCCTGTTGCCCTCATACCGAAAATATTGAGCACCGGAAAGTTCTGAAATTAGAGTATTTATTTTTCTCCGTTTGAATATGTTCTTGTTTTAGGATGTGTCACCAAACGGCATAACGCTGTTGTACTTCTCCTGTAACAGCACGCGCAGCTTTGATCGATCGTCCAACGCACCGTCAACACCGACACGCTCCAGAGGTTTGTACACCTAGTGCATTGGCGGGGCATGGTGTTTTGAAATTGCACTTGAACTCGCTTAGTACGCACTCTGATGAAAAGGCAGGTCATACTCAGTCGGTCCGCTGCCATTAGGCGTATGTCTGAGTATTTTGATTTCCACTTCAAATACAGTACTGTAAACAGCCTAATGTTTGCGACGTACTAATTCATGTTTGCTAATTTTGCGAGAAGAGCATAATGCAAATATTAGCCATCGCTAAATCAAACCTCAACAGTGGGTGTATATGCGTTGCCATGATGCTCCGCGAACCTTTGCCATTGTAAACTCGCTGGTTCTGAGAGATCGCAAAAATTTCGTGACGCAAACATTGGGCGCTTTACAGTATACAGCACCTCTTGCTTAGTTCAGACATTGTTCAGAGCATGGGTGTATTGATCCATGCTGAAGTACGTTGAGATAAGAAGTACCATCTCGGATACTGAATGCACTTTCCTGCTACCCATGGGGGTACGTTTCGTCATAGTTCTAATGTATTTCAGTTCTGAATGCTTTGACTGCTCAGGAAAGTTCTTGTGACTGTTTTCATAGTACCGTTGTGGATATGGAAATTCGGTCGGAGGGCAAGCGGCCCCAGGGCGCTGACCATGCAGCCGTGAGTGCGCAAACGATCAACATGTGCACTGTGCATGCAGCGTTCTGTGCGGACTGAGGGCGCCGGCCCCGGTCAATCGACTGGATTTCCACGTCCACGACAGTACATGCACCAATAGGTATTTTGCGGCAGGTAAAATCACTCAGAGACCGACTGTCTATACTGCCCTAACTCTTTGGGACCAGTTGTTTGGCTTGTGCGGTGTGGCCTTGGTTTATGAACACACCTGTGTTCATGGACGGTGATGTGTTGGCATGCGTTTTCTTGGCTATTGTGCATCCAGTCCTAGTAGGCTTACAGTTGCCTGCGTATGCATGCAGGATGCTGGTGTGCCTCTTCCACAGCTGTCTTCATTGCTGTACATGGTGACTGTTGCTGTGTTGTTACTGTGTTATCCTTTCCCTCACTGCCGTATCACTCTTCGCATGTGCATACTAATGTCGATACTAATCATGTACGAAGCTGCTCAATGAAATCTGATCGAGCGAGTCAAGAAGGCACGGGGCGCTGCGCAGCCCAACTGTAGACCGGAGAGCGCTGGGACTTTCACGTGTAGTACAGGGCGCAAAGCTGACTCACTGGACCGGATTTCATTGAGCGGCAATGCGCTGTGTGTTTTCCGGAGTATATGCCGCTCTCAGATCTTGTTGTCACGAAACACAGACATTTACCCTGTATATCACGGTTCATTTGGCCATCGTGGTACAGGCCGCGCCGAAATTTTTTGGGGTGAATTACGAGTGTTTGAATTGCGGCTTATACTCCAGGGAAGGGTAACATGGATGCAGTGAATGGGATTTTCGGTCTTTGACCACTTTGTGGTGGGTCTGATCTACTCACCTCCCACCGTTTAGGCACTGCATCTGCGCCTTGATCCTAGAGGGTGGTGGCGTTCCTACGGATGCGGAAAACTGCGAACCGTGAATTTTTTTATTATACTCCGGAAAATACGCTATGTTCTATTTTCTGTGACCGTGTCCTATGCTGTGTATGTGTAGATGTTGGTCATCCGCCAGTTGGACTGTCGTTGCGTTCAACGGCGGGTAATTCGTCCGCACCCGAGGACAAGTACGTCATCGCTCTGTTCTTGTGCACATGCTTGCTGTTTTGGTGGCAGTATGCTTGGCTGCTCGCACGCACGCACACATGCATGCATACACACGCGCTCGCACGCACACATGCATGCATGCATACACACGCACATGCACGCGCGCACACACACAAGCTGATGGTTACAGTTGTTTAAGCAGGAGATTCCCACTATTGTGCGCCCGGCGCTCCTTTCCCAGACATATGCGTGTTGGCAATTCATTGGAGAACATGTCCTAGCCACGATTTCGCAAAGGCAGGTTTGCCAATATAGGGACTCACTGATGGTGTGATGGGCTGCTATATCCAGATTGTAAATCGAGAGCATGTCTCAGAATTATGAAGACATAGTCACAGAAGTTGTCCTCATTTTTTAAAGTTTTGGTCAGACTTTGAGACTCTCCTCTGTTGCCTGGCGTCTGCTCACTACATGTACTCTGCACAGCCTCTACCCGTCGGATCTAACGGTATTCACCCGTAAGCCTTTGTTCCTGATCATCGACAGCGATCAGACATCAACCTTTGAGGTACAGCCTTATTTCGGCATGCAAGCTCCCATATCTGTGTCTGTTTTTTGTCTTCGAGCAAGAGCTTGATTCTCCAAGTGATGACACCCCAGCAAATGTCCAGCTGGAATATCCATCATACACATCAGTTGATAGGCGAACCACACGACAGGAAAAAGTCGTTCTTCTGCTCTACCGTTCGGGCTACATGCTGTTGTCTATCTCTCTGGCATACAGACCAACGCATATGGCCGATTGGTTTGCAGGCCTGCCTGCGAATCATGAGGTCCCGAGTTCGAGACCCGCGCTGGCAGCAGGGAGCGTGTAAAAAGACTTTTTACGCGTGTTGAACTGCGCCGAAACCCACGGTCAACTGGGTACTCACAGCTCGAGTGAGGATAACAAGGATGCAGTTTACAGGGTTATGGACCGTTACACGCCCGATTGGTTGAGAGACTCACCTCCTCTCCCCTGACTCACTTGTGAGGTCTGCATTCGCCACTAAGGTGTAAAGGCATAGTGGTGGCCTGCGGAAGCGAAGGCTATAGCTTGTGTGTTTCTGAACATTCAAGTGATGCTAACGCGGATCCCGCGAATATTATTATATATATACGATCGTAGGTAGCCGGACCGCTTGACAGGAGCATGACTCGATTTGTCAGTATATACATTTTTTCTGATATTGTGTGGTTCGGTTGCTATCTACAGGTGTATGTGTGGGTGTGGGTGGGTGGGTGGGTGTGTGGGTGGGTGGGTGTGTGGGTGTGGGTGTGGGTGTGGGTGTGTGTGGGGGTGGGTGGGTGGGTGAGTACTAGTAGGTGGGTGGGTGGGTGTGATGAATTTCTAGCTGGACCTGCCACTGGTGTGTCACCGTTTGGAGAATCAGGCTCTTGCTTGTGTGTCTGTCCGTTTGTTGGTCTTCGTCTACCGCATGTTATAGGTTATAAATTGACCTCTTATGACCTAGAAACGAACTAAAAATAGGGGAAGTCGACTTACAACCGGGGTGTAATCACTACTAACCGGGAAATCGAGGTCCCAAGTGCGGGGATCACCGCTTTTTGTTTTGGATATCTATTGATATCTTCCTTTCGAGCACTCAGGCAGTGTTTGCATTTCTTTATAAATGAATGCTGTGTTGCATGGGCATGGGCATGTGAGCCATTGCAAGGAGATAGGCTTTGGTTCAATAAGCTGCACTGAGGAGCATTTCTACTCGCAGATTTGAGTACATGTGTTTATTATATGCGTGTGTATGCTGCAGTCCTCAAATATGTGGGCATCAGCTGCTTCCCTGTCCAATTAGGTTTCTTCGGCACGGCTAAGATAGTCGGAGGCAGGTATCTTGGAAATGACTCATGCCTCCATGTAGCACAGCATTTTACCTACTGTCAACCTCGTGAATAAACACTTCGGGTATAACAATAACTCGCGGGTAATGGCACTATCTTAAGACCCAAGTTAAAATCCGAGACCCAGCAGCCATTTGACTGCCTACTTCCAACCTCTCAAATGACCACAACTTACAAATAGGAACACTTTTCTGGTGCTCGATAGAGGGTCGTTAGTAGCTAGGTTGGCAGCATCGGTCAGCCTCCCCTCCCTCCACCGCTGTTGTGAAAGGCATACCATGGCCATCAAACTGTCATGCTTGGACTACGTACATGCAGTTTTGAATTAGTTGGGTTTTCAACAATTTTATTATAAATTCGTGTGGGGTTGTTCACTTGGCAGGCAGTGAAGAGCCCATTTCATCAGCCGTTCGTGTCTCTGTTGGCTGCGTCACGTCTCCCAGAGGACTTCTCCGGTGAGTCCCGAAGGATTGTAGAGGTGTATACTGTAGTAGAGATAGTAATGCTCTACTGCAGATGAACAGCGTCTGAAGTCTGTTTGCTTTCTGTTGAAATTCGTACGTTACCTTCTTATTGAAATTTGGTGAGGATGTGCTCCATCATCCAGTATTGTTCACCTGTGTTTAGCGACGAACCCAGGGTGCAAAGACAATCGATCTTTGTAGGGTGGTAGTCCACTTTAAAGACAGGTCAATATGAGTGTTCACTGTTGAAGCATGGCACAGGGCCTGGCATGAGTTGATCCAGGCCCTGTAGACGAAGGCTGCGGTTGCACTGCACAACTTCTGGGTGACCAGCTGGAATCTGTTATGCGTTTTCCGCACTGTTCAGCTGACTGTCCGGTCACACTGCGCTCTCAGCACCAGCAGCATGGCTGAGGCCTTGTGTCACTTTTGTGATACCGGCTCATCAATGAATTAGTTCCACCTCCATTACCTGCGCTCTCTGGCCGACGTCATTCACACCAGCGGCATGACTCCAAGTGTGAATGAGGTAAGTCAGAGAGCGCATGTGCTGGAGGCGGAAATACCAGTTCTTGTTGCTTTTACGAGACGCGCATCATGATCTCTATAAAGTGACGAGCGGTACCATTCGGCCATTCAATCATACTATGCTCCTCTACTTTTAATGGCTACCGAGGGTAGCAGATAGTCGGCTAAAGAGCGCTGTACTTTTGAAGTACTTGTAGGGAAACATTGCATAGCATGATCCCGAATCAACTTCATTGCACGCACATGACAAGTAACTTATTTATGGACCACCCCTCATGGAACACTTAATGTCAGTGGTCTCATATTTGTGTTTGTTGTGTGAGTGCATTTGCGTCCACTCACTCTCATCATTCCACTAGCTTGCTGCAGATTCATAAATCCATAGAGGTTGGTGTTATTCCTACAGATACAGAAAACTCGGCCTCCAGCCTCGTATCCCGCGAACTGTGATTATTTTTATTTATTTTTGCTGCTGCAGATTACCAGCTGAATGGTCGTCTGCTGACGCTGTTTCTAACGTGCCCGCTGACCGCTTTCTGTCACGTGTGTAACTTGGTGGACGTGACCGAGTCACTGTGGACGGCGGCATGCCGGGCGATGACCGCGGCCGCCAGCACCATCCTGGACTGCCTGCGCGCATCCAGTCAACTAGGTGAGCCCGCAGCACCCAGGCACGTAGCTCGTGTATAGTCAACGTACAGTCGACTCCACTTATAACGAACTCGCGTATAGCGAATTTCGTGATAATATAACGAACCATTGTCCATGTCCCTGTTTGAACCTGTACGAAATTGACCCTTTATAGCGAACGGTTTTCGTTTATAACGAACCAAATCTTGTAGGGCTGCATGTAAACCAAGTGCAGTCATACTGTCATGGGGCACATGTCAGTCATGATTTGCTGCTTTTATACTGTGGATGCATCTGTTGTAACGAACTTCGGCTATAAAGACCTAAATTCTCCTGCACAATGGTGTTCGTTATATCAGGAGTCGACTGTAGGCCGGTCAGCACACCACAAAAATGGCCGTCATGCGTCTGTTCTCCTTCTCTACGTGTGAAAGTTCTTTTGTTTCCCCGGGAAACGTTTTATATAACAGTTATCAAGGAAGTCTGTGATTGAGGGGAGAAACTAAAGGAAATGCGAAGGAATCAAGGAAGACGGGTTATAGCGGAGATGAGAAGGAAAAGTGCAGTACAATGTAATATAAATTTCATATCCTCTATGTATGTATGTCTATGTTCATGTGCAAACTAGTACACGTATAGTCGTAATCAAGACTTGAAGTACAGAACACCGTTGGCATGTGGGCACTGCTCGGATTTGACACCGTGGAGCTAATTATTTGCCCTGCCGCACATTGACATCGTGCTGTGGTCTACCTCGCTGTGCTTTGTATGTTTGCACAGATGCTGACTTGTGCCTGTTCCTGGACGACTTCTTCACTCGTACTCTGGTGTGCCGCTTTGTCTTCTGCCAGGTGGTGTTCAGGCATCACTACGCTTTCCCTGTAAGCTCTACTTACACTCTCGGGCAGCCTGGAACCTCTCTGTTTTATAAGCTCTACTTACCGTATTTTCGGCAATACTGACCAAGGCGCTTAGTAGTTTGCGAGCTGTAAAGTTTCTCCCAATTTGAAAACAAATCGACACAAAATGCCGGAAATGATGTGGCGCTTATTTCAGACAGGCGGTAATACAAGACCGGTGCTAATTGCCGAAATTACGGTACATTCACCAGGGCGAAACAACAAGAGGGTGCCCGGGAAAAGGAATTTCTTGTATCTATGCCACTGAAAGACCTGGGTCTGCATGGGCCGAGCACAACTTGTAATCAGGCAAAGTCACACACTTAAAAGTGTGTCCATTTGTATGATGGAATTTTCTGCCAAACCCTCTTCCCTCTCTGTCTCTTTCCGTCTCTCTCTGCCTCTTTCTGTTTCTCTCTGTCTCTATCTCTCTCCCTCTCTGTCTCTGTCTCCGTCTCACTATCTCTGTCTCTTTCTCTCTCTGTCTCTCTGTCTGTCTCTCTCTGTCTCTCTTTCTCTCTTTCTCTCTCTCTCTCTCTCTCTCTCTCTCTCTCTCTCTCTCTCTCTCTCTCTCTCTCTCTCTCTCTCTCTCTCTCTCTCCTCCCTCCCTCCAGAGCACTCAGTATTGGCCAACCAGCTGCCCGCCCATTCCCGGAGAATTGCTCTCGACGGAACGTCTCCACCTGGCGCTAATGTCAGTCGCTGACAGCCTCGACGTGCGTCAACTATTCGAGTGAGACTCGGCAGAACACTGTCCACACGCCACCATGTACTGCTAGGTGCTTCTCTGTACCTTGGACGGAGCCCTATGCAACAATTGAGTTTTCCTCCACATATGAATCATGCTACTTCCGCCAGTGTAGTATCTCGTGCGTGAAAGCCAACCCCGGCAGCAGCTGTGGTTTACTGTGTACCACGGGGCAGGTTACGTGATCAGAAACCAAGTGCGAAGAAACGTATTTGAGATTGTCCCTGGTCATGTTGGACTGTCGGTATGAGTACACACACTCCAGGTCACTCACGTGGACGTGCCTCTCCAATACTTCAGCAGTGTACCAACGTCACGAGAGAGAGAGAGAGGGAGCAGTCATCATTCAGCTGCAGTTTGATTTGGCACAGAGAGCACGGTCTTTGCGACGCCGTGCTTGGCAGCATGTCCAGCGCGCAGCTAGATATGCATTGACACTCAGACACTCGCACCATGGGTATGCTGCTCCTGGTGCTGAAGAAAAGCGCAAAACGTATGCATTGCCGTACAGTTAAGATTGTGTTGATGTGCACGTGCTCCTTCAACGGTATTTGGGCGTTGTCAGTCCTGAATGGGAGTGCTCGTCTGGTGCTCCTTTCTACTTGTGAAGTGTTCTACCACTCCGTCGGTGACAACTGAATGGATGAAAACAAAATAAACAGAGCGAAATCGGAATAGAACCAAGAAAGTCAAAGAAAAAGCTTTAACGAAACCGTCCACGTTTTCCAGTCTTGCTTTCTCTTTTTAGACAGTCACAGCTGTGAAGTGATGTCACGATAATGTACTATGCTTTTGATTCTTAGTGGGTTTTTTTAGGCTAGGTGTGTGTGTGTGTGTGTGTGGGTGTGGGTGTGTGTGTGTGTGTGTGTGTGTGTGTGTGTGTGTGTGTGTGTGTGTGTGTGTGTGTGTGTGTGTGTGTGTGTGTGTGACATTTCGTAGTTTTCTCTAGTTTTGAACATCTTTTGTCAAAGATAGGGATAGGGTGGACAAGGTCTGATGAAGACATTAATCTTCTGAAAGTCATGTGCTTTCAAACATGTCTCCATCAATGATGTGAAGTTTTCTGTTTCTGTCTCGGACTGGTGTCCAGGACAGAGTTTGCCCCTTTTCCGGCTTTCCGAGTTCTTTTTGTCGTCAAGTGAATTGAGCTTGGCCTCCCGTCCAACTCGCCACTCCTTGAAATCATCAAGTCGCTATTGGAGCATTTGAATTGTGCGCCGTGCGTGTGGTGTATGTGAGTAGAAAGCTTGTTCACAAACATCTAGCAAAGAGTACTGGTACGTACCATTCCCAGAGTGTTCTGAACTACAACACTGTCGGGTGCTGAAGAACTGGGGGTCACCCTCCTATCCTGGACTGTTCTTATTTTTCATGTATTACACTCTTGTGCCCCACCGTTTTCCGTGTTTCTTTCCTTGGCTCACCATCGGAGAACGTATTGCACTCTCTGTACAGAGTCACGGTGTATATATTTTTGGCATGTTGTGCTTTGTGAAATTCTAGGCTGTTCGCTCTTCGGCACCCGGCAGCAGTGCACTTCATTGGCTAGTGGTTCATGATAATTCCTGATCTACGTCATCAAGCTACACTGCCCTTTCTGAGCTCTCCAGATGCTCAGCCTGGAAAAAAATCATCCATGGCTGGCAAGAAGCTACTCATGTACAATCGGTGGTCACTATTTCGGATGCAGCCATAAGAAAGCTATGGTATAGAGATCGCCTTGTCCTCACCCACTGACTGTGGTGTGGTGAGCCCATACGTGGGATGATTTTCAAGTCCACCCAAAGTGTGGGTGTCTGGCACTGTCTGCTGTTGGGAGGCTCAATAGCCAATTGCATGAGTCATCGTTCAAAGGTCACTTTTGAATCCCTCTCCCCTTACATGAGCAGCCGCACCATACAAGATGTGCTAAGCCAGGGGCGTCGGACACGGCACGGTCACTAGAGTATTGACCGTACCACTTTTTGTCTCAGGTGCCCGTGAATAAATAAAATACATTGATCTGGGCTCAGTAACCCCTCCTCCCCCCCCCCCCCCCACGAGTAAATTGTACTTCAGATGGCTGACCGTACCACACGAAAATACCTTCCGACGCCCCTGTGTGTAAGCGTATAGGGGGAAAGGGTGCTGAGAGACACTGTAGCCCTAGACTTGGCGTACCATGCAATACTGGCAATAGATGACAACCAGGACATCATGTGATGTTATTCAATAGTCTATATTTAAAAACACACTTCATTATACAGCAACTGTGGTATCAATACAATACTGTCTTGCAGCACACTGTAATCTCTCAGTAGACAAGAACGCAACATGTCCATGTTCGACTGTACACACAAATTCATGTTCCAAGCACGCGAATAGAGGTCACATGAGAATGGATAGGTACAATAGATAGCATAGGAATATTTTATGGTGGATATTCGGTTGTCAAATTTTGAGCCGTCTCTACAGTCAGATGTGTAGGATAGGCATTACACAGTTGATTGTAACATGTACATAGATCTAATGCATGTACATTAGGATTCAGAAAACAGGCATGCACAACAACAGGACACTGTCATACGTACAGCATGTACAAGAGGGCGCTGGTTGACAAGATACAGCAGATGGAGAAAATACTTCTCGCCGCAACGAACACGTGCCACTTGCCGCCTGGTAGAGGAAAACGTTACACAGCGTATGTACATGTGTCAGAATCAACTCAGTTGGGAGCCGACGTGTCCCGGGTGGGACACCATCACACTCATATGAAGACCTGGGCAGAGTTAAGTTGGCCCGTGAACGGAGTGATGACCTTGGCCGTGGCAAAGTAGAAGATGAGGCCGAACGCAATGGAGAATGGCAGCGCCGGCAGTGCCTTGCGCAGCGTTGCCAGCAGGAGAACGGTGACACACAGACCGATGATGATGGCGAGGAAGCAGGCCAGGATGACGTTGAAGTCGCCGTCGCTGTCCTTGGTGGCGCGTCCCACCAGGATACTGTAGAAGATGAAGTCGCCGAGACCCAGCTTGACTCCCTTGTCTGCAAGACAAAAGGACAAACAACGCGTTTGAACTTTGTAGTCCTGCTCAGTAACATCCAGCTGTGTCACTCAAGCTTGCGCCTTGCCCTATTTCTCAGCCCAGTGTTCGCAGGTCTAGGGCTGCGCAGCGCCCGGCACGTACTTGAATAACACGACTGGTTTTCACTGAGCAGCACTGTACATGGAAAAAGCCAGGCGCGTGCCCCGTATGGGTTCTTGGGTGCCCGGAACCCCCCCTTTTTTCGCTCAAAATGCAGAATTTTGCTTCATCTTTTGAACATTTTCCCGGGGAGCCCCCCCCCCCCCTTGAAGGGCACTGGCGCACGCGCCTGAATGCTATGATAGGTAACAAGAACATGAAGCCGGAGTGAAAAGTACTGAGGTGCATTACATGTGCACATTGTGATTTAGGTAACGGCTAGCCGCTTTAGGAGCTGCATCCGCGCCTCCATCCATAGAGGGTGGTTGCGCTCCTGCGGATGCGGAAAACTCGGCCTCAGCTCCCTACAACTCCTAGATGTCTAGATGTAGTTGTAATGCCACCGTGTAGCTGTTGTCACATGCACATTTCACAGATACAGTAAACAAACCTGTAACTAACTAGCGACCAGCCTGGTACTACAGACCACTTCGCCAGGCACGGACGGTCTCACATTCATATTATGCGTGTGCTGTGCAAAACTCTAACTAAGGACCACCTGCCACTGAAGACCGCTTTCTCTGGCCCCAAGGGGTGGTCGTTAGTTACAGGTTTTAGTGTATGGCCTTTCCTGCTCAGTGCTGCATGGCATGGGTTCACAGTTGACTGTGGGCCACAGCTGTAGGCTATGAGATCAGCTGCCGAGATAGACCTGCCTGATGCTGCTACTGCAGCTGCTTGCATCAGTGATAATTATAGTCGTCGCCAAAAAAACCCGGCCAATGCCAATACCATGGACTCAGTGGTATGGTACGCGTTCACAGCGGTAGCATGCCGGTAGCATACATACAGACAGTCTGTAGATCTACCAGCACTGCATGCACTTAGTCACAGTGAGTGTATGCAGGGCATAGTCACTTCGTGTGCAGTGCACTAGTGGCAGTGCATGTCGCCCATATACCATACAGCTAGCATAGCATTGGCTGGATTTGTTCGGCGACGGCTGTACTATGGGTTGAACAGAGAACCGTAGACTTACATAGTGTAGCACTGCCGCAGCACTCTTGGATAACGTGGAATTCCCACGGGTAACTAGCATTCTTTGTACAGCGGGGGAATTTCCCATGATTAGTAACGAGCAAAATGCAATGCATCAGGTCAGTGATACATTTTAATATGGATATCCGGCGTAAGTAGGGATCTCAGCGCGTGCAATGCGCAGGGTGTTTGCGCATACATGGCGTCATCGAGTTTTGAGTGCAGCTCGCGGACGCAGCTGTAAAATGGCGACGCCGATTTTCGACACTAGCGGAAGCGGTCGACACTAGCGGAATCGTCATCTTCATCATCGTTAGAACATACTTTGTGATTCCTGCCGAAGGACAGCGTAGCCAAGGCGATATCGGCTTCAACTTGATTCATTTCGAAAAAAATGTTCTTTTTCACGGTTTCAGCACTGGACGCGTTCGGGATCTAAAATCTCACCTGCGCAAACTGGCTGCGCAGTTCACGCGCTGAGATCCCTAGCGTAAGGCAGAAGAATTCTGAATAGAGCTATGAACAGTATCAAATGCGCAAATACACACATGTAAGCAAGGTCGGTTTAGTGTTTCCAAGGACGTTTTCTTGTGATATTTATCAGTTGGAATACATCACAATCCAACATCAGGAAAGTAGAACAGAAGATGTGCAGAGAACGTCTACATTTCGCACGGTTCGTAGCTCTATTCAAATTATTTTTCGCAGTGTCGATTAATTCCGAAACGGCTGTGCTTTTGACTTTCACTGACCTTCATCGTCATCGTCGTCCTGGCCACTGGCACTTGGAGCCTCGCTGTCTCTCGCTTGGGGCTGCCGGCGTTGCCGCCTCTGAAGTGCCGCATCCTCGCCATCGTCGCTGGACAGTGCTTGGCGCGCCTGGACGTGCACCGGCTGTCGTACTTCACTGGCAGTCAGGGTTTCCTCCTCCAGGTCGCTGGGCTCTGACACGTCGGAATCGTCGGGACTCGTCAGTGGTACTCTAGAGTCACAACAGACATAGTTTGGACTCGGATTGAGAGCCAATGATTAAAGTGAAAACAAGAAGGACCAATATGCGCAGACTCCACTGTAGCCATCCCTTAGAACCATACCTACATTGTGCATCCTCTCAACACTCTCCAAACAGTCTCTGGGTTACGCCAATCAATGAAAAAGTCATCTGAACCATGCCCATCTTGGTTTTGTCTGAAAGGATTTTTATGTGATTGGTGTAACCCAGAGACCGTTTGGAGAGAGTTGTGAGGATACAGGGTTAAACATGGTTTGGTCCTTGGAGTATGGAAAAGCTTTCAAGGTATTCGACGGTTTCTAATGGAAGATTTTCGGTGCATGAATGCAAGCTATAGCCATCTGGTGACACAATGAAGAAGTTAGTAAATACTAAATAGACCTGGTTCATACAGTGCACAGCATTTGCCGGCTACCCCCCCCCCCCCCCCTCACACAGACACGTATAAGCCCATTGCCAAATATGGATTGCATGAGGAATGTATGCAAGTATGCGCTGGGATCTGGAATGCAACACCCCCACACGACCATACCCAGGTGGCTGTGTGGGGTGTTGGCGGTACGTGTGCCAATTACGTAATTGCGCAATGGCCGTATACGAATTCTACTCACCTATCCTCGTCCTGATCTCCGCTAGCAGTCCGCCGTGCTTGGCGCGTACGCGATGGCGCATCAGCCATCATGCCGGCAAACCAGATCATCGTGTTCGTCGTCGAGTAGACCAGCGACGGCATCAGCGGCTCGTCGCGCTCCGACGCAATCTCCACCAGCTTGCGCAGCGGCCCGAACGGCGCCAGCACGGCGACCAGATCGTACACGGCGATCAGCGCCAGCAGCAGCCAGGCCGTCCAGTCCGGAAGGTACTGTATGAAGATGAGCGCAATCAGCACGCACGTGGCGATCAAATAGAACTGCTGCACTCGCAGCGGGCCGCGCCAGTGAATGCCCATCACACCCGCCACGCAGAAGTTCCAGCCGAACAGCACCGCCGTGATCATGTCCATGGACACGCTGAGGCCGTTCATCACCGACGCAAAGTAGTAGAACGAGAACCAGCCGAGGGCAAGGACGGAGGCGCCGATCAGCCACACGGCCACCGCCTTGTAACAGCGGTACTTGATCAGTATCACCAAAACGCACGTCAGAGCGACAACAATGCCGAGTATGATGATGACGTTCACCAGCGCTTGTCCGAACTTCGTGCCTCCGGACTCGCCGCCATCCTCGTGATACGGCGTGTACGGCAGATACGTGTCGCTCTTCTTCTTGTACTCATCGATTGTCAGTATGCTAGCGCACACCACCGCCATGCAGAGCACGACGGGCAGGATCAGCTTGACCATGTTCTTCGCACCGGCACGCAGCTCCTCCGCTGTCGTGGCCTCGTCGTCTTCGGGAGAGCTCTGACGGCGTCGACGGCGTTGTCCGCCGCCGCTGCCGCCACTGTCCGCATCTCGCCCTCGCCGCCCAGGAGTGATCACCGCAGTATCCGAGGCATCCGCAGCATCGTCGGGAGTACTCGCAGTGCTGCCGGCCGTACGCTCCGTGGAGCCCGCTCGCGACTGGCGGCTGGCGTCCGCCATTAGTGGTCGTCGCTCGTCGGATCGACTCGAGCTAGGGACGCTCGATTCTGGTCCGTCTGCCGTCGACGTGCGTCCACTCATGCCCGACGTTGTGACCAGCAGCGGCAGCAGCAGAACTCCACAACTTCACAAGGCAAGGCGCAGCAGCTCAGCACTGCAGCACTACACCACACTAGTCCGCGTAGCCTAGTCACAACCCGAGCACCGACTAGCTGCACAACCTGAAACCTGAATCGAACAACAAACAAACATTGCAGCTGACTATTTTTTACGTCGTTCGACACGACTGCATGTGTGACTCGTGTCTTTTGTACGGAATCAGATTCTTGGCAATAATGGCAAAATAATAATAATTTTCTTACCAACCTACATGTGACTTACTTCGACTCGAGAGTCGAGTTCGAGCTTCTCCTGCATGAAGCATGTCTGTGATGAGACATCTCCGCATGATACAGATAAGAGTGCAGTGAGAGTCTGTGTAGAGGAGACGGCTCGATACCGGGACGTTTTGACAGCCGAATTTGTATAGACCCAAACCGATCATCAGCGTTGATTTTTCATTCGAAATATGTTTGTGGAAGGAAACTGGCATGTTGAAGTTTGCTCTGGGGCTAGAGTCAATCGAACTGAGCCACTCCTTTGTGTTGACCCATTGCCTCCAAGTTGCCCAGTTGCTACAAGAAAATGCATCCGAAAAATATTTTCGGCAAAGTGAGCTTTTTCCGAACAAACACGCCGAATCTTCGTGTGCATTTTCGATCTCGCTCCCGCGTGCCGAATCTTTTTGCCGAATTTCGGAATGCAAAACCTCGTAGTTACCGTACACTGAAATGGCACCAAATGCCCGGAAATGCTTGCAATTGGCTTTAAAGGGGCACTCCGGCTTCATTTTCGACGCCGAGTTTTCGATGCCAAGACGAAGGTAGGTGAAAGAGAAGACCCCTCGAACAAGAACGAGTCTCCAGAAGCGATCGAGTCGAGCAGGAAGACGACTTTTTGAATTTCGCCGAGCGAGCGCTGATGACGTAATGAGGGATTAGCTTGCCAGTGGAAATGCATCTGCGCACATACATTTCACATACTTTTTGGCCAATTTTCAATCGAAGAGGAGGTTGTTTTCTATGTTCTCTCAACGTCGTGAGCGATCCCGTCTTCTATACCCTTCCAGGTACCCTGAAGGTCCTCCAGAGGAGAATTTATCTCCAGCGAAGCGTTGTTGATCCGCTAAATTCGTCTCGAGACATATTCACCCAGTGCAGTGCTGATAAATGTAGAATGTTGAATCTGTGATAATTGTTGACGATGGAGAGAGAGGCTGAAAGCCGCTGTCGCAGGGAGAGTGAAGCTGCTGGAAGTAACAACGGGGAGCCCGTTTGTATCACCTGAACAACCAGACTTCAAAGCAGCTTGACCAAATCGGAGGGTGCCTCGGTGCTTATCGTGAATATTACACCGACATGAATTACTACAAGTACACTGGTGAGTTTTTATCTTGTTTTGTTCGTATGCTAGTACCCTGGCCTGGAGTTCTCGTTAGCAAATTCCTATTCCCCGGCGTTTTCTAAACATTCCGTGTAGTACTGAATACGTGATCAAGTATTCCGATTTGGGTAGATGTGGAATTTGGACATGCATTTTATAAAAAAATTCTATTTTCCTAATAGAGCGTTTGTAGTGAAATTCAAATGGTTGCCCAAATACAACGAAATTGATTCTGCAGTTCTACAACTTGTACTGAAATCCAGTCAAAGTAAAAATGATTCTTCATGACAGTTGGGGTCAATGAAATCTGATCCAGGCATAACGAATAGTGACGCCTGCCACCCCGAGAACGAATGCCCATTTGGTGGGGGATACCTAAGTACTCGAAAGTGGTGCATCATTTCAATGTGGCATGGAAGTTTTATAATATGATCTCTGGTCAATGCAACATACGATAGCCATCATGAATTGCAGGCCTCGAACGCAACTCAGACCAGAATTGGCAGTTCCCTAAGTTTATAATTCCATGGCCCCAGCTGTGGTTATAGAAGTTTGTTTGCACATTATTCTTATAGTCGATAGGTTTATACTAATGGCCACAAACAGCGGCAGTTCAAACTTCACTGACGTGTTCATGAGCTGAGAGATTTCTCTCCACTATTTCTGTTGTGCATACAGGTCTGTCCAATATGCATTGACAGTATTGGGTATGGTATCTGCTCTGAGAAGGGAATCGCTGGAGCCACAGTCCAACTAGACAGGCTTTCAAGAAACAGAGAGGATCCATCTTTCCAAGCTGATACCTGATGTGTACCGACAGAATTCTCACGAGATACCTTACGGACAACGTGTGGTGTGTACTTCATAGTACTCCTTCGACTACTATCTAGAATCAAGTCGACCGAAACGAGTCAAACAACTCTGGCTTCAAACGAGCCGTCGATTAGACAAACAAAACATTCTCTCATATACTGGAGCACTCTGACAACTCACGACCTATTCCTAACGATTTCCACCGCTTATACATATGTAGAGTGCTGATTGGAATGTGCTCACAATTTCAACAATTCAGTGCTATAATTATTTGAACAATGTGTTAGAAATTATTCCACTTTTCCTTCCATAAATGTTGTATCCACATATAATCCACAGTGCTCCGAAGTTTCAGAGTTCTCAGGGTATCAAACAAAATTATTTCGAATACAGTGAAATTGTTCGTGGACATTATAGCGTAACTAATTTACGTGTAGTTCCCTGGTCCTTTTCTTTGCTATAAATTAATCCTTTGCTCTCTAGCCGCCTGCGAGTCCAACAGTGAAATTGTTAGTTCATTTTTATAATGTGGGTATGTGGGAGGGGGTTGAACATATTTTTTATATAAGGGACCTGCAACTGTAATACCACAGTACAGTAGCCGGCAAATATGTAGAAAACAGAAATGCATGTTCCCATCATTGTACATGGACGGGCACAGCAGGCTGAAGCTATCAGCCAGAACAGGATTTACAATCACTTAGAGATACTTGAGCTATTCCAGTATTCTCCGTGAGCTGTCCCATTCCACAATGGTTCATGCCACCATTATTTCTGGTAGTATCCATGTGCATAGTTCCAAGACCATCTCGGATTCTTCAGCAATTTGTGCCACGGCAAAAGACAATGCTTGACTCGGTCACTGGGGCTGTCAAACTTCCCATCACAAATGAACTTCAATTTCTCATCTGTTTCAAGTATATGTACTGCCATGACTTGACCATGCTTCATCCACAGCTGGGCGAAGATTGTGGCGTTGAATTCCATAGCGCACCTTCTTGCTGCCATGCAGGAGTATGTTGAGAGAAGTGAACATATTTTTACTAAAAAACAACAGCCACTGAAGAGGATAGCAATAGCCTTGGGTGAATTTCCTGCAGGTACACGTTGTTGGTAGGTCTACTGGTCGGTGTCCATATCGTCAAGTTCAGAAATCACCTGTACTACACATCTTGTAGAAGGGATCCTGATCGAATAATTTTCTGGTCATAAAATTCACTAAACTGAGGGCGAGACAAATAGTCAGTACTCCCCGATTCCGTCAAGCTGCTTTGAAGTCTGGATACACATGTGATGCTAACAAGCTCCCCGTTGTTACTTCCAGCAGCTTCACTTTCCCTGCGACAGCGGCTATCAACCTCTCTCTCCATCGTAGACAATAATCACAGATTCAACATTCTACATTTATCAGCACTGCACTGGGTGAATATGTCTCGAGACGAATTTAGCGGATCAACAACGCTTCGCTGGAGATAAATTCTCCTCTGGAGGACCTTCAGGGTACCTGGAAGGGTATAGAAGACGGGATCGCTCACGACGTTGAGAGAACATAGAAAACAACCTCCTCTTCGATTGAAAATTGGCCAAAAAGTGTGTGAAATGTATGTGCGCAGATGCATTTCCACTGGCAAGCTAATCCCTCATTACGTCATCAGCGCTCGCTCGGCGAAATTCAAAAAGTCGTCTTCCTGCTCGACTCGATCGCTTCTGGAGACTCGTTCTTGTTCGAGGGGTCTTCTCTTTCACCTACCTTCGTCTTGGCATCGAAAACTCGGCGTCGAAAATGAAGCCGGAGTGCCCATTTTTGAAATTTTTTCCCGCGGGGAGGACCCCCGGACCCCCCTTCCATGGCCGCCCCACCTCCAAAGTCGTTTCGACGCGCCTGAGTAGTTCTTAGATGGGGACTCTATGCGAGCCGCCATGTCTTGACTCCGGTTTTGTCTTCACTCAGACAGACGCTGAACCGTCCTGTACTGTTGATCTCTCATCTGTGCTTGTGTGCTACGTAGATCTACTTCTTATCGGTAAAAATACGAGCCGCGGAGGCCTAGCTAGCATGCCTAGCACCACCCAGTACAGTCTTTGCCGGGCAGTGAAATTATTTTTGTACACGGCTTGGGCGAAGGCCTACGAGCTTACAAGTCCTGTTTGAACGGAGTGGACGATCAAATCGTTTGGTCGCTCACCTGTTACCGAGTCGGCGAGGAAACAGTAAGAACACTGGACTCCATCGAAAGTGCCGCGCCGGCGGGTACACAGTCACTGCCAGTGAAGCCCGCTATCGCAGCTTTGTTCAAGGGCAGTCCCAGTGCATATAATAAACCCGCCCCAGGAACATACCCGCATTGCTGACTCTGCTGACTGACCCTGGCCTCAGGCTAGCTGTCGTCACGCCGGCACTGAGCCCGCATGGAAGCGAGCAACCCATCGCAAGCCCAAGCCGCGACTATTCGACGGACTGAGGAACACGTGCCGTGCCCGCTGCGGCGACAACGGCAGACGAGAGCAAAGTGGTAGCAACAGCAGCAGCAGCAGCAGCAGCAGCGCCAAAAGTAACGTTGTTTTAAGAGTGGCGTATGACTGCGGCAATGCGGCCCACTTACAGTGAGTACCCACGTCGGCAGTGCCACACCACCTGGCATCCGGCAGTGGTGTCTGCTGTGTTGGTATTTGCCATGCTAATAGTGCCCAATCTAGTGGTGGATGCGGCAGCAGTGGTGGATGCGGCAGCAGTGCCGGATACAATCCCCGTGACTACTTGCCGTGGTGCCTGTAGCAGCTTGAGTACGAGTGAGCAATCGTACAATCTCTCTGGCTGTGATGAGTTCTTCGCCGGGGCGGATGGTGATATCGTGGACTGTAAACATAGTTTCGAGGACTTGGACAGCAGTTTAATTTGCACCAGGCTGATTTTTCAATTTGACGGTGAAACGTGCACGTCCTCGCTGGCTGCAGGGATTTATCGGAAATATCTCAACAAGAACTTGCCCAAGACGGAGTACAGCAGGTACCTTGCAAGTTGTCCACTTTCTAAATGTGTAGACCTGGACATTGCCAGTAAACGAGAGACGGATCTGCCTCTGGTGCAAGCATGTGTTCGCTTAGCAGCCATTAATGCAGCGAAGAGCGGGCTGGTCAAGTTGCCACCTGCGCCAGTTCATGACTGCCTAAGTGAAAGTGATGCGTTTGCATCTCAGACCGATTCCAGCTTGTGCGGAAATGAGCGGCAGTATTTCTGCAGTCAGTGGGACGCCTGCAGCTGTTCTAAAGACACGCATGATATACGTGACTGTGACGGCGTGTGTTTAGTACTCACGTCAGTCCGACAGAACCCACGTCACCTCTGCAGAGTCCTAAGTACAGCGCTATCTATGCGTAACAGCTACCTGGCAAAACAGATTCCATATCCAGGGGCTGTATTCGAGGACCGGAGCTTTGGCAATCAGCAGCTGCAGTACAAATGCCAGTTTCCTAGCGGTGATGAGACCTGGATGATGTGCGACTACCTGGGCCAGCTCATCCGTGCAAACGATCTTTGCGTCAGCTCATGTGACGAACTGGACGAATTCAAGCTAGCATTGCCTGACAAGACTCGCAGCCCGGTGCTGCAGGATATTTTGGAAGAGCTCAAGCGGCTTGTTGGTGAATTCCCTGATTGCTGCCAGTGGAGTAAGGCAATGAGAGTTGCACAGTATCTAAATGCAAACAGACGCAAGTTGGATGAGCTTTCCGCACTTTACAAGCTTCAACATAGCCATTTGATGGACGTTTGCCACCCGCAGTTGATATGTGATCCTTTGGCGAGAGGCTTCATGAAAACTCCTTCTGACAAGTGTTCTTGGCGGATTGCAACTGCCTGTACCCAGGTGGTTGCTTTGTACTGGTTTAAAGGTAAGGACACCAACTGATTTACATTTTTGCCAAGAACTTCTATTCCATTTGTGTCACGGTTGTTTCAGTGTATGTGTGCACGTGCGCTTGTGTGTGTGTGGGGGGGGGGGGGGGGGGGGTGCGTGCGCATGCGTGTGTTCATGTGTGTATGTGGGGGGGGGGGGGGGGTGAGTGCGGCGCATGCGTGTGTTCATGTGTATGGGGGAGGGGGGGGGGGGGTGCGCATGCGTGCGTGTGTTCATGTGTGTGGGGGTTGGGGGGGGGGGGGGGGGGGGGGGTGCACATGCGTGCATGTGTTCATGTGTGTGTGTGGGGTGTAGTGGATGCACATCCCATTGTTTGTCATTGTATCCTTTTATGTAACATGTATGCATTCATCCGGCCGCGCTGTGCGACATGCCAGTTGTACCGTACGCACTTTAGCTGTACCTGCCTGCCTGGCTTTTCCTTTGATCTCTCTGTCGTTCTCTGTATTCCCACACATTTGTGATTTGTAGTAACGAAGCTAGTTACAAGATGTCTTTGGTGCGTTTGTAGAACCACTACATGGTGTCAGAATTGGTTTTCCTGTAGTCTTTGGCCTCGTGAGCGGTGATGGCTCGTTTCAACCCTCCAGCGCCTTTCGACTTCAGCTCACCGGACCAGTGGCCCGCGTGGAAACTCCGTTTCACCCGTTTTATTGCCGCCACCAAACTGAGTTCCGACCTGGGAGAAACTCAGGTGGCCACTTTGTTGTATGCTCTCGGACCCAACGCCGACTCCTTGTTCGAGTACCAACTCGGACTATCCGAGGACGACAAGAAGAAATATGACGAGGTCGTCAGTGCTTTCGACACGTACTTCCGCCCCTCTACCAATGTTGTTCATGAACGGGCTAAATTTGAACAGCTTGTACAACAACCCGGCCAGACCGTAGAGGAGTTTGTCCGTGCTCTGTACAAAGCTGCAGAGTATTGTGAGTTTGCTGGCACGAAGGATGAGCGTATCAGAGACCGCTTCGTCGCCCACATGCTGGACAAGCGGGTGAGTCGGGAGCTGCAGATGAAAGACAAGAGCGAGCAAACTCTCGCCAAAGTTGTTGCGTTCGCGCGGCACGCCGAAACTGTCCAGCAACAGGTTGCAGCCCAATCGCGCAGTGGCTTGGCCGCCGCCAGCTCGATTTCAGACGATGATGCCTCAGCCTCAGCTGTCCAGTCGCACCGTGGTGGTCGATCTATGCCGAAGAGCAGACCGCATGGTAGCTACAAATCTGCAGCAACGCCGCCTGCGACCGAATCGAAGTGCCCGAACTGTGGTGGAAGCCACCACTCGCAACGCGATCAGTGTCCAGCCAGAGGCCAGTGCTGCAAAGCCTGTGGCAAGCGCAACCACTTCGCGCGAGTTTGCCGATCGAAACCGTCCACCTCTGCCGTCACGAACGACTCTCCGGACTCTCTATTTGTTGGCCACACGACGTGCGCACAAAGTGTAAGTGATTCACCCTGGTTGGCAGATCTAGCTATCGGAAAGAGTGTAGTCCAGTTCAAACTAGATACTGGAGCTGATGTCTCTACCATGTCCGTGCAATCATACAATACACTGCAGCCCAAGCCGTCCTTATCTGCTACTAGTGCCCAGCTGAGAGGAGCGAATGACCAGACTAGGCAGGTCCTGGGTGTATTTGAGGCTCACTGCTCCTTTCAATCTCAGTCCACTACCATACCCATCTTTGTTCTAGATGGTGCCAGCACTAGCCTGCTCAGCCGATCTGCGTGCACAGCACTGGGTCTAGTCCAGCGTCTGGCTGAAGTGCAAGGTCCAGTCCCACTCGTACAGTATTAGGTTGGTCCTGCTGCGCAGATTCACTTGACTTCCGACGCCACACCGTATCACTGCCTCACAGCTCGCAGAGTTCCTCGTCACCTGTATTCGAAAGTACGTGAAGAACTGCACCGCATGGAAGATGGCGACATCATTGCGCGTGTCGACGAACCCACAGACTGGTGTTCGCCTATGGTGCCCGTCCTCAAACCTAACGGCAAGGTACGCATCTGTGTCGACCTGAAGCGTCTTAATGCGTCTGTCAAGCGGGAGACATTTCAGCTGCCAACGTTAGAAGATGCCCTGTCTTCACTGGCCGGAGCGACTGTGTTCACGACATTGGACACTGCTAACGGATTCTGGCAAGTCCCACTCAGTCCCGACTCTGCCCGTTTGACCACCTTCATCACGCCGTTCGGCAGGTTCTACTTCAAGCGACTGCCATTCGGCATCACATCAGCACGTGAGATTTTCCAGAAGCGTCTCACCAACCTTCTGGACCAGCTCCCCGGCGTGTTCGTCTACATGGACGATATCATTGTCTCTGGCCGTACGCGAGAAGAACACGACCGTAACCTAGCTGCCGTACTAGACATCCTGCAGAAAGCCAACGTCACGCTGAACATGACGAAATGTCACAAGCGTCAGGCCGAAGTGAAGTTCCTTGGTCACATCTTCTCCGCCAAAGGTCTCCACCCTGACCCAGCGAGAGTGTCCAGCGTCGCTAATCTGAAGCCGCCCAAGAACGTCACGGAACTGAAGCGCATTCTCGGCATGTTCGCGTTCATGTCACGCTTCATTCCCAATCTCTCGGAAGTCAGCGCTCCACTGCGTCTTCTACTGGGGCATGACACCGCATGGGAGTGGTCTGCTACACAACAACAGGCCCTGGACAAGCTCAAACAGCTTGCCACCAATGCGCCCTGCCTCACGTTCTTCGACCCAACCAAGCCCACGGTCATCAGCACTGATGCCAGCAGTTACGGCTTGGGAGCTGTCCTATTGCAGGAGCATGACGACGGAATGCGCCCCATTGCATTTGCCTCACGCAGCCTCACCACTACTGAGCAACAGTACGCGCAGATCGAGAAGGAGTGCTTGGCTGTCGTCTGGGCTTGTGAGCGCTTCCACGGCTACATTTACGGCAACTCGTCCCTCACTGTCCAAACGGATCACAAGCAACTCATCCCGCTGATCAATACGCGTGATTTGAACCGTGTCCCGATGCGATGTCAACGCCTCCTGATGCGCCTGCTCACGTACAATCCAGCCGCCGTGTATGTCCCTGGCAAAGAGCTAGTTGTTGCCGATGCTCTGTCTCGCACTCCGCTCGCCTGTGACGACACGCCTAGTCTCCAAGACGAGATCAGCATCAACCTCACATCTTACCTCGCTGAGATCGTGTCGGATGGTATAGCCTGTGACATTGCTGACGCCACCACACAAGATGAGACGCTCAAGCAAGTCCTCCACTTCGTCCAACACGGATGGCCGTGCAACCCACGTGATGTCGACGACACTGTGCGCCCATACTTCCATGAACGCCAGTTACTGTCCTGTGAGCAAGGTGTGCTGTACCATGGTTTCCGCATTGTCATGCCACCCTCTCTGCAGCCTGAGATGCTCGAGAAGCTCCACGAGGGACATCAAGGTGCAACGAAGTGCAAGTCTCGCACCCGCCATTCCATTTGGTGGCCAGGCTTGTCAAGGCAAATCGACACGATGGTCGCTACGTGTGAAGTGTGCACCAAACACCGCGTCCAGTCGACCGAACCACTGCAACCCGTCCAACGCCCAACACTGCCGTGGCACACGGTTGGTGCAGATCTGATGGAATTCAACGGCACGACTTACCTCGTCATTGTTGACTATCTCTCGCGTTACCTCGATGTCGTACCGCTGACTGCCACAACCTCGATTGCTGTCATCAAGCATCTGCACCGCATCTGTGCCGAGCATGGTTTCCCGTCCACCTTGGTTACAGACAACGGTCCTCAGTTTGCCAGCGAAGCGTTTACTGAGTTCTGCACAGCAAACGACATCACCCATCGCACTTCCAGTCCACGGTATCCTCAGTCGAATGGCGAAGCGGAACGTGCAGTTCGCACCGCCAAGAATCTCCTGCGGAAGGCCGAAAGCCTGCAAGATGCACTCTTGGCTTACCGCACGACACCGCTGAGCAACGGCTATGCCCCATGTCAGCTATTGTATGGCCGCCAGCTCCGTACCGGTCTACCGGCAACGACTGAGCAGCTGGAACCGAAATGGCCAGATCTCCCTAGTATTCTGGAATCGGAAACTCAGTCCCAGGAACAGCAGAAGTTGCACTACGACCAACGGCATGCAGCTAAGCCTCTCGCGACTCTACAGCTTCATGACCGTGTATTCATCACCGATCTCGAACGGGAGGGCAAGATAGTAGAGCAAGTGTCCAATCGTTCTTACCTCGTTGAGTCTGGTCACTCTACTGTTCGCCGCAATCGTCGTCACTTGATCCGACTGCCACTGCCAGAAGCAGAGAAGCCGACAGTCGAGGTTGAGTACGGTGGCACAGCAGCTGATCCAGTCCGTCGCTCTGCTAGAGCTCCTCAGCCTGTCAACCGCCTCATTGAATCATGCTAATTCAGCAACGTGCCGAGACGTATCTGCCGTCGTCTCTGCACATCACTCTTTCACTGCAACTTGCTCTACAAACAATACCTACATTATCGAATAGTCTTTGGACTTGAACAAACGGCGAGGAAACAACAATTTGATAACCGCAATCAGTAATACAAGCTGGATCGACATTTGTGTACACTGTATTCATGTATTGTAAAACTGTGGAGACAATGTGCAATAAAACGATGAAAAATGTGAAGAAATTGTGTAGAGAAAGAAAGGGATTCAAACAAGTTTTCGTACAACACTCATCAGGAATCGTCGTTGTACTAAAGGACACTGAAACAAAAATTGAACTATTATAGAAAATCTAAGTTAGAGAAATAACACTAAGAGCAACAACAGTGAAATTTACAAGTGTGAATTTTAACAATCAAAGCGAGAAATGAACAAAGGAGAAAGGAAGGAAAGACAATGTGATAACACATAACAGCAGTACATTACACCTAGAACATTAACGGCCAAGCTTGGCCGCACTAAACACGACACGTTACTTGAACAATTTCAACCCAATTATACTATCTTTCTGTACACACAAATTAGGCTTGTGCAGACGCTGATAGATAGCTTCCAACACTTTTAACTGTAGACCATAACCATGACGACCACGGCACAATACAGTGAACGAAGAGTCGGAATACGCACCGCAACAATCAGGACTAGCCAGCAGATGATTGTACACTGAAGACTTGCTACCACGAAACCTACGCACAACACTAACACTCTCACCGGCACTCTCACCATCACTTCCATCACTGCTCTCCGACTCACTGCTCCCTCCGCCGTCCGTTCCATCCTCCGCTTCCTCTGTACTCTCTCTGTCTCGTCCATCCCGCCTGACCGGGTCCATTGAACTCAACTCGGCCGTCCCCTGCTATCACGTCCCTCCTTTCGCCCTCGTCCGCTGAGTGCGTAGCTTCTGTTGTAGTTGGCTGTTGATCGTCTTGGTCTTTCAATTATGGGCTTGGATGGTGGATTAGTTGTGGTTGCTGTAGATTGCGTTGTTGGTGTTGGTGTGGGAGTTACTGATATTCAAGGTGGGTCTCTTTGAGTCGGCATTTGTAGTGTTAATGCAGCTGTCAGTGTTGCTCGCGGTCTGCCACTGGCAAGCTCCACCGCCGCAAGAACCGATGGCGGAGGATCAGGAGGAGGCAGTGGGACCGGGACCGCAAGCGGCACCGCCTCAGCCAAAGCCGCCGGGGGCACTGACGAGGGAACCACCGACGGCCGGAGCAAAGGCGGCGACACAAGCCGACCCGATGAGCCACCACGCCCATTCTCCTCCACCACCGCCACCAACGACGGCGGAGCAAGCACAGTGTGAGAGCCAGGATCCGCGGGTTGTGTAGGCAACGGCTGTGTGGTTAATGGTTGTTTTCTAGGTCGCCCTCGCTTCGGTATTTGTTGTTGTGCGCAAGGTGGAAGTATGTGACGTGGTGTGTGTTGTTTGATGCGTGCGTTCAGGTGCTGAACAGTCCTACCAACATACCGACTAGCGCATTGTCGGCATTCAAAGTTGTAAATAAGATGACTAAGGTGAAGGGCTGGTAGGACATCCTTCCGCACCGTAAACGCACGCATCGTCGTAAAAACTGGCACAAAGTGTACTGCATAGTATGTTCGACGAACAACGGACTTGACTGCACTACAAACTTTAGTCGACTCCTGTCCTTTCCAAGGCAAACATAAATAGACGGGACAACGAGCAGGACCAAACAAAGGAGCCTTAGTAGTTTGTTCGACTTTCAACAACTTCTGCAACAAAAACTCAGGGTACCCGTTCTTAACGAAAACTGACCGGAGAAAGTCAAGCTCTTCCTGCAGCTTACAGGACGAACGAATACGCTTCGCACGGTCTACAAGGTTACGCACTAAGTTTACTTTATATTGAGACGAACAATAAGAGTCATATACAATGTACTGACCAGTAAACGTCGGCTTACGATAAACGGTTGTCAGAACGTCACTACTCGTTTTTTCCACCAGCACATCCAGAAATGACAACTTGTTGGACTGTTCATGCTCACATGTGAAACGAAGGGCAGGGTGAATACCATTTAACACGTCCAGAAACTCGTTACTACGCTCCTCATTATTAAAATATGTGAATGAGTTGTCCACGAAACGTACATAAAGGTCAGGCCACAATGAATCATCAATCTTCGACTCACAGTAACCGACAAACACGTTTGCCAATACAGGACCAAGGGGCGAACCCATCGCGACACCATCGACTTGTTTGTACATGACATTGTTGAACGAAAACTCAACTCCAGTTGTGACCAGCAACAACAATCGTCTAAACGCACTTTCAGATATCCAAGGAGTGTCAATGTCATCATTACGGTACAAAACATCCATGCAGATGTCAACAGTTTCTTCAATCGGCACATTAGTAAATAAACTGACGACGTCAAACGAACACATGTGTGCGTTGGGTGGTACAGGCTTGTTGCGGAGCTTTTCGACGAAATCAAAACTGTCTTTTACAGTGCGCTTGCAATAGTGGTCCTGCGTGTGTGTGTGTGCGTGCGTGTGTGTGTGTGTGTGTGTGTGTGTGTGTGTGTGTGTGTGTGTGTGTGTGTGTGTGTGTGTGTGTGTGTGTGTGTGTGTGAATGCATGTTCATGTTACACAAGCATGGATAAATTATATTGTTCTCAAAGGGTAACCAGCAGCTTTTGGCCTGTTTGTCAATAAAGTAATTCCACTTCCACCAAACGCGCTCTCTGGCCAACCTCACCCACCAGCAACATGACTCCAAGTTGTAGATACTGTTATGTACAGGTAGCGATAATATTACGACTACCTTTTCACAAGTCTCGTATTGCGAGTGAAGACACAACAGATACTGACAAATATATTTTCCTCCGCACAGCGCTGTTTCGACCACTATCGGTCTCATATGTTATCCCTAGTTTGTGTCCAACACTACTGTTGCGCAACGGGTCTAGAGTGAAAGACTTTTCATGGCTTATTTATGTTGTTCTTTAGTTTTATTGTGTAGTGGTTTAGTCTTGACTTTGTTGCATTGTTTTGGTTGCATGTGCAGTCTTCTGTACATGTATACACCATGCAACGCTTACGTCATCGTCGCGCGTGCAACATTATTTCGTGCGCATGCTCATTATATACTGCCGCAACGTTTGTCCTTTTCTTTAGTTATCAGTTTTGCCTCGTCGTGTCCAGTCTTCTCGTCTGTCCGTCTTCGTCTTGTCCAGATAATATGTAGAACTTTTAGTTCAGTTGCGCTGTTGTGTGTGGCGAGTCGGATGGGCGGGGAGGCTGGGCCCCTGACGCCTGGAGAAGATGTGCTGGTGCACGAAAACTACGTAACAGTTATATGCAAGATGGTGTGTTGTCAGAAGGTGCAACAGCTAGCACAATACTGACTGATGTGATACTGACATTCATCGACCTGATGATAAGCTCTATCATGTCTTGAATGCGCAAACCAACAGCCTTCCAACTTGGAAGGTTCTAAGTTATGAAATAACATGAGAAAGGGAAGGTGAGCGCACTCAAGACGAAAACAAGCTAAACATCACGGCAAAATAAAAAAATTAGTAAGAATGTTAGCTTTGACGAGATGGTGACGAAAGACGAAGGATCACGGCACAGGACGGCCACGGCTCACTTCGAGAACGCGAAACGACAACCACCCAAGGCTCATGTTTGTCGGAGATAAGCAAAAAGAGGGAAAGTAACGCGAACACGAAGTGAGACAGACCGGACGGCACTATCTCTTCGTACTAAACTACATGTAGAACGGAACTTGTTTTGGACTAACCACCAACGACAATAACAAGTAGTATCACTTGACGTACGTTTCGCCGTATGGATTCTGACGGCTCATCAGGTGTGCAAGTAAGACTCAGATGGAGAGCCAAGGATTAAAAGAAAAAGACCAAAATGTTACATGTTTTCCGTAGTTTGTGTCCAACACTAACAGTTATAAGCAAGATGTTGTGTAGTCGACTAGAAGGTGCAACAGCTTGGACTGGTGGAGGTGAAATTGCTTTATGGATAATATAGAATGGCATTTTTAGGAGCCCATGTTATGAAGCACACAATGAAGTCTGACATAATATTGATCCTGAGTTGTGCATGGCTTGTGGTCATGGAACTGTTACCCAGGAGATCTGTCATGGACAACGAATACATGATGTTGAACATGAGTGCACATATCGGTAAATTGTACCATGAACTAGTCGATATCATGCAATTAGGCGAATTCGCCTTTTCATTCTTCGACGCTAAATAAAACAAAACAACTACAGCGTATTTATTTTTGGTGGCGTGCAATTGCTTGATGAGCGCAGTGCTTGTACCCAAGTGTTGATTGTAGTTGTCAGAAAATTTATCAACAGCCTTCCAAGTTAGTGGGAATACAAACTGAGACTAAATTACCAAAACTCAAAACTAACCCAATCTATTCACAATTTTGAGGGAAAGATGCAAACGGGAAAAGACTGAGGAAAAATTGACTGTTACCACCAGGACTCAAACCAGGGACCTTCGCTTGAGGCCAGCGATGCTCTAACCCCTGAGCTACGATGTAGCTGTCATCCCACCAGGGACCGTTCAACATTTTCATCAGACTTCGTAACTCACGCTTCCTGTGGATCCATCCAGTATAGGTGCGATTTCGATATTAGATTGGGAGGGAGCATAAAATGAATGCCTATTTTTTAAAAACTGTTGGCACGGGGTAACGTGTATATGATCATGTTGCAGTGCTGCCAACCTTCTGTATTTTTTTCCGTATGTGTACGATCAGCAACGGATATGTATGCAGAAGCATGGCAAGCGCAAGCTGAGCGATGGATATCCCTGCGCCAAAGCGAGTGCATGGCAAACTTCGACTACATGTAGCACAATTTATCATGCCGTGGTACAGTTGCACATGTTTTGCACTAGGAAATTCAGCCACGGACAAGCATGTGAGTGTGAAAAAAGCACAATACACAATACACAATACACACGGCATTACACTGGTAGTACGGAAAAAAACACTGCAAAATACGGAAAATCAGAAGTCGCAGTACCCAAAACAGACCCAGTTGGTTGGCAGCACTGATGTTGATGATCATAAGTTTCCGACGCCAGTGTTGGCTGTGATGCGTATGTTGATGTGCTGTATGGTGCGGGAGGGTTCGGAAGTGCTTTGTTCGGTACTGTTTTCTTTTTTTGAAGATCTTTTCAAAATGTTGTGTGTGTGTGTGTGTGTGTGTGTGTGTGTGTGTGTGTGTGTGTGTGTGTGTGTGTGTGTGTGTGTGCCTTGGCACCCGTGTGGATTGTTTGTCGGACTGCGCCACCACTTTATGCTATGGTACTTCTGCTGTTTGATGATGTGGCCATGTAAGAGGATGACCTTTGGAGCCAGTGGCTGAGCATTCCTGAACCAACTAAGGCGGCCGTGTCAAAAGGTGAGGGAACGGTGCTGGGCCTGTATTTGGCCATTTAGCCTTAGCATCGTAAGTGCTGAGGTGCCTTTGGTATTTGTGTTGAAAGAGATATATGCCGGACCTAGAATTTAGGAAGATTGAAGAAGGAGAGTGACAACTAAAAGATCCGAACCGACATGTACACAATGTTTGTTGTGAAGAGTGTACCAGCCAGAGTGCTCACGAGTTTGGACAAGGGATTTTAGATATCTGGCAGAGCAGGCGGGGTGACTCGGACATAGCCGTTGAGAGAGAGAGAGAGAGAGAGAGAGAGAGAGAGAGAGAGAGAGAGAGAGAGAGAGAGAGAGAGAGAGAGAGAGAGAGAGAGAGAGAGAGAGAGAGAGAGAGAGAGAGAGAGAGAGAGAGAGAGAGAGAGAGAGAGAGAGAGAGAGAGAGAGAGGTGTGTCTGTCTGTATGTGTGTGTGTGTGGGGGGGGGGGGGGCATGTGTGTGTGTGTGTGTGTGTGTGTGTGTGTGTGTGTGTGTGTGTGTGTGTGTGTGTGTGTGTGTGCCAGCTAGTTCGGTTGGTGGGTACACTTATGCCTGATTGTGTTGGGTATGTTGCCAACGGGCTCGGCTGCTTGAAGGTGTAATGTTGTACCTGCCACCTTTGTTGGTTCCAGGGTTCATAATGTACTTTCTATTTGAAGTATACATCCCTGTTAACCATGGACTGCTTCTGGCTAGATTAACTCTTGTGTAATCAATGGTGCTAGTGAAGCTTATATCAGATCCACTCTGATTCAGCCACCCACACTTGTAGCAAGTATTACCTTCACTGGGGGCAGGGGTAACTGCAGTTGGATCCCTGGACGGATACCCTGATGCCGTCAATCCCTTTTCTGCACCTTGTCCTCACCCACTTACTGAGGTGTGGTGAGCCCATAAGTGGGATCATTTTCAAGACCACCCAGAGTTTTGGGGATTTCAGGGGGTGTCGGCCGCTGGGCGGTTCAATAGCCAATTGAGTCATCTTTCCAAGATTCCTTTTGAGTCTCTCTCCCCTCTCCCGGGGAGACCCACGTAACCAGTTTTGGCAGTGAGCAAAAGAGAGAGTACAAGTGTGTGTGTGTGTGTGTGTGTGTGTGTGTGTGTGTGTGTGTTCATGTGTTTTTCAGAGCCACAAGGTAAAGCTGAAGGAGAAGCTGTTCCAGCGTCTGTCATGGAATCTAATCCAGAAGGGGACGGAGAAATTCCTCCAGCTCCAGCTCCAGAGGCAGAAAGAGACGTTCCTCCAACGCTGGACGTGAAAGCTAAACCAGAGGCGGAAGCAGAAGGTGCTCCAGCTCTGGACGTGGAAGCTAAGCCAGAGGCGGAAGCAGAAGGTGCTCCAGAGTCTGTCGTGGAACCTATTCCAGAGGAGGGCGGAGAACTTCAACTTCCAACTCTGAACGTGGAAGCTACTCAAGAGGCAGAAGATGGTGCTCCAATAGGGTATGCTCTTTCTGCTGATGAGGTCAGCTTGAGACATGAAACTAATGGCAATGGAACTGTAACAGGCGACGCTGACCACAATGGAACTGTAACAAGCGACGCTGACCATAGTGACGTAGAACGTAAGACTGTCCGCGTCTGCTCTTTTCTCTTTTCTGATTATATTGTCTCCCTGACTTGGCCTCCCTGTGTGCTGTGCGTAGTATTGACTAGCTGACTGCGTGCAGTACTCCACTTGGAAGGTCCGACTGGCCAATTGTGCTTTCATGGTGAACCTGTGGTGGATCCCGGATCTTTGCTTATCGGGTGATATCTGTGGTGGCGGCGGTGCCGGTGAAGGGTGTTGATTGGGGGGGGGGGGGGGGGGGGCACCCTATGCAACCTACGTAAAGGCCTGAGAACTTCACATGGCTGACAAACGCCACCTCCTCATCTATATTGGCACTGATTCATCTTTAGCCACTGGAAGGTGTAACAATAATATTAAACCGTACACATATCGGTTTCACTGAGGGTGGAACACCAATGGGGGTTTGGCGGTGGTGGTGGGTGGGGGACGGGTGCATCATCCCCCTAAGTCTGCATATTGGATAGTATATGTTTGCGTTGACTTTTTTTTTAAGGGTCAAGTTTTAGGTCAATGTTAGAACAGAGGCCATGCAGCATGTCTGTGTATCATGGTCCTACCGGTAGGACCGAGGTCTATGCAAGCTATCATTAAGGGTTCAGAAGTAGCTGGAGGCTCATGACCAACCCACCATTGTCATACGGTTTGGACTAACGCTACAGACTTTGGGTCGCTTGCTGCTCTGAAGTTTCTACCTTTGCGTGCCTGAGGTACGGTTTGGTTCACTGCGTGTCTGCCTTTCTTGTGTGTGTGCTGTGTAGGCTACGGCACCTACGTGCTTGTACTTATCGTCTTTCTCGGTGTGGGATTGGCTTTGTTCACCTACCGAAATGAGGTAAGTTTTGAAGAAGAAGAAAAAGCTGATTTTTTATCTTTTCCTCATGGTGGCGGTCGGTGGTGTTCTTTTGCTGCTGTTGTTGCTTGATGGAACATCCGCACAGGGGCACATGGCAGAAGGGGGGGGGGGGGCACGTGCTCATCACACCTCAAAAATGACTCTCTGTCACGAAATATACCCACACATGCTTGATGATTGTGCACGCTTGGTCATCTTCCATGTAGATCAACCAAGCAGTTTTCGCTGGCGCTTCCTTTTTGGCATGTTTTGTTTCGACTCGTGTGACGTGTTTGGCTGCTTTTGTCAGACCAGAACTTAAAATTTCCCCTGGACTACTTGTACCGTACTTCCGCACATATAAGCGCATGTGCTTATGTCCGGACATAAGCGCATGGGCTTATATGTGAACACTATTGGTGAAACACCCGGGAGCTGAATATACTGCTAAGCATTGTGATAACACCGTTGTTTAGGACACAGACAAATCTTTATTGCACATAAGCGCATGGGCTTCTACCTAAACATGTTCACACAGCAAAACATCTTTTTTCAAGTTTTTTGTAGCAAATTTTCACTTATAAGCCCATGCGCTTATATGTGGGGAAGTACGGTAAGTGTGAGAGTCCCACTCTACTCTTCTGCCAAGAGTGTGATATTCGTGCCTAATCCGTCGTGTTCGCAGAGCGCCCACTGAAACGACGTATGCTGAAGGTTAGCACACGTCGTTTTTCGGCATGAAACTCTTGTCAATTCTTTTTTCTCTCTAAAGGAGTTATAACAAAATCAATGAAGATTGCACGGGTGCACGAGCCGCTTTCGAGCCACTGGTCACCGTGCCTGGCCATGATGCACATTCCACCGGACCATGCCGCTGAGTGACACTGCCGACTTGTACTACAACGATCCTGCGTTGAAGGCGTTGCCTGAAACAGCACTTTCACTGGTGGCGAGAAGGGAATAGCCATGGGCGGTTGACTCGTGACTGCGTAGCATTTCTGTGTCGTAAAATAAATACACGTCCATTAGCGTAATGGTCGAGTTTGTCACTATTTCTTCGTCATACCTATTACTAATCTGAAGAAGGGCTGAGGCTTCCTGCACCTTCATCTGTGATAGGAATTCGGGTGGGCACACCCATTCATGATTCCGACATTGTTCTTCTTACCTGACGATGGCCAAGTGCCGAAACGTTGTAAAATAACGGAACTGGTTCGGATGTCCAGCGCTATGGGAATGGGTGTGTCCACCCGAATTCCATTCATACCTATTACTGTTGGTAGTTTTATTTTATTTTTTATTTATTTAAGTTTTTTATTGGGAACACAGCCCTACAAAGAGACATGTCAAGACAAACACAAAACAAGACAGGGGATGTAGGGACGACGTGCCGATGTACAGGGAGCAACTCGACCGACCAGGGGTCTCGGCGTTAGCGTTGCAACCTGGCATTGAAAAAAAAGGGGGTTGCATGGTCAAGTAGCTAAAATAATAATTGGTGCGAGAAAGGGGCGCTAGTATTGCACCAAATAATATAAATACGTGTAATAACTAAACCGGAAGGGAAAAAGAAAAAGAAAACAATAATCATAACAAGCAAAGTATTAGTAGGGCCACACTTTGTTTTTTCTATGTTTCCCGTCATCGCCCGCGTAGGTTTTCAGAAATTTCGGAAGAAAAAAAAGTTCATACTACTGTACGTACATATATGTACGCTGCACATGCTGCAGCAGCTAGCCTAGATGCGTCAATCAATAATCGTAACGTTTGCACCACAGCAGCAGCAAAGGAGCGCTCCTCGTCCGTTTTCTGCGATGAAGGCTGTCATGACGAAGCTTTCAGTCGTTCACTGCCTGAGCCTCGTGGGTCCCAGGAATACCGTAAGTCGGACGAGTTTCGTTGCAACTGGCGTCTGTGGAACGATGTCGTAGGCAGAAAATCCAAGCAATAGACGCATGGCAAGGAAAATATGAGCAGCATGGAGACAAGAGTTTGATAAGCGGACACCAGAACGTTGAAGTAACAAAACCAAAAATTAATGACGAGTGGGAAACGTTTGTTGATGCGATAGCAGATACATGTATGTTCTCTTCGCCATCTCGTAATCAAACTTTATGCTCTCATTGTTGCAGTTTGCCTGATATTCGTGGGCTGATGTGATAAAATGACTATGTAGTGCAATCATGTATGGGACTACATGTACATGATTGTACAATGTAGTACTGTATACATGGTATACGCAGTGTCTGGTATGAATCACGCATATACATGGACATTGAAAAATGTATACAGTTTTCAGTAGAAATTGTTCTTGTTTTTTTCCTTGGCTTTTGTTTTTTTCCGCCTGCCCACGTACCTTTTGTTAAAATTTGCCGACGAGAAACATAGAAAAAACAAAGTGTGGCCTAGAAAGGTAAATACTAAATGGGTCTCAATATCATCGTCACAGGTACTGTGTGGACCACAGCCATCTCTTTCGGATTAGATCCTTACATACGTTGACCTTGAAGGTTTGGAGGCGTCTTGAATGAGGTTCATGAAGCAGGAGGTCCGCAGGCAGGTTGTTCCAGGGTGTGATGGCGAAGAAGGGGAAGGATCGCAGGAGGTAATCAGAGGCTGTGCGAGGGGGTGTCCACTTCAGCTGGAATAACGGTGCTAATGAGTTCGAGTTGTGCTTTATGCATTGGAGAACGCAACTCGAAATGCCCGGCCGACCAGAAGGTGGCCATGTAACAAAGTGATGTTTGTTTATGGAAATGGTTTGGGTCATTACTTTGGAATGGGTCTGCGTACTCAAGTCTTTTTCCTGCAGATCATTGCAACGTGGAAGAAACCCAAGACTTCTTCTGGCATTTTTTAACTTAGACCTGAGACAAGACATCGAAAGGGAACCTAAATCTCTTCTCCATCATGTTCTTCCCCTGTGTCTTGTAGGCGTTAGTTTGCCTTGCACAAGGTGGCAAGGACAAACACCGAGGTGGGCGCCGGCTGAAACCGTCCATCGGAGATGAGGTTGAAGATCCCCTACTGCCTACTGTAGCGTGGCCCACGCATGCTCTACACTACTAATCTTGCAGGTGCTCTATCAAAAAATGATTGATGGTCCTTTCAGGTTCAGGGTTCTTTCAGGACTCGCGATTTTCTACTCTTGTTTCATGTTCAAGCATGTAACATTGACGTATTCATTTCCTCTGTGTCCTTGATTTCTATGAATTGTGTGCACATTTAGATGCATAAGTGCATTTTCTATCGCTCTTGCTTGACCGTGTAGTGTGTTTTCAGTCACCTGTTGCAGTGCCATTTGCCATCTCGCTATTCATAGGCCGATCCATGTGCGCGCATACTCCATGCGTGCATTTGTGTGTGCGTGTGTGTGTGTGTGTGTGTGTGTGTGTGTGTGTGAGAGAGTGTGTGTGTGTGTGTGTGTGTGTGTGTGTGTGTGTGTGTGTGTGTGTGTGTGTGTTGGAGAACTTCCCTACCTTTGCCCGGTTGGTTCCTGTATGCCAAGCCTATTATAGCAAGACCTACATCACGCCTACATGTATATTGTAGCATGACCTATGTCAGTCCGGTCTAAACTAAAATGATGCCTTGCTGATGACCAGTGATTTTTTTTCGAAAATAAGGGAATTCTCGCACAGCTTCACATAGACACAGACACGCACACACACACACACACACACACACACACACACACACACACACACACACACACACACACACACACACACAGACAATTCCAGCATGACGCCATGCTGCCGTCTCTGCACGTTTCTTTTTACCAGATGTTGTTTTTATCGGCCATCATTATCCTTATTCAGGCCTTTGAGACGTTTGGTTGAAGTTTGAACCTTCTCTTGAACGACTGTTGCTGGCCAATTCAGTGGCGTTTCTTACTAAACATTGTGTCACGTGCTGGCTGCATGCACCCCATACTCGATTTACTAGTAGCTTTCTTTGAATGTTTTGGCAATATCTACCGAAGAGAGAAAGTCTTCCGTGTGCTTTCTAGTTCTTTTACCCGTAATTCTAGTTCTTTTACCCGTAATTCTAGTTCTTTTACCCGTAATTCTAGTTATTTTACCCGTAATTCTAGTTCTTTTACCGTAATTCTAGTTCTTTTACCCGTAATTCCAGTTCCTTTACCCGTAATTTCTTGTTCTTTTACCCGTAATTCTAGTTATTTTACCCGTAATTCTAGCTCTTAGGGCCTGGTCAGACTGCGGCAAAATCGAAATTATCCTGGGAGTATAATCCGAATCTCCATAGTAACTTGCCGCCAGAGCGGCAAAAGCGGAAGTTGACGCTGCAAAACAAAAGCAAGAACGGACCACGCTTTTTCGCTCCAAACAGGATTTGACGCTGATACGCCATTGACGCTGATAATCACTGATTTTTTCATCTCTATATCGAGGAGCTAATTGGCAACGGACAACGACAAAACTCATAAGGATGATTACAAGGATTGCACTGAAGGTGTTGGTGATCCCCAAGATGAAAGAATTTGACATCGTTCGTGGAGATTACCACTTGACGCTCGAAATGAAGTTTGAATTTTCATTCTCCCCACATGTGTAGTGTGACTGATTGCGATTCTAATTCTGGACGCTTTTCTGTTTTCCTCAGGCAACCAAAATTTGCCGCAGTCTGACCAGGCCCTTATTACCCGTAATTCTACATGTATTTTTTCTGTTTTCTGATGATCGCTTAGTGCGTGAAACTCTGAGTAAAAACACTTCCTCTGTCCTATTGTTTGTATTTCTTTTACCCGTAAAACTTTTTCATCTTTTTTTTGTGTTTTACCCTATGATCCGGAAAAAAAGTTGGTTTGAAAGTTACAAAAGCAGGTTGTGTTGGACAACTAGTTCTTTTTCTGTAAAAGCCGCGTATCTGCAGTCACACGGAGGGAGTAAGGGAGTGTGGTGACGGGATCCATGTATCTACGAGGTGATTTGGCTTTTTTTAACATGGTTGTAAAATCACGTTTTTTCAGCCACTTCTAGGCAAGCTACGTCCAAATGAATTGTTGCAAGTGGAAGTGCTATCCTTCATGCCCGTTGTCTCAAAAAATGGGAATGATCCCACTTTGGAAAGTGTCTTGAATCATGTCATACTTTCATAGTATTCTCAGGGTTCAAATAATTGTTGTGTCATTTTTTAACAAATTTGTAAAATGGCATCACTAACTGGGATATTCGGTCATCAATGTTCTGAGGTTGATAGATATCACTTTGAGGAATGCTAGTGGATGAAAATTAATCTGTCAACTGCATTGTATGCTGCCGCAAAGCCGTGTTTTTGTATTTGTAACTAGTGGCTGTGTCGTACGGTAGAATTGGATAGGTAGCATAGCATCGCAGCCATGTTTTCGTTCTCACAGAGTGTATTCCGTGACCTACTGTTCTTCACTGTTGTCTTTAGTGATGGCAAGACGGCCTGACGTCGTCCAAAGGCCCTGCGGAAGCAATTCACAGCCCTCCTCGTCCATTCAAGGGCTTATTTTACACATTTTACACAAAATGGCAAAGCACCCACCACTAGTTACATGTATACCGACGTGGCAGGGAGAATTAAATTATATGCACCAAATGTTCTGGTCAATGTTGATCTACGATAAACATGATAAACGGGCTCTCATTTGTCACCACCCATGTTTCGATACAGCCATCCGGAGCAGAGAAACAGCCAGAAGAAAAGCAAATTTTACACATTTGTTAAAAAATGCCAAATGTTAAAAAAAGCCAAATCACTTCGTACCTCCGCCAACCATTGGTCTCAGCATCATATAGGCCTTGACGGATTATGCTGGCATAATGTTTCGCATAATTTCTACCAAAATCGAATAATCGCATAATTCGAGGCAAATTGCATATGAATCGCATAAATTGGAATAATCCGCCTGTTCGCATCAAATTCTAGTTGTACATGTTCTACAAAGTACAAGTACAAGTAGATGCACCAGGAAGTAGGCCTTGACGGATTATGCTAATATTTTCGTGAAATTATGCTTTTCGCATTGCTGAAAAAATTGCAGAATTATGCTATTTTTATGCTAAAAGTTACCATGTTATGCCGCATTATGCTCACATATGCTGCTAATGCATAATGGTTCTGTGCAAAATAACAGGGGAATTTTTTGTAGAGGGCGTTGTACTGTAGTAGCAAAAGTTCAACGGGGTCAACGCACCGTCCGACCTAGCTACGACCATCACTGATTGTAGTGGACTGGACATGTTATCAAGGGAGTCGTAAACCTACAACTTCCTAGTGCATCTACTTGTACTTGTACTTGTAGAACATGTACAACTGTATGGAATTTGATGCGAACAGGCGGATTATTACAATTTTATGCGATTATTATTATTATTATTATTATTTTATTTATTTTACTAGGGATTCGTATGCAATTTGCCTCGAATTATGCGATTATTCGGTTTTGGTAGGAATTATGCGAAAAATTATGCTAGCATAATCCGTCAAGGCCTACCAGGAAGTCGTAGGTTTACGACTCCCTTGATAACATGTCCAGTCCACTACAATCAGTGATAGGCCTTGACGGATTATGCTAGCATAATTTTTCGCATAAATCCTACCAAAATCGAATAATTGCATAATTCGAGGCAAATTGCATACGAATCGCATAAAATTGTAATAATCCGCCTGTTCGCATCAAATTCCATACAGTTGTACATGTTCTACAAGTACAAGTACAAGTGGATGCACTAGGAAGTTGTAGGTTTACGACTCCCTTGATAACATGTCCAGTCCACTACAATCAGTGATGGTCGTAGCAAGGTCGGACGGTGCGTTGACCCCGTTGAACGTTTGCTACTACAGTACAACGCCCTCTACAAATAAATTCCCCTGTTATTTTGCACAGAACCATTATGCATTAGCAGCATATGTGAGCATAATGCAGCATAATATGATAACTTTTAGCATAAAAATAGCATACTTCTGCAATTTTTTCAGCAATGCGAAAAGCATAATTTCACGAAAATATATTAGCATAATCCGTCAAGGCCTAATCAGTGACGGTTGTAGCTAGGTCAGACGGTGCGTTGACCCCGTTGTACTTTTGCTACTACAGTACAACGTTAACGCCCTCTACAAAACAATTCCCCTGTTATTTTGCACAGAACCATCATATACATGTGCATGTACATCAGCAGCATATGTGAGCTTAATGCGGCATAATATGATAACTTTTAGTATAAAAATAGCATAATTCTGCAATTTTCCCAGCAATGCGAAAGCATAATTTCACGAAAATATTAGCATAATCCGTCAAGGCCTAGTAGGCTGCCCCCTTAAAGTCACGCATTTTCTATTCCAGGACACTGTGCGTGACTTATCGCGAGTAGACTGTAGTTTACACGATGTGTACGTGAAATGTTTCTTTTTTTATGGAGTTGTGTACAAATCCTTGATCTTGCTGGAAATCCCGTAGCTCTACCAACTTCTACCAGATTCTACCAACTTTTTCCCGGTAGAGCCGGTAGAGGAAAGTAGAATCTACCCTTTTGAGTAGAATTTTTTTTTCAAAAAACGAATACCTCTACCGAAAGAAGTAGTTTCTACCCAAACCTGTAGACCAAAAACGAACGCCCCCTTAGTAGTCAAATATATCGTGTATTTGACTAAGCAGTCAAATACGCGATATATTTGACCGCTTAGCTAATTAGGTATAAGGGAAATTAGTGGGGTTAGGCCTTGACGGATTATGCTAGCATAATTTTTTGCATAATTCCTACCAAAATCGAATAATCGCATAATTCAAGGCAAATCGCATACGAATCGCATAAATAATGGAATAATCCGCCTGTTCGCACCAAATTCCATAGAGTTGTACATGTTCGACAAGTACAAGTAGATACAACAGGAAGTCGTAGGTTTACGACTCCCTTGATAACATGTTCAGTCCATTACAATCAGTGATGGTCGTAGCTACAATTGTAGGTCGGACGGTGCGTTGACCCCGTTGAAATTTTGCTACTACAGTACAATGCCCTATAAAAAAATCCCCTGTTATTTTGCACAGAACCATCATATACATTAGCAGCATATGTGAGCATAATGCGGCATAATATGATAACTTTTAGCGTAAAAATAGCATAATTCTGCAATTTTTTCAGCAATGCGAAAAGCATAATTTCACGAAAATATTAGCATAATCCGTCAAGGCCTACAGCCTACCCATAAATTTCATATGGCATTCAATTGACCGTAACTTTGGTGTGTCTCAATGGATTTGAGTGAAATTTTGACCACACACTCCTGCCACTATGCTGGCCCTCAGGACATGATTTACAAGTTCTTGCGCCTCACTGACAGGCTTTCCAGGCCGGAAAAACTCAAATTTCCGGCATAGTGCCACGGTGTGCGAGCCACCCAGGAGCCAAACAAATGCATTTACAATTTTTTCACATTTTCGTGCTCATTCTTGTTATGTCCCGGTTTCGCTCAGTCAGCAGAGCACGAGGGTACAGTAATGGATAATGGTTATCATACAGAATTGCACACTTATTCTGTTCGTGCGCGGGACTCAAACCTAGTACAAGTCCAGAAGCAGCCATGGGTGATGGGGTAGGGCCCCTCAACGAGGCCCTGGAATCTGTCACAACGGAACGAGTGGGCGTTCTCTCACACACTCCCACAGACCCAAGTCAATTTTTGAATTTTTTTAGGTTTAGCACGTGCTACGAGGTCGTACCTTTGATACAACATCCAGTGCTGGGACCTCCACAGTATTACTATTAGGCTACCATAGGACCATAGCCTTGGCTACGTAACGGCGGTATGGCCCAGTCCACGTGACATGGAGTTCGGGGCGCTGAGTCGAATGGTCTTTGTCCGAGGAGGCTGCGGCTTATGGTTCGTCAGATACGCCCAATCGAACATGTGCGAATTTGAGCGCGCATCACCCAGATCCAGGTGATGACGTCACAGCGTGCAGCCAGGTAGCCACACCATCTAGTTGTGTACAAAAATGGCCATATTCGGAGCGCGTTCGATTGGGGAACCGTTTATCGCAGCTTCTTCGGACCAAGACCATTCGATTCAGTGTTACAAACACTACGTTCCCTGTGATTTTCAGCTCGGTAAACCTGGAGGTTATACCGTATTTTAGCCGTTTCCGAGTTGGACTTTTCCGTTAGCCCGTCTACATGGTCTATGCGCTCTGCGCTGCGTGCACGTGCATGCATTGCGTGCAGTGTGTTATCTAGCTGTAGTGCATGCATGATGCAGTCAACAAACTCATGTCACAACTCAGAACTGACACAAGACTCAGAAAACTAGTCAACACACGGACTTGTCATGTACTATACACTCATTGCCGAAGTTGTGTTGCCATGGTGCAAAAATGGCGTTGGATGGCTACGCCTGAGCGCTCGCGCTGTCATCGCAGCCCACGACACGTCTTCCTGCTGTGCTTTCTTGACAAATTATTTTGTTTCGCTTTGTCCTTGTTGCTGGAGGGTTTGATTCTTTGAGATCATAGCGATTTGGAGTTGGTCAGCCGAGAGTAGTCGTGAGAAATGGAGAAAGAATGTGAGAGAACCTGGACTGCGGATAAGTCGCTCTGTTCCAGCGGAGGCGAGCAGAGGGTTACGATCTCAGTGCCCAGGCACGTCGCTCCTGATTATTTCAAGGGGCTCGATGTGCAAGTGGCGCTCGAAACCAGTGCTGCGCAGAGTGCCCATGTTCCTGCCAGTGTCGCTGCTTCAGCCGGGCTGGCGCTGGCGTCTCCAGTGCAAGCAGTATACCTAGTAGCTGAAACCACTCCTGAACCTGCTGTAAAACCCGCCGCTCAGGGCCAGTGCAAACAGCAGCTGATGCTGCTACTGAAAGGGCCACATATTCACTTCTGTCCAGCTCTGTCCTGCGCGCTCCCACCTCTTGTGGGGATATCATGCGCTTACGCATGCAAGGGCTGCGCCAACTTTGCAAAGACGGTATTCCCTACCAAGGGCGTGTATCCAGACGTGATCTTTACCTTCTCATCTGTGAACATTTCCACTTGAGTACTGCTGGCGAAGGGGTTCCAGACGAGGAGGCAGACAAGCCTGCATTACCAAAGCCAGTAATGGCAGCGTACAAGAAGCTACCAAGCTTTTCACACATAACATCTGGCTGGTCTCTATCTCGCCTAACTAAAATCCCTTTCTTCATTACTGAGGCTGTCAAGCACTATCTGTTAAATTCCCCGGAAAAAGATTATGACAAGGAGAGCTTGCAGTGCTACAAGCAACTTCGTGCGTACCAATTATTTGATGAGCACCACCTTCACCATTTGGAGGGAAACCTGTTTGCAGGTGGAACAAACTTTTGTTTCGTCCGTGCGAAATGCTGGCCATCCCAAGATACATCAAAGCAAGCCTACACGTGTATCGTCTGCATCAGCAGGGACGATCCAGTGTGCTAAGGTGGATACTGCCAGTGCATTTCCGGATAAGGAGAGTGCTGTTCACATGTCGCGGCTTTGCTGTTTGCGCAGGATGATTTTTGCAGCCATGGCATGCAGAGTTTGTCTGGACCTTCCGTAACAGACATGTTGTATGCATGCACGCTTGTGCTTCTGACTGTTTTTCTAGATCATGGCTGCTTCTCTTCTGATCTTTCCTCGTCATGTCTGTTGACGTTTGTGAATTATATCATCTTGTCCAACATAAACACAGTACACTGTGAACGAAAGCAACATTTCATTCCACCTCACCTCTCAACCCCTCACAAACAACCGAAAACTCGTCATCGATTGCACTGATTTTTTAACGACTTTCTGGATCAATAATCATCATTTTTATGTCTTCAAACCAGAAATTGGCAGAGATCAAAATGGTCTGTCATCATAGTAAAACATTGACTTACAAGACATTACTGAATAATAATTTGGACTGATGTTAGATTATTACTGGAACAAATCATTTCTGAATGCACAGATTGAGCTAAGTGGAATACTTGGTTGGTTGATAGAACTTGTATTTCCGGGGGAATATATGGAATATATGTAACAATCTTTTTCACATTCACGCAGTATTTATTGGAACAAATTCATATTCTGTGATGATGATGGTCAGCCAGTGTCTGAAACGTCTAATGGCCATCGCTGAGGACCAGTGGCATACAAATGTCTAAGGGTAGATAGGCCGCGCCAAGTTTGCATCCTCTTGGCTTTGGGTTCGAGGTATTTGAACAGGGCAGAGAACACTGCGTAGTTAGGCAGCCCGGTGAAGTGCCTGAACTTGTCAGGATTGTTTCTGATGCTGGCTAAATCGATCGAACGACACTTCAGGCTCTCGTACTCTTTTTTAATTTCACTGAAGTCTTTTTCTAGGCCAGCCATGTGATCATCAACTTCACTCGGGTCACTTACACTGATATATCTGTGATCACATGGCAAACCCTGCACAGGACCAGGGGTCGGTGCTGGGTCAATAGCCGAACAGACACCACAGAAACGACCCCGGCATCATCAATATCTTGTGGCTCCTCAGACTCTTGACGTTTTCTCTTCAGAACTCGTCTCGCTGGTTTAGGAGTTGGCGTCCACTGGAACTGGGTTGGCACAGCGGTGGGGTTGAGCCATTTTCTTTCTGGCTCCTCACCAGACAGGAGCTTGCCGACGTAATCATCTTGTTTGAAATGAGAGCTGCATACTCTGGTGTTTGATGTGATCTTGAAATTTGATCCCACGTCCCTCCTAATTTCAAATTGCCATAACTTGCACCTTTCTGCATCACTGGGAAAACGATGAAATGCAAGTGACATAATCTAAAGACCGATTACTGCAGAGCGGAACAGCACAGTAGTAGCCCTTGCCTGAAGTTCTTTTCGGCTTCCTGGCAGGTTGGCTGTCAGTGCCAGATTCCACTGCGGCTGACCCCACGGACACTGAAGGCGAAGAAACAACACCAACACTAGCTGCAGCGACAGTTTGTTCGACTGGAACCGGTTCAGGAATGGTTTTAGCTACTGCTTGCGCTGGAGACACCAGCGCCAGCCTGGCTAAAGCAGCGACACAGGCAGGAACATCGGTACTCTGCACAGTGCTGGTTTCGAGTGCCACTTGCACATCGAGCCACTCGAAATAATCAGGAGCGACGTGCCTGGGCACTGAGATCGTAACCCTCTGCTCGCCTCCGCTGGAACAGAGCGACTTTATCCGCAGTTCAGGTTCTCTGACGTTCTTTCTCCATTTCTCACGACTACTCTCGGCTGACCAACTCCAAATCGCTATGATCTCAAAGAATCAAACCCTCCAGCAACAAGGACAAAGCGAAACAAAATAATTTGTCAAGAAAGCACAGCAGGAAGACGTGTCGTGGGCTGCGATGACAGCGCGAGCGCTCAGGCGTAGCCATCCAACGCCATTTTTGCACCATGGCAACGCATCTTCGGCAATGAGTGTATAGTCTATACTACACTCGTATCAGTCGTATTGTACAGTCATGAAGTCAGAGAACGTGCGTTTCTCCTTGCTGGTGCCGGTGGTTGTGCTTTGAGAAAGAAAATTTTAGTTTTCCGCACCCGCGGCGCCTCATTATTTTATGCTACAGCGATGAGTGCACAACCGTGACAAGTGACAAAACAGCGAACAGCTCTCGGACCTAGAACTTTCAGATTCCATAGCGTTGCGAGCGAAGAGTCGTGCCCGTGGTTCAAAGAGCCTGCACTGTTCTCCAATTGAGTAGTCCGAAATATTCCAAGTTCGCACCAAAACATCACCATGTGGCAGGCTACTGGAGTCTAAGCGAATCTAATCGGTATGGAACAACATTTAGAGCACTCGCATCACTCTTCTCCATTTTGGCGACCCTGCTCTCCAGTGATCTGATAATTACATCAGCCTCGTCTGCAATAGCTGCTGCTTCTTCATCAGTCGGAAACTCAGTAGCGCTCACTCTTGACCGGCCCGCGCGGCCATTTCTTCAGCTGACTACCGAGGTTCTCAGCCCCAGACCGAACTCATGAAGGTCAGCCATGGCTGCATCCTCACTCTCACAAGGAGTTACATGTCTTCGGGGTCGCTTGCACCACCTAATATCAGTCGCCAAATCATCTTGAAATAGCACTGACGTGACACTATTGCTTTCACGCACTCCTTTTGACCTAGCTGCACGCTATGACGTTGCAGAGGGTGTGGCGCGGCCGCATGACGTCATGGCGCAGCCCCCGAAACTCAGTTTTTCAAACGGAAATATCTCGAGAACGCTTTGTCGGAGACACGTGGGACCAACACCATTCGACTCAGCGGCCGAAACTCTACCGACCCTGAAATTTAAATTTTTCACCGGACTTCCCCTTTAAAAATTATCACTCGACTCACATAGATTTTTGCCATACCTAAGCAGTCAAATATTCCTGCATATTTCACTCCTTAGGGCTATATTGACCGCTTATATTTGACTACTTTTTAGCGATTGAACACATGCTTTGGTCAGTCGTGATAAATCTAATAATTAACTTTGTACTTGGTCAGTATAGGAAATAAAAGACCTCGTAAAAGACCTCGGCTTCGCCTCGGTCTTTTACTCGGCTTTTATTTCCTATATTGACCTCGTACTCAGTCAATATTAGATACTTACTTTCTGGTCGGGAGATCTTCATGACCATACTCCATAGCACTGAGTCTGTTCAGGGGCGTCACACACGGTACGACCACTACGACCATGGTCGTACCACTTTTCGTCCAGGATGGTCCGCCCAATTCATCCGAAAAAGCAATAAAAAAATTCAAGGATCTTCGGACTTGTACAAAACATCGCAACTGTTACTTTCATTGCAAGGAGCATACAGACTTGATGCCTACCACTAGCAGCTAGCTATTGCCCAAGACTCCAGGCGGCTATCCATTACGATAGGCGGTCGGAGTCACGGTTAGAGACAACCAGACGATGGATTCCTCACGGACGCATTCACTGCAAACTTGACGGAAACAGAGCTGAGCTGGCGGCAATCACTGGGTCCAGAACTAAAATTTTCCAAGATCTACCACCATGTTACAATGGCGATCAGCACGTCAAGAGACACTACATGTATGTCACTTGCCAGCTACAACATAATAATTATATTCTTTCCACAACGACACCTACCTAGTACCTCTGGCTCCTGACGATCTACTGCAAGCGGATTCGAAAATGCATTACACCCGCGAACGCAGCGCTTGTCAACGGAAAAGGGAAGCGCTTCATTCTCCGAAGCTGAAAAGTGTTTGGACTGCTGCTCCACGGCGGCAGAATATTCTGCATCTGTTCACCGACACGACCCGCTTCACCTATATTATAACGATTTACGATCGTTTCGTTCCCCGAGTTTTCTGGTAGCAGCAACAAGAATTTCGTCCGCGATGACAGGACGAAAGTCTCTCACAAACTAAAGTCCTGTTGCCACGAAGACAGAGAAGATTCCGCAAGCGCTTTCTTCTGCTTCCATTGTTGTAGCTCTCCGGTCCACTGGCAGATCTTTCAATCCCACCGAACAAAAACAAAGGATCTTCTTCTCTCTCTAAAAACAACTAAAATAATTACTTCGCGACTGTCCAGGCCGGACGTACGTCTACATACTAGCGGTACATAGTGTACGCGACGCGGCAGACTTTTGCAGGACACGACATACATGTACATGTACGTTTTTGCATAGCCGCTGGCGCTAGAACGCGCAGCACGCTTGTACTTCGGATTTTGCGATTTTTTCGAGGGCAATGGCCCTGAATCATTGAATGGGTTCCATTTGCCTTGCTTGGCTACCTACGATGTACAGAAAATACCAAAAATCCATGAGAAGTATGTTTTTAGAGCTGGAGTGGGGTTGTCGAATAAGTGCTAGAGGGGAACCCTCCTTTGCGGCTGTAGAGTGATAAAACGTGGCCTGTTAGCCGAAAAATCCTTATTTTTTTCTCCGGGGGACACCCCCGGACCCCCGGTCGTACCACTCCCAGCCACCCTGTGACGCCCCTGCTGTTCATGATAATAATTATTATGTACTGGCCAGGTAAGGGAGATTACTAGTAGTAGTACTAAGTACTAAAGTAGTAAGACAGTATAGATGTTTCAACAACATCATCAACAAAATCGGGATAGGGTGATTTGGCACTTCTGCAGTTCTGGCAACCAAGCAAATCATGCGAGAGCCAGGTGCCGTTGCTGCTTGCAATGCTTGCATGCAGTTACTACTAGTACACATAACCTGACATTATGTAGTACCAACACGACAAGAGTCAAGACACATAACAAGGCAGACTAACATCCAGCACGAGCGAGCGCACTGGGTGTTTGCCGAGTCAAATTACAAAAACAATGTTCTGCATCAGCGTTTGGCGATCAAAGATGATGATCGATCGTGGATCGAACTTCGGACAAACAGTACAGATTCACAACATTCGTCAACAGACCCGAAGGCGAAGAAACCGTGCTTTGATTTTGACTCAAATTTGAGTCGCCCAGGCGAAAATTGGCAGCACTACAACGATTACCACATGCACTGACTGTGATACTCGTCCTCAGAGGATCAACTATCGATATATCGGCTATCGCATGCATGCAGTCGACATGCCATATGCCATGCGAAGGCACACTTCTTTCATACGAAAGACAGTAGATCTAGATCTACGATACGACGGCGTCGCATCGGTAGATCTACGTAGCTGCGACACTAGATCTACTCGTAGATCTACGAGTTTTCCTGGGAAGCCCACAGCAACACCCATGCATGATGATGACGTTGTTCAGACTTCTGATGTGTGACTGTGAGATGAGTCAGGTGCGATCCAGCTAGCTAGCTTCGTGCTAGCGCTGGCATATGCGGAGCTCGCGGATATTTTTCGTTCCTGAAAGTGTGACAGCAGATCGACCACGCGATGTGTAGGTCTACGTGTACGAAGTCGCGTATACGGTGCATGCAATCTACGAACGTTTCTCAGATCTGGAGAAACGAAAAGGAGAATAGTCCTGTCTGCAGCCCACTTTCTTGAAGCATATCCTCGCAATTACTTACTGTAGCAATGTCTCTGGACGAGGAAGTGGATGCTGCGCTAGATAATCTCACGGAGAAGGAGCTTGCGGAGCTGAACGAACTCGTCGATCCTGAGGTAAGTGAATATCTCAGAAAAGAATTTTCTGCAGATTTGAATGATTGTTTTGTGCTGTGCAGTGTATTCTGCCTGTCGTGCACGAGCCATCGACATGTTATAACATCCATTATGGGGAACTGTTGCTCTTTAGTTTTCGGCACGCACTCCACGCCAGAACGTATGATAATGAGAAAATTATACTGTGCGTGTGTGCGATCGAGATACGTGTACGTCAAGTACTGTAATTGCAATCGACATTTGAAATTTGAATCTTCTGAAGCACTTCAGAGTGGTTACTGTTAGTGCTCCGACGAACCGAGTTAAAATCTGGCCTGGCCTGGCTCATGTCCGGAAATCCATCTGTCGGCTGCAGCAAGTAGCTGCAAGACTAACGATCTCAGAGACCAGACTGTGTGACAATAGCTCAAATCAGCAATAATTACATTAATATTAGAAAAAGAGAGGACCGTAACTATCCTGCTTTGTAATACAGTCGTCCCTCTCTAATCCGGCACTTTATAATCCAGCACCCTCGATAAACCAGCACAATTTTCAGTAGCCAAAATGTCCCCTTCATGTACATTGCAGCAGTAAATCAGATTTGTTAATCCAGCACCCTCCCTAATCCAGCAGATTTTCGTGGCACAAATGGTGCCGGATTATAGAGGGACCACTGTAATATAATCGTTAGTGTTGGACGAAACGGATAACTAACTTACTTGTAAACTTATGGTCCTCTCTTTTTTAAAGTAGGTTTTACTTGAATAATTTTGATCCAGTGTCTTCAGTATTCCAGTGTGATCCAGTGTCTTCAGTATTCCAGTGTGGTCCAGTGTCTTCAGTATTCCAGTGTGGTCCAGTGTCTTCAGTATTCCAGTGTGGTCCAGTGTCTTCAGTATTCCAGTGTGGTCCAGTGTCTTCAGTATTCCAGTGTGGTCCAGTGTCTTCAGTATTCCAGTGTGGTCCAGTGTCTTCAGTATTCCAGTGTGGTCCAGTGTCTTCAGTATTCCAGTGTGGTCCAGTGTCTTCAGTATTCCAGTGTGGTCCAGTGTCTTCAGCATTCCAGTGTGGTCCAGTGTGTCCAAACTAGAGTGGAGGAGAAGAGGTGATTTGATGTTGATCTTGGACTACGATACCGTCACCTGCACCATGCTAACTTACAATAACAGGCATGACACAATACACCACACTCAAATCTCTTATCCGGGGTGGTCCCAGATCGGGCAATGTCCGTAACTCTGAATCGCGTCCATTTCGATGAGAAGGTGCCAGAGATCTGGCGTATCACCTCACCATTTCCATTATACATGGCAAAAAGAGTAGTAATATTTCCACTAAACTCACCCACATGCATAGGGTGCTTGCTGGGCTGAGGCTCCTGTAACTTCGAGGTCCGGATAAAAGAGGTACGAGTGCAGTTACAACTTACAATGGAACCTCTTATCCGGACCCCCCCCCCCCCCCCCCCCCCCGAGATATCTCCCTCAATCGGGTGCCCTGCAGACTGGTGTATGCGGTCAAGTTTTGAGCAGCTCTTCCTTTTCGTGACGGTCGGCTTAGCTGCCTCACAGCATAACATAATTATCACAGTGCTCAGCTCTTGCGGTGTTTGCTGCTGAATGGTATCCGTATTTGGCCAGTGAGCCAGTTCGAAAGAGAATGACGTGTCATCATGTCCATTGTGGGTGCAGTGTATTTCCGAATTTCGGGCGGTTCCGAGAAGCGGGCGCCCGTTAGTCCCGATGCGCCCGAATAAAAAAGGTTCAACTGTACTTGGCACCATGGGCAGGGCAAACTCTGAGCAATACAATTTTGTGCTTAGTTTCCTCAGTGTTACAGTATCACTACCTCCATTGGCCGTAATGCTTCCCTGTACATGCACTTTTTACAAGTATTAGTTGATATCTGAGGTCAGAGTGGTACGTTCCCTTTTGTCGCTCCTGTTTCGTTTCGCCTGGCGTGGACTGTAGAAACAACTCTCAGTGAAAAGCCATGAAGAAGTGTTGTGTGAATACTAAATTCCACGTAGGGCCTTCGTTAGGAATTCTCCATTGAAGCATGGGAGTCACGCATATCCTGTCATGAGACGAACATGCCTGTTTGAGTGTTTGTTCATCGACTCTAAATAAAGCACATCAGCCAACAAACAACACATGTAAGAACGACAGCAGTCAAAGACAAACTGCTAACGGTGTGCACTAAAACACGTTGAGATCGCTTACATTCCCCTGAGGCTTCTTCAAACATCAACGAGGTCAGCATAACGCAGATGTTGAACAGAGACGCTTGATGTGCTTTCAGACACAGGCTGTTCTTGGAGAAAAAGCTTGTACTGTGATTAGCACTGGGCTGTTTTCCTATACGCAGGCTGGTTTTGTTGCATGTTAACTTTTCGTGTCACTTACACTTGGGTCGAGCTGTGGTAGCTCAAGAGAGTGCTCAATACACCTGGGTACGTGGACTGTAGAGCCTTATATAGAGGCGGGCAAATACATGTACTTGTATATTGTGACTGTGTACAAACGATCTGTGTGTGTGTATATGTACAGATGGTGTGTTTGTGTTTGTGTGTGAATGTGTGTGTGTGTGTGTGTGTGTGTGTGTGTGTGTGTGTGTGTGTGTGTGTGTGTGTGTGTGTGTGTGTGTGTGTGTGTGTGTGTGTGTGTGTGTGTGTGTGTGTGTGTGTGTGTGTGTGTGTGTGTGTGTGTGTGTGTGTGTGTGTTTGTGTGTGTGTACAAACGATATGTGTATGTCACTTACTGTATCTATCACGTTCAGTTGCACAGTTGTGCTATGCCTTACCTCCGGGCATGTACTACTATTCTAGTTGTACTTCAAGTACTTGTAGTCATTATCATTGTGACACTGGGCATGCAGTTGACTGGTGATTGCAGTTATTGTACACGTCAGAAGTAAGACTTGATGCTGCAGTCTCGAGTCTTGCTCCTGATGAAAAGACAGCCTTGCCATACATACATGACCTTGACCTGACCTGACCTTTGACGCCCATCGCCGGAGGCGATGATAGCAATGCTACGGCAGAAGCCATAGCAACTTGTGCTGGGATTACACCATTCAACAGCTTGCAAGGCTGAAGAATTGACCGTCACTATTCAGCCTGGTCTACACCATACAGCTATTTGGAGTGACATTTTCTGGCCAGTGAATCCCTATTTTTGGTCTTTTCATTTTTTTTTCCCCGCACACACATCACACCACATACTCCAGCATGCACTGGCTGTTGGTAACCACCCAGGAGAATGAAAGAAAAGTCAGGAAGAGTCTGAGAAAGAGAAGAAAGACGTGTGTGACCATAATCGTCGGGAATCGAACCCGCAATCTATCGATTGGAAATCGCTGCACATACCACTGCACCATATGGGACACACACATACATACACACACACACACACACACACACACACACACACACACACACACACACACACACGCGCGCACGCGCACGCACACACACACGCGCGCGAGCGCACACACACAGGCACACTGCTGTATCATTAGAAAGGGCACCGCACAGTCTTGGTTCTGGTGCGTGCTCTGTGGTGGATACCAATGCGTATGGACTATCAATACCCCTACCTGTACACACCTTGCTTGCCTCTGCAGAGTCTTCTTGTCTAGTCTTCTTGTCTATCTGCTTGTAGAAAGTGACAGCACTGCTGTAGTCTAGGTCATCGGTGCAGGTGTGTTTATCTAGACCCGACCAGCATTGACTAGCGATGCGGCATGACTGTCTCCAACTGCCTTTGTGTGTATGTGTGTGTGTGTGTGTGTGCCCACATGTCTTTGTTTTTGCAGCTTACGCACATGTATGCATGCTGCAAAAGCGATTGTGTGGCTTTACACATTTTTGCCATTGAAATGCATGTGCGAATCTGTTTGTTCGTGTTTGTTCTGTCCTCCCGTGTCTGTCCTCCCGTCTGCACAGAATGAAACCCTACCGGCTAGTGATCGCCAGCGGAGTACAACCACCAAGGCGCCGACTGGCGCCTATGATCGGAGCAAGCTGCTTGAACACATGAAAAGTTCAGCGGAGACCTCGACTGTGGGCAAGGACTGGGTGGGCTACGACGGTAAGAAGAAGGGCAAAGTCTTCAAGACAGCTGACCAGTCGAGCCCGGTCGGCAGCAAGAACCTGGTGGCGGCGACCAAGTCGACGGGCGATGCCGAGCTCGACGCTCTCCTGTCGCAGGTCAACGGCCAGGAGATGGACGAGCTGGCCGAGACCCTGGGACTGCACGGCCTCACGTCGCAAAGCTCCGCACAAAGTCGCCTCTCCAACGGTGGCGGCGGTGGCGATACAGCTCAGCTCGGTGTGAGACCGGTGAAGGCTGCCACTTACCCGGGCAGCGAGACCGACGGCAAGGTGAGCTCCCCTCCACCTCAGGACACCAACCTGGAAGAGTCGCTTCAGCTGCTCTCGGCCAACGACCCGTCATTGACCAAGCTGTGCCTCAACAATCATGAACTGGTCAAGAGCAACCACTTGATGGACATTGGCCGTGCCGTGCTGACCAACAATCACTTGACCATCCTGCAGCTTGCCAATACTGGCTTTGGCGACTCGCACGCCAAGGCAATAGCTGAGGCGCTGGACTACAACCGCACGCTGCGTGTCCTCAACCTGGAGTCGAACAAGATCACCGCGCACGGCGTGACCAAGATCATTGCGGCGCTCAAGGAGAACACGTCGCTCGAGGAGCTCCGGCTGAACAACCAGGTGGCGACGTCCGGCATTAATGCCGAGACGGAGCTTGCCGAAATGTTAGTGCACAACCGCACTCTGCGCAAGGTTGGCTTCTCGTTCAAGAATGCCGGGCCTCGCGCCAAGATCGACCGCCTGCTGCTACGGAACAACGATATTGCCCGGCAGAAACGTCTTTCCAACGACCAAGTCTCGTATTCGTAGCTGCTCATGGTTAGCCGATCTGTTTTTTGTCCGGTGTGTTGTTTTGTTGTTTTCGTCCACTCTGCACAGAACCCCAGACGTACACATGTGCTCGTTCTATCAAAGTCTTAACTCTCACCCAAATCGTGTAATATATATTTTTTTACTATCCAGCTAGCGACATAGCAGTCCCACGAAGTGCTACACGTTTTCCTCGGCTGGCATTTCCGGAAACTCGAGCTTTTTGCGTGCCAGCCGCTTTCTCCCACCCGTGCAGCGGTTTGCCTCTCCGGTCAGGGGCTCTCTCACACCCCCCCGACAGATTTTATATTGTTGTTATGCTGTGAAGGTTGCGCTCTTCTCTGTCCTTTTTATACCTTTTCAGTATCTTTCAGCCGTTATCGTTATCGAATGTTTTAGGTTCTTGGCTTTGGGGCAGCTACAAAGACACTATATTTACTAGGTTCAGAAGAACTTCTGCGGACCGTTTTTTTGTCTGCTCCGAAGTGCCTTTTTAGTCTTGATATTCATATCTCATCCATGTAGAGCTGTACATATTCATGTGTCACTGCAACTAGGTCAGATCAGTGTTCAACTACTGTCCATCGTGCTCTGCTGCTGTTGCGTCCTGTCGACCGTAGACTGCTACGTGTAGCGCACGTGTGGCGCTAGTCTTGGTCTGTTTCGTTCGGATTCAGATCCGCTATCGTTGCTGTATAGAGAGAAGTTAATGATCGGTGGGTGCACGTCCAGTGCATTTGCAGATTTGTGTGCTTCTCTTGCGACGGACGTATGCACACTGTACATGGTGTGTGTGTGTGGCATGTGTAGCTTGTCCCCTCCACGGATGCTCGCGTACTGTACATGGTGTGTGTTTAGCTGCAACTTCAATTGTAGGTCAGATCAGTGTTGCTGCTACTGTCTATCGTTCTCCGCTGTTGTTTGGTTCTGTGGATGGGGCGTGTAGCTTGTCCACTCCACGTATGCTCGTGTTGTCCGTCAGCTTGGCCCAGCCATGCAGCCTGCATATTATCCGTGCTTGTGCATGCGTGGGGACCTTGTTGTCAAACCTTACTAGTAGTATCCAGCTTTGAACCCACTGACACTGTTTACATGTGAAGAAGAGGTTGGTGCGACTTCGGCGATCCTTGGGGAATTGTGTGTTGCTCCCTACATGGGAGCTCGCGCTTTTCCTGCCGACTTGAATTCTCACTTGACTGACTGACGACTGCCATCCAGAGCACGAGAAGTCTATCTGCACTGAGGGACACGGTACCCCGGCCCAGGCCGGGGGTGCCCCCCGGATCGCCCATCCCA
>NC_088647.1:30866691-30879191 GCF_964019385.1 Sycon ciliatum
CATAGCACAGAATAGCATAGCATAGCACAGCACAGCAAACCTCACCACCACTGCCACGATTCATGTTGTGCATGCTTCCCTAGCTGCAGCTCATGTTCAGCATTTAAGTGGTCTTTGAAAAAATTGAAAAAATTAAACAGCATAGGGAATTCAATGTACAAGTAGTGAAACCGATCCAAGGTGACAGCTCAAGGGACCTTCAAAATGTGGTCACTGCATACTGGTGGTCTTCTTATCCAGGGTCTTGTTTGACCGGAAATAACACCCTTCGGTCCTACTTGAAGTAGCTGTAATGATCCTCTGAGTGGTCGCCTTATCAGAGTGGTCACCTTGGCAGGTTCTACTGTACAGGAATCAAGCAAAACACTGCTGCCCTTAGACTAGTTAGAGTGGGTGGCAAGAGGTGAACAGCAACTCAGGGCATGGCTAATTGTTAGGACTTGTTCAGTGCATGAAGGGACGCTCCACAGAGCACAGTGGCCCGGACAGGTACATTGTCACCAGCCAAAATCCCTTTCCTTCACTTACCGTAAGTCAACAAATATTCGGCGCATATTTATTTTCAGCTATTTTCGGCCTGATCATATTTGGCCGAAAATTTGTTGCAACCAAAATTTTGTTTTGCAATGTTCAGTGTGACAGTGTACACACACGCACGCACGCACGCACGCACGCACGCACGCACGCACGCACGCACGCACACACACACAGACACACACACTACAGTAAAACCTGTCAAGGAGACCACCTGTCCTAGAAGACCACTGCAACCAGGACCAAGGGATGCTATTTCCAGTCAATTGACCCTGGATAAGGCGACCACCTGGTAATAGAGACCAGATTTCGAAGGTCCCTTGAGCGGTCGCGTTAGACAGGTTTCACTGTATACAGGCAGCAGCAGCAGCAGCACAGGCCGAAAATGTGTTGCAGCCGAAATGTGTTTTAGCCCTGGGAGGCCGAAACTTGAATGGGCCGAAAATTTGTCGACTTTTAAAGTAGCCGGTACTCTGATGGTACACTGATCAGAGAAGGTTTCAGCAACACTGGCCATGCTAAATAACCCTACCTACCCGGCTCACCAAGGCTACGTTTTTTTAAACGTCTGCCGAAGTATTCTAAGACAACGCAAACACTTGAATTGCACATCAGTACAGTTGACCTGCTGGTGACAAAATAATGTAGCTAATAGTTATGCAGCGCATCGATAGCACAGTAAAGCCTGTCTAAGGTGACTGCTCAAGGAACCTTCCAAATGTGGTCCCGAGGCACAACGGTCTCCTTATCCAGGGCTATTTCACTGCAGGTAGCTAGCTGTCTATCGAGGGGAGGGTAGAGTAAAATTGTCCAAGGCAACAACAGCTCTGATCAGTTGACCAGCTGCCTCACAGAGGACCAATACAACCAGGACCAAGGACCAGGACCATCACCGGAGCTCAGAGTGACTGGACAAACCGGTCGCAATACAGTCTAGTGAACAAAGCGTGTTTACAAGAGTCCATAACCCCAAGAGTGTGCAACTCTGTGCATGGGGATCCGAGTGGCGGAATGCCAACATTACGTCAAAAATGACGTACACGTTCGTTGCGTTTGTCCTACTCCCTAGTTCCAAGCACGGCGGAATGCGGAGATTTGTACAGCTGTGCCTCGGCGGCATGACGTAATGTTGGAATTCCGCCGCGCAGTGGGCCTACAGCAGCCAGGCCCCAGTTGCACACTCTTGGGGTTATGGACTCTTTGTATTTTATGTAAAGAGAAAAAAAAGGACGTATAACTGAGTTGCTAGTTACCCGTATGACTAACAGTCCACCAAGGTAACGGGATAACATACAGTCAGATAGTGCTACAACAAGGTACAAAGCAGACAAGGATATCGAGACACTCGACTACCTGACTCGTTACCTTGGTGGACTGTTAGCCATAACTAGTAACTTGTAGGTCCTTTTCTCTTTACATATTACTATTGGCTCAACACCCGAGTTTTTAAAGAGTATTTAGATCGGCTTAAAGCACCAGGGTTAGAGGGCTGCTCCAAGTCTAACTAGACCGTTCGAAGCACTAACCTGAAGAAATTGCGATCGAGATCTCCCATATGGTAGGAGGAAAACACGACGTCCTCATGCACATTCTCGACAATTGACCCTTCACCACCATCGTCAGCTGTTGTCAAATTGATGCCCGGCGGGAAGCGGGCGTTCGCAACGGCATTCTTGCGGCACGTGCTGTCGGGATCATTGCAGGCATGCACCGGCCTCGTCGGGCCCAGGAGCTCTTCGGTATCCTGGTTCTTTTCCGACGCCATTGCACTGCCGTCGCCACCGTCACGGATGTAACCGGCCCTCCGCCAATAGTTGAAGTACATGCTGCGGTGCGGCTTCACCAGGCCAAGCACTCGCCGTGCTATGACGGAGGAGTAGAAGCGAAGTAGCAGCGAGTGCTCGTAGTACTCCAACGACCTGTAGAAGAAGAACACAGGACACCACAGCACCGCACCGTATTTACAATACTGTTGTGGAAATTGAAATCCAGTGGAATGACCGGGGCCGCCGCCCGTATTGCCTTTGCGCGTACACACACTACAGCTCGCGGACACACTGTAAACATGGACCAGCGCCCCGTGCTCGCTTGACTTCTCCTGCGATTTCAATGTCCAGAACAGCGGAAGGACCCGGCCATATACATGATAACACAGTGAAAACTGTCAAGGCAGCCACTCGGGTAAGGTGACCACCCGTCCCAGAAAACCACTGCAACTAGAACCTGGGGGTCACCCATTTCCAGTCAAATGACCCCCGGATGAGGAGACAACCTGGCAAAAGAGACCACGTTTTGCACATACTGAGAGATGCACTCACGGGCTGAACACATAGCTCTGGCAACACGAGACGGCAGCACTGAACAGTGCCTGCCTGCTCGGATCCTCGCCTAGGTATTTCAGAATGATGTTCGCTCCCATGCTGAAGCCCAGCGCGACGAGCGGAGCGTCGGGCCATCGCCTGTGGATGTGCTTCACCATCAGGTCAAACGGCTCACAGCAACCTATACACACATGTGTTATCAGACAAGTGCACATACATACACATACACACGTACACACACACACGCACACAGCACACATACACACGCACAGATTCTTATATCAAACCTTACCTTGCCCGTGACCTGATACATACAGAATGATGTAATTTAGGACACAAATTTTCTTATGGCCTTCACGAGAATGAAACGCTACTTCAAGTACAACACACAAATACAATAATGTAACTTTTGCCTCAGTGATATCACTGCCATTGCCAATAATCTTTGCTACTTAGCTCCAAAACATCGGTCAATGCCACGAGTGCATATATGGCGACTGTGTTGGACACCATTGTGAGTTCTGTGTACTCGGTCAGCATACCTAGATTGAACACACGTGCCGAAGTGGGCAGCATTCTCGAGTCCGTGCCGAGATGATTGAGAACGGCCACTCTCCAGTGTGGGTGCACGTGCAGCGCGTACTGCACAAAGCTCTGCACGTAGTCAGACTGGCTCCAGTTGCAGATGCCCGGCGCGATCAACACCCAGGGTGCGTCCTCGGCCTGCGCCCTCGCGCGGCCGACGTCCTCGCGCACGAACATGTCGAACGTGATCGTCGTGCCGTCCTGAGCACTCTTCAGCGCGACCATGGTGGCCTGGACTCCGGGCGTGCTGTGTGCGTACTGCCTGCCCAGCGTGCAGAAGACGATACACTGAGCATGGCCATTACGGCCCCACAGCGATGGCGGACGGTACCTGCAGCGAAATAGCAGTGCAGTCAAATGTGTTTAGCGGCCGTCAACACATGCAGTTAGCAGTTTATATCACCACAGTCACTACATCTATGGGTCTGCCACAGTAGGGTATTTCCCCGAATATATGTCGCACCTCTTTACATCAGCATTCAAGGGCCAAAACAGGGTGCGACTTACAATCGAGCATGACTTACTACGGAAGTGATTATAATAAAACAATATGGCTCAACCCTTAGAATGAGGGGGGGGGGGGGGGTGCGACTAAGGTTTCAAAATCACAGACGTGCCACTCAATACAAGCAATAGACTGAGCAAGATGACACTGTACATTCAGAGAAACTCATAGCACATTCCTTCAGTATTGCCAGCAGGTCTCTTCCGTCATCTGGTCATACACAAAGCACATGTGATAAAGTGGGGTAGTGCCTTTGCTGTTTGCGTTATGCAGAGCTCACTGACTTGTCAGTTTGAGCACTCTGGCAAGGTACGTTCGGGCCTGGTGTTTTTAAATCTGGCTTTGGAAAATTTATTTTTCATTGCTATGAGGTTCGGCCTCATTTCCTCTGTCCTTCGCTGATGAGTCCACAAAGGACGAAACAGCTCTGTCCGCAGATTGAGTACATGTGATAAAGGATAGCTGTTTGCAGCTAGATAGAGCAGGTGGTGTTAAAAGCGTGTGTTGACCGCAAACTTGCAGATAGTCACTGAATTAAATCGTAGATGAACAGGTAATTAGAATCGGGTGGAGAGCCAAGGATGAATTTATAAGAAGGAAAGAGGACCAAAAGAGCTAAAAGTAAGGCTATAATATCCACTACCACCACCAGTTACTTTATCCAAGATGTGCTAGAGTTGATTGCCAGTTAGGCGTAGAACGTCAAGACCGTTGGTCAGTGTCGTGCAATGTTATCACATGAGCTGACAGAAAAGTAACTGGTGGTGTTAGTGGATATTATAGCGTCACTCGTAGCTCTTTGGTCCTCTTTTCTTCTTATAAATGTACAGGTAAGCAGCTGCCTTCGGCCTGTTTACCAATAAAGCAATCCCACAACATGTGTGGCGGAGGTGGGATTGTTTTAGTTAATTAAATCCAATGCAACAACCTCCATGGATCAGTTCCACCTCCAGCACATGCGCTCTCTGGCCGACCTCATTCAAACCAGCAACATGACTGATGACTCTAAGTCGTAGATAGTGGCAAAAATAATTTCCTCCATACAGCACTGTTTCTACCCTGGTGTCAATCTCGTGTTAGCAGTCACCTCCACTGCAAGCTTCACTACCACCACCGCCACAGTGCACTCCCGACCATGTCATGTGTCTCATCAATCACGACTGCCATAATGAGGCTACTTCCAATGACAAGACTGATAACTATTACCAACCTCCAGACAGCTGTTTCCCACCTTAGATTTTCGAAAAGCCAAAGCGGGGTGCTCAGAATTCAGCCGCACTGTTTCAATATGGCCTCCGTTGTCATAAAAATGCGTGTACCTCATTGTCGTACTCAAACATGCATGCAGCTAGCTCTGTGACTCTGGGGAAATAAACTAAGATGATTCGCTACGGTAGCACATTGGTGATCTGAACACCTTGAGGTCAACTATTCAGATGTGCGAGTACTTTCGATACCTGAGCTGACCGCGTGGCCTAATGGATAAGGCGTCTGACTTCGAATCAGAAGATTGTGGGTTCGAGTCCCATCGTGGTCGCTAGCATGTGCTTTATTTTTTTGAACTTGCCAGTAGTCAGCCATTTGTTCTTCAAATAGAACACGAATAAACACAGGACATCGTATTCTTTCCGTCGACAAGCACAAGCAAAAGCACAATGATCCAGTATCTCCACAGACTGATTTAGTTTAGTTTGATGTCCAACTCAAACTGAGTCAAATCAATTTTTTCAAATGTCGATTGATTATGTAAAAAGCTTGTCAAAGCTTGTAAAAGTATGACATGTACACGCCATTCCAGCGGGATACACGTGCAGTGTGATTGCGATTCCCGGGATACGCTGCAGCATTCCGGCGGCTATTCACGCCAGTCTGAACGCGCCCTAAGCGACGTCTGACTGTACGGGCAGTCGGAAGAGCAGTTCACGATGAACACTGAATCTACTCGTACATGCCAGCACTAGTACAGTGATAATCGTGATGCAGTCTTCATTGGGTTTTAAAACTTGGGAATGGGAAACTCGTGGTCTGGCACGAGGAAAAACAGGATGTGGCAAATGGGATTTCGTCCTTTGGCCTCTGGTTGGCGGGTCTCATCTACATGTATCCTCCGGTGGTGGCGTCTCACGGAAGCAGAAAGGTGGCTCTTGACCGGCCCTGTACGCAAACCCGTGTCAATTTTTTAACTTGCTTCAGCTGTTCTAGACTTGTCGGCTGGAATATTCAGAATATGTTCTGATAGCACCAGAGCCAGTGCACTGTTTTAACCCTTTGAGGTGCCACTGATTTGGCCAAAAATTCACATTTCTACCCACTCCGACAAGAATCACTGTAACTTTTAATGAACCTTTCCGATTTCAACAGAAGCCCTAGCGATGGTTCTGTACACATACGTGTAGCTTTGTTTTGGCATTGGTATGTGGTACACTACATACATGTTACCAAGAGTACATAACCCCCATTATGGGGGTCAGGGGGGGGGGGTCAGGGGGTGGGGGAAGGGGGTGTGAGGGTCAGGGAAAACAGTTACATGTATCCTGTAACCCATTTTTCCATTTTCAAAATAACAGTCTTGCAATGCGAAATGCAACGTACGGGGCAAACACCGGAATTCACCCCCAGACAAATGTGACATGTACAGTGCTGCCAAATAATTTTCGCCCAAAATCGGACACCCTTCACCATGTTCATCGCCAAGGCTGGCCACATGGTGCGAATTTTTCTCCTGGGCAATTTTTTTACAGAGAATTAAAAATATCGCCTAAAACACCATGAAAATTCGCTTCGTTGCCATGGTAACCCCGCAGTTGTCATGAATTTTGTAATGATGAGTGTGGTCGCACACTGACTCTGTACAGACCGTCAGCGTACATGCCATACAGCCTGATCCAGGCATGTTACTTTGCACTTCCACAGCCAAGCGCTAGCCATTTTAGAAGCAAATGTACAGTGATTTGTGCCTTCAGTTGCGCTGAAAAGTGAAAGCACAGGACTTCTGCATAGGAAAGTAATGATCTCCGACATATTGGCTGCTTTTCGGACGTTTCCCTTTTCGAACCGGTTTTCGGAAGAGCCTTCAAAAGTTGGACACTGTCCAAAATATCGGACGGTTTGGCAGCACTGCATGTACATGTATGAACCCTCTAGTACTGACTATTGTCTGCATATTTGTTGAATGGCATGAAATAAACAAAAATCGGAAAATGAGTAGGGGGGGGGGGGGCACTTTTTCACAGGGGGCGCGCAAACAGAGTAAGGGGGGGGGGGCAGGGGAGCGCTGCGCCCCCCCCCCCCCCCCCCCCCCTTTGGCTAGAACCCTGGTACTCTTGATGTCACCATGCTAAGGCATCTGGAGTGTCACATTGTGATTGAAAATAATTAAATTAAAATAACTAGCAGCACTGATTACAATAATTATTTTTACTCGTTTCACTGCATCTTCAAAATCCATACAAACTGTCAGGAGACGGGTTGATATTGAGTGATGCGTGATAGGTAGCTAGCTTACCTCTCGGTGAGCAACGGGCATCGCTCAATGACAGCTGCGTTGTACTCCGATCCGCTGTGCTCGATGTCTGGCGCAAAGCACTCCCTCGACTCGGCGCAGCCCATAGCCGACAATCAGCTGGTCTCCACGTCTTGCGGGCAATATCATCAGCAAAGCAATGCTAAGAAGTAAGCCACCTACGCCCAAAGGACTCAAGTCATGGGCACGATCGAACCGAGCAGATTTCGGAATTACTAAAATAGAAAATTCAATAATAACGATGTTGTGCAGCTGAAAATGATCGAAGTCTGTCGACTAGGTGCTTGTACTTGTAGGCTGTCAATGTGCCCTGAGTAGTTTTCCAGGACTTTGGTGGCAGGCGAATGTTGGAGTGCCTTTGCCTTCCCGCTACTGCTATCAAAAGAAGTCTTCCTCGACTACAAATTACAATGTAGTCGACTTGCCACTCAAACTCAAGTCAACGACACATCTAATCACAACGATCATTTCGCACGAAACGTGATCTACAAAGTACGGGTACAATGTAGTTCATGTGCGCCACGGCATGTGTACTTGTTGTACCGCGCGCACTGCACAGGGGCTAGGCGCTAGGGTCGAGGCCGCGGAGTCCGAAGGGGGAAAGCATGTTTTCCCCCGATGCGTTTTCTGTATGTTCCGGCTTTTTCAGTGTTTTTCCGCGGAGGGGGAGGGCTAGCTAGGCCTAGTAAATAGGGGGTCAATCCTGAACTGCAAAAGCAACCCAAAAAGGCTTCACATGCATGTAGATGTAGCAAGGCAGGAATTACTGCAGCAAGTAACCATGGTAACCTTTCTCATGCAGTGGACTGTAATATTACTAATAAATAGTCACGGAACATACCGCCGAGATGATAAGTCTTATCATCTCGGCGGTGAGGTGTGGCCCCTTAGCTGTCCTCTAGGCGAGGGCTGGCGGGTACGGAATATGTTCTAGACCTACAATGTATGTCGGACCTCTAGCTCTGCCACGCACAGTGAGCATAGCTATCCAAATAATTAATGAGAAAGTTCAAACTCAGTTTGAAATTCCTTTATTCCAAATTGTTGTCACCTCACAAGTCACAACGAGAGAGCAATCAATAGGACCCAGTTGAAGAGATATTAGTTTTTATGACGGCTTCATCGCACATGTACATTATTCGTGAAGAACGTGATAGTTATGATGGACAAAGGGGAAAAAGGTGATTACAATAATATGGCAGACAGTGATGCAGGACAATGAAAATACTTCTTACTAGTGTGCGCACAACTCTCATAAGAAGGGGGGGGGGGGGGGGTTGTACTAAAGAAACAAATATCAACAATCATTGTTGATATATTTGGCCCACCAGAGTTCAAGGTGCAAATTTAAGAGCGGTGGAGCTGTGTCCAGGAAAGTGTGGCACGGCGTTATTGTCCAGAATATCAAAAAGTATAATCATAATATACTTGAAACATCTTCAAAGTAACGTTATGGTCAGTGGCAAAACTCAATAGGAAAAGGAAGGGGGGGGGGGGGGAGGATTGTCCTTCACAGTCCACCATATACTCAAAGGCACTCTTGATATAGGAAGCCGGGTGTGTTTACCGACAATGTCAAATTAATTTTCAAAATTACATGCACTAGTAAAATGAGTATCTCAAGTATACGTAACTTATCTTTGAAAAAGGAGGAACATTTCATGAACTATGTGCTAATGCTGAAACCTGTAGAGTGACCCTTTCACACAGCAGTTGATCTCCGCACGTGAAGAATTGTGTGAGGATCGCTTAGTGTGAAACTCCGAGTGGCAAACAACAAATAATTGCGACTTCTGTGGGAGTGAACCTTTTTTTCATTTTAAATTGTATAACTAGATCAAGAAAAACTTACAAAATTAATAATGAGCTCTAGACCACCTCAACTTGAAAATGAACTGTCAGAATGTAAGCAATTTTGCACTACACTGAAGGCCAGTACAGGCGTGCTAGGCAGTTCCGATTGGACACACTGGAGCAGCATAACAGGCACTGGACATACCTGGTAGATAATAGCACTGAATGGCCGCGTCGTGGAGATCCTGCTACAGATCCTGCGGCTCGCACGTCATGAAGTCGATCACAGCATCATTGCCATAGAACAATGGTTTATCGTACAGCGGAGAACGGAACCTATCCGCATTGCACGGGTTAGAAGCCAAGTACACTCCCTCCATTGCAGCGATGCCGGATGCCTCCGAGTCCAGCAAGTGATCGATGCCGGCGTCGCCAATGTTGTTGCACTCGAGAGCGATGCGCTTCAGGCAGGCGTTGCGGCCTTTCAGGTCAGCAAGGGCTAGCGCAGTAGCATTGCCCACTTCGTTCTCCGACAGATCTATCCAGCCAATGTTGCAATCGTCTGGTAGTGATCGCAACAGGGCTGCGCCAATCTCGTCACTCATTCCCGTGCGAAAGAAGGAAATGAAGCGCAGATTGGCACAGGTGGAACAGGCTTTGAGGAGCAGTGCGAGGTCTGCCTCGTTCACACTCTTAAAGACTGGATTGTCACCAAGATCGACTGCGGTTATCGTGGATTGGCGCGACATCAACACTTCCAGCACCGCAGTGATGCCGGGCACGTGCAGCTTGTTGTCGAAGAGTCGGATGTACCGAAGTGCTGTATTCTTGGCAAGGCCCGGACTCGCCAACTGCTGTGCGCCCAGGTCACTAATGTTACAGCTGCTTACATCCAGAGTGATCACTTCGTTCAGTTCGACTACTTGATCACTCAGCGATGACATCATGCTGTCCTGGAGCTTGCCGACTAGGTCACCGCCAAACAGTTTGAGAAGGGATTCAGGAGGCCACTGCTCGATACCACCACTCGTTACATAGTGGCTGCCAACGTCGACGAGGTCATACCCACAACAGCCAGAATTTTCGATGTCCGACAGCAGTTTAGTTGTGACGCCGGCTCCATTCAGGTAGATGCAGCACATGGCTTGAGCGCTCTCTCCCTCACCCTCCATGCCTAGCGCCTTATGATGGGTCTGGCGTGCTGACAGAAAAGCAATGATATCCAGCGCTAAATCGTCGCTTAGTTCATTATTGCCGAGGAAGATGTGCTCAATATCCGTGTGGTCATGCAGCGCAGTGATGACATCAGCGGCATCAGCGTTGCTCAGCTCATTGTCACTAATCCACAGCGATTGCAGCGCGGGCAGTTTGGCAACGAGAGCGGCAAGATCAGAGCCGCAACCGCTCGGCAGTCCACAGTACGCCACTGTTAGGTGGGTCAGCGTTTCGCACCGTGCCATGTTCCCTGCCAGTCCGGAGAGGCCAGCGCCGGAGAGCTTTGTGCCAGCTACATCCAGCTCACGGATACTGGGGTGCTGCAGCAGCGTGGCAAGAGATTTCCCGTCACATTTATTGTACTCAAGCCGCGACTCGCGAAGAGACACGCGGCGCAGGATTGTCCGACGTGTTTCGGACAGCGACAAGGCGATTGCTTCCAGCGCCTCTCCGCAAAGATTGTTGCCATCGAGCTTAAGATCTTCGACCTTGTCCACCACCGAACAGAGCATGTCGACGTGTTCGAGGGAGAGGCTGCACTGGCATAGATCCAGTGTGTCGACGCGATCAGCGAACTGCAGCACATTGCAAATGGCCATGACATCCATACTGTCCAGCGGTACCTCTGTCAGGGTAATGCCAGTCGCCGTGAGCATGCTGGCACCGCTCGCATACACATGCGCCGCATCTGCCACTTCCACTTGGTCCAGATCGGCACCGATGGCCACGACGTCCGTGTGCTGTGAAAGTCGGTTCTCCAGTAAAGCGCGCATCAGCAGCAACAGGGTCTTCTTGCTTAGTTTACCATTGCTGAGAATCGAAGCGGCCCGGATTGCTTCCAGTGATGCACACACATACTCTGGGTTCAAAGCGCCGAACACAAATCGCCAGAACATATGACGGTTCTCGCCGACTCCTAGATCTCCTATGCACGCTTTGAGAGTTCCGAGGCATGCCTCGGATGTGACGACGGCCCTCGAGGCACACCACTCCTGCAGCGTTAGATGCAGCAGGGAGAACCGAGGTGCCGAGCGCATCCGCACATGTGAAACGCTGGCATCGAACAGCAAGCCGAGATTTTGACAGATGGTGAGGATTTTGGGCGACATTGACATCGCCGATGGAAACTCGACAGTGTTGCTACGAAGCCCGTCCAGGCATAGGTCATAGAGCTTGCGCAGAGCTTGAATCAGCTGAGTTGCATCATCATCACACAGTGCACTCCCTGCCTGGCATTCCGTTACGATCGCACCTTCCAGGAGATACTGGATGGCAGTGCCAACGAGGACGGGCTCACTTGACGTGAAAGGCTGTCCACCACATGCATGACTTGTCAAGTCGTGGGCAAGCCGCACTTTGCCAAACTTTGCGTCGCGTCTATCCTCCAACTTGGCCACCGCCGCACAAACAAACTGGTCGTAGAAAAGGGTGATGCTTGCCGGCACGGATTTGGTGATAGTGTATTGCTGGCAGAGCAGTGCACAAAGAAGTGGAGTTCTTTGAATGGCCTCTTTCAGTGCTCGATTGTTTGGATGCTTGAGCTCTTTCATGCAGCGTGAACCGTCATCAATGTCGAGCTGGTGAATAAAGTACTTGGCCAGCTGTTCTTTCGAGAATCCCTTCAGTCTGAAGCGCATGCGGCACATGGTCGAGAGTTCCGGGATGCCGCGGCATTGACGGCTTGTGGCAATCACGGTGGCATTCAAGAGACGCGTCTTTGCCACACCGCTGGTGCCACGCTTCACTAGCGCATACGCTGCCGTGCCCTCCGCCAGGCCATCGATGCTGGCCTCATCAATGCCATCCAGAACGATCAGCACCTCGTCGGAATGGGTTTGCAGATGCAGCATCACAGCTTTCTTCTCCTCGTCGTTCAAACCCATTTCGTCGTCGTGCAGGCCGAGAAATTCACTCCAGTTTCTAGTGCTCAGACGCTCCGCATCACGGCAGGGAATGTAGAAGACAAACCTGAACTTTGACAGTGGTCCCGCTTTGGCATCCATTACCTCTGCTATTACCCGTC
>NC_088647.1:30884191-31166691 GCF_964019385.1 Sycon ciliatum
TTCTAAGAAGTAGTGATCTAGAGAACGTTTGCTTTGCGATGAAATGTGGGATATGTGGCTGGAGACATCGTCGCTGGTTTGAACACTCGTGCTCCTATCCGTCTACACCTCTAAAGCTTCTTCCAGGAAATTAGGGTCCAGCGGATAATGCTCTAAAACTGTTCGTATAATGCTAAGCATAATGGTCCAAAACTACCTTATAATGCTGATTACAATGCTTCAGCAAGGGCTATAATGCTCTTGGTTGGGACAAAATGGAAGAAAGTCTGCACATTGTCAAACGTCTAGGAAATTATGCATCTCGTCGATCTGCCACTGAAGCTGCCACGTTATCTCTCACGAGCTCCACCACTTCTTATCACTATAAAACATGATTGATTCTCCATTGGCTGCTCTCCATTCCAACTTTGATTCAGGGTTGTGGCAGAATAGTCGGTATATCAAATATTTCCCCTAATTATCCATGTAGGGAGAGTTGAAAGCATTATTGCGGGTAGTCATTCATTGTTGGGATGAAGTTTACCTTGGCAAATAGTACTCCTGCCTGCAGACAAGCGTTCACTGCTTCCACTCTGTGTATAATGTCTTCATCTGAAAAATCAGTTGTGAGACCAGCTCCTGAGAGCCTACGTCAGATCGAGATCCCTCCCATTTACGGAAATCCGGAAAACACGTGGTCAGAAGTTATTGTGCCGCTCTACATCTTTGCTTGTGCTGTCTTCTTGTCCTTGAGATGGTGTGTAGACACATGGTTGGCCACAATACCTTTCTTTTCTGGTAGCATTTGACTGGAGAGTAAGACATGCGCTCAAATCGACTTAGTACTGAGTCCATGTTGGTTGGTTGGTTGGTATATTTTATTTTACTTCGCCAGAATGAACAGGCATTGCTGCCTTCTTGCCTGGACAAGTGGATTGTCCAAGCTCTCACAAAAAAGACGAAGAAAGGAAAGAAATATTACATGAAAGTGTGAAGCATGCAATCTTATAAAATAAAAAAATAAAATAAAAATTTCCATGAGAGTGTGACGCATGCATGATGAGAGAGGAGAGATAGATATAGATAGAGAGAGAAAGAGAGAGAGAGAGAGAGAGAGAGAGAGAGAGAGAGAGAGAGAGAGAGAGAGAGAGAGAGACTGCTTTATCCCATGTGAATTTCTAGTTTTCGAGCCTCCTCAGCTGTACCCAGCAAAGGCACTTCTTTTGGAACGACCTCTTTCTGTTTATAGCCGCTTCTTCATCCTGGTCCAAATTTATCAATGCATCAGTGTCTACTTCCGTATCCCTAGAGACGCTATCGCCAGACCCTATGGCACAACGAGAAAACTCCTCTCCGTCTGTTTATTTATTTATTTATTTATTTATTTCACCTTCCCGTGGCCAGAGAATATAGGCCAATATGGAGGGAGGGGGGCGGTAGCCAGCCATGGCAGTAAACAAAAACAAAGTAAAAATAAATAAATATTACACATTACTGGAGGCAAAGAGAAACCAATGTGGATGAAGAACTAGCAGTTATTAGAACACGAGCTTCATGTTGGCCTTGAAATCCTTTAGCGTACAAGACGATTTTACTGATAGAGGCAGGGCCAGCCAGAGAGAATAGGCAGCAAAAAACGGAGATCTGGTATAAGCTGAGGTTCGGGCTTTAGGTAAAGTGCAGGGATTGCGCGTAGGACGAGTGGGAAGAAACCAGTTATATTTACGCAAGTGTGGCGGGGCTTTGTCAAGACGAATAGAATGAACAACAATACACAGTTTTCGATCCGCTTGACTAGAGATAGGGAAGGTGTTAAACATATCATACAGCTCGGCAGAAGGAAAGTATGATGGTTTGCGGAAAAGGACTTTGAGTATCCTCTTATTGTGGACGTCCAGGGTACTCATTAACGATTTACTAAGTAGGGATGACCAGGCGGTTGAGCAATAGAGAAAAATGGGGAGAATATAGCAATGATAAAAAAGGCGAATGCATTCAAGCGGTAGGTGGGAGCAGTGAGACACGAGGTAGCCAACAGCTTTACTGACTTTGCTACAGATATAGTCGACATGTCTACTAAACGATAAGTCTGAGTCAATGGCCAAACCAAGATGTTTGTGTTGTTTTACCACTTTGAGGTCTGTGAGGGATCCGGGAAGAGTGAATGCATAGGTTGGCTCTGAGTTCGGCAGGAATAATATCTCAGTCTTGGCGATATTAGGTCTTAGTCTCCAGGTAGTCATCCACTGATGGACTTCGTTGATACCGCGCTGGAGACTGTCTCGCAGCCTGTCTAGACACTCATTGAACCGGAGCAGTGCAGTATCGTCAGCAAATAAGGACACACCTTCAACATGACTGGGAAGATCATTTATATACACTAGGAAAAGGAGGGGCCCTAGGATGGATCCCTGGGGCACTCCGGACAGAACAGGTGAAGCATCTGAGAGAGTTCCACCTACAAAGACAACTTGCGTTCTGTCGGATAGGTAGTCTGTAATCCACTCCAGCGCTGAGTCACACACACCGAAAACTTTGGAAAGTTTAGCAAGTAATGCACGGTGCCACACGGTGTCGAAAGCTTTCTCGAGGTCGAAAAAGCACATGGCAACTTTCCGCCCCATATGACGATGGTCGGCAATGTTTTGGATCAGCTTGGTGAGCTGTAGAGCGGTCGAGTCACCACGACGAAACCCAGATTGCGCGGGATCCAGAGCAGGAGAAATATGATTATACAATTGATTGAAGAAGAGCCGTTCGCAAAGTTTGGAAATACAGGACAGGAGGGAAATTGGGCGATAGTTACTACTAATACTAGCTTGAGATTTGCTGCCTTTGCACTTGTAAATAGGCACAATTTTAGCCAGTTTCCAGTCAGTAGGGAACTTGCCTGTGGTAAAGGAGAGGTTAAATAGGCGGCTAAGTGGAAAAGAAATCGCAGGAGCTAGGTTCTTTATCATATTGTTCGTGATACCGTCTAGCCCTGGCGCTTTCCCAGATTTCAGGTTTGAGATGGCTTTACGAACATCTGCTGTAGTGATATGAACGCGGGTGAATTGGCGAGTAAGTTGAGTGTCATATTGGAGAGGGGGTATTACTAAACGTGGGTCATCAGGCACCGCGACAGAGGTAAACTGCTTGTTGAGGATGGTTGCTTTTTGGAAGCTGTCGGACACCAGCAGCCCATCAGGGCTTGCAATGTCAGGGATGCCAGGTTTTACTTTGTGCGATCGCTGACTGCGGACAAACTGGTGAAGCGTAGTGCTGCCTGAGGTAAGTGTTGTTTTGATTGAACGAATGTACTGGCGGTGGCACCAGCGGGAGAGATGTCTCACCTGGTTCCGCTGTGCCTTATATGCTGATAGGTTGTAGTCCGTAGGGAATTTCTTGGAGAGGCTGAATAGGTCACGCTTCAACTTGATAGCCTTGCGTAGTTCAGTGGAAACCCATGGATGCTATTTGCGTGTAGACCCTGGGGTTGAGGGAGTTCGATTTGGTTTGCGGGAGCTATGAAGGGGAACATACTTGGACAGCACAGTCTGCAGGACACTGTGCAGGTTACTAAGTGCACTGTCCACGTCTGAGGATATTAATGAGTTCCAAGGTACTGAGTCTAAGTCTGCATTGACCGCCTCCCACACAGCAGGTGTGACGTGTCGGAGATCGAAAGACATAGGGTTAGGCTCCTGAGCTTGAGACGTTATTTCGCGGGGAGACTGAGGCAGGGGGATGTCGAACTGGCAGTACACAATGGCATGGTCTGAGGCGCCCAGAGGGCAGTCAGTTTCGACGCAAGACGAGAGATTGGCACGGTTACTAAATACCAAATCCAAGCAGGCTTGGACACCAGAGGGTGACGTGTATGTACATGTGTTGACGAGTTGGTGAAGACCAAATGGACGGAGCGTGCGATACAATTCAGCACCAGCAGTATTGGTGGAATCTGTCGAACACCATGACGTGTGCTTGCTGTTAAAATCACCTGTCAAGATAACGTGAGAAGATGAAAGAGGAAGAGTAATGAGTACGTCTTCGAGAGTCTGGCAGTACCTTGCTATATCTGTTGGCTTAGCAGAAGGTGGACGATAACTGCAGCAGAGGAGGATCGGCTCAGCTGCAGCCGGATACGGCAGGATTTGAACCCAAACGGCTTCGCACCCATCGCGAGCTAGATCGGGACGCATGGCAACAGACTTAAACTTATTCTGTCGAACAAGGATAGCGACACCACCATAACCTCTTGCACTTGTCCCGGACTTATTCTCTGCAGGGGGCCTGTCCCTCCGGAAGGTGTCATAACGCGTAATATTAAGTGCAATATTCGGGTCGAGCCAGGTTTCAGTTAGGCAGATTATGTCAGGGTGCCACTCTTCAGCAACAATAGTAAGCTCTGTACACTTATTTACTACAGAACGACAGTTGGTTGATAGGAGTGTGAGCTGGGGTGGTGTAGAATGCTGGTGAGTGGTAAGGGAGTGTCTGGTAGGAAAGAATGGGTGTGCGTGTGGGTTCAGTGAGGAAGGTGGGTGTGGGTCCAATTGCATGGTTTAGTTACTAGCAGACTGATCCAAGGTTGTGCTGTCAGATGCAAATCTCCATTCCCTGATGGAAACTTTGCTTGGCCAGAAATCTTCTTCGAGAACCTGGTCAGTATGCTCAGCCGGAACAACAAGGTGAGCATAAGCAGTACCAAAGTATTTGGACTCCGAAATTGAGCAACTCAGGACGTCAACTGCTTTCTTTTTGCACCACTCCCTGATAGAGTCAGCCTCACACCCAGGATCGACATTTCCGAGGTAGAAGCACTTCCGCTTGATCCTTTCTGCCCCCTGGAGGCTGCCTCGCTTACTGGACATCGGCTTTTTGTACTGTGATGTGATAGAACGCTGCAGTGCGGGAGCACGAGCCATGTGTCGGTGTGGAGGATACTGCCAACCATTACGGTCAGTGTCACCAGGAGTGCCAGAGCTGGTCATTCGCGTGCCATGTTTGGGTGTGGGAGGTGCGTACTGGGAACCTACTTGTACAATGCATAATGGGCTCTGTAGAGGATGCGCCAGGAATGGTAGAAGTGTACATATTTGGACCTACTTGTACATTGGGCTCTGTAGTAGATGCACGTGATAGGGTGGCAGCGTACGGTTGGTACCGAGTGGTTAGTGGCACTCCCGGGGCTCGCACTTGCTGACTTTTGAGCTCCCCCATCTCTTCCCGCAATCGTGACAATTGGGCTTCGAAGTTTTCTTGCGAAGACTTACTTGTTTCAATCACATTTCGTAGTTGCGAAATCTCATTTGAAAGTGCTCGGACTACGTCTAACAGTTCTGATACAATTGGTACCATACCGGTTTCAGATGGCGCTCCTCTGGCTGGTGCGCTGGCTCCCTGGCCCTGCTTACGGAGAGCGAACACGAGGTCCGCCCTGGATAGGTCGTCCCATCCTGGAATTCGGGCGTCCTTGGCTACCTGCTGCAACACATTAAACTCGATCAGGGCTAGGTCTAGGGTTGATTCCGCCATAGCTGTGCTTCCTTGGTCAGTGCTCGACAAACAAAACAAAAGTAAGGAGCCGATTGGCGGAGCAACAAAATTTGCTTCCACCTACTACCACACCAAAAAAGGCACCTTTGATATTCACTTCGCATACGTCTCCTCCATAGTTCTCCATCATTCTAAAAAACCTCGTAAACCATTTCTCCGGATTTGTGTAACTGCCTTGGTGGGGTATGCTACATGCATGGCTTGTATACATTTAATTGACCACATCGCTACAATCATAACGTCTTTATGTAGTAATGTGGTCAGGTAAATGTATATTGTATAATTACGTTACTATGTATTGTAGCATTAGTGCTAAAGGTGTTACGTGTCTACACAATCACAAAGTTATGTGTCGGTACAATGCATAAGGTTGCACCTCATGACCATGACTGTAGCCGATTGTTGCGAAAAACCTGGGATTTCCCGATAATATCCACTATGAAACTCGTCATGCCGCTCATCCCCCCACATAATGCTCGTTGCGTACCTTTCTAATGCTCCATAATGCTCTGATGCTCGGATAGTCTTATAATGCCGAATATAATGCCGGCATTATCCGCTGGACCCTACCGGAAATCATTCCCCAGGAAGACGAAAGCTCTGCATGACCTGGTCCAGCGACGTAACGCGGCCCATCGACGGTGGAAAATATCGCCTGCACACCCGGCTCTAGGTAATGTCTTCACTTCTGCCCGAGACGAAGCCAAGCGTGTGTCACTACATCTCCGAGCCCCCTACTTTAGGGAACTTCTTGTTGCTAGTAAGGCTAATGCACGGAAAACATGGCAGACCATTACTTATCTCAGCAGTCCTAACAAGTCCTAAGTTCCACCAGCTGTGATGTTGCAGGCCTCCTGGTTGATACTATATTATAGTATTGTACTATTATAGTATCTTGTACGATATTTATATGTGTATCTGTTTTGTTCCCTTTCTCTGTGGTTTATGTTCCTGGTTCTTGGTCTTTAGTTTTGTCTTTGTTAGTGCTTTGGTTTGACCAGTACTGCCCGCTCAAGGGGGAATGCCAGTCGACTGACGTCATATACCAGGCACATGTGTCATCTCCCCAGACCAAGACATACACCGGACTGACGGCCAACACCTTTAAATCGCGCTACAACAACCACTCCACAACATTCCGGCATGAGAAATACTCTACATCGACGGAGCTCTCAAAGCATATTTGGGACCTTCAGAACGCCCAGCGCAACTTTGACATCAGCTGGAAAATAAAAGATCGCGCCCCATCCTACAGCAACATCAGCAAACGATGCAGCCTGTGCCTCACGGAGAAGTTTCACATCCTCACCACTCCAAATGCCATCTCACTTAACAAAAGGAGCGAGTTAGTATCAAAGTGCCGCCACCAGCGCAAGTTTTTGCTGGGTTATGAAGTGACATAACGTGTATGACGTGCTATGGGTTTGGCGTGTGTGTGTATGTGTGTATGTGTGTGTGTGTCTGTGTATGTGTTTGTGGTGCGTGTGTGTTTGGCGCGCGCGCGCGTGTGTGTGTGTGTGTGTGTGTGTGTGTTTAGGTGCGATTATGCGGGAGTGTGGAGAGTGTGAGAACGAGAGGCTGTGTGTAGGTATGTGTATGTGGTGCATGCGTGTGTGGTGCGTGTGTGTTTGGTGTGTGTGTGTGTGCGTGTGTGTGTGTGTTTAGGTGCGATAATGCGGGAGTGTGGAGTGTGTGAGAACGAGAGGCTGTGTGTATGTGTGTGTGTGTGGTGCATGTGTGTGTTTTGGTGCGTGTGTGTGTGTGTGTGTGCGTGCGCATGTGTTTAGGTGTGATAATGCGGGAGTGTGGAGTGTGTGAGAACGAGAGGCTGTGTGTGGATTAGTGTGTGTGTGTGTGTGTGTGTGTGTGTGTGTGTGTGTGTGTGTGTGTGTGTGTGTGTGTGGATGAGTGTGCGTGTTCATGTTTCACCCAGCACCTGAGATGTTGATTCTGGCACGTCAGAGCGTACTGCCTCTGGGAGGTGTTGAATGATTATCATATTGTCTGCACTGAATTATTCTATCTCCTCTGCTTGCCTTCATATAGCTGCGTTTTTCTAATCTCCTTATGTTGTCTGATGATTGGTTTTTGCCATGAAACTCTGAGTTACAACAAAAAACAGCCCTATATACTCCCTTTTGTGTACCTCTTGCGTACTACGCTCTGCCCATTCCGGGCATTTGAGCACTATTGCAGGTTAAGGCGCACACCCTCTGTGTTCACGCTCCCACCCCTAGTGGTCGAGCACTATCGCTTTCATCCTGCAAGCAATGGAAATTATAAGGCCAGTATCGCTCGGATATTCCCTGAAGAATATACCAGTACCTACCAACAAGGAGTATACAATGAAGCTACTAAGAGTCGAGGACGTTATTAAACGCATGCGGTGGAAGGCTCTCTTTACCCTGAAAGGAGCCAACGACGAGGCCAGCAAGAAGACGTACGGCTTCAAGAGCACGAACTGCCCACCCCAGATAGAAGAGTTAAGAGCATTTGAGGACGACATGTACCACATGGTAGAAACCATTTCTTTCCGACGTGCCTCGAACCAGCTCCAGGACAAAATGAGGAAGGACATCAAGCTGATCAAGGACGGCGCCGAGATAGTTGTACCAGCAGACAAGACTCGAAACTTGTACCGTGTGCCAGTCCCCCAGTATGAAAAGCTGATGCGCGAAAACATAACGAAAAATACAAGCTCGCTCCCGACAATACATACGCGGACATCAACGCTGAAGCAAAAGCGATCGCCGTCGACCTCCAACTGGAAGACCGAATGGAGTGTCTCGCCAAGGCGCAAGCGTTTGTAACTTTAAAGGACCATAAAGATGGCTTTGCAGAGAGCCTGCCATGCAGGCTGATAAACCCAGCGAAGTCAGAGCTGGGCGTGGTCAGCAAGGACATAATCGACGGTATCATCGGCCCCATGCGCAACGATGTCTGCAAGAATTTGTGGAAGAACACCTCAGAAGTGATCAATTGGTTCAAGGCGATCGAGAACAAATCAAGATTCACATTCATCGTGTTCGACATTGTGGACTTCTACCCGTCTATTACGGAAGACCTCCTGCTGCAAGCTCTCGACTACGCGAAGACGTTTGCCACAATATCCGAAAAAGAAACAGACATCATATTGCACTGCCGTAAATCGCCGTTGTTCCACAAAGGACAAGCGTGGGTAAAGAAGGAGAAGGATGGATCTTTCGACGTAACTATGGGCTCATACGATGGAGCTGAGGCCTGTGAGCTTGTAGGAGCCTTCATGCTCAGCAAGCTCCGCCCACTTCTAGGCGAGGAATGTGTCGGGTTGTACCGAGACGATGGTCTGGCCATAGTCAAGGATGCCACCGGCCATGGAGCTGACCGCTTGCGTAAGGAGATAATCCAGGTGTTCCAAACACCCCGGCCTGAAGATTACAATAGACGCTAACAGAAAGGTCGTCGATTACCTCGACATATCAATGAACCTCAACACCGGTACCTTTCAGCCGTACAGAAAACCAAATAGCACTCCAGTATATGTTGATGTCAGCTCCTGCCACCCGCCACAAGTATTGAAGCAGATCCCGATTGGCGTTAACAAGCGTCTTCAGCGGATATCTTCAAATGAAGACGTCTTTAATGATGCCAAGCCCGTATATGAGGACGCCCTGGCAGCAAGCGGACATCCAAGAACCATGGCATACAGTGACGAACCGGAACAAAGGAAAAGAAGGAAGCGGCGTAGCAGAGATGTGATTTGGTTTAACCCGCCCTATAGCACAACGGTCAGAACCAACGTTGGTGCAAGGTTCCTGGGCCTCATCAAAAAGCATTTTCCAAAGGGTTCGGCACTGAATAAGATCTTCAACAAAAACAAGATAAAAATCAGCTACAGCTGCATGAGAAACGTAGCCTCCATCATCAAAGGTCACAACGCTGCGAAGCTCCAGCCAAGGCCGCCCGTTGAGCCTTGTAACTGCCGGGTCAAGCCATCCTGCCCGCTCAAGGGGGGATGCCAGTCGACTGACGTCATATACCAGGCACATGTGTCATCTCCCCAGACCAAGACATACACCGGACTGACGGCCAACACCTTTAAATCGCGCTACAACAACCACTCCACAACATTCCGGCATGAGAAATACTCTACATCGACGGAGCTCTCAAAGCATATTTGGGACCTTCAGAACGCCCAGCGCAACTTTGACATCAGCTGGAAAATAAAAGATCGCGCCCCATCCTACAGCAACATCAGCAAACGATGCAGCCTGTGCCTCACGGAGAAGTTTCACATCCTCACCACTCCAAATGCCATCTCACTTAAAGGGGCACTCCGGCTTCATTTTCGACGCCGAGTTTTCGATGCCAAGACGAAGGTTGGTGAAAGAGAAGACCCCTCGAACAAGAACGAGTCTCCAGAAGCGATCGAGTCGAGCAGGAAGACGACTTTTGAATTTCGGCCGAGCGAGCGCTGATGACGTAATGAGGGATTAGCTTGCCAGTGGAAATGCATCTGCGCACATACATTTCACATACTTTTTGGCCAATTTTCAATCGAAGAGGAGGTTGTTTTCTATGTTCTCTCAACGTCGTGAGCGATCCCGTCTTCTATACCCTTCCAGGTACCCTGAAGGTCCTCCAGAGGAGAATTTATCTCCATCAAAGCGTTGTTGATCCGCTAAATTCGTCTCGAGACATATTCACCCAGTGCAGTGCTGACAAATGTAGAATGTTGAATCTGTGATAATTGTCGACGATGGACAGAAAGGTTGATAGCCGCTGTCGCAGGGAAAGTGAAGCTGCTGGAAGTAACAACGGGGAGCTTGTTAGCATCACTTGATCAAAGCAGCTAGACGGAATCGGGGAGTACTGACTATTTGTCTCGCCCTCAGTTTAGTGAATTTTATGATCAGAAAATTTTTCGATCAGCCCCTTCTACAAGATGTGTAGTACAGGTGATTTCTGAACTTGACGATATGGAGACCGACCAGTTGTCCTACCAACAACGTGTACCTGCAGGAAATTCACCCAAGGCTATTGCTAATGCTATCCTCTTCAGTGGCTGTTGTTTTTTTTAGTAAAAATATGTTCACTTCTCTCAACATATTCCTGCATGGCAGCAAGAAGGTGCACTATGGAATTCAACGCCACAATCTTCGCCCAGCTGTGGATGAAGCATGGTCAAGTCATGGCAGTACATATACTTGAACCAGATGAGAAATTGAAGTTCATTTGTGATGCGAAGTTTGACAGCCCCAGTGACCGAGTCAAGCGTTGTCTTTTGCCGTGGCACAAATTGCTGAAGAATCCGAGATGTTCTTGGAATTATGCACATGGATACTACCAGAAATAATGGTGGCATGAACCATTGTGGAATGGGACAGCTCACGGAGAATACTGGAATAGCTCAAGTATCTCTAGGCGATTGTAAATCCTGTTCTGGCTGATAGCTTCGGCCTGCTGCGCCCGTCCATGTACAATGATGGGAACATGCATTTCTGTTTTCTACATATTTGCTATCTACTGTACTGTGGTATTACAGTTGCAGGTCCCTTATATAGAAATATGTTCACCCCCCCCCCCCCACATACCCACATAAATAGGAACTAACAATTTCACTGTTGGACTCGCCGGTGGCTAGAGAGCAAAGGATGAATTTATAGCAAAGAAAAGGACCAGGGAACTACAAGTTACGCTATAATGTCCACGAACTATTTCACTGTATTTGAAATAATTTTGTTTGATACCCTGAGAACTCTGAAACTTTGCAGCACTGTGGATTATATGTGGATACAACATTTATGGAAGGAACACATAGTTCAAATAATTATAGCACTGGATTGTTGAGATTGTGAGCACATTCCAATCAGTACTCTACATATTTATAAGCGGTGGCAATCGTTAGGAATAGGTCGTGAGTTGTCAGAGTGCTCTAGTATATGAGAGAATGTTTTGTTTGTCTAATCGACGGCTCGTTTGAAGCCAGAGTTGTTTGAACTTGCTTCAGTCGACTTGATTCTAGACAGTAGTCGAAGGAGTACTATGAAGTATACACCAGGCGTAGTCTGTAAGCTATCTCGTGAGAATTCTGTCGGTACACATCAGGTATCAGCTTGCAAAGATGGCTCCTCTCTGTTTCTTGAATGTATAGTTGGACTGTGGCTCCAGCGATTCCCTTCTCAGAGCAGGTACCATACCCAATACGGTCAATGCATATTGGACAGACCTGTGTGCACAACAGAAATAGTGCAGAGAAATCTCTCAGCTCATGAACACATCAGTGAAGTTTGAACTGCCGTTGTTTGTGGCCATCAGTATAAACCTATCGACTATAAGAATAATGTGCAAAAAACCCTCTATAACTACAGCTGGGGCCATGGAATTATAAAGCATCTAACTTAGGGAACTGCCAATTCGGGTCGGAGTTGCGTTCGAGGCCTGCAATTCATGATGGCTATCGTATGTTGCATTGACCAGAGATCATATAAAACTTCCATGCCACATTGAAACACGCACTACTTTCGAGTACTTTGGTATCCCCCACCAAATTGGCATTCGTTCTCGGGGTGGCAGGCGTCACCATTCGTTATGCCTGGATCAGATTTCATTGACCCCAACTGTCATGAAGAATCATCTTTACTTCGACTGGATTTCAGTACAAGTTAGTTGTAGAACTGCAGAATAAATTTTGTTGTATTTGGGCAACCATTTCTCTACAAACGCTCTATTTGGAAAATAATTTTTTTAATAAAATACATGTCCAAATTCCACATCTACCCAAATCGGAATACTTGATCACGTATTCAGTCCTACACGGAATGTTTAGAAAACGCCAGGGAATAGGAATTTGCTAACGAGAACTCCAGGCCAGGGTACTAGCATACGAACAAAACAAGATAAAAACTCACCAGTATACTTGTAGTAATTCATGTCGGTGTAATATTCACGATAAGCAACGAGGCACCCTCCGATTTGGTCAAGCTGCTTTGAAGTCTGGTTGTTCAGGTGATACAAACGGGCTCCCTGTTGTTACTTCCAGCAGCTTCACTCTCCCTGCGACAGCGGCTATCAGCCTCTCTCTCCATCGTCGACAATTATCACAGATTCAACATTCTACATTTATCAGCACTGCACTGGGTGAATATGTCTCGAGACGAATTTAGCGGATCAACAACGCTTTGATGGAGATAAATTCTCCTCTGGAGGACCTTCAGGGTACCTGGAAGGGTATAGAAGACGGGATCGCTCACGGCGTTGGGAGAACATAGCAAACAACCTCTTCTTCGATTGAAAATTGGCCAAAAAGTGTGTGAAATGTATGTGCGCAGATGCATTTCCACTGGCAAGCTAATCCCTCATTACGTCATCAGCGCTCGCTCGGCCGAAATTCAAAAGTCGTCTTCCTGCTCGACTCGATCGCTTCTGGAGACTCGTTCTTGTTCGAGGGGTCTTCTCTTTCACCTACCTTCGTCTTGGCATCGAAAACTCGGCGTCGAAAATGAAGCCGGAGTGCCCCTTTAACAAAAGGAGCGAGTTAGTATCAAAGTGCCGCCACCAGCGCAAGTTTTTGCTGGGTTATGAAGTGACATAACGTGTATGACGTGCTATGGGTTTGGCGTGTGTGTGTATGTGTGTATGTGTGTGTGTGTCTGTGTATGTGTGTGTGGTGCGTGTGTGTTTGGCGCGCGCGCGCGTGTGTGTGTGTGTGTGTGTTTAGGTGCGATAATGCGGGAGTGTGGAGAGTGTGAGAACGAGAGGCTGTGTGTAGGTATGTGTATGTGGTGCATGCGTGTGTGGTGCGTGTGTGTTTGGTGTGTGTGTGTGTGCGTGTGTGTGTGTGTTTAGGTGCGATAATGCGGGAGTGTGGAGTGTGTGAGAACGAGAGGCTGTGTGTATGTGTGTGTGTGTGGTGCATGTGTGTGTTTTGGTGCGTGTGTGTGTGTGTGCGTGCGCATGTGTTTAGGTGTGATAATGCGGGAGTGTGGAGTGTGTGAGAACGAGAGGCTGTGTGTGGATTAGTGTGTGTGTGTGTGTGTGTGTGTGTGTGTGTGTGTGTGTGTCCCATATGGTGCAGTGGTATGTGCAGCGATTTCCAATCGATAGATTGCGGGTTCGATTCCCGACGATTATGGTCACACACGTCTTTCTTCTCTTTCTCAGACTCTTCCTGACTTTTCTTTCGTTCTCCTGGGTGGTTACCAACAGCCAGTGCATGCCGGAGTATGTGGTGTGATGTGTGTGCGGGAAAAAAAAGAAAAAAAAAAAAAAAGAAAAAGAAAAAAATGAAAAAGACCAAAAAAGGGATTCACTGGCCAGAAAATGTCACTCCAAATAGCTGTATGGTGTAGACCAGGCTGAATAGTGACGGTCAATTCTTCAGCCTTGCAAGCTGTTGAATGGTGTAATCCCAGCACAAGTTGCTATGGCTTCTGCCGTAGCATTGCTATCATCGCCTCCGGCGATGGGCGTCAAAGGTCAAAGGTCAAAAGGTGTGTGTGTGTGTGTGTGTGTGTGTGTGTGTGTGTGTGTGTGTGTGTGTGTGTGTGTGTGTGTGTGTGGATGAGTGTGCGTGTTCATGTTTCACCCAGCACCTGAGATGTTGATTCTGGCACGTCAGAGCGTACTGCCTCTGGGAGGTGTTGAATGATTATCATATTGTCTGCACTGAATTATTCTATCTCCTCTGCTTGCCTTCATATAGCTGCGTTTTTCTAATCTCCTTATGTTGTCTGATGATTGGTTTTTGCCATGAAACTCTGAGTTACAACAAAAAACAGCCCTATATACTCCCTTTTGTGTACCTCTTGCGTACTACGCTCTGCCCATTCCGGGCATTTGAGCACTATTGCAGGTTAAGGCGCACACCCTCTGTGTACTGTAATAATAATAATGTCCCAGAACATTACATTGGCGACGAAGATGAACTGGATTTAATAGTTATAGTCATATAGATGACCTGAGTAGGCCTCAGTGACAATGGCGCTCACAGGAGTAGGCCCGGCTTTGGAGCCGTTCGATCTCGAGGGTCCTGCCCATGAAGTTTCGGCAAGATGGCGCAGGTGGAAGAGATCATTCCAGTACTATGTGGATGGGCAGAACATAACATCCGCGAAGAGGCCGAGGAGTCTGTTGCTGTACTTGGCTGGTATGCCAGTACAGGAGAAATTCGAAACGCTAACAGAAGATGAGGACACCGGCAATTTATTCGAGCGAGCTGTGAGTGCTTTGGACAAGGCGTTTGAGTTCGTGGCCAACAAGAGGTTCGAACGGTATAAGCTTCGTCAGATGTCACAACGGACTGGTGAAACAGTATCTCAGTTTTCGACCCGTTTGCTTGGGCAAGGCAAATACTGTGACTATGGCACCGACATGGAGGATCATGTATGCGACCAGCTCCTGATAGGGATATCGGACAATCGCCTCAGAAAGAAATTGTTAGAAGTCGACGACCTCACTTTGGCGGTGGCCTTGAAAAAAGGTCGCGAGTATGAAACAACGGAGCAGCACGCACGTATAGGATATTACCCAAGTACGAGGGTGTTACCTCCCGAATATCATCCCGACTGCGTAGCAGGAGGGATGATATGAGGGTACGGTAACACCCGAGTACGCGGGTCAATATCCTACTTATCCCAGGTACATCTACGCATTTTGGGGATCGACGCAACTGCGTTCTGAATACAATTACCAAGGTACAGCTATACCAAAAACAAGATGCTGCCTTTCTTTTCAATCCAGTCAAGGTTTGAGAGCGATGGAGCTCGGGAGACAAGTTGCATTTTTGTAGTTGGACTAGAGAATTGACGAAGATTGCACTGTTATGATACATAGTCATTAATTTTGGTTCAAAGTAAGGGCCATACTTCAAGTCACGGTGAGATACAACGTCATTGTGGATGCTCGTGCTGACTTCCTTGTCATTGGATCGGCGTGGAACTTTCAACGGTTTGGGAACCTTGCTGAACACTGTCCGTGCAGGCAGTAACCACATTGTACATATCGTCGGACATAGGCACCAGTGAGTAAAGTGCATTTCGTTGTATCAAGACTCTTGGTTGTATCACTATCGGCCACTATGCAATCAGAAGAACGTTGATCTTGTTATATTATAGGCATACTGGATTTGTAGCAGCATCTACGTTTTAGATTGTTCTTGTGGTAATCGTGCTGGATACGATGTCATGATAATCACTGCGGGTCGCATCTTGCATCCATATCTTATCTACATCACACATGGATTGCTGAGCTCTTCTTCTGTCACACTGTTGAATATTCTGTACAAGATTTTTCCTCTCACTTTCACGTCTTGTACTTTTCGAGTTGTTGCGGTATCTCTCCTTGCAATTACATGTAGTAATTTTCACTCGGATGGTGATACTTTGTGTAGTTTTCGAGTTTACAAAGAGTGAATGAGAACTGATGCACTTCGAAGTCTCCTTTGTGTCGTAGTGTTGAGTTGAATAGTGATTGGAGTTCGTTGTTTGTTTGTGTGGAATCTGGTTTTGGACGTAGTCGCGGAGGTAAGTTCTCTCCGTTCACTTTTACTGTACCGACGGTGCACTCTGCATTGGCATGCGCTCACCCTCTCACGGTTCTGTGTAGTGCATTTTGTCGCTGGGTTCTGATCCAAAGGACTCCAGTGGCAAGATGCATTGCATCGAATCGAGAGGGGGTGGGGGCATGCCAATGCAGGGTGCACCGTAGTAGGTACGGTAAAAGTGAACCCAGTTAATAATGAATATCATCCCGCGCGGGATTGTATTGGCTATTATTTCCCGGTCAGCAAGGCTCCTGATTGGCTGAAACAGGCCTATAGTACCGTACCATGGGATAAGTGATAATATTATGTCAACATCGACAAGTGCAAGTCACAGTGCAAGCCATGATGGGCATGGGTCCAGTTCGTACGGTACGGGTGAAGCTGCACCAGGAAGTGTGAATGCTGTGCACGGCGTACCCCAGCAAGAATAGGGAGGTTCCGGAGTACGATTTTTCGTGCCAAAATCCGTGGAGGCTCTACGGATTTTTTATACGTCGTTTTCGAGCAGTGAAAAGTTCCGGGGTACGGAACTTATGTGTTTGCCGTCATTGCCTAGGTTACGATCGCAAACACGTCACATTCCCGCGCTATGCCTTTTTATTTTGAAAATTTGTACCGAAATCAAAACTTCCCGCGAAAAATCGGTGTTTCTCGTACCAAATTTGTACGCGAAAAATCTTTCTGCACCCGATGACGCAAAATCTCCATACGAAGCATGGTTCGTATGAAAGCCAGTCCACACGGATTCTCGTGCCGAAAAATCGTATGGAGCACGCCTGGAAAAAATCCGTAGCGCCCATACGGATTTTGGCACGGAAAATCGTACCCCGGAACCTCTCTAGTGTGACAACCAGGGAGTATTTTACTACTCCCTGGTCACAACTGTGGAAAAGTAACACGTTCAGGGCTCACAGCATCACACAAAAGCGTGGGCGCCATTTTGGACAGGCCGCTGTCACACGAGCCAGCCAGCATGCCAGAATCGTGTACATGCGATCAGGCAGATATCTCTGAAAACTTGAAAGTGGGGTGCATTCAAAATGTTCATTTGTACCAATGCTTTTCCCTAGGCCTCTGAAACTCTAGGAACATACTCTCAATACCCATTGTAAGGATTTGTCCGAGAGTTTTTTGTTTTAATCGATACGGTTTGGCGTATATATGGAGCGAAAGTATCAGTTGGTGCAGGCGTAATTCTGATTTGGATTATTGTACTAAAATTGAAAAGTCTCTCGGAGAAGTTCTTCTAATTTTCCTACTGAAAATTTTAAGCTATTGGCCATCAAAATCGGGCCAGAGACGGGTACAAACGAACATTTCAAAGGCAACCCTATCTGCAGTGCAGCCGCGAGGAAGAACCGCGCGCGCTGCACTTGTTGTGAATTCAATGCGGAAACAACACTAGCAGCAAAGCAATTTTTTGAAATTTTTTGCTACTCGCCTGGCGCTTCATCGCTGTGTCCTCCAGGAGTTATCAAGGCTATGGCAGACCGAAGAAATACATGGCCAGCACAACGGCGAAGCCATTGGACTTGTTCTCTTGCAACGAAACGGAGTGGCGAATCAAATAGTTCACAACTCCACATCGTCACCACTGCGCTACACGGCTCTTCGCAGACCAGCCGTATATTTACGTTTACACAACAGGACTTCACGGCGGAGAAACTAAAACTAGAACACGACGTGAGTCATTGCTCCATGCCATCAAGGAATGCTAGTCCTTTCCCTCTAGCTCTCCCGTCACCCGCGCCTGTGCATCAGCGGCGTAGCTGCCCGGCTGTAGATGTTGAACTCTTTCGTCAACGACTGCAGGATTCTGCTCGGGGCTACTTTTCGCAGGACTCCGTGTGCGGACAGTCTGAATGAAGCCTTCGGCCGACAAGGCCAACACTGCTCGCGAAATATTCCACTTGGAAGGAAACAAGAACTACCGAAATGAAATAGAGATAGTGAGACAGTCTCCGTCCATCTCCTTCACCTTTCACGACTCAGTCCTTGTCACAGCAACTAAGCCCAAGCAAGTCAAAATCTCCTTGCGCGACTGCGTTCTACGCCTGCGCTTAGCGGTCACGCGAGTTCGTTTCTATGGTGATCAGATCCAAGATGTCCTCCCACGTAATCGAGGTTTTGGCATAGTTGCTGTGAGCCCTGACGTTAGTTGGCCACTTCGCCCGCGACCGGAACTGTCCTGCACGTGGCCAAAGGTGTAGAAAGTGTGGCATAAACGGTCACACTGGTCACCATGGTCACTTCGCATCCAAATGCAACGGAGGTGACAAACAGCGTACAGGCAACACGCGTCACGCTCCCAAGTCGTCGGGCCGGGAAAGGCAAGTTTGTACAGAAAAGAAAATCACTCGGCAAATCAAATTCAAGATGTAGACGATTTTGTGTTTGGAGTGCGAGGAAGTAATTATTTGACACAGGCCTCTATCGATGTCAGCCTCAATGGTGTGTCGACGCGAGTGCTAGTCGATTCTGGAGCATCATGCAACTTGTTAGGAGAATCGACTTTGGGCCAGCTGCAAGGCCTCGGTGTCACTTTGACGAAGTGCACCAGGAAGCTTTTCGCGTATGGAGCACACCAGCTGAATGTCGTCGGCAAGTTTACTGCAATTTTCCAATGCGGCTCAGAGCGCACTGAGGACGAAGTGATCGTCGTCAGAGGAGATGGAGAGTTCTTGCTGGGACGTAGTACTGCACTCAAGTTGAAGGCCTTGGTGCTACCTGACGTGAATCAAGTTGGCAGCGCCACAGCTAGCCCCAGTATCAACGATGAAATCAAGAATGAGTATCCTGGTGTGTTCAGTGGTGTGGGCAAGTTAATTGGCTACCAAGCACGTCTTCATGTAGACTCTGAAGTTCCACCTGTGGCCCAACGCCAGCGTAGGATACCATATGCGTATGAAACCAAGGTGGATGAAAAACTTCAGGAGTTACAGCAAGCAGGAATTATTGAAGAAGCTTTGGGCCCGACGCCGTGGGTAAGCCCAATTGTGATAGCACCAAAGAAGCATGGCGACATCCGTTTGTGCGTGGATTTACGCCGGGTCAATGAAGCCATCGTCCGAGAACGACATCCAACTCTCTCTCTCTCTCTCTCTCTCTCTGTTTTTGGTGGACAAAAATATCTCTGGCGTTGATTGCTTTCTTGCTTCGACTTCTGCCGCGCCTTTGTTCTCGTACTCCCCTTTATGTACAAGTGTTGTGCAGACCCTCCCTTAATATAGTCTGTCTCATTTTGTCCTGAGATGTTTTGATGCATAGTGATTATGACGCTCATCATTCGCTCCCTTGTCACTGGACAGTTCTGTCCGTTTGGTTTTAGCGAATTCAAATAAAGAAAACAACAACAACAACAACAATGCCAACAACAGAGGAGCTGCTGCATGAAGTCAATGGCAGCACGGTGTTTTCGAAGATTGACCTGAAGTGGGGATTTCACCAAATAGAGTTGGAAGAAGAGTCCCGCTACCTGACAACTTTTGCTGCAAATGGGAAGTTGTACCGGTTTCGTCGACTGCCATTTGGTATAAGTTCAGCACCAGAGCTGTACCAGAAGATCATCAGCGATGTGATCAAGGATTTGGCCGGTTGCAGAAACGGAGCTGATGATATCTTGCTACATGCGGAATCACTGAACCAGCATGATGTGAGGGTTCATGCATTGATGAATCGCTTGCAGCAGGTCAACCTCACAGTCAACCCAGCAAAGTGTGAGTTCGCTAAGAGCTCCATTGAGTTCTTCGGCTTGCAGATATCTGACAAGGGCATACAGCCAACTCCGGAAAGGATACGATCCTTGGCGGAAGCATCCAGGCCAAGCAATGCGTCGGAAGTAAGAAGCTTCCTCGGTACAGCCGGTTTCAGTGCAAAATTCATCCCTGATTTTGCTACAGTTGCTGAGCCACTGCGTCGCCTCACGGTCAAGGGAGCTCAGTTCAAGTGGACTACAGAGCAACAGCAAGCGTTCGACCACCTGAAGCGACTACTGGTGTCCAGCTCAACACTGGCATACTATGATGCTGAAGCGCCGATCGAGTTAGTGACGGATGCCAGTCCAGTTGGGCTCGGAGCTGTGCTTGTCCAGAAGCAGGATGGTGTTTGGCGGCCAGTTGCGTATGCGAGCAGATCACTGTCAGCGGTAGAGCGGAGGTACTCGCAGACCGAGCGAGAGGCTCTTGGTATTGTCTGGGCGTGTGAACGATTTCACACCTATCTGCTAGGCAGGGAGTTTACACTCTGCACCGACCATAAGCCGCTGGAAGTGATTTATTCGGCAAGATCCAAGCCCAGTGCCAGGATCGAGAGATGGGTCCTGCGCCTACAGCCGTACAGCTATCGAGTCAAGCACATTCCTGGAAAGACGAACATCGCTGACGCTTTATCTCGCCTGCCCGTTGCAGCGGCGGATCCAGGAATCAGCAGTGATGAAGAGTCGGTTAGACTTATCACTCAGACAGCAGCACCCATCGCTATCGGTATCAGAACGATTGAACGTAGCTCAGCTGAAGATGAAGAGCTATCTGCTGTTCGCAAGTGCCTTCACGACGGATCTTGGGATGGTCTGCCAGCAGCATACCGTCAGGTCCGAGGAGAATTGACTGTTGTTGGCAAGGTGGTGCTCAGAGGTCAACGCATTGTTATCCCTACAGAGTTGCGACACCAGACCGTGCAGTTGGCACATGAGGGCCACCAGGGCATCGTGAAGACGAAAGAGCGTCTACGGTCCAAGGTTTGGTGGCCAGGCATGGATAGCGAGGCCGAGAAGCTCTGCAAGTCGTGTCATGCCTGCCAAGTGGTTGCAGCGCCAGCCAATGCACCGCCAGTCAAGTCCACTCCTCTTCCAGATGCGCCATGGCAGCATTTGGCTGTTGACTTGCTGGGTCCACTACCGTCTGGCGAGCACATTGTGGTGCTTGTGGATTACTACAGTCAATATTTCGAAGTAGATGTGGTCAAGTCAACCTCAGCTGAAGCTGTGATTCCGCATGTAGCAAGATATCATCAGCTCCGTTTCTGCAACCGGCCAAATCCTTGATCACATCGCTGATGATCTTGTGGTCAAGTCAACCTCAGCTGCAGCTGTGATTCCGATGATTGAAGCCCAGTTCAGCCGACACGGTATCCCGACGAGTTTGCGTACAGATAATGGCCCACCTTTCAACTCGGAAGGGTTTGCGAAGTTTCTACATGAGTGTGGTGTTCAACAGCTTCGTACTACACCACTGTGGCCGAGAGCTAACGGTGAAGTTGAGCGACAAAATCGATCCCTGATGAAAGTGATTCGTGCTGCATATGCGGAAGGAAAGACGTGGAAGCGGGAGGTTCAACGATTTGTGATGGCATACCGCTCAACGCCACATAGCACCACCGGAGTTGCTCCAGCTGAGTTATTGTTTGGGCGCAAAGTGCACTGCAAGTTACCAGCCCTCGGTGAACCAGCGACAAACGAGGCCGTCAGAGATCGTGACAGCGAGCGTAAGCAGAGTATGCGTGACTCTGCAGATGACGCCAACCATGCCACAAGCCAGTCAACGCAGATAGGTGACTCAGTACTGCTAAAGCGTTCGGAGACACGGTCGAAGGTCGACACACCATTCCATCACCAACCTCACGTGGTGGTTAGTCGGAATGGGGACCAAGTAGTGGTTCAGGCACCGGATGGGAAGCTTGTGCGGAGGAACGTACAGTTCACCAAACCATTCCGGCAGCAGCATCCAGCTGAACCTAGCCCCGAAGTGCAAGAGGCACCCCAGCATCGTGCGGAGCCCCGCAGGTCAGACAGGTTAAGCGTGAAATGCTAAGGAACCTGTCCGGCCCTTGTTCTGTTCGGCATTGACTAGGCTGTGTGACAGTTGTGTTTGACTGGTCGTTCGGCTAACAATGTATGAGCTTACATTATACTGTATATTTACATATTTTATGACATGGATTGATAGAACGCTTTTGGTTATTCGTCGCGTTTTGGACAGCCTATTTTGGTATATTTAGTTTGTTGAAATGTTACGTTGAAGTTGGCTATGGTCAGTATTTCTATGGACTGTAGTTGTAGACTTTCGAGAAAAGGAGGAATGTGATGTTGCAGGCCTCCTGGTTGATACTTATAGTATTGTACTATTATAGTATCTTGTACGATATTTATATGTGTATCTGTTTTGTTCCCTTTCTCTGTGGTTTATGTTCCTGGTTCTTGGTCTTTAGTTTTGTCTTTGTTAGTGCTTTGGTTTGACCAGTACTGTAATAATAATAATGTCCCAGAACATTACACCAGCCATCAGTGTTTCAATGCTCAGTAACCAATTCAGCGGAGTTGTGTCAGACCCAACCTTGACCCCTAAGTCTTTAAGCTCCATTGGGTCCTGTGAAGGAACACCTCGAAGAATTTGATCCAGCAAGTGTGCAAGAGATCGCTAAGCTGCTCTCCGATATTTTCGTGCGCAAAGCTGCAGGCAGCAACCAAGTTCCAGCTGCAATCCTCAAACACTGTTCTCCTGTCCTTGCACCGTCCCTCACGATACTAACCAATGCATCCCCCAACATTGCCTTGCTCTCCCAACATTGCCTTGCTCTACAAATCATATGTACGCCCAACAATAGAATATGCCACCCAAGTCTGGAGCCTCACCCTAACTACTGCACAGCTAGCTATGTTTGATGTCCTGCAGGCTAAGGTGTGTAGACGGTTACTAAGATGAGCCAAGATAGAATTTGACAGATAAGAATCAAAAGATAGTTTAAATAGTATGTGTAACTTAGAATCCCTCCATTTCAGACGTACCCTCATCGCTATTACAATTCTTTTCAAATACATCCACTTTCAAACTCATATCTTATCCCTTTTTGATATCAATATTTCTCGTAGTGAACGCAGACCGAACAAGCTTGTTTTCAACTCTCATGGGAAATTTTCATCTACCCTTTTCTTATAATAATATAATTGGCAAATTATGGAATTGCCTTCCACCCAAGATTACCGCTATAGATCCTGTTTCAGAATTTCGGACACAATTTCGCGCTCATTATGTATGTATGTATGTATGTTTTTATTTGAATTCGCAAGTACACACGGGCTACAAGCCAAATTACATGGAATAGAAATCCAATATTGAGGCCACTTAAGAAAAAAAGGTGGAGGAAGGAGGAGGATGGTAGCAAAGCAACAGGGAGGACAATTCAGGAGCAAAATCAACAATTGGTTGGTTGGTTGGTATATTTTATTTTACTTCGCCAGAATGAACAGGCATTGCTGCCTTCTTGCCTGGACAAGTGGATTGTCCAAGCTCTCACAAAAAGACGAAGAAAGGAAAGAAATATTACATGAGAGTGTGAAGCATGCAATCTTATAAAATAAAAAAATTCCATGAGAGTGTGACGCATGCATGATGAGAGAGGAGAGGTAGATTCGAGATAGAGATAGATAGATAGAGAGAGAGAGAGATAGATAGAGAGAGAGAGACTGCTTTATTGCCTGGACAAGTGAACTGTCCAAGCTCTTACAAAATGACCAACAACAACAGCAACGGCAACAACAACAGCGACAACAACAACAGACCAACAACAACAGCAACGGCAACACCACAGCAGCAGCAACAACAACAACAAGAGAGAGAGACACACACACGGAGAGAGAGAGAGAGAGAGAGAGAGAGAGAGAGAGAGAGAGAGAGAGAGAGAGAGAGAGAGAGAGAGAGAGAGAGAGAGAGGGGAGAGAGAGAGGGAGAGAGAGAGAGAGGAGAGAGACAGCGTTACCACCTGGACAGGGAATTGTACAAGCTGTCACAAAATGACCAACAGCAACAGCAACAGCAACAGCAACAGCAGCAGCAGCAACAACAACAACAACAACAACAACAACAACAACAACAACAACAACAACAACAACAACAACAACAACAACAACAACAACAACAACAACAACAACAACAACAACAACAACAGAGAGAGAGATAGATAGATAGAGGGAGAGAGAGAGAGAGAGAGAGAGAGAGAGAGAGAGAGAGAGAGAGAGAGAGAGAGAGAAAGAGAGAAAGAGAGAAAGAGTGTGTGTGTGTGTGTCAGAGACAGAGAGAGAGGGGGGGGGGGGGAGGAGGAGAGATATGCGGATTGTTAAAATGGATTTCGACATGAAGTTAGGTACACAGAATGTTAATATGGGTAAAGGCTGGGCAAGTCGAGAGCCGTGGCTAGAGCTTTAAATGTCTGCCGATCACCTTCCGTACGGACTGCAACTGGGAGAGCATTCCACAGAATGCTACTAACAAACTGAATTGAACAATTGCACAAATGTGAGAGCACCTCAGACCGAGGGTACATGTGGAGCGATAAAATGCCAAGCAAACAGAAGAAAGGAAATCACAAGCCAATACACGCTAAACTGCGCTTGAGGTATAATGAAGGGGAAAACCGGAGCTGAAGAAAATTATAACATACAATGTCATAATAAGAAGTCAACTGGATGAGAAGTAGCACAAGCAAACATTTCCTGACAACGAGAGGGGCTGTAACTACAGCCACAGCAGTAGCTGCTGTAGCAGCAGCAGCAGCAACAACAACAACAACAACAACAACAGCAACAACAATAGCTTTCTCTTATTGGCCACAGGCCATCGTGAGAATAACATTATAAGCGGCGTGTATTTGCCTGCACAAGTCGCTTCACTAGCATATAAATCAAGGATCATTTTCACTGTTAGGTGATCCCCCCGATAGGCTATGCCTTTGGGAAATCCTTTAAACAATAAATGCAATACAATCACTAGCTTCTGGTGTTGTTCCTGCATCCCTGAAGATTGCGTCCCCTCTTCAAGTCAGGCGACAACGTTGTAGCTAAGAACTATAGACCGATATTATTATTGCCAATAGTGTCCAAAGTCCTAGAACCGGTAGTCTATACGAGACTCTGTAAGTTCCTCTCCGAAAATTCTCTGTTCCCCGTAAACCACTTCGCATATCACCCACGTATTCCACAGAAGATGCCCTGACATTGGCTGTAGACAGATATTTGGAGGCAACGGATCGGCAGCACCATACAGGTCTTGTACTTGTCGACATGAGTAAGGCCTTCGATAAGGTCAAACACCAGATATTGGTTACAGATATATTTCAGCTTGACAATACCTCAACGGCGCTCAATTGGTAAATGAGCTACCTAACGGACCGCCGTCAGCGAGTCGCCCTGAGCAATGGCCAGTCGTCAGCCTTCTCTCCCTGTTAGTGTGGTGTTCCTCAGGGAAGTGTGCTGGGTCCTCTTTTGCTCTCCATGTACACAATGGAAATAGAACACATCACAGCTCTAGCCCACTCACAACTGTTTGCTGATGATATCCTGCTAGACGCCAACCGTGAATCCGAGTGTTGAATTATTGAATTTAGCCCTCTCCCGTTCGGTCTCCAACCTGGCCAATTTTCTGGAAGAAAGAGTCTTGACACTAAATCCCTCCAAAATCCACGTTCTGGGGCTACATGCGTCCCGCAGGCAGCCCTTGGGACGTAACGCAGAATGCAATGGAAACCACCTAGCTCAGACCATAACTGCTGGATACTGTATCTAGGTCTGCATCTCGACTCCTAGCTTCGGTGGGAGACTCAAGTTGCGACTATCCTACGGAAGACCTCCCAGAAACTGTCAGCGCTGCGAGCCATTCGCTCCTGTCTAAGAGCAACAAGCCCTGTCATTTTACAGATCGCTAATACCATTGAATACTACATGACATGTTATATGGATCCAATGCCTTCTTCTCGGTTCTCTCCGCGCACCAACGGCATCAGCTTTCGGTCCTCGACAAGCGATGTATCCGCTGCGTTGCCAACCAGCCATTCCCCTCCCACACAGATCTCATCTACACACGTCGTGGCTGCATCCCCATCATCCAAAACGTCCAGTGTAAACTCCGCCTCCTCATGCTTCGTATCCACACCACCAGGATTAGCAATCTCCTATCCAAGCGTCTGTTTCGCCAGCCTGAAGGCGTCACTCGGATCAACGATCCCAATGCGTACATTGTCCCCGCTACCAGGCGAGTCTCTGGGAACTGTCGGCCGCTCGTCTCGTCTCTACTGTTAGATTATGGAACGTCCTGCCCAAGAGTTCAAGTCCCTCGGAAGTTTATTTTTGTGATTAGCCAGCATCTAGGCTTGGACTTGTAGTCGTCCTGCAAAGTGACTCAACTGTGTAACGTTTTGGTTTTGTTTTGTTTGTCTTTTATTCTTTTTCCTTTTTCCCTGGTACATTTTTTCTTCTTCCCTTTCTTTCTTCTTCTTTTTTTCCTTTCTTCTTTTTGGGTATTTGCAGTCTGTGTTTTTCTCTCTTCTTGTGGAGGTTTGTTGTATTCTAGGCTTTTGGCCGTTACCATATCGCCATCATAATACTGGGCATCATTGCTCTTTTGGTCTGCGATACAAAATAAAGTCTCAACAACAACAAGAACAACACACAAGCATGCACATGCTGTACACATACACATGCACACACGCACATAAACAGGCGCTCATGCATGGAAACTAAGCACTAAATCAGTGTTTTTGAATTTTGTATTTGTATTAAATATGGATTCTCCACAGGCCTTAGCCTAAATCGAGGGAGTCTCCGTGTTGCAGTTTTGTATTCCATTTCAATGAGATACAAACCGCAACACTGATCAACTTGGGCATGCACAATACGCCTTCTTTCTACAAGTTCAAATAAACAGCAATGTACTTCAAAGAAGCAATCCGGTGTTTCTATGTGAGATGGAAAAAGATTGATATCGGCGGGTATGAAAATTTTAATCTAAAATCGGATAAAAATGATGTTTGTTTTTTAAAGGATATACCAATTATGCCAGTAAATGAGTTCTTGATAAAGCAGCCGCAGCCGTTCAGTTGCTTGGGGGGAATGAAATGCGAGAAAAATATATCGGAGGTTGAAATTTAGATAAAAGCCGGATAGAATTGAACATAAGTATATCGGAGAGTGAAATTTGTATAACACTTGGATAGAAATGAACAGAAAACAGTATATCGGTATTTACAAAATGGCTGGAGATAGATAAGTCTGGAGTATTTTTTTAGGTAGGGCTGAATGAAATTAGGCGTAGGTGTGAATGGTAAGAACTAAATCGGAATGGGAAATTGGTTTTTTGTTGGCGCACCACCAACTTGGCGTGCCCTTTCTGCCATTCTTGGTTCCGAGGAGGGTTTTCCAAGTGAAACCGGCTCACATGCAGTACTTGCGCTGGGCGCATAGCTGGATGTTTACGTGGACGGTCTCCTGTTTCCATTGGGTGCTGCCGTCGGAACATTTTGCCTTGCGTAGAACCATTGCTACTTGGACCTTCTCGGTCAACGGGCACCGGCATCCACGATTAGCGCTGATCAAAATCGGCACTTGGAGAGTGCGCGGAATACGGTTCTCATCGTCCGTTTCCAGAACGGAGTAGACAGGAGACGCGCGGGTCAGCTTGCCGCGAATGTTCTGGAAAACGTCCTTCGTCTCATTCCGGGTGATCTTGGGCGGGAGAGAGCTGCAGGTCACTGCATTGCTCTCAATTGTTGTTGTTGTTGGTGGTGGTGTTCCAGCGCTACAATGGGCGGTGAAACTCAGCGACTGCGGGCAGTTGTGCAGGTGGCTGGAGGCGTTTAGGGCGACTGACTCGATGGTCTGTCCGGAGACGCTCGCTGCTTGATTGGGTATACTATGCGCTCCACCTGGCACAGTCATTAGTGCCAGCACCATTGCCGCTGGTAGTCTGAATAGCAGTTGGAGTATCTTCCTGTGCCATGAGCACACTCGGACATTGTTGGAAGAGGACGAGGTTGTGTGGCACGGAGACATGATGAGAATTGAATAGGTCGGAAATGAAGCTCTTTCTCCTAGCGCTCAGCATTTGTACCTTCTGCACCCATCTGGGACTGTGGACTCGCTGAGCGCGGAGCACCGAACCGCGGTGTGTTTTCCCCAACCCTTTTCTATGACATCATCCCTCCGTGCTGCAGCAGGGCGCAGTACAGGGCACATGTACAGTGGAGCGGGCGGTGGGGCGGTCGGGGGAAACAGTGCGCGTGCCTCTCACTAGCGTGCCAAACCGCCTGTCATTCTAGCTTTTCATAGCAGCACTTTCTTGTACGTTCACCTCTCAGTAACTTCTCTGATATTGACAACGTGGACGTTATTCTGCTTGACCGCGTATTTGTTGCTGCCATCCGTGAGGACTGAATCGTGCAGTCTGAAACCGTCTTCGGCCAAAGGCGATTTGTAGCCATTTCCCTTGCTCAGTACTGAGCAACATAAGCGTTGTAACTCTGAAGTTTGAGAGTCTCGTGAATACTTGTGCTTGTCAAATAATTCCACATACTTGTGACGTAAGGTGTTTGGACGAACGTGACAGTTTAAGCTGGCGCGGTTCTGACTGACTAATCCGCTCTCACTATTCTCCTCTGACGGTGCAGTGCACGCATGCTTACGACATCACGTCATCGATCGTGGCCTGCCATTTCGAGCTCGTATGGTACATTCGTGTTTTGCTTTGTAGTCCCGCCAGCGAGCCATCTGTCACGCGAGACCATGTCCTTGTCAACTATTACTTCAATAGCTAGAGCCGAAGAGATCCAACAGCTCGATGCTAGAGGCGAATGGGAGCCGTGGGAGGCACAAAATCGTGATTGAAGTTGCTTTCCCTATTTTCAGAATCTGTGGTGCCAGTGCCCATCCGCCAGCAATCTTCGACCTTTAGTCCGTGCAGATGTTTGTGCTAGGAATCCGCTACGGGTGATTTCGCAGGCATGAAACACGAGCAACAATTCCAGTGGTGTCGGAAATTCAGAAACGCCTGATACCCCTTTCTTCCTTCTTCAAGTTTTTAGAGATCATGGACACTAAGCTGGCGTTCGTTTTTTAGTCATCTTCAGGTTTCGTTACGCGGAAATCCCTACACCTTCACGAAAGAAAGTGATCTCTTTGCTCCAAAGTTCTATTATCTCAATCAAAGTTTCGGCCAGAAGCCAGCCGTCATTAGAATTGAGGAGAAACTTGTGAGGTGCACCTATATTATCCAATACAAGGTGGAATACATCTTCGGTTGAAGCTACTCAGTCTTCTGGAGATGCGGTGTTTTCTTGGACCCAAAATTAATGGTGGATTCTACTTGCCTCTAGCGGCTCTAGCAGGTTTGAGGCTGCTCGAAGTCGTTAGTTGTTCGTAGAGGTGGTTGGGTAAAAGGAAAGTGGAGTTTTTGGTCACATTGGTGCATGTGTAGGTTGGTTTGGCTGCCGATGTAGTATTTTGAAGTACATTGCACAATGTGTTTGTGATGGTCGTGTGAGCAGTCCACCCAGATGTCTCTAGTACGAGAAAATATCAGGATGAATGCAACGTTCGAAAATATAATGAAAGCAATTAACACACAATACAAATACAAAACTGATCATGCTGAACCTCGATATACACAGCTATGTAGAACACAGGTAATCATGGCTTGCTGGATGGTTGTTTTGGACTGGTACGGCTCTTTGCAAGTGGCTGCTCAGGATAGACTTCGATTGCGCTCCATCGCTTGTTCTTTCTCTCTGGCCTGGAGCCCTGAAGACCTTACTCTATTTTTCAAAACCAATTACAATGTAGGTGGAGAGGACGGAACTCTCCAAAAACAATAAGTAACTCCAAAGCACGAAAAAGGCCAACAACTAAGCCAAGGACAGGTGCATTCACATGTTATTTTGAAAGACAGGGCAAGTGAATAATTAGTCAGTCCATTTGTTCAAGATGGTCCCCGACGGTTGCGTCGGCAAGCGAGCCTCCGCCACTGCCAAAGCAGCGTGGGCTCCGCAGCAGAGGGTGCAAATTTCAAACCAAAACTTATACGCCCACAACCGCGAATGCACATGATACATGATTTCAGAAGGCTGAAGACCTTACTCTGGGCTTTTGGTGATAACGAGGACGGTCTCACTCCGTTCAGACTAGGAAGCAGAAGAAGCCGAACACAACTGGTACATCGAACTCCGAAGCAAGTGTATGCGTGGTTATGAACGCTATCATCACATCAGTCCCTCAGGACTGTTGTTGTTGTATGAAAATAAAAAATAATAAAAAGAGGACCATAAGTTACAAAAGTAGAAAGGAAAAGGACATATGGAAACGAGTTAAGAGTAACTCTCCATCACTGTAACTAGATACTATATACAGTCAGAAAGTGCAACAACTAGGCACAAAACTGACAGAGTACTGAGACATTCGACGTCCTGACACCTAGCTTCAACACATCTCCGTAGCGCTAACCGACAGCCTTCCAACTTGGAAGGTTCAAGGTTATGGAAAGACCAAAGAGGGGAAGGCAAGCGCAACGAAAACGAGCACAAGCTACAGTCCCAACGGAACAAAGAATGTCGATTGTCACTGGACGATGACGAGACCAGTACGATATTTGACAGAGCGGTCTAACTACAATTCGAAGCAGCAAAGCAGCACACCACCCAACTTGGGTGGGTCAAAAATATCAAAGATAAGTTAAGAAGGGGGAAGCTTTGCGAGAACGAATTGTACAAGCCGAAATCTAAACTCCTACAGTACTCCTCATGCATGACATTGTGATGGACTAGTTGACTACAAAACAAGTTGTTTCACACGACGTACGTTTCGCCGTATGGTTCGTGACGGCTCATCAGGTGTGCAATTTGAAACTCGGGTATTGAGCCAATAATAAAAGTAGAAAGGAAAAGGACATATGGAAACGAGTTAAGAGTAACTCTCCATCACTGTAACTAGATACTATATACAGTCAGAAAGTGCAACAACTAGGCACAAAACTGTCTGTCAAATCGCCTACTGGTCTCGTCATCGTCCAGTGACAATCGACATTCTTTGTTCCGTTGGGACTGTAGCTTGTGCTCGTTTTCGTTGCGCTTGCCTTCCCCTCTTTGGTCTTTCCATAACCTTGAACCTTCCAAGTTGGAAGGCTGTCGGTTAGCGCTACGGAGATGTGTTGAAGCTAGGTGTCAGGACGTCGAATGTCTCAGTACTCTGTCAGTTTTGTGCCTAGTTGTTGCACTTTCTGACTGTATATAGTATCTAGTTACAGTGATGGAGAGTTACTCTTAACTCGTTTCCATATGTCCTTTTCCTTTCTACTTTTATTATTGGCTCAATACCCGAGTTTCATAAGTTACAAGTTATCCGTTTAAAAAAAATTTAATCCTTGGCTCTCCATCCGAATAATCTACGTGGAGATAAAAGCTTAATAATAGCTATGAAAAGTATGAATGCCGCAGACAACACATTTGGATTTTTAACCTTTGTTTTTCCCTTGATCACTTTAGTTCCGTATTTCCACTGATGATCGGAGCTTGAGATTCTGGAACACACAATACTAAACCTTGAACAAATTGTCATGTTGCGTGGTGATGTCTGCGGCATTCATTCTCTCCATCCGACTTAATTTATAGTGGGAATCAAAACAGCCACACACCTAATAACGATGGACCCATTGTGAATAAAAAGTGAAAAGATGGTGTAGAAAAGTAGATTTATCTTATTTATTGCCATTTTAGAAAAGTAGAGATAAGAGAAAGAAAGAGCGGGGGGGGGGGGGTCTTTTGTTTTCCCTCTCCTTACTTTTATTTTTCGCCGTGGTTGGCAATCACCCACTCTCTTAATATTGGCCGGTGTTTCCACCGAGTCTTGAGATGTAATAAATTATAAATATAAATATAAGAAAACGAAAGATTGGTTTCAAACAACAGATATCAATCCTGTGAGCTATGGAAACTCTACGTAGCTGATAATATTATAATTGCAAGACTTGAGATTTGAAATCCAAATTTTTTCAAACCTATTTGAACACTTCGCTTCGGATGGTAATCTGTTCCACATAATGGCTCCAGCGTTAGGCGCTTAGCCCTGGAGACAGGTTACCTGCATGCAGAACCACACACCCCTTGGTGTACTAGTTTTTTTTTTTTTTTTTTTTTTTTACAATGATCACAGCTCACAGGCAAAGACAAAAAATTGCATAGTGGGAGCATAGTGATGGTGAGGCTTTTTGCCCTCAGCCGACCTGAGGTCTCGACGTCATGGGGACTACTAGTGCTTTGGAAGAAGTTAGAATGGTTGGCTATGTAGTCCATGGTAAAGGCGGAATAGTATTCCTATGTTATTGTATATTTTACATAGACCAAATCAATTCAAAGCATGGGATGCAGCAGGGAATCAATCACTAAACTAATCGTGGCAGTGGCATTGAGCTCTGCCGCCCTAGGGTCCAGGAGTAATACTTTGCGCGCTGCGGGATCAAGAGCGACGCGCTGATGTCCGTCCTTCGCCAATATGATCGGACAATGGTGTACAGTCAACTTCGCTAATAACGACTGCGGATATAACGACAATTCGCGAATAACGACATAATTTTCATGCCCGGAGCAAAGTCCCATCCAACTGTGACACATATAATGAGACTTCGGATATAACGACACTTCGCGAATAACGACACTTTTCTGATGCCCCGCCGAGTGTCGTTATAAGCGAAGTTGACTGTAACTGGATTGGTAAAAATTCTTCTTGATGGCAGTTTCGACTAATTCGGTATCGAGTTCCCGCCGTGTTGTGGACCGAAACAAGACTTGTCTGGGGTAACACGACTTGCTATTGTGAAGCGTAGTTGAAGAACTGTTCGTGCTGGTGTCCGAAAGCGTCGCATGGTATCTTCCGGCCCAAGGAAGAAAACAAATTCGACAGGTTCGCGTACCGGGCAGGTCAAGAACAAGGAGTCGTACAATTCCCTGGTCAAGAACCACCTTTCCGCTTCCGTGGAACGCCACCACCCCATGATCAGGCGTCAGATGCGGCTCCTAAACGGTGGGGGAGGATAGATCAGATCCACCAACCAGCCCAAAGAAGAACCCATTACTATTAGTCGAGACCTCATTTCTTCCCCTTTTTCGCCTCAACGGCCATTAGGAGACGGGATTATAATGTTTGTTTTCAATTGCATGCAGGAAGGACCTTTGTCGGTTTGAAGACCTGCTCCTCATCTGGGGTAATGCCTAATGGGCAGAGAATTCGCCTGGGCAGTGTGCGTCAATGAACGTCTCATGACTCAGACACGTCGCAACCAGGGAGATTTTAGCGGCCCTGGTGCATGGATCTCGTGCGTGGTGGACAGGTTATGCGGTCTCTGGTCATTGATTCGCATTGATTCGCATTGTCCCAAATCGAACCTGCTGTCAAAAATGCGCCAAGCGCCCGGAGGAAGCAACCTGGTTTGTCTGGGCATAACAGCCTCGTTGACAGACAAACAACACCCAAAAGAGGATACTACTACTAAGCAAGGCTAGGTTGACGAATCTTGCGTTAGTAGCCGTTACTGGTTTAGAGCGGCGTGGGTCCACTTCGTCGTGCCCATTAGTATATGCAGCGAATTTTCGCGCGCAATTTGCACCAGGTGAAAACCCCAGTTTAATCTAGGTTGTTCTACGAAGGGACAAAGTGGCGCATGCACTACATCGTAGTCCTTAATCTGGAGGCATTTCATGCCGCTCACTGGTTCTGCTCCCCAGGCGTTGTGCTTGACTTAGACAAGATTGATGTGATACGACTTTGCTGCCATGCATTGTGGCCCAAACAACGGCCGCTCAGCAGTACTATCACAATTGCTGTTAGTGACATTACGTCATCGTTGATGATTACGTACACGGTTGTAGAGAGCCCACAAGTCAGCATGCCTTGGCTCTGCAACTCTTTGTAGTTTTAGTCATTCAGCACTATGAATACAGACCTACGGAGAATAGCCATTTATCTCCTTTCTTCCTGTTGTTTAATTAATGGCCGGCGTGTTTTTACCGCCATATTGCCAGGTGCGTGTTTACCACCATACTTATGAATAAAGTTTTGTATCGAGAATAGCCCTTTCCCAAAGATGCCAAAATATTACGCAGCTAATGCTTTTCGCAACCATGCCAAAACAAGTGAAAGTTGCTGAAATCGCATCCATATTTTCAGAAAAAGCTCAAAAGTTGCTAACATTGCAACTCAAAATGAGCGAGGTTTTGTGTCAAAAACAACCAATAAAGGAGCGGAAATGGAAAACACTGTGGCGCATCACAACTGCCTGAGTAAAGTGATGCGTACTTTGAAGTACATATGAGTGCATATATTCGCATATATTCGCATAATATTATATTCGCAGAGTAAAACAGAAAAATGAACAAAAAAATGAACGAACTTGGAATGAGTCATTGTCCTTTTTGTTGTGCCTTCCCATGATTGTACATTGTAGATTGTGCTTCGAGAAGTACGCTTGTCATGAAGATTTGATGCAATGTTTCAGCGCTTCTTGTTGAAGCGGAGCACTTCCATGGTCTCCTCCAGGGTCTCCTCCAGGGCTCTGCGCTGCATACAGGTGCGGAAAAGTTGCGAAGCAGTTTGTGAAAATGAAGAAAGTTGCAAAAAGGTGCGATTTCGTCCAAAACAACAAAAAGTTGCGAACAAAATGGCGAGCATCTTTGGGGAAGGGCTACCTGAGAAACATGGGCAGAACAGTAATGCAAGAAGACAGCGGGCATGTAGTGACCACGTGTAGATATAGTTATAATACTGGGAGCCACTGAACCGACCAGAGCTCTCTGCGTTTGCGTTTTTACCAGCCATAACATTACATACGAAGGTAAGACTGGCAATTTTCCAATTTAAATGCTCTGTCAACGCTCACATCATACATGGAGATAAACAGTACACAATGCAGAACATAGTGGAGAAAAATGTGTAGGTTCTGCTAGTACATGAGCTGTGCAGGTGCAGCATGATGGTGAGTGCGTTGATCTCAACCAATAGTCTGGGAATAAGCGGGCACAGCACGTATGGTCGAGGGTAAATGAAGGAGAGCGAGGAGTAGGAGAATGAGAATGAAAGAGAGATAGAGTGATAGATAGATAGGGAAATACACGGTAGAGTTAGTGATCTGTTCTCTGTGGAGATAGAGGTAGAGAGAGAGAGAGAGAGAGTGAGAGAGAGAGAGAGTGAGAGAAAGAGCGAGAGAGAAAGAGACTGAAATACAGACAGAAAGATAAATACAGAGTACGCGTGGGTGAGTTAGAGGGAGGGAGAGCGAAAGTGGGAGAGAAGTAGAGAAGGAGAGAACGGAAAGACAGACAGAGAAGCTTTTAGAAGGAGTCGTTTTTAGCCCGCCACAATGTTATGAACGCCATGTTCAACATCTCCTTGTACTTGAGATTCTCGATGTGCCCATTACAATTGTGTATTACAATTTGGAGGTTTGTTCTTTTGTTCCTTTTTTGTTAGTTAGTTTGTGTGTGTGTGCGTGTGTATATGTGCATTTGACTTACTTGTAGCTTTATCATCTCTTTTTCTGGTGCTTCTTTAATAATGCTCCTGTATGTATCACACCGTTTACAATTGGACACCGTGGTATTACCACGGTTGTTGCGCATTCCTTCCCCTCTTGGACCTTTACTAACTTGTGCCTTCCAGGTTGGAAGGTTGTTGCTTTGCGACTGGTAGAAGATGGTTTTTACAATCTTCAAAAACTGATTGTTTAGGCGTCAAATATATTCGATATCCATCACAACCATATCCTACTCCTGTTGCGTGGCTCATATTCAAACAGTTGCACAGACAGACAGACATAACAACAGACAAGCATACAGACAGCGAGCGTATGTGTCCCATATGGTGCACTGGCATGCGCAGTAGATCTCCAGTCGAGGGGTTGCTGGTTATCGATAATTTTTGAATTGAAGTGTTGGTCACACTTGCTCGAGCACGTGTTCAGATCGTGCTGGACAGTGCCTAGTATAACACGAAGAATGGTCACTTTACCAACTAATACCTTTGAGATGACGTCATGTCAGGCTTCAAAAAAAGCTCTCACATGCTTTGAACTGGAAAGCGTTATCACAGTGGCAAAATGCACAAAATGATAACAATGACAGCTACCTTGACAGCATGCATGTTGTGGTCAAATGTTGAAAGACAACAGCAGCCGTAACAGCTACATGCACACGTACATATATGTCTGCCGCATAAATACGGGAACAAGTAGTATAGATACAATGCCGACGGCAGATGTTTATGATCTTCTCACAATTGTTTATAATATTAATATCTTTTCCTATCGGCAGTATTTGGCACCCTTTTGTTGAGTCACACAGCAAGGGGTTTAGTTGTGCGGCGCTGCTATCTGCTCCAGCACCAGATTGGCGTACGCCAGCACGGCTAACTCGATTATGTAGTGCAGCAATGGGTGCATACAAATACAGTCATGCACAGAATACAGCAGTAGTCATGCGGATTGTCACTGTGTATTCAACAGAGCCCGGTTTGGTGACAAGTCGTCAACAGCTTGACAAAAATGGGAGCCGTCATCGACCAAGGAACAGCCTCCCCACTGGACCACAGCCGAAAGCTTATGGATGAAACCCCCGATTTTCTGAGAATATGCACACTGTATTGGCCAATCCGTCTTTAGTGCTTGTGGGCAGTGGAACCGATCACCTTTTGTATATCGTCCGACATTGCCATTCTTCCAAACGGCAATATGCTAAAGTAATCACGAATTGTCGCCGAGTTTCGGAAAAGAGATAACGGGACATGTACAGGTAGCTGTGAATAATTTGGTCTTTCCCCAGGCGTTCCTTTTCGGCAATGCTAGGTGACCACATTAAGTTCAGTAAATTTGTCAAGAAACTGTTCTCAACTGTTCGATACGCAGCAACCTCATAACAATGGTGTCCATTGCGCGCGAGGCTATCAGCAAACCTGAGCCGAAAAGCTGATCTAAAACTGAGAAAGAAGAAAGGTGAGCTACTTTCACCTTTTGCTTTATCGCTCAGAGACGTGGGTGTCTTTCCGTACCAGACTATCCCTGATCATTTTGGAGGTCGTGCAGCAGAGTCATGCATCGCATCTGCTCTGTACAGGGTCATACGTCCACTGAAGAAATGGTCTGGTAGAGGGCTGGCAATGATAGGGTTAGACACATGTTTACGGGTCTCATCCAACGTACTTGAGTTATTTGACTGATCCTTTGTAAGAGCAGAGAATCTGATGTAGTTTACCGAGGTTCACAGTACTTTGCGAATGGCATCCATTTGATTTTGGGCTATCATTCTTGAGTGAAGACAAAGGCGTCGCATTCAACAATGTTCACACTGTTTTCACGTTGTAGCCTCACACCAGTAGCAAAAAGAACCGATGAATGTGAATGTTGACCTTTCGCCATGCAACCGACTATTGCCTACTGGTGGAAGGAAAACTGTGAACATACGTGGGCCGTTGCACTGTCTTGCTGCGACTTGCTGAAACTCGCAACGGCGGTGTAGTGCTCCACTAAGGTATATAAGGGACACGAGTGTAATTTGGTGTACAGGACAAACAGTCTCCTTCTGGCCAGTGTATACTTGTGATTACTTGATTGATTTGACTTGAGTTCAATGCAGCCTACTTACTAAGTTCTTAGACGGTATAGCATTGGAACGTAGTGACAGTTATGGGCTTTTGCAACACCGTGACTGGCTTGAGTAATGATATTCCGCAGTCGATAACGTCTGGTTTGACTTCACACCGTACAATACTGCTTGTATAGTCAATTCCCACCGACAGCCTCGAAGGATATCGGGAACGCAGCGTTGTTGTTGCTGCCAACCCTTCTGGAAATTTACGCAGGACTTCGAAGTACACGATTGTACCTGACGATCTAAGAATCCGCTGCCATAACGAGACGCCGAGCTCCAAGATACGTGTCGGTCGCTGGGGACAGCACTTGAAGTATTGCTTAGGCCAGCGTATTCCACATTTCCACAACTTTGCTATGGATTGTGTGTGTGGAACGAGTATTTCAGCTCCTTGAACAGACGTGGGAGCACTACAGTAATACTGTAATTACGTTGAGACCAGCGAGGCTAAAGTAAGATGAACTAATGCTTATACTAAGTCTTTCTTCAGCACGTGACGTGATCCTACATGCTCAGCTCAATCATCCTCCTGAACCCAATTGTCCACGGATGGAGTTCATCAATGCAATGCTAGCCCACCACCTTCAGGTAAACATGAAATGTCGCCCGGGTTGCCGCATCTCTAATGTCAGTGCTGAACAAGGCATGGGCCCTGATGCTCCGCGCTTGTGCATCACAAAAAATATGTTAACATGATTATCATTCTATCATGGATAACAGGTGTTGATTAGAGTGTAGAAAACACCCAGTCCTGTGTACCCGGCGCGAGAAACTCTTTCCAGACGTTGGAAGCATATTGCCAGCACAAGTCCAACGACATCGAATGATCGAATATTTGCAAGCGAATTGCGTAAGAATGGCACAATTTGCAGGTTCTCAACGATGCTTGCTGGGTGACAATGGCGAGAGCATGCAGTGATTTGTACCAGGCGGAGACCTGACAAGTCTGAAAGAGGGCCTCGCGGGGTGCAGTGGACTGGAAATCTGATGTTGTCGTTTTCACGCAAGTAGCTTAGTTAAGATCTAGTTTTGCACTTTCTTGTTTTTTCCTCTCTCTGGTACTGACTAACTTCTTCCTAACTTGCTTGGACTTACCATTATTGATGATCATTCTTTGGTACGGTCATGATGCAAACGAGATAAGACAAACATAGTTGCGACCTTTCCCGTTGGCACCTTTCCCTCATAATGGATATATTCGTGATTTGTAGCAATTATAATTTCTCCCGAATGTCTCAGTACTCCTTGTCAGTTTCGTGCCATTTTGTCGCACTCGGTGACTGTATAAGATCTGGTTACGTTGGTGGACAGTTGGTCATATATACCGCGTAACTCCTAACATTTTATCCTTCTCTTTTTTTCACCATAATATTATAGTGCATCCTTTTGTTATTACCATATAACTAATCTTTTCTTCAGCTGCTTTCACCCATTATCAGACCTGTCAGGTCTCCGCCTAGTACAAATCACTGTATGCTCTCGCCATTGTCACCTAGCAAGCATCGTTGAGAACCTGCAAGTTGTGCCATTCTTACGCAATTCGCTTGCAAATATGCGATCATTCGATGTCGTTGGACATGTGCTGGCAGTATGCTTCCAACATCCCGCAAATTCTGCTATTCTTATGCAGCCTCTTTTGCTTTCAAACATGCTATCATACGACGTTTGTTGGAATAAGGCTGACGCTCAGTTTGTTAGCCCTGTTGGTGGTGGCCCCGTAATGGTTCAAGACTAGTGAGTATGACAGCTATTCTTTTCTGCTTCGATGCGCCCCGTCTTGTTTGTTGCACACATTCGACTCAATTTTGTTTTCCACTTATGGCCACAAATTCACCCATATCCTGGGTTGCTATGCCCCGATCAACGCCCAAATTTCAAAAGCGCCTTAACACTAACAGCATTACATATGCACAGTAAAACCTGGTTTAAGCGACCACCCCACGGTGCAAGGAAAAGCGGTCGTTAAAGCCAGGTGGTCTTTAGAACCAGGTCCGTGCATGGAAAACGGTCGTTAAGAGCAGGTGGTCGCTAAAACGAGTGGTCGCTTACACCAGGTTTTACTGTACATGTACTTGTATAATCATGCTACCACATACGCTCACTCGAAGTGTACTACGTTACAGTGTTGTGTTGCGTACAAGTACCAAAATCATAGTATTTTTGATCTTCATCCTTGATAGGCGACCAGCCTTTGGGTCATCCTAATGATATTATTTTTTATTATAGTGTTTGAAACTCGGGTATTGAGCCAATAATAAAAGTAGAAAGGAAAAGGACATATGGAAACGAGTTAAGAGTAACTCTCCACCACTTTAACTAGATACTATAATTATACAGTCAGAAAGTGCAACAACTAGGCACAAAACTGACAGAGTACTGCGACATTCGACGTCCTGACACCTAGCTTCAACACATCTCCGTAGCGCTAACCGACAGCCTTCCAACTTGGAAGGTTCAAGGTTATGGAAAGACCAAAGAGGGGAAGGCAAGCGCAACGAAAACGAGCACAAGCTACAGTCTCAACGGAACAAAGAATGTCGATTGTCACTGGACGATGACGAGACCAGTAGGCGATTTGACAAAGCGGTCTAACTACAATTCGAAGCAGGAAAGCAGTACACCACCCAACTTGGGTGGGTCAAAAATATCAAAGATAAGTTAAGAAGGGGGAAGCTTTGCAATAACGAAATGTACCAGCCGAAATCTAAACTCCTGCAGTACTCCTCATGCATGACATTGTGATGGACTAGTTGACTACAAAACAAGTTGTTTCACACGACGTACGTTTCGCCGTATGGTTCGTGACGGCTCATCAGGTGTGCAATTTGAAACTCTGGTATTGAGCCAATAATAAAAGTAGAAAGGAAAAGGACATATGGAAACGAGTTAAGAGTAACTCTCCACCACTTTAACTAGATACTATATACAGTCAGAAAGTGCAACAACTAGGCACAAAACTGACAGAGTACTGAGACATTCGATGTCCTGACACCTAGCTTCAACACATCTTCGTAGCGCTAACCGACAGCCTTCCAACTTGGAAGGCTCAAGGTTATGGAAAGACCAAAGAGGGGAAGGCAAGCGCAACGAAAACGAGCACAAGCTACAGTCCCAACGGAACAAAGAATGTCGATTGTCACTGGACGATGACGAGACCAGTAGGCGATTTGACAAAGCGGTCTAACTACAATTCGAAGCAGCAAAGCAGCACACCACCCAACTTGGGTGGTGTGCTGCTTTGCTGCTTCGAATTTTCATCGTCCAGTGACAATCGACACTCTTTGTTCCGTTGGAAAATAATAATAATAATAATTTTACAAGAAGTCGGAGGCGGATAATACTTTAATAACGAAGGTACGTGTTGGGTCGTAAGTATCCACGCTAACACACATCCAGTCAAAATAAGGCACTTGTCAAAGAATCCGAACGTTTTCGGTCCCTTCTCATCAAGGATTATACAGGGAATGGCTCAAGCTGGAAAGACTAAAACTTATATAGCGTAAAGATATGAGATAACAACACTCGTGACGTTCAGCACGACACAAAACTCGAAGGAAATAATAATAGTGACAAGAACATAGTGAGCAAATTAAGTTACATTGTTAACACCTCGACGAGGAGTAACACCAAACAATTGTAGCGACAACACATTTTCTTTCTGTACGCAAAGTTCAGGATCTAACTTACGGATATACAAAGCTTCTAACACAGCCAGATGCAACGTACATCTACCACGTGACAATATTGAGAACACACTATCACTGTACAACTCACGACAATTGGTACGGGCTGACAGATGTTGCTTGATGGACGAAGTGCGATTCTTGGCTCCGTTGGGTGTTGTCTCCTCCAATGTCCCGTCATCTCGCCTCTTCGCGGCATCACCACTATCCGTCTCTTTGCTTTTCCGCGGCCTTCCACGTTTTCTGACACTAGCCGTTGTGTGCGCGATGCCCAGTGTCCTTTCAGCTACGTCTCCTCCATTGCGGATTTCTATTGATCTTCTTACTCCAACTTGTCCGGTGTTCGATATTGAGGTTCGTTTTCGCGGTTTTAGTCTTTCCAACTTGAGCCATTCCCTGTATAATCCTTGATGAGAAGGGACCGAAAACGTTCGGATACTTTGACAAGTGCCTTATTTTGACTGGATGTGTGTTTGCGTGGATACTTACAACCCAACACATACCTTCGTTATTATTTCCCCTTTATTCACTTCTTTCGAAGGCGATAAGCCAGACCCACCGGGAAATATTTCCATGGGTGGGACAGCAAAAAGAAAGTGAAAAAACAAAAACAAAAATAAATAAATAAATAAAACCTAAAAACCAAAGGGACAAGAACTAGTTGAAGGAAGAGGAAGAAAGGAAAGAAACTCAATCCGAACTCCAACATCAAAACAATAATAAAGAATTTGCAGCGACAGGCAAAATACATCAACCAATGAAGGGAGTAGTAACAAAGGAAATATCAGTCTTTATCAGTCGTTATTCAAGTCTCTTAGCTATTGAACATGCAAACGCAGCAGAGGTGCATCTACATGTTAAGGATAGTTCTCAGTATTTTAATCGAACCTTGTATAGCCTCCTGTTGCACAATAGCCAGGTCTCCTCCCTGCACAGTCCGAAGGCATTGAGGAGTCTCCCCCACCAAGCCTCCCAGGGCACCGACAACCACAGGGACCACGTCAACCTGGTTGAGGGACCAAATCCTCGAAATCTCCCGCTTCAAATCATAATATTTCGAGCGCTTTTCAGCCATTTTCTTATTGATGTTGTTCTCACCAGGAACGCTGATGTCTATAATGTAGGCGATGCGCTCCTTGTCATCAACAAGGAGCAGATCGGGCCTGTTTGCTGATAGTTTCAGGTCAGTTGGGACCGAATACTCCCAATAGAGGCGATACTGATTACTCTTGACCAATGCCTTGAGCTGGTGGTCGAATCGTGAAGCACCAGTAGGTAGATCTCGTGCTTTACACATTTCGAAGTGCACATACTTTACTATCCGGTTATGTCGTTCAATGTAACTGGTCCGAGCCAGAACTGGGCAGGCACTGACAATGTGGTCAATTGTTTCTAAGCTGCCCTTGCAAAGCCTGCAATTGGCATCAGTTCGAGGAATTGACTTCATTATGGCGTATTGGTAATTTTTCGTTTTGAGGGATTGGTCTTGTGCTGCCATAATCATGCCTTCAGTTGAAGGTTTCAGTGTCCTTGATTTCAACCACATGAAGGTAAGCTCCTTATCTAGGCGATTCTCCTCCAATCGGCTCCAATACCTCCCATGCAGCGGCATAGTGGAAAGTGTTTTGGATTTTCGCTCAGCGCACGCTTGTTTAATGGTATGCTTATTGGGTAAAGCTGGTCCAGCTGCTGGCAGATCCAAACTCGACAGGAACTTAGCGGCCTTTGCAGTTATTGAGTGGCTTTTTGTTGTAGTTTTTTGTTGATGATACTGATAAAGCAGGCTTATTCTGTCTATTGGGCTGGTACTCATGTAGCGGGCCAGGCCACACATGCTCCGGCCGTGCATATCCTCACAAGAGACCAAGCCCCGGCCTCCATCTCCCCTCTTCATGTAGAGCCTGTTGACTGAGGCTTTGGGGTGGTGAAATCCAGACGCAGTCAAGGCTGATCTTGTCACTCGATCTGTGGTCTTGATTTCAGCCTCGGTCCAATTTACGATTCCATAACTATATGTCATAACCGGCAGAGCATACGTATTGATGGCCTTGATCATGTTTCGCGCATTCAATCCACTGTTAAGAAGCAAATACAATCTCTTTTTGTATTCTGCAGTGAGTTGCGTCTTGAGCTTCGGGTGAGGTATCATGGCTGCTTGCACTACTCCAAGGTACTTGTATGTTTCATTGAGTCGTAGCGACTCTGCAATGGTCTCATCGCCAACCTGGATAGAGCATCCTTCATCTGGTTTTCCTCTCCTGACGTGCAGCACGGCACACTTGGCCGGGTTGAGATTCATGCCGATGTCATCACCAACGCCACACACGGTAGACACGAGGGTAGTCACATCCTTTGTAGTTTTCCCATAGAGTTTAATGTCGTCCATGTACCAAGAGTGATTGATAGACAACTCGGCGTCTCTGCAGCTGACTCTGTATCCCAAAGGCAATCGGTTGAGCTCAAAACTGATTGGGTTTAGCGCCAGGCAAAACAGTAACGGGGATAATGTGTCACCTTGAAATATGCCTCTTCTTATTGAAATGTTGCCGGTAGTGACCCTGCATCTTCCCTGGTCGCATATGTGCATTGTCGTTCTCCAGTTCCGCATGCTACGAGCAATAGTTGTGACCAAAGACGGGTGGAATCGATACATCGTCAAAGCATGTAGAATCCATTCATGCGACACACTATCAAATGCCTTTTTGAAGTCCAGGTATGCCATGACCAGATTTCGCCCTTTCGTATGGGCATCCTCCAGAATCATCTTATCCACCATCAGGTGCTCCTTGCAACCAAGACCAGCCGCTGCACAACCGCGCTGCTCCGTTGCAAGTATTTCATGTTGATTGATGTGCTGCCACATAATCTTCGATATGGCGGCGGTAAAGAGCTTGTACTGTATCGGAAGACACGTAATTGGTCTATAATCTTTGGGCATTGCCGAAGGTGGAGAAGTCTTAGGAAGGAGAGTAGTAGCGCCAGACGTCAACCATCCCGGAATGTCACTGTGGCCATCTATCACCCTCTGGAAGGCTCTCCGAAGGTAAGAGTGCAGGCTTGTCAGCCTTTTCCACCAGTACCCATGCAACTTGTCATGGCCCGGAGCCCTCCACAAGGCTAGTTTGCGCAGGCAGTCAGCCAGGATGTCCTGGGTGATAACTGCGCTACTCTGCACAGGGACGTGTTCTTCATAATATTCTGCTTGCCTTACATACCACTCACCAGCGGTGAACGGCGCAGGTGTAGACAGAAGATCACTCCAGAATTCGGTGGCTTCACCCGCCTCTGGAAATTGCGGCGTCTCCAATCGATTTGAAGCACCACTAACAGGGTGTGCAGGCTCCCGAAGCGTCCGGTAGAAAGCACGCTCATTCATTTGGAACATTTTGTTGGCTTTTTTGGCCTTTTCATTTTCTCATCTATTATTATTATTATTATTATTATTATTATATATACCACTACTTCGTATTATTATTATTATTATTATTATTATTATTATTATTCAAAGGATCAGTCAGGGAAGTGAACTGCCTGAAAAGAGAAAAAAAAACGCCAGACCCACCAGGACTCGAACCTGGGACCCCGCTTGTCATGAGCAATTCTCTAACCACTGAGCTATGGGACCAGGCTGAACCTAGAAGGCGCTGACAAGTTTTTCACCCCAAAGGCAGCTCACAACACGTGCCACACATACTGATAGCACTTGGGTCTTTTTCCCTCCCCCAGGGGACCAACCACGGTCAGTTTCTGGAAACTACCAGAGGTGAAAGAAAGTGATTAAATTTGGAAAGGATTGGGAGAACTTCAAATTCAAAGGATCAGTCAGGGAAGTGAACTGCCTGAAAAGAGAAAAAAACGCCAGACCCACCAGGACTCGAACCTGGGACCCCGCTTGTCATGAGCAATGCTCTAACCACTGGGCTATGGGACCAGGCTGAACCTAGAAGGCGCTGACAAGTTTTTCACCCCAAAGGCAGCTCACAACACGTGCCACACATACTGATAGCACTTGGGTCTTTTTCCCTCCCCCAGGGGACCAACCACGGTCAGTTTCTGGAAACTACCAGAGGTGAAAGAAAGTGATTAAATTTGGAAAGGATTGGGAGAACTTCAAATTCAAAGGATCAGTCAGGGAAGTGAACTGCCTGAAAAGAGAAAAAAACGCCAGACCCACCAGGACTCGAACCTGGGACCCCGCTTGTCATGAGCAATGCTCTAACCACTGAGCTATGGGACCAGGCTGAACCTAGAAGGCGCTGACAAGTTTTTCACCCCAAAGGCAGCTCACAACACGTGCCACACATACTGATAGCACTTGGGTCTTTTTCCCTCCCCCAGGGGACCAACCACGGTCAGTTTCTGGAAACTACCAGAGGTGAAAGAAAGTGATTAAATTCGGAAAGGATTGGGAGAACTTCAAATTCAAAGGATCAGTCAGGGAAGTGAACTGCCTGAAAAGAGAAAAAAACGCCAGACCCACCAGGACTCGAACCTGGGACCCCGCTTGTCATGAGCAATGCTCTAACCACTGAGCTATGGGACCAGGCTGAACCTAGAAGCCTTTGGGGTGAAAAACTTGTCAGCGCCTACTAGGTTCAGCCTGGTCCCATAGCTCAGTGGTTAGAGCATTGCTCATGACAAGCGGGGTCCCAGGTTCGAGTCCTGGTGGGTCTGGAGGTTTTTTTTCTCTTTTCAGGCAGTTCACTTCCCTGACTGATCCTTTGAATTTGAAGTTCTCCCAATCCTTTCCAAATTTAATCACTTTCTTTCACCTCTGGTAGTTTCCAGAAACTGACCGTGGTTGGTCCCCTGGGGGAGGGAAAAAGACCCAAGTGCTATCAGTATGTGTGGCACGTGTTGTGAGCTGCCTTTGGGGTGAAAAACTTGTCAGCGCCTTCTAGGTTCAGCCTGGTCCCATAGCTCAGTGGTTAGAGCATTGCTCATGACAAGCGGGGTCCCAGGTTCGAGTCCTGGTGGGTCTGGAGGTTTTTTTTCTCTTTTCAGGCAGTTCACTTCCCTGACTGATCCTTTGAATTTGAAGTTCTCCCAATCCTTTCCAAATTATTATGGAGTTGGCTTTATTTCACTCACGTTGTCATGACATGAGGTAAGAACCCCATTACCGGGCCAAAAGAGACCAAGGGTAATGAGAGAAAAAAAAATAGATAAATGGCCAACGCAATGAAGACCGAAGCAAAAAGGATTGTAAAAACCAAAGCAAAAATATTGAAAGCCGACGCAGAACTGAGAGACGGACAGAAATAAGCAGTACGATGGAGGATGCCAGGACATATTCGAATACAAAAAGATGGAGGAGGACAGGACATATTCGAATACAAAAAGAGTAATCACAAAAATGGACTACCAGTACAGGAATAGACCTGTAGAAATAGAGGAAGAGATGAATGCCGGACATACTCAAATGGCAAGAGAAAAATCAGGCTGTGAGAACCGTCATACTGCACATTCATGGATGTCAAAGCAAATGCGGTATTGGAGGTTTATACAGACTAGCTCAACCCTCAACATGAGGAGCCTAATGCCGAATGCCAAGAACCGACTTGATGATGTTCAGCGTGCCCAGGATAACACATTGCTGAGCCCTTTCAATGCGCAGAGTGCCTGCCAATGCCAACACAAAGTGTGACAGGGACACACCAGTCAGTCCACCAAGCGCCCCAACAACCAGGGGCACAACGCGGACATCATCCACATGCCAGATGCGCCGCAGCTCTTGGCAAAGCCTTTAAGGGGAGCGTACTTTGTTATTTTTTCGGCGATTTTTGTGGGCACATTCTGGTCCAGTGGAACACTGACATCCATCAGCAGCACCTGTGTGCTGGACCGCAACACCAGGTCTGGGCGGTTGTGGCGCACTTGCGTATCCGTTGGGATATTGAACTCCCACAGGAGCTTTATGTCAGGATTTTCCGTGACAGGCACAAGATGATGCTTCAGCGGGTTGCTTCCCGGCTGACCCAGACCATGCCGCTTGCATAGTGCCCAATGCACCAACTTGACGAGCGTGTCATGCCGTTCGATATACAGTGTTTTGGCTAGGGCTGGGCAACAGGCCACAATGTGATCAACTGTTTCTCCGCGAGTGCCGCAAACTCGACAAATGTCCACAACGTCTCCCCGTCCAATGACCGTGACCTGATAGTGCCTGGTCGCAATGGCCTGATCCTGTACAGCCAGCAAGAGTCCCTCTGTCGCAGGCCTGATCTTTGGCGATTTCAGCCAGCGAAAGCTCAAGCCCAGGTCCAAGCCAGCATCAGAAGCTCGTCTCCAGAACTGGCCATGGAGAGGCTTACCTTGGATAACGGCCAGGCACCGGAGAGCAACGGCCTTCTTGACAATTACTTTTGTGGCAGTCTCCAAGTCGGGTAGGTCAAGTTCACCCAGAAGTCTGGAGGCTTGACGTGTAACTGATTTTGACGGTGCCACATCATTGTCGTGATGGCGCTTAACAGCAGCCAACAGTGGCACGTTTGGGTGGGCTTGTAGGTACCGCGCCACCCGGACACGGGTTCTATCCAGGAGATCCCGGAATGATAGAATTCCTCGACCACCCATGTCACGAGGCAGGTGGACCCTGGCGGCAGAGTCCTTGGGGTGGCGGGCGTGTGCTTTAAACAGTGCTTGGCTGGTCTGTTGGTCGAGTTCCTCTATCTCTGCCTTTGTCCACTCAACGATGCACAGAGAGTAGAGGATGACTGGAATGGCAAAGGTGTTGATGGCTTTGACCAAGTTCCTGGCGTTCAATTGAGACGAGCATATCAATTGAAGGCGGCGGCCGAACTCAGCCTTTGCTGTGGTCTTCAATTCGGTGGCGTGAAAATGTGCTGATTCCGGGACACCAAGGTACCTGTAGGACTCCTCCGCCTGCAGCTTAGCAATGGCGTGACCCTGGAGTGTCTGGAGAGCAGACTGCTGATCGCTCTGGGCTCTTCCCCGTTTCATGGTGAGCCAGCTAGACTTTGATGGGTTGAATCGCATACCAATGCAGTCGCCCATTGACTCCACAACATTGGTCATGGAGAGCAGATTATTGTCGTTTCGGGCGAAGAGCTTCATGTCGTCCATGTACCACAGGTGCGATACAGGGCACCCCTGGGCCGGTGGGCCACAGCGGTAGCCAAGACCCGTCCTGGTCAACTCGCCACTGATCGGATTTAGAGACAGGCAAAATAGCAGTGGAGAAAGGGAATCGCCCTGGAAAATGCCACGGTGGATAGATATTGGGCGACTGAATGCACGGGGTGTTTGACCAGGCAGTACCATTTGCGTTCTCCAATGATCCATCATGCTTGAGATGCATGAGACAAGATTGTCTGCAAAGCGGTAGATCAACAGGCATCTCCGGATCCACTGGTGAGACAGGCTATCGAAGGCTTTGCGGAAGTCCACCCAGCACGTCGAAAGATTCCGACTACGGGATGCTGCATCCTCTAGAACCATCTTGTCGATCATTAGTTGGTCAAGGCATCCACCACGCCCTGGAGTACAGCCAACTTGCTCATCTGCAAAGATATCCTCTGAAGATAAATGGCGCCACATGGCAGCAGCGAGTAAGGATGTGAATATCTTGCTAATCGTTGGCAGGCATGTTATTGGGCGATAATTCTCGGGCCTAGAAAGGTCTCCTTTCTTAGGCAGTAGAGTGGTGATACCAAACGAGAACCAGGCCGGCGACTCTGTCTCTGCATCCAGGATTGATTGAAAGGAGACCACAATACGCTCGTGGATAGACGAAAACTTCTTCCACCAAAATGCATGGATCTTGTCCCGTCCTGGGGCTTTCCAGTTGTTTGATTTCTTCAAGATGTCCCTGAGGTCCTCCAGTTGAAGAATGACACGGTCTTGTTGTTGAATCTCCTCACAGTCCCTCTCCAAATTATCAAGCCAAGCACCGCCACGCAGCTCCACGGGTTCTTCCAGTATAGATGACCAGAACTCAGTAACAGCCTCAGCCGATGGATGCGCAGCAGCCTGGTCGACAGGTGGCTGCCCAGGCATTTCCGTAGACTTGGTCATATTGCGGTAGAACTGACGCTCATTCGTGACGAAAACACGATTCTCCGACCTGCGTGTTGCCTCTAGCTTATAGCGCCGGATCCGTGCGGCTGTTGCTTCTAGCTGCATTTTCGTATGCTCCAGTAGCTGGCGGGCCTGATCCAAAGTCTGGACTTTATATTGCCGGTGGATCCTGTGCTGCTTGATGTTGGTGTTAGAGAGGGATCCATCACGCATGAAGCTGGTCAGCCGGGAGACGTCAGCCCTCAGTGCACAAACACGTTTTTCAAGGCGTTGTCGCCAGGCAGGCAAGGAGCATTTTCCTCTAGCTGTGTCAGGGGTACCATCGGTATTGATATCCAGCAGTGAGAGTACAAGCTTGGCCCCAGCATAGACCATGTCACTGATCTGGCCAAGCGAGGTGGTGTCATCTCGCAACCCACGGTCACACTCCAGAAGTCTAGGGAGTATCTTGTTCACACGGGCAGTGGCAGAGGCCAGAGACTTCCTGGCCACGTGCCTAGGTACTGGTAGGCTCGACCTGGACTCTGGAGTAGTTGCACCGCACTGTTCGTACATTTCAACAAGTTTGGCGTGAAGTGGTGTACTGTCTGGCTCGAACGCACCCAGGGTGTCACTAGCGTTGGTGCCAGTTTGCATTGCTGCGCCAGTGCCATCACCCGAACCACCTGATGTAACTGAGGTGTCAGGACTAGCTCCACGCAAACCTAAATCAACAGAAGCGTCCAGCAACTCACTGTGGGTGGCCTCAGCAACGTCTGGGCTAGTCACCATGCCGTCACACGAACCAGGCACCAAGATCGACGCACCAGACTCACCCAAAGCATTCGCCTACGGCAGCTCCGCAGGCACAGCGGTATCAGTGCCAGCCGTCACGAGCAATCCGTCCCTTCCGAGCCGAGCCTTTATCTCATCAAATTCGATGTCGGTAATCTTTTTTGTTCTTTTCACAAACCTTAGCTGGTCCATGAGGTGCTGCTTAGACAACGGTCGGTCGGGGCGCAGCTGAGTCCATTCCATCAGCATCCGGTCTCCGTACACACGTACCGTACCGCCGACTGAGGCTATAAGATAACATCTTGCAACATCTTCGTTGTCCTGTCGGCTCCATTTCAACCTCCTGTTGGCTGGCTCGGACATACACTAACGGCAAATACTACACAAAATGATAGACAAGGGCTACTTGACACGAGGAATGCAACAGTGGGAAAAGCGAAAAGGAATAGGAGCGGGCAGTATGTGGAGAAGCCCACTCTGCCAGAGCTCCTATTTTTCAAACTTGCTTCTGCATTATTATTATTATCTCTGGGAACTGTCGGCCGCTCGTCTCGTCTCTGCTGTTAGATTATGGAACGTCCTGCCCCAGGAGTTCAAGTCCCTCGGAAGTTCATTTTTGTGATTAGCCAGCATCTAGGCTTGGACTTGTAGTCGTCCTGCAAAGTGACTCAACTGCGTAACTTTTTGGTTTCGTTTTGTTTGTCTTTTGCTCTTTTTCCTTTTTCCCTGGTACTTTTTTTCTTCTTTTTTTCCTTTCTTCTTTTTGGGTATTTGCAGTGTGTGTTTTTCTCTCTTTCGTGGAGGTTTGTCGTATTCTAGGCTTTGGGCCGTTACTATATCGCCATCATAATGTTGGGCATCATTGCTCTTTTGGTCTGCGATACAAAATAAAGTCTCAACAACAACAAGAACAGCTCCGCCTCACCACCCTGGAGGACATGTTTAACATTAAGCTCCTCATCTTTGTCCGTCGTTGTCTGTTCTCCCGAGCTAGCTCCCTCTTCACCAGCTTCTTCGTGAGAGTTACTGGTGACCGCACTCGGGGAGCAGCACATCACCTCGTTCGAGTACCATTTTGGCCCGGTCCTGCGGGTCGAGCGACCATGCAGTTCATCGGCGCAGTCCTGTGGAACCAGCTCCCGCCTGATCTCCGTTCCGAGCCCAGCCACCTTCAGTTCTGTGCCCTGCTAAAAGCGCATCATGGCTCCGGTTAAAATGCTTTTCGGCTAGTGTGTTTCTGTGGTATAGCGGACTGAAGAATAGTAAACGTGTTTTGCAATATATGTATGAAGCTATTTTGTATATAGTATGTTCCCATTCCGTTTTTGCTTTGGTGAACCCCTGAGGTTGATTGCTTATTTATTTCTACCCTTCCTCTCTCCATACTTCTGCCCCCCCCCCCTCTCTCTCATTCCTTCTGTCGTCCACATGTAGCAAAGGAGGCGAAATCGCCTGTTTGTGGTGCGACGTTAAATAAACTTCTACAACAAGAACAACACACACGCATGCACATGTTGTACACATACAAATGCACACGCGCACATACACAGGCGCTCATGCATGGAAACTAAGCACTAAATCAGTGTTTTTGAATTTTGTATTTGTATTTATGGATTCTCCATAGGCCTTAGCCTAAATCGAGGGAGTCTCCGTGTTGCAGTTTTGTATTTCATTTCAATGAAATACAAACCGCAACACTGATCAACTTGGGCATGCCCAATACGCCTTCTTTCTACAAGTTCAAATAAACAGCAATGTACTTCAAAGAAGCAATCCGGTGTTTCTATGTGAGATGGAAAAAGATTGATATCGGCGGGTATGAAAATTGTAATCTAAAATCGGATAAAAATGATGACTTATTGTTTGTTTAAGGATATACCAATTATGCCAGTAAATGAGTTCTTGATAAAGCAGCCGCAGCCGTTCAGTTGCTTGGGGGGAAATGAAATGCGAGAAAAATAGGTCGGAGGATGAAATTTAGATAAAAGCCGGATAGAATTGAACATAAGTATATCGGAGAGTGAAATTTGTATAACACTTGGATAGAAATGAACAGAAAACAGTATACAGTCGTCCCTCTCTAATCCGGCACTTTATAATCCAGCACCCTCGATAAACCAGCACAATTTTCAGTAGCCAAAATGTCCTCTTCATGCACATTGCAGCAGTAAATCAGATTTGTTAATCCAGCAGATTTTCGTGGCACAAATGGTGCCGGATTATAGAGGGACCACTGTATCGGTATTTACAAAATGGCTGGAGATAGATAAGTCTGGATTATTTTTTTAGGTAGGCCCGAATGAAATTAGGCGTAGGTATGAATGGTAATAACTAAATCGGAATGGGAAATTGGTTTTTTGTTGACGCACCACCAACTTGGCGTGCCCTTTCTGCCATTCTTGGTTCCGAGGAGGGTTTTCCAAGTGAAACCGGCTCACATGCAGTACAGTCAACTTCGCTAATAACGACTTCGGATATAACGACAATTCGCGAATAACGACAGAATTTTCATGCTCAGAGCAAAGTCCCATCTGACTGTATACATTTAACTTCGGATATAACGACTATCTGAATAACGACAATTCGCGAATAGCGACATGATTTTAGTGCCCCGAGGTCATATTCACTGCTTGAATAACGACTTTCTGGCTTATTGACAGCTATTTCAAGTACCTGTCATGCAGAGGTACCAGAACCCATGGCGATGGATAAGGCACACATACAAGATTCAAGAAGATACAGCCAGGGGGAGGGGGGGGGGGGGGTTGCTTTTTCTTTTTTCTTTTCTTCAAAATAGTTGGAATGATCAGCACACCTATTGCATGGGCGTAGGAACCGGTCCGGCAGGCCCGGCGGTCGCCGGCGCCGGACCAATAATTTTCGATTTTTTTACATTTCAACCTTCTTGATGCCGGCTTGTCGACTCTTGTACAGGTACCATGTTTTACATCGAGAATGCGGTGTATCATCAGCATGCATATTCTTATTTTTCATATTATTCTGTAGCATTAAAATATGGCCTTTTAGGCCCAATTCAAAAAAATCCCGGGGAGGACCCCGGACCCCCCCCCTCTCACAATTTCGCCGCACCAATCTTAAACTGCTTCCTACGCCCCTGTATTGTACATGTAGTTGTACATGATTGCACATTAGGCCGTCATCACACCACGTTCTCCGACTCCCGTTTACGTCTACGTCTATGGTGAAAAAACCAAAACGGGTGGTCGTGTCATCAGACAGGCACAGTTCTTGACGCGTACACCATGGTACACGCAGTCAGGTTTTTGGAGAAATTAATTTATTTGAACCCACGTACATCGAAGTACAGGGTCGCTCGGAAAAAGGCTGGGGGAGATACGCACGTTCATACAAAAAGTCGTATGGGCGCGCTCACACTGCGACCAAAACCAGCGTCCATGCGGCCATGCGGCCAAGTTGCATGGCAACGGCATGAACTTGACCAAAACGTCGCGGCCACGTTTCAAATCGTGACCGCGACCTCCGGAGGGGGGTGCCACGACTTGGCGGCAACATGATCGTAGACGTGAAACGTATTTGTGTACAACCTGGCCTGAAGTATGTTCAATTTCTCAAATCCCGGTGTGTTGATTCATGAAAATCGGCGGTTGTCGATGTCACCTCGACATTTGCACATTTTTTAAATTTTGTAGTTGTGGTCCTGCACGCACGCACCGCCATATATGTATTCTTTGCCCTTTTTGGACGATGTTTATTTTGTTTTTGTTTTTGTAGTTGCTTCGTTGTGATCGGGTCAGTGACCAATTTCTACAGTGTACTCGTTCAATACGATGGCAGCTTGGTCTGGCTTTTCGGTTTCGGAAATCATCTTTCTCTACTTTTCTGCGATGATGGAATGCCATACCTCAAGACATTTCAGTTACATATCATCGGAAACTACAGTTCTCATCTCGGCAACAGACGAAAGAAACCACTACCAGAATTTCCACTGCACTGGCACTTGCTCTGACCACGAGGTCAGGAAAGCGAAAGCGAAAGCGCTTGGATGTCAGCGGCAGTCCCTCAAGAGTCCAAACCTACCTGATTGTATGAATTATTTTCGTCGACTTCAAAGCACGAGCCACGAGGCACTTCCTCCACATATGCAACATAACATGCGAAAAATTACATCCAAAACGGGCCACAACTTTATTAGGAAACGCACGAACTCTTTTGGATACGAACTGCAATTCGTAAAGTTTGTGTGACAACTTCACGTCTACGCGTGTACGAGGCCTAGTGTGAGCATGACTGCCACGTTTCTGCGTTTTGCTGACGCATGGACGCGTGCTCTTGGTCGCAGTGTGAGCGCGCCCTATACGGCCCCCTCTCCATACCACGTCTACGTCTCCCGTTTCCTCTGCTCCCGTTTTCACCCAGTATACGGATCATCCTAACAACCGACCAAAAACTCCTTACGTGGACGTAGACGCAGCGCTTTGTACCATGGTGTGATGACAGCCTTAATCTTCATACATGTACACGAATATGTCCCTGTAGATGGCTCCAAAAGGTTAATTTTTCGATATATTTCCCTTGGATATTGACTTTATTGTTCCTTTCCATTGCAATACCTGCGAGAGGCGCATAGCTGGATGTTTACGTGGATGGTCTCCTGGTTCCAGCGGGTGCTGCCGTCGGAACATTTTGCCTTGCGTAGAACCATTCCTACTGGGACCTTCTTGTTCAACGGGCACCGGCATCCACGATTAGCGCTGATCAAAATCGGCAGTTGGAGAGTCCACGGAATACGGTTCTCATCGTCCGTTTCCAGAACGGAGTAGACAGGAGACGCGCGGGTCAGCTTGCCGCGAATGTTCTGGAAAACGTCCGTCGTCTCATTCCGGGTGATCTTGGGCGGGAGAGAGCTGCAGGTCACTGCATTGCTCTCAGTTGTTGTTGTTTGTGGTGGTGGTGGTGTTCCAGCGCTACAATGGGCGGTGAAACTCAGCGACGGCAGGCAGTTGTGCAGGTGGCTGAAGGCGCTTAGGGCGACTGACTCGATGGTCTGTCCGGAGACGCTCGCTGCTTGACTGGGTAGACTATGTACTCCACCTGGCACAGCCATTAGTGACAGGACCATTGCCGCTGCTAGTCTGAATACCAGCTGGAGTATCGTCCTGTGCCATGAGCACACTCTGACATTGTTGGAAGAGGACGAGGATGTGTGGCACGGAGACATGATGAGAATTGAATAGATCGGAAATGAAGCTCTTTCTCCTAGCGCTAAGCATTTGTACCTTCTGCACCCATCTGGGACTGTGGACTCGCTGAGCGCGGAGCACCGAACCGCGGTGTGTTTTCCTCAACCCTTTTCTATGACATCATCCCTTCGTGCTGCAGCAGGGCGCAGTACAGGGCACATGTACAGCGAGAGCGGGCGGTCGGGCGGTCGGGGGAAACAGTGCGCGTGCCTCTCACTAGCGTGCCAAACCGCCTGTCATTCTAGCTTTTCATAGCAGCACTTTCTTGTGCATTCACTTCTCAGTAACTTCTCTGATATTGACAACGTGGACGTTATTCTGCTTGACCGCGTATTGGTTGCTGCCATCCGTGAGGACTGAATCGTGCAGTCTGAAACCGTCTTCGGCCAAAGGCGATTTGTAGCCATTTCCCCTGCTCAGTACTGAGCAACATAAGCGTTGTAACTCTGAAGTTTGAGAATCTCGTGAATACTTGTGCTTGTCAAATAATTCCACATACTTGTGACGTAAGGTGTTTGGACGAACGTGACAGTTTAAGCTCGCGCGGTTCCGACTGACTAATTCGCTCTGGCACTATTCTCCTCTGACGGTGCAGTGCACGCATGCTTACGACATCACGTCATCGACCGTGGCCTGCCATTTCGAGCTCGCATGGTACATTCGTGTTTTGCTTCGTAGTCCCGCCAGCGAGCCATCTGTCACGCGAGACCATGTCCTTGTCAACCATTACTTCAATAGCTAAAGCCGAAGAGATCCAACAGCGCGATGCTAGAGGCGAATGGGAGCCGTGGGAGGCACAAAAACATGATTGAAGTTGCTTTCCCTATTTTCAGAATATGTGGTGCCAGTGCCCATCCGCCAGCAATCTTCGACCTTTAGTCGGTGCAGATGTCTGTGCTAGGAATCCGCTACGGGTGATTGACAACCTTTCGCAGGCATGAAACACGAGCAACAATTCCAGTGGTGTCGGAAATTAAGAAACGACTGATACCCCTTTCTTCCTTCTTCAAGTTTTTAGAGATCATGGACACTAAGCTGGCGTTCGTTTTTTAGTCATCATCAGGTTTCGTTACGCGGAAATCCCTACACCTTCACGAAAGAAAGTGATCCCTTTGCTCCAAAGTTCTATTATCTCAATCAAAGTTTCGGCCCGAAGCCAGCCGTCATCAGAAATGAGGAGAAACTTGTGAGGTGCTTTTTTATTTATTTTTTATTTATTTATTTTTACTTGAAACCACGCACCCAATTCGTAAAAGAAGAAAGAAGCAGGAAATGACAAAACAACAGACTAACAAGACATTGACTGAATGGGGCTGCAAATGCAACGCAGCGGTGGTGATGAGGTGCTGCAGGCTCCGCCGACCAATGGTCTCGGCATCCGCGCCTACTTCACGCATCAGAAAATCGGGAGAAGAAGAGAAACAAAAACGATTGAAAAATATATATAGCGAAAAGTATAGTGTGGAGAGAGAGAGAGAGAGAGAGAGAGAGAGAGAGAGAGAGAGAGAGAGAGAGAGAGAGAGAGACGGAGAGAGAGAGAGAGAGACGGAGAGAGAGAGAGAGAGAGAGAGAGAGAGAGAGAGAGAGAGAGAGAGAGAGAGAGAGAGAGAGAGAGAGAGAGAGAGAGAGAGAGAGAGAGAGAGAGAGAGAGAGAGAGAGAGAGAGAGAGAGAGAGAGAGAGCAGAGGAGAGAGAGAGAGAGAGAGAGAGAGAGAGAGAGAGAGAGAGACGGAGAGAGAAAGAGAGACGGAGAGAGAGAGACAGAGACAGAGAGACAGAGACAGAGAGACAGAAAAAAAGAGAGAGAGAGAGAGAGAGAGAGAGAGAGAGAGAGAGAGAGACAGAGAGAGAGAGAGACAGAGACAGAGACAGAGAGAGAGACAGAGAGTAGAGAAAACAAGGAAAAAGAGAGCAATACCTACATGTAGATACTGAGTTTAGACTGAGTCAGTAGCCCACATCCAGTTCTCGGCGCGCAGGTAGCGGTATACCTGCGTCTTGAATGCCTGCATTCGGCTGCGATGGGGAGGATGCAGGAGCAGATCACAGGGCAATGCATTCCACTGGTGGAGCACACAGTGGGGAAATGATCGCTTCAGGACTAACGGGGTAGAGGCTGGCAGGCTGGCGTCCAGTTGAAACCTGTGGCCAGCAGCGCTGGCATGGTCGCTCCGGGTTCGCGGGTTGGCCGACTGCTGACGGCGAGCTGGCAGAACCGCGAGAAGTTGAGGTGGGCCCGTAATTACTTGTAGCTTGTATAAACAAGCTAGGGCAGCTACTGTCCGTCTGATTGCCAGACTAGGCAGGATTGCTCCCGGACCGATGATTCCGAGGGCCCTGTGCTGGACTCGGTCCAGTCGGCTGAGGTGGCTGGATGACGCTCCAATCCAGATAAGTGGGGCGTACTCCAGCAGCGGACGGACGAATGCTTTGTACACTGTTATGCGCCCAGCCGTTGTGCACCTATATTATCCAATACAAGGTTGAAGGTGCACCTATATTATCCAATACAAGGTTGAATACATCTTCGGTTGAAGGTACTCAGTCTTCTGGAGATGCGGTGTTTTCTTGGACCCAAAATTAATGGTGGATTCTACTTGCCTCTAGCGGCTCTAGCAGGTTTGAGGCTGCTCGAAGTCGTTAGTTGTTCGTAGAGGTGGTTGGGTAAAAGGAAAGTGGAGTTTTTGGTCACATTGGTGCATGTGTAGGTTGATTTGGCTGCCGATGTAGTATTTTGAAATACATTGCACAATGTTGTGTTTGTGATGGTCGTGTGAGCAGTCCACCCAGATGTCTCTAGTACGGGAAAATATCAGAATGAATGCAACGTTCGAAAATATAATGAAAGCAATTAACAGACAATACAAATACAAAACTGATCATGCTGAACCTCGATATACACAGCTATGTAGAACACAGGTAATCATGGCTTGCTGGATGTTTGTTTTGGACTGGTACGGCTCTTTGCAAGTAGCTGCTCAGGATAGACTTCGATTGCGCTCCATCGCTTGTTCTTTCTCTCTGGCCTGGAGCCCTGAAGACCTTACTCTTTTTTTGCAAAACAAATTAGGTGGAGAGGACGGAACTCTCCAAAAACAATAAGTAACTCCAAAGCACGAAAAAAGGCCACAAACTAAACCAAGAACTAGTGCTCGCTTCCGTTAATCGTTTTTCTTTGTAATTTTCCATTCATGTTCTGCTTTAATTCATATTTGCTTTGTTTTCCTAGCTTACTATTGCCGTGGCTGGCTCAACGCCCTTGTCTCAGGGGATTCTGTCCCTGCATTAGCTATGCTTGTCACATGCTATGAGATTGTGTCTAATAATAATAATAATAACAGGTGCATTCATATGTTATTTAGAAAGACAGGACAAGTGAATAATTAGTCAGTCCATTTGTTCAAGATGGTCTCCGACGGTTACGTCGGCAAGCGAGCCTCCGCCACTGCCAAAGCAGCGTGGGCTCCGCAGCAGAGGGTGCAAATTTCAAACCAAAACTTATACGCCCACAACCGCGAATGCACATGATGATGATTTCAGAAGGCTGAAGACCCCTTACTCTGGGCTTATGGTGATAACGAGGACGGTCTCTATGAAGCAGAAGAAGCCGAACACAACTGGTACATCGAACTCCGAAGCAAGTGTATGCGTGGTTATGAACGCTATCATCACATCAGTCCCTCAGGACTGTTGTTGTTGTATACAAATAAAAAATAATAAAAAGAGGACCATAAGTTTACAAGTTATCCGTTTTTTTAAATTTTAATCCTTAGCTCTCCATCCGAATAATCTACGTGGAGATAAAAGTTTAATAATAGCTATGAAAAGTATGAATGCCGCAGACAACACATTTGGATTTTTAACCTTTGTTTTTCCCTTGATCACTTTCGTTCCGTATTTCCACTGATGATCGGAGCTTGAGATTTTGGAACACACAATACTAAACCTTGATTCAACAAATTGTCATGTTGCGTGGTGATGTCTGCGGCATTCATACTCTCCATCCGACTTAATTTATAGTGGGAATCAAAACAGCCACACACCTAATAACGATGGACCCATTGTGAATAAAAAGTGAAAAGATGGTGTAGAAAAGTAGAGATAAGAGAAAGAAAGAGCGGGGGGGGGGGGGTCTTTTGTTTTCCCTCTCCCTACTTTTATTTTTCGCCATGGTTGCCGGGCAATCACCCACTCTCTTAATATTGGCCGGTGTTTCCACCGAGTCTTGAGATGTTGTAATAAATTATAAATATGAATATAAGAAGACGAAAGGTTGGTTTCAAACAACAGATATCCATCCTGTGAGCTATGGAAACTCTACGTAGCTGATAATATTATAATTGCAAGACTTGAGATTTGAAATCCAAATTTTTTCAAACCTATTTGAACACTTCGCTTCGGATGGTAATCTGTTCCACATAATGGCTCCAGCGTTAGGCGTTTAGCCCTGGAGACAGGTTACCTGCATGCAGAACCACACACCCCTTGGTGTACTAGTGCTTTGGAAGACGTTAGAATGGTTGGTTATGTAGTCCATGGTAAAGGCGGAATAGTATTCCTATGTTATTGTATATTTTACATAGACCAAATCAATTTAAAGCATGGGATGCAGCAGGGAATCAATCACTAAACTAATCGTGGCAGTGGCATTGAGCTCTGCCGCCCTAGGGTCCAGGAGTAATACTTTGCGCGCTGCAGGATCAAGAGCGACGCGCTGATGTCCGTCCTTCGATAATAAGATCCGACAATGGTGTGACTGGATTGGCAAAAAATTCTTCTTGATGGCAGTTTCGACTAATTCGGTATCGAGTTCCCGCCGTCTTGTGGACCGAAACAAGACTTGTCTGGGGTAACACGACTTGCTATTGTGAAGCGTAGTTGAAGAACTGTTCGTGCTGGTGTCCGAAAGCGTCGCATGGTATCTTCCGGCCCAAGGAAGAAAACAAATTCGACAGGTTCGCGTACCGGGCAGGTCAAGAACAAGGAGTCGTACAATTCCCTGGTCAAGAACCACCTTTCCGCTTCCGTGGAACGCCACCACCCCATGATCAGGCGTCAGATGCGGCTCCTAAACGGTGGGGGAGGATGGATCAGATCCACCAACCAGCCCAAGGAAGAACCCATTACTATTAGTCGAGACCTCATTTCTTCCCCTTTTTCGCCTTAACGGCCATTAGGAGACGGGATTATAATGTTTGTTTTCAACTGCATACAGGAAGGACCTTTGTCGGTTTGAAGACCTGCTTCTCATCTGGGGTAATGCCTAATGGGCAGAGAATTCGCCTGGGCAGTGTGCGTCAACAAACGTCTCATGACTCAGACACGTCGCAACCAGGGAGATTTTAGCGGCCCTGGTGCATGGATCTCGTGCGTGGTGGACAGGTTATGCGGTCTCTGGTCATTGATTCGCATTGATTCGCATTGTCACAAATCGAACCGGCTGTCAAAAATGCGCCAAGCGCCCGGAGGAAGCAACCTGGTTTGTCTGGGAGAGCGAGAGAGCCGCTGCATGCGCATAACAGCCTCGTTGACAGACAAACAACACCCAAAAGAGGATACTACTACTAAGCAAGGCTAGGTTGACGAATCTTGCGTTAGTAGCCGTTACTGGTTTAGAGCGGCGTGGGTCCACTTCGTCGTGCCCATTAGTATATGCAGCGAATTTTCGCGCGCAATTTGCACCAGGTGAAAACCCCAGTTTAATCTAGGTTGTTCTACGAAGGGACAAAGTGGCGCATGCACTACATCGTAGTCCTTAATCTGGAGGCTTTTCATGCCGCTCACTGGTTCTGCTCCCCAGGCGTTGTGCTTGACTTAGACAAGATTGATGTGATACGACTTTGCTGCCATGCATTGCGGCCCAAACAACGGCCGCTCAGCAGTACTATCACAATTGCTGTTAGTGACATTACGTCATCGTTGATGATTACGTACACGGTTGTAGAGAGCCCACAAGTCAGCATGCCTGGGCTCTGCAACTCTTTGTAGTTTTAGTCATTCAGCACTATGAATACAGACCTACGGAGAATAGCCATTTATCTCCTTTCTTCCTGTTGTTTAATTAATGGCCGGCGTGTTTTTACCGCCATATTGCCAGGTGCGTGTTTACCACCATACTTATGAATCAAGTTTTGTATCGAGAATAGCCCTTTCCCAAAGATGCCAAAATATTACGCAGCTAATGCTTTTCGCAACCATGCCAAAACAAGTGAAAGTTGCTGAAATCGCATCCATATTTTCAGAAAAAGCTCAAAAGTTGCTAACATTGCAACTCAAAATGAACGAGGTTTTGTGTCAAAAACAACCAATAAAGGAGCGGAAATGGAAAACACTGTGGCGCATCACAACTGCCTGAGTAAAGTGATGCGTACTTTGAAGTACATATGAATGCATATATTCGCATATATTCGCATAATATTATATTCGCAGAGTAAAACAGGTTAGCTATAGAAAAATGAACAGACTTGGAATGAGTCATTGTCCTTTTTGTTGTGCCTTCCCATGATTGTACATTGTAGATTGTGCTTCGAGAAGTACACTTGTCATGAAGATTTGATGCAATGTTTCAGCGCTTCTTGTTGAAGCGGAGCACTTCCATGGTCTCCTCCAGGGTCTCCTCCAGAGCTCTACGCTGCATGCAGTTGCGGAAAAGTTGTGAAGAAGTTTGTGAAAATGAAGAAAGTTGCAAAAAGTTGCGATTTCGTCCAAAACAACAAAAAGCTGTCAACAAAATGGCGAGCATCTTTGGGGAAGGGCTACCTGAGAAACATGGGCAGAACAGTAATGCAAGAAGACAACGGGCATGTAGTGACGACGTGCAAATATAGTTATAATACTGGGAGCCACTGAACCGACCAGAGCTCTCTGCGTTTGCGTTGTTACCAGCCATAACATTACATACGAAGGTAAGACTGGCAATTTTCCAATTTAAATGCTCTGTCAACGCTCACATCATACATGGAGATCAACAGTACACAATGCAGAACATAGTGGAGAAAAATGTGTAGGTTCTGCTAGTACATGAGCTGTGCAGGTGCAGCATGATGGTGAGTGCGTTGATCTCAACCAATAGTCTGGGAATAAGCGGGCACCGCACGTATGGTCGAGGGGAAATGAAGGAGAGCGAGGAGTAGGAGAATGAGAATGAAAGAGAGATAGAGTGATAGATAGATAGGGAAATACACGGTAGAGTTAGTGATCTGTTCTCTGTGGAAATAGAGGTAGAGAGAGAGAGAGAGAGGTTTTCTATACATAAATGTCGATTCAGCTTGTCTTATTGATTGCGGTTATCAAATTACTGTCTCCTCGCCGTTTGTTGAAATAATAATAGTATTAACAATAGTACGAAGTCTGAGAAAAATGTTGAAAGGTCTCTGCTGGGATGACGACTACACCATAGCTCAGTTGTTAGAGTATCACTGGCTACAAGCGAGGGTCCCTGGTGCGAGTCCTGGTGGTGACAGTCAATTTTTCTTCAGAATTTTCCCGTTTGCGTCTTTCCCTCAAACCAGTGAATAACTATAATGTTATTGCATGGTTGCTGCGGGCCTTATGGCATAATGGCATATTATTGATAATAATATAATAATAATAATATGCCATAAGGCCCGCAGCAACCATGCGATAACAAATTTATCACATGGCCCACAGAGCAGACCACTGGGCTGCTGTTGAAACTAGCCCAAATGCAGCCACATTATGACCACAATGTATATTGATGTGCTATCGTTATCAAAACAGGAAAAATGAAGATATTTCTCCTACACCCTACAAAAGTCTGCTACAGGCCATCAGAGAGTATACAGTACTGAAAGACGGAGACAGAAAAAATGTGCCGGCACGGCATCGTCATAGCAATAGACATGGCAACCACAATAAAACACAACAGAATCATAATTTCAGTTGAAAAAATTAAGAGTGCTACCACAAAGAGTTTCTTCATGTTTACATGTGTATCAGGAAGTTGTCAAATACAGTACTGCAAGTATTTGACGACTCCCTGGTGTGTAATTCGGAGGCCAATTTTCTTCTTTTTTCAGCTCCAGATAGCTGTATTTTTCATTGCAAAACATTCCTAAATTGTTGTGTTTGTTGTTCAAGCAAAGGTGACGGCAGAGGACAGATGAGCCTGGTAAGAGTTTTGCGTGGCACAGGAAGACCACACACAGGCAGTGACTTTGCAAGGATCTGAAAACGCACGATGCTGAGTTGAATTTGTGTTATTTCAAATAATTGTTTGTGATCACAGTACCACATCGAGCAAAACTGAATCTTATCCACAAGCTTACCCACGGTGAGGCTGCCAAAATGACTGAACAAATGATCCCTGCAAGCACTGTGCGGCAGACGTCCGAGGCCATGTCCATTGCCGGGACGTCCATCTCCAAAAATAATTCCATCTTCGTCTCAATGCTACACTGCGACTCGTCGTAGTCACGCGATCACTGAAATAAATAATTTTTTTGCGGGCAAATAAACTAGTTTTTGCGGGCAATATCGCATATTATTGCCCGCGGCGCGAACGGTGCTGATTCGCTGGAGTACGGGCAACAATCACGTGCCATGTAATAATAATAATAATGGATAATAATGATAATGGTGAAAAAGGAGAAGGACAAAATGTTACGATTTATGACTAACTGTCCACCCACGTAACCAGATCTTATACAGTCAGCGAGTGCGACAAAATGGCACAAAACTGACAAGGAGTACTGAGACATTCGGCGACCCCCCCCCCCCCCGAGTTGAATAATAATAATACGGAGGATTAGCAACACGAAATTCGCGTTCGCGTTCGCAAACATTTTTCAGTTCGCGAGCTGGATGGCGAACTTTCGCATTTTTCGTTCGGAAAAGTAGTCGAAGTAGTCGGAACAGTCGGATTCGTGTCAGGGCAGTCATAAATTTACCACGCTGCACTGTCTGTACACAATACACGTCGTGTCAACGTCATGCATGTGCGAATTCTGTTTGCTAATCCTTCTCATAACGCGAATTCCGTCACTGAGTTCGACTTTCCTTGGGGAGCGAACGCGAACGCGAATTTCGTCTTGCTAATCCTCCGTTGTAATGAAAGATCCTGGCGCGAGTGCAGCTGACGTCACCAATTACCGACCAACCGCCTACCTTCCAGTCAAGTGGAAGTTATTCTCTGGCATTCTGAGCAATGAGATCAGTGCCAATCTTGAGGTGTCATCTCGGCTACCTGATAGGGTCCAGCGGATAATGTTCCGAAAATGTTCGTATAATGCTAATCATAATGCTCCAAAAACTACCTTGTAATGCTGATTATAAATATTGCTTCAACAAGGCTAGCTATAATGCTCTTGGTTTGGAACAAATATGGAAGAGAGGCAGCACATTGTCAAACTTCCAGGAAAGGATGCATTTAGTCGATCTGCCTCTGAAGCTGTAAAAATATCTCTCACGAACTCCACCACTTCTTAGCACTAAAAGACATGATCGCGTCTCCATTGACTGCTCTCCATTGCAACTTTGATGCAGGGCTGTGGCTGAATAGTGGGTGTATCAAATCTTTTCCCTTGAAGTTGGTTATCCATGTAGTGAGAAGTGAAACCATTATTGCTGGTGATCATTTGGATGCTGGAAGCTTATCATGGGAAGAGGTATTTCTGCCTGCAGACAAGCTGTCACTGCTTCCACTCTGCGAAAAATGTCTTCATCCGAAACAGCTCACGTGAGGCCAGTTCCTGAGAGATGATCTCAGATCGAGATCCCTCCCATTTGCGGAAATCCTGAAAACACGTGCCGGTGGTCAGAAGTTATTTGGCCGCTCTATATCCTCCGCTTGCGCTGTCTTCTTCTCCGGAGGTTGCGTGGAGACAAGTGGTTGGCCACAATACTCTTCTTTTCTGATGGCACTTGACTGTAGGCCTTGCATTACAATCGTCCACGACGAACTGTACGTGCTTCACCAGGAAAGCAAGACACGCGCTGCTGAGCACTCAAATCGACTTGGTACTGCGTCCATGAGAAATTCTAGTTCTTTTCGAGCCTGCTGAGCTGGACTCGCAGCTCGGCAAAGGCAGGTATTTGGAACAAGCTCTTTCTGTTTATCGCCGCTCCTTCATCTAGGTCCAAATTTATCAATGGATCAGTGTTCACTTCAGTATCGCTAGAGATGCTATGGCCAGAGCCTATGGCATAACAGGAAAACTCCTCTTCGTCTGTTTGATATTCACTTCGCGTACGTCTAGTCTCCTCCATGGCTCTCCATGATTTCTAAAAAGGAACTTCTCGTAAATCATCGTTACGGATTTTGTGTGCCAGCCTCAGTGGCAACGTTAGGCATGCTACGTCACCTGTACATTTCTGACCTGACTACGTCATAAAGACTTTATTCCCGTAGCTATGCAGAAGACGTTACTTCAGTAACGTCTGGCGCTAGCCAGGGTCCACACAGCTTTAATTTGGTGTTTGTTTGTGTGTTTGTTTGTTTGTGTCACGCCTGGCGCTATCCCGTATCTGTCCCGTACTGTACCGTACCAGCAAAGACAGCTGGCCACAATTTGTTTGTTTGTGCCATCGACATGCCTGGCGCTATCCCGTACCTGTACCGTACCATCAAGAGTACGGTACCATCAAGAGAATGAGTATACATGTATATGCGAAGTGTATCGGGGGAATGCATTCAGTGCAGTAACATTTTGTGTGGATTTGTGTGCGAGGCCGAGATCCCACTAGCAGGCTGGCTGGGCCGCCTGTCGACCAGCCCGGGAATCGCATGTAGGCCGATAGCATAATAATTATAACGTATATACAGTCATGTAGATGTATAGCAGGGAGTCATATTATATAAACGACTCCCTGCTGTATGGGGAGATTTTCTGGAAAGAAATACGAAGTAGGGAGACGAATAAATGCAATCAGAATGGATGTTAGTTGCCGGCAGTATAATAATAAAAAGAAGAAGAACGCCTGTGATCGGCCGAGTCAGCGCCGGTCCCAGGAAATGTCAGGACAGACATCCCGTCGACTCCAGAACGCCCGTGATCGGCTGAGTCAGCGCCGGTCCCATAGCTGTGCAGAAGACGTTACTTCAGTATCTCATTGAAACGTTTTTGCAATACAATGATGTAGCTTATCAAAGGAAAAGCATTTTCATCAGTTCTAACAACATGCACGATGAGCTAGGCAACAAAGCATAGCGCAGGGCCCTGAGCTTCCAAGCTCTCTCGTGTAGCAATCGCATTACATGTACATTACATGTACATGTATATAGTCAGGTAAATGTAGCATTAGTGCTAAAGAGTAAAGGTGTTGCCCAAAACCTGAGATTTCCCGAATGATTATCCACTATGAAACTCGTTATGCCTCTCATAATGCTCGTCTTGTTCCTTTCTAATGCTCCATAATGCTCTGATGCTCGGATAGTCTCATAATGCCGAATATAATGCCGGCATTATCCGCTGGACCCTACTGCCTGATGAGCAGAAAGGTTGCAACCGCGGAAGGTATGGCACTAAAGATCAACTCGTCATTGACCTGGCCGCTATGGTGGGCAGTAAGCATCGCGGAACCAATCTCGTCATGGCGTGTGTCGACTACAAGAAGGCCTATGACATGGTTCCTCACGATTGGATTGAGCGCTGTTTGGAGGCATTCACCAATCCGCACGCAGACGTATGACTGTTAGCATGGCTCAGTTGAAGGTCGACCTTTTGGAACGCCACCAACAACTTGGGATCGGCGGCCATCCAGTATGGGATTTTCCAGGGTGATTCCTTATCCCCACTGCTGTTCCTCATCTGCCTCATACCGATCACCATGGTCTTACGGAAGGCTGACGCAGCCTACTGTTTCAAGGACCAAAACCGTACCAAACTCAACCATCTATGGTACATGGGTGACCTCGAGCTGTATGCAAAGAATGAAAAGGGGTTGCGATCTCTTGTTCTCACTGTTCATGGCTGTAGTCAAGACATTGGCATGCAGTTGGTGTGGAAAAATGCGCGACCGTTGTGCTAAAGGCAGGAAAGCATGCAGCCTCTGAGGAGATCCTGTTACCTGACCGCTCGTCTATCAGGTCGCTGCAGCCAGAAGAAACGTACAAATACCTCGGTTTCCTTGAAGCACGAGTTATGGACCATTCAAGCATGAAGACGAAAATCCTACAGAAATACCAGTGGCGTGTGCGACGAGTACTCCGTTCAGCTCTAAACGGCCACAACATCATCACAGCCATCAACCCTGGGCTATGGCTTTAATACGGTATAGTGCTGGTATCTTGGCATGGACGCAGGACGAGTTGAAACCTGCTGACCGAAGAACGCACAAGCTTATGACTATGCATGGAGCTCTCCATCTACGCGCTCATGTAGCCCGAATGTACGTCAGCCGCAAGGAAGGTAGACGTGGTTTTCAAAGTATATTTTCAACGTATTCATGATGGTGTCACCATGGAGAAAAGCAATCTGCACCGTTATGTGCTTCTGTCAGATGAGGAACTCCTGAAGATGGCTGCGCCCATTCTGTGGCCACATCTGGATGCCCCACCGGACTCCTCACAGGTGGTGAAGTGTCGGATTCAAAAAGAACATCTCTTGGCGTGGACCCAGAAACCCTTGCATGGAAAGTTTGTCCGGCAAACAGAACAACTGCATGGCCAACGAGAACACCAGGAGTTGGCTGACAAAGGCTGGTCTCAAGAAGATCACGGAGAGCCTGATCATCGCGGCACAAGACCAGGCCTTGGCAACTAACCTGCTCAAGGCCCAACTCTCCCATCAGGGCAGAAGCCCCCTGTGTCGAATATGTGGGAAGGCAGGCGAGTCGGTTGCCCATATCCTATGCGAGTGTTCAAAGCTCGCTGGACGGGATTACTTGGAGCGTCAAAATCGGTTGGCGTTTCTGGTCCACTGGTCGCTCTGTCGTGTACATGGGATACCATGTGAAGACAAGTACTACAAGCACCACTGTGATTCGGTGCTTGGGCATACCAAGACCAATGCAATGGTACAAGAGCATCCTGCACCGGAGGATAACGTGCCTGAAGCAAGAGATACTTCAGACGACAACATCTCTCCGCCGGACCAGAAGATCAAGATTCTGTGGGATTTCACCATCCGGTGCGATCGCTTCATTGAGCACCGACGGCCTGATATTGTTCTGGTTGATGTATCTGCCAAGAAGATCCTGACCATTGACATTGCTGTACCTGGTTATCCACGCGTTGCTGAAAAGGAAGTTGAGAAACGTGCCAAGTATCAACTTCTTGCTCGCGAAATCCATCTGCTATGGCAAGTCGAGACTCAGGGTGTTCCTGTGGTATTTGGGACTTTGGGCACTGTTTCCAAACAGTTGCCAGGATACCTTGACACCATAGGTATCACCAGCTACTGCTCTGTGTCTGAATTGCAAGATAATTCTCTCCTTGGCTCAGCACCTATCCTGCGTAAGGTCCTTGATTTGAAATGCTCTAGGGTGGGTGATTTCTTTCGGTCCTATTTTCCTCCAAACTCTCTCGTGTTTCCTATGATCGATATTTAAAAAGGTGTTGTGTGTTTCTCTCTGTTGTTTACTTACCATCATAATTTAATATCCATATGATGTACTCTAGAATAAATGCAGCAAACCGTGCTTTCGGTTCCATTGCTTGGGATTATCACAGTAGTGACTCTCGTTTATGTCTGTTTAAAGTTCTGATTTTGCCTGTGCTCTTGTACAACTGTGGTCTCTGGACACGAACGAAGAAGCTAGAGGATCGACTGGATGCATGGCATCGTCGCAAGCTCCGATATAATATGAACATTGTCCACCCTCACCACATATCCAACAAGAAGATTTACCGAAAGACCAACCAAGCCCCGATCTCGCAAATATGTAAAGAGCGCCGCCTCCTGTGGCTGGGGCACGTTGCCCGGGAAGGACCAGACGCGGCCTCATACAAGGCACTGCAGCTAGCCCTCAATACTTCGGACATCAAGCGCCCCCGTGGACGACCCCACAAGAGATGGGTCGACAACATCAGAGAAGACCTCGAACCTCTGAATGTGCCGATTCAGGAATGCCTCAACCTCGCCACCAACAAGCAACTCTGGTTAATTAACAATCATTGACAGAAGTATGACCCCGTATGATTTTTTATGCGGGAAATATGCGACCTGTTCATAATTATTACGATGTATGGCCCCACCTTTGGCTGCTGGATGCTAGCCCTGTGGGTGCCAATCTCCGGGCTTCGGCCGAGTGCTGATGGATAATTATTATTAATATGAAATGACCCAAAGGCAATGTGCCTATCGAGGGGTTCATTTGATTGAAAGAACAGTAGATGTAGATGTATGTACAAAGAGAAGTAGGGATTGATGAGGAGAGAAATGGGGAAAATCAACTGCAAGGTGGCGGAATTCCGTTGATTGCATAAGCATAGTAATAGAAAAGAAAAGTACCAAGGAACTACACGTAACGCTATAATGTCCACAAACACCACCAGTTACCGCACAATGTTATCGCATGAGCTGATTGGTTAGTAACAACACATTCGGCGAGTACATTTCCAACGAAGTGATATTTTCACCGCTGACCCGGTCGCGGAATTTTACTGAAAAACTGTAAGCTCTGGATACGAAATCCTTTCTCCTGGTGACTCAATCATGAACGCTTGTCCCGATTTCACTGGCCTAACTTCACCTTACTGTTGCGTATTGGAAGAGCAGCCGCACACAAACAACGCTCATGGTCCTTTCTTGCGCGCACCATGGTCAATGCGAAGGATCTCTTCGCACCCCTGGAGGAGGCCATAAGTCGGGTGTTCATCCCCTCTCTCACTGGTCGTCCGCCCCCGGGCGAGTTTGAACGAAACATTATGCACCTCCCCTGTCGCCTTGGAGGTCTGGGTGCTGTGAAACCACACACGGTATGCTGGCAGTATGTGTCGTCAATCACAATTACCCAGTGCTTGGTTCAGCGAATCCTCGACGGCGATGAAGAGCTAGGGTACTGCCCGTCTGTCATTCGTCGCAACAAAGCGAAGGTGATTCAGGAAGCCAATACTCGGTGCCCAGAGGACTGAGGCGGAGGAACTCAAGGCTGAGGCTGACAGCACTATGAAGCATTTGCTTGAGGTACCCAGTGAGAAGGGCGCATCGAGCTGGCTAACTTGCCGCCCTCTCGCAGCATACTCTTATCTGGTACACAAGATGGCTTTCCGAGAGGGTCTCTGCCTTCTGTATGGATGGCAGCCGCCACATTTGCCATCACAGTGTCCATGTGGTCAACGATTTGCCGTCTGCCATGCCCTATCGTGTCCCATGGGTGGATACCCTTCGATACGGCATAATGAAATCCGTGAGGAGACCGCAACATTTCTACGAGACGTGGCGTGGCCTATGATGTTTCCGTTGAACCACCTCTCCAACGTCTGACTGGTGAAACCTTCCGCCTGAGATCTTCTGCTCGGGAGAACGGTGCCCGTTTGGACATTGCAGTGAGCGGCCTCTGGGGCGGTAGGTTCGAACGGGCCTTCCTGGATGTGCGAGTGTTCAACCCGTTTGCTGTCTCTAATTATCGTCCTCTTCTCTTTCTGCTACTTACTCTTGTCACGAGAAGGAGAAGAGGCGGAGATATGTGTGTTTCTGCTGTCGAGCAGGCATCCTTTGTTCCTGTAGTTTTGTCCTGCGCTGGAGGTCAAGGCAAGGCAGCTTCAGCCCTGTAAAGATGGATCGCGGATAAGAAGGCGGAGAAGATGGGTGAACCCTTCAGCGAAATACTTGCCACAATGCGGTGCAGGTTATCGTTCGCATTGCTGAGAGCAGCGTGTATGAGCCTGCGAGGATCACGGGGCCGATTCAGCCCCAGCCACAGAGAGAACGGTGAAACTGCCACCCTGGTTGCTGCCGAAGCGCGTATTCAAGCTTGAGTTGTTTGGGTCGGTTGCTCTCTTGGCTTTAGAATTTTCATGCTAGGTGCTGTGGAGTTCCCCCCTTCATCTCTCCTTTATCTCTTTCCTATTAAAATTTTCGCACTGATTCTCACTCTGTGGAAAATTGTGTTCTGTTGCCCGTACAAGAGGCCGATATGATTGTGCTAACTTAAAAACAAAAAAACAAAAACGCTCAAGAAGGCTGGCATCGTCGTTTTGCCGGAGCAGAGACGGGTCACCATCCCTGCATTTGGAGGTTCCTCACCAGCCTTGCAGACGAACGGCGCTACGCATCACAGCGTGGGGAACCGCCGGTCATGCAGCTCCGACCCTAAAAAAAGCGGTATGTCGATCGTGACCATAAACTGCTTCGCCCAGTCCAAGATGATGAGGAACCACTCCTCCGGGGCATTGCACATACTCTTGTTTTCAGCCTAGTTAACTTAAAAATTCGGATGAAGAACTGACCGCGTCGTGGGCCACCTCCCACAGGTAGCGTATTGTGAAGTCCTGACAGCGTTGTGCCTCGTATGAGGGTATCCACCAGTGTAGTGCTGCATGACAGCACGTTAGTGACAGAGAATGACTTGCCACATACACAGCTGGACGGTAACTATCACTTGGATGGTGTCCATCAGTAGCGCAGACAAAGTTGTTCCATGAATGCGCTATTGGACAAGCTCACATATACAACGTTTCAGGGTGACAAGTCAACGAGCTTGATGCTACCTTTGCTGAAGCAATAGCGATCATGGCTCACTGCATGCCGTCCTCATATAATTTTAGCTTGGTCGTCTGCACTCGCTCCTTGGCGGCTGAGGCTGCCTGGCGGCCCATGGCCTTGGAGTGGTCTGCATTGCGTGCTCGCACCTGCTCCATTGCCTCGTGGAGAAAGACCTAGGAAGTAGTTACTGCACTGTACTTCGGTCAGTGGTTCAGTTATGGGAGTGGAGCTCTCGTACTGTCTGGCTAGATCTGGAGGTATATCTATTCCCACGACTCCCAGCCAAGTAGTTACTACTTCGGTCAGTGGTTCAGTTATGGGAGTGGAGCTCCCGTACTGTCTGGCTAGATCTGGAGGTATAAATTATCTATTCCCACGACTCCCAGCCTGCCTGGGAGAGCTAATGATGGCACGGAGTTGGGTGCTTTTTTCAGCTTGACCAGTTAGAGCTGTGATGAACTTCCTGGAGATGGTAGCGTCCAGTAACAGTTGGTCAAAGGCCGCTTCGTTGTCGAGTGTGGTCCTGGCGAGGAAAGTACACTTGCGATTCTGACCATTATAATCACTGTGTGCAGCTGCTGCTTGGGGTGTGTGGCAGCAAAGGAAGCGAGTGTTTGGAGCGAGCTCAGCTTTCCATTCATTCACCCTTTGCTGAATGCAGGTGGTGCGATAGGCATGATGCACCCAGATGCCGACAAACCTCTGCTACAACCTTGATGTGGGTGTCTTCGACAAGCACGTTCGGCTGCACCAGCAGGGTGGATTTGGCGCGCTTGGATAGTATCGATATCTGGGACCATGCTCGTAACCTAAACTTTTCCTTTTGCACGGCTAAAATTCTGAGATCCTTGTAGTCGTACACCGTAATCATAAGACAGGTAATACGAAGTCCTGACATTGGCCTGGTGTGGGAGATGCTTTGAGCCCACCTAACTGCCTGCGAGCTGGTGATCCTCTCATAGCCATAGCACTGTTCAAGTAAAGTCAGAGTGCATCTACACACATTCACACGTAAAATACAACTGGCTTACAACACTCAACAGAGCTCTGGTTGCTGTGTGTGGACTCTTTGGCGCAGCACAGAAAATGAGGTCGATCGAGAGGACAAGACGAATATATTCGCGACGCCTGAAGAGTACCTTTGAAGGATATGTAGTATGGTACTTTGCATTTCCCCGTGCGTTGGACTGGCGGCTGGTGTGCCTGCTCGGGACAGCATCGGAATTGCATTTCACGTGCGACGTGCAATGTCCGTGTCAAGAGCGCACCACATGCCTTTCATGTCAGTCTCCATTACTAGGTAGTCCCAGTTTGTTTCAGTTGACAGCGCACTGGCTCTACTGACAGGTAAACAAACTCGGGATGTCTGGTGCGGTGACGATCTTGCGCAGGATCCCTGTCCCGCGCTCGTAAACGACTAGTCACTGCAGGCTACTCATGCTCCCTCAGGTCAGGATGTAGCCAGAGTCATTCCTGTGCAGGCTTTTCACGCGCATGCCAAACCCATGCCGACCCCAGAATCGCTCACTGACAGCTGTGCTTTGACGTGAGTGGAATGCAGTCCAGTCTTCAGCGCAATAACATTGGGCTGGCGATTCATGCAGTTTGACGAAAAGGGAGCTCTATAAGCCTGCACCACAACCAGTCTATGCATACATTCAGAATCTCACCAGCAAAAGCAGAACACGAAATAGGATTCATGCACATGTACAAGTAACGGCCAAAAGCGAAGAACACAATAGACCTCCACGACAGAGAGAAAAACACAGAAAGCAAAACTCAAATACAAGAAGAAAAGAAAGAAAAAAGTACAAGGGAAAAAGGAAAAAAGAACGTAAGTTGTGACTCAGGGTTTCATGTACGATGCGATCACCAGTCAACAGTAGTGAGATAAGTCTGGATGCTGGTTTATAAATTGAATACCGGTACATCTACATGCATATGTATCCACTAAGTAAAGACGTGACCCACAGCACTAGACTACAGTACGTCATAGTGCGATCAATACTCCAAGAGACCTAGTGTTTGAAGTGCAGTGCCGTATTTCACCGAACACACGTACATGTACATGTAGCACCGTTTTCTGAATTGAGCTCTCATTTGGACAGCCTGGAACCTTTCTTTTTTATGTACCATATATGTACTACTCTGATGGCGAAGTGCGAATCCATTTCAGGCTTCTTGGGTTAGTTTGGCCCAATGGTTGTGGGCATGCGGGTGAAAAACAGGGACATCCCTGGTTCAAGGGGCATCTCCACATCCTGATTCTTTTTTTCTCAGTTGTTCTCATTATACAAGCCGTGCCATTCACAGGTTTTAGCCATTCGATATTGTTAGTATCTTCACTGATGAGGTCTTCCTGACCTAAACATACATTGTATGAATAGACAAGTATTTTTGTCAAAATAATTATTCACAAGAAATTGGAGTTATGCTGCTGGTGGGATATGAATGCGGTATGCCCGAGAGCACATGTGGACGACTTTGGACTAAATCCAATAGATACACTTCATTGAAAGTTGTGCTAAATAAAATTTGGCGGCCGTATCATAATGAGGCGTGTCAAAGCCTTCAAAGAAGAGCAATAATAGATAAATCAACGGGGTGATAATAAATAGCAATAAATAATTTAACACTTTCCAGTTGTTGTGCGTTCTCCGCATCCTTTCTGCCTCAATAAATGCTAAGTAGATACAGCGGGAGCCTCTAAAGGCTGCGGTAATAATTTAGAATTATGCTTCGATAAATAGGAAGGATATTGATGAAAACTGAGAACAATAAATAGAAATCTCTGGTGTCCCTTGACACCACGGTTTTAGTCTGGTTTGTGTAGCAAGGACGGCGACGTGTTCAGGTGTTGGATATCATCATAAGGCCATCATGTGATACTTGACAGAGACCAATGTAGGACCTGGCTGGATATATTGATGCCACCAGCCGTGGCCTGTGTCCACTTAGCTCCTACCAGGGCACTTGTCCTCTTGATAGCAGCTACACGAGCTTCGCATCTTCTTGCTTGTCTTCAGCCAGCGTGCTTTGCCATCTTGGCATGTCATGTGGTACTTGACAGAGACTGATTTATGACTGTATACAATGCAACGACATTTAGGACCTTCACCGTGTTGATAGTAGGACTCACAACGTTCCAGGATGTCCATCGTCTTCGGCTTTCAACCAGGTTCAGTCTGGTTGACGTACAACATCCGCAGCGACTTGTGCACTAGAGGAAGGTTGGCCGCAGGCTCGGAACGCCCATCAGAAGTTGAGGAGTATCTGGGCGTTTCGTTGCAGAGGATGCCGCAGCTACTGCTGAGAGTGTTGAAGTCGCTTTGACTAAGGTGTCTCCTCTTCGCGAGCCGCGCACAGTCGATACTGCTTTCCTGCCCTGTTTTACTGGCCATATTGGCTGAGTTCACAGCCCGTGCATTCGCTGACGATTTGTTTGTAATTATCACCACCAGCATCCATAACAGCATCGTACTATAAAGTTTGAAAACTGATACACTGAGTGACGTCCACATCCTGATCGTAGGAGAGTGATAGCTATCCAGGTTTAAAGAAAGCACTCACACTAGTTCTAGCCACTTGATAAGTTGTACAAGTAGGATTGAACTGAGGAAATGAGGATAATGAATAAGTGAGCAAGTGAACGTTTTTCAAGACTTTCAGAAGGCGTTCTGTGCAAGCTGATTCTCTTGAGCGAGAGAAAAGTTCTAAAAGACTTTCCATGGTTGATGTTCTTTTGTACACTTTGCCCTTGAAGAGAAAGAGCAATCCAACGTATGGGAATATTTTTTGGCAACACAGTACGGAGGATCGGTGCAAGGGAAATCCAAATTGCTCTGAATGTGTGGTCAAACTATTGGGCACGATGCTTTCCACGGGAAGGATTATCCAAGAAGAATAGTTCTGGGATGCGCGAATGCAACTCTCAAAATCTTGATCAAATTTACCTGGCTGTCATCGGCCGAGTGGCTTGGCTTCTCATTTCACGTTATTGTCATTCTACAGCCCTAGAAAGTCCTGACCCCAGTTCGATACCGTCGTGCAGGGGAAATGACATGAACAGGTTATAGAGATGACCTCATAGTGTGTAACTGCTGATAGCACGGACCATGTCACCATGACAGTTTGAGTATGGTCATGGAGTGAAGGGTCTGCGATGCTACGCCATGGAGCTGTCAGCATGGCGAACACCGCGCTGCTGTGAGAGTACTGGCATGTCATGCTGAAGACTGGCACAGGTTTTCACTCTGCGCCGCTCTAAAACAATAGTCGCTCAAGTCACTTGACAAGCAACAATGACAGTCTGATCGCTGTCCGGGGTCGTGGCGAATGCTCCGCGATCATTATAAAACGACACAGGATACTTGATCGTAGACAGTGTCTCTACTACGGTACCACTGATAACAACGTACCTAAATTATCTCTGTCGACTGAGTGCTTGCTAGTGCAATGGATGAATATTGCAACTGGGTGCATAAAGGTTAACAGATACCGTGTATCTCTGATCTGCCTCACACCAGTCTCTTATCCTTTCTAGATTTGTCTATCTCTCCATCATGGAATTACTTAGTGACTGCAGAGCACTAAATAGGTGGTGCTTTTCAGGCACAATCTTCCTTAGCGTACTCAAGCTCAACTGATGAGGGGTGAATTCTCCAAAACACTGTGTATTGAGCAGGGAGTGGTGCTTTCTTGCAGGAATGTAAGTCGGCAGGAAAAGTGCGTGCTCCCACGTAGGGAGCAACACACAATTCCCAGCCGCTTCAACGTTGTTGTTGTTGTTGTTGTTGTTGTTGTGTTTATTTTAATTCGCAAACCAAACGGGCAGATCTGCCCAATGAAAAGGTGGCGAATGCAGATAGAAAGCAGTAATAAATGAAATTGGGGACTGATGTAATTAGGATAAAGGTGGAGAAAAACTAAGCCAGCCGATCATCAAACAGGACGTTTGGTACTCTAGGTACTAAGGCCAGTAAGTGTGTGCGGGATCATGCTGGCGCGGAACTGGCGGAGCGTGGAGATGGCACGTATATCGCTGGGTAATGTGTTCCACAGCTGGGCGCCCCGGAACGCGAGGCAACCCTTGCCGAACCTGGTGGAAACTGGCGGTTGGCGCAGACCCATGGTGGAGTGCAACCTAGTTGGGCCAGCTGACGAAGGAACTAGGAGGGCTTGCAGTTCAGAACTTGCGTGCTCATTCCGAGACCTCCAGACCAGAACGATGAACTTCTGCCTGAATATCTCGGATACTTTGTAGGGGTCCAATTGCAGCAGGAGGGTACGCGCGGAGGTGTGATGCGAGAGACGTAACCATTAATTAAGCTGTTCTAGAATGCGATCATTTTACTGGCGGATACATGCGTCATGGCACCCTCGGACGTTCAGGCGTTGGCCATTGCGAAAACAAAAGGGCTTTCATTTTGTCCTTTTTATTGTTTTAGAAGGATTCCGCAAAGGTTTCCGCCTATCGATGGGTTTCCAAACTTTCCATAAGATCAAAGCGGTGTCAGAAGTGATGAGCAACAAGGGTCATACTGATAGTGTCTGCTTCTGTGTATGAGAATGTCAAAGAAAATCGTCAAATCGTGCTCTTGTTTGGTTTCTTCACACTTACACCTTTTGTGATTCCATCTGCGTGTTGTGTTTGCTACTTGTAATTGTATTCATCGTAGCTTGCATGGTGTTGCTATCACATCACTGTGTCATGGTTCCCAGCCTCCATGGAAGGGCTAATAATGGCAGGGAGGTGGGTGGTGAGTTCAGAGCGACCTGTTACGCCTGTGATGAGGTTAATGGCGATGGTAGCTTCCAGTTGATGGAGAACCGCTTCAGTGTCGGGAATGGACTGGTCCCGGCAAGGATAGTTTACTTGCCATTCAGACCATGCACATCAACGTACTATGTGCTACTTGGGTCAGTGAAGGCAGCCATTGCTCCGAGCTCTGTTTTCCATTCATCCACCCTTTTCTGGACTCAGGTGGTGGAGATACTGGTAGTCGTGCCATGTACTCAGATACCCACAACCTTCTGCTACAACCCTGGTGTGGGTGTCTTCGTCAAACAGGTGCGACTGCATCAGCAGGGTGGATTTGGCGCGTTCGAGTAGGATCGATATCTGGGACAATGCTCGTAACCAACATAATGTACGTCTGCGAGGCTATAACTCAGAGATCATGGAAGTTGTACATAGTACTCATAAGCCAGGTAATACGAAGTCCGGACATTGGCCTGGTTTGGGAGATGCGAATACCTAACTGCTTGGGAGCTGGTGATACTCTCACGATTATAATAGTACGGAGGGGCGAGGGCTGAAAAGGTGCCTCAAAATTATAGTTTCGTTCCGACGTCATCCGAACACCAAAGCCCATGTCACTGTGCAAGTGACACCAGTTTTAGAAAAGGACATGCATACGTAAAATGCAACTGGCTGGCAACAGAGCTCTATTTTGCTCTGTGTGGACTCATCGGCGCACCACACAAAAATGAGGTTGATCCAAAGGACAAGACGCATAATATATTCTCTGGGCCTGAAGAGTAGTTTTGAAGGATACGCAGGGATGTGTAATATCGTGTTTGGTTGTTCCCTGCGCGGTAGACTGGCGACTGGTGTGCCTGCTCGGGACAGCATCGGAATTGCATTTCACGTGCGACGTCCAATGTCCGTGTCAAGATCGCACCACATTCCTTTCATGTCATTCTCCATTAGGTAGTCCCAGTTTGTAGCAGTCGACAGCACACTAGCGCTCTTGACAGGTAACAAACTCGGGATGTATGGTGCTGTGACGATCTTTCACAGCATACAGCGCTATAAATGTACATGTGCACGAGTGCAGGCTACTCATGCTCCCTCAGAGCTGCCTTCAATGCTACCAGCCAATGTCATTCCCGTGCAGGCTTCTCAGGCGCATGCCAAACCCAAGCTGACCCCAGAATCGCTCGCTGACAACTGTGCTTTGACTGCAGTGGAATGCAGTCCGATCTTCTCAACAAGGAAAGAAGCAGTACGCTGTTTGGCGAAGTGGAAGCTCCCTGAGCCTGCACCATAACACTCTATGCACACCTTCAGAATTTCACCAAGAACAGCAGAACATGAAATAGGATTCACGTAGACGTGTATGTAGACGTACTACAACAAGACAGAGAGAGAGAGAGAGAGAGAGAGAGAGAGAGAGAGAGAGAGAGAGAGAGAGAGAGAGAGAGAGAGAGAGAGAGAGAGAGAGAGAGAGAGAGAGAGGTTGAAAAATGACGACAAATGATGCGATCACCAGTAAACAGTAATGAAATACATCTTGATGCTGGTTTATACTTTATATTTTGAAGTAATAATTACACCTAAACATATTGCACCTCCAAAGTAAAGACGTGGCCCACAGCACTGTTCTACATCATACTGCGATCAATACCTTTCTGTTTTATCTCCTTCAAAGCAATGTACATGTACTGCTCTGATGGTGAAGTGAAGTACGAATCCATTTCAGGCGCTTTGGGCTAGTTTGTCCCTGTGGTTGTCGGAAAGCGGGTGAAAACTGGGTCAGCCCTGGCTCAAGGGCATCTCCAAATCGAGCTTCTTCATTCTCTCGGTTCAATACTCAATATGCAAGCCATGCTATTCACGGGTTTTAGCCATTCGGTATTGTTTGAACCTTCAGTGATGAGGTCTGGCTGATATAAACATACATGTACGTTGAATGTATAGACAATTAATGTTGTCAATACATCCACAAGAACTTGGAGTTACTAATAAGTATGTTGCTGGTGGGACGTAAATGAGGTGGGCCCGAGAACACACGTGGAAGGGTTTGACTAAATCCACTATAATTTTACACGTCATTGAAAGTTTTGAAGCTAAACAAAAGTTGGCAGCCGTAACATAATGAGGTGTGATCAAAGCCTTCAATGAGGAGCAATAATAAATAGATAAACCATCCGGGCGATAATAAAATTTAATAGCAATATATAGGGTAATACTTCAGATTTGTTGTGCGTTCACAGCATCCTCTCAGCCTCAATAAATACTAAGTAGATACATAGGGAGCCTCTAAAGGCTGCGGTAATAATTTAGAAACATGCTTCGAAAAATAAGAAGGATTTCGATAAATAGAATTCTCTGGTGTACCTTGACACCTCTTGTTTTTTTAGTCTGTTTTGTGTAAAAAAAAGTTCAAAAATACTAAGTAGATACACCGGGAGCCTCTAAAGACTACGATTTTGATTTAGAAATATGATTCGATAAATAGGAAGGATATCGATGCAAATTGAGAACAATAAATAGAATTATTTGGTGCACGTGGACACCACTGTTTTTAGTCTGGTTTGTGTAGCCAGGACGGCGGCGTGTTCAGGTGTTGCATATAACTACATGTACAAGGCCGCCATCACATGCCATGTGATACGTGACAGAGACCAATTTAGGACCTGGCTGTGTATATTGATGCCGACAGCCGTGGTGTGTGTCCGTTCAGCTCCTCCCAGGGCACTTGTCCTCTCGATAGCAGCTACACGAGCTTCGCATCTTCTTGCTTGTCTTCAGCCAGCGTGCTTTGCCATCTTGGCATGTCATGTGGTACTTGACAGAGACTGATTTATGACTGTATACAATGCAACGACATTTAGGACCTTCACCGTGTTGATAGTAGGACTCACAACGTTCCAGGATGTCCATCGTCTTCGGCTTTCGACCAGGTTCAGTCTGGTTTATGTACAACATCCGTAGCGACTTGTCCACTAGAGGCAGGTTGGCGTCAGGCTCGGACCGCACATCTGAAGTTGAGGAATGTCTGGGCGTTTCGTTGCAGGAGATGTCGCAGCTACTGCTCAGAGTGTTGAAGTCGCTTTGACTAAGGTGTCTCCTCTTGGCCAGCTGCGCACAGTCGGTACTGCTTTCCTGCACTGTTTTGGTGGCCATATTGGCTGAGTTCACAGCCCGTGCATTCACGGATGATCTATTGTTAATTACCACCAGCATCCCTAACAACATAGTACAATAAAGTTTGAAAGCTGATACACTGAGTGACGTCCACATGCTGATAGTCGGAGAGTGATAGCTATCCAGGTTTTAAGAAAACACTCACACTAGTCCTAGCCACTTCAGGAGTTGTACAAGTAGGATTGAAATCAGGAAATGAGGTTAATGAATAGTTGAGGATGTGAAAGTTTTTCAAGTCTTTCAGAAGGCGTTCTGTGCAAGCTGATTCTCTTGAGCGAGAGAAGAGTTCTAAAACACTTTCCATGGTTGATGTTCTTTTGTACACTTTGCCCTTGAAGAGAAAGAGCAGTCCAACGTATGGGAATATTTTTTGGCAACACAGTACGGAGGATCGCTGCAAGCGAAATCCAGATAGCTCTGAATGTGCGGTCAAACTATTGGGCAGGATGCTTTCCACGGGAAGGATTATTCAAGAAGAGAAGTTTTGGGATGAGCGAACGCAACTCTCAAAATCCTGATCAAATTTAGCTGGCTGTCATCAGCTGAGTGGTTTGGTTTTTCATTACAAGTCATTGGCTGTCATCGGCGGAGTGGTTTGGCTTCTCATAACAAGTCATTGTCATTCTACAGCCCTAGAAAGTCCTGACCCCAGTTCGATATCGTCGTGCTGGGGAAATGACATGGAGAGGTTATAGAGATGACCTCATAGTGTGTGACTGGTGAGAGCACGGTCCATGTCACTATGACAGTTTGAGTATGGTCATGGAGTGAAGGGTCTGCGATGCTACGCCATGGAGCTGTCAGCATGGCGAACACCGCGCTGCTGTGAGAGTACTGGCATGTCATGCTGAAGACTGGCTCAGCTTTTCACTCTGCGCCGCTCTAAAACAATAGTTGCTCAAGTCACTTGACAAGCAACAATGACAGTCTGATCGCTGTCCGGAGTCGTGACGAATGCTCCGCGATCATTATAAAACGACACAGGATCCTTGATCGTAGACAGTGTCTCTACTACCGTACCACTGATAACAACGTACCTAAATTACCTCTATCGACTGAGTGCTAGGTACTGCAATGGATGAATATTGCAACTGGGTGCATAAAGGTTAACAGATACCGTGTATCTCTGATCTGCCTCACACCGGTCTCTTATCCTTTCTGGATTTGTCTATCTCTCCATCATGGAATTACAGTCATAGTGACTGCAGAGCACTAAGTAGGTGGTGCTTTTCAGGCACAATCTTCCTTAGCGTACTCAAGCTCAACTGATGCGGGGTGAAAAACACTGTGTATTGAGGAGCGAGTGGTGCTTCCTTGCAGGAATTTAAGCCGGCAAGAAAAGTGCGTGCTCCCACGTAGGGAGCAACACACAATTCCCAGCCGCTTCAACGTAACCATTAAATAAGCCGTTCTAGAATGCGATCATTTTACTGGCGGATACATGCGTCATGGCACCCTCGGACGTTCAGGCGTTGGCCATTGCGAAAACAAATGGTTTTTCATTTTGTCATTTTTTTGTTTTAAAATGATTCCCCAAAGGCTTCCGCCAATCGATGGTTTCCAAACTTTCCATAATACCAAAGCGGTGTTAGAAGTGATGAGCAACAAGGTCCATACTGATAGTGTCTGCTTCTGTGTATGAGAATGTCAAAGAAAAACGTCAAATCGTGCTCTTGTTTGGTTTCTTCACACTTACACCTTTTGTGATTCCATCTGCGTGTTGTGTTTGCTACTTGTAATTGTATTCATCGTAGCTTGCATGGTGTTGCTATCACATCACTATGTCATGGTTCCCAGCCTCCATGGGAGGGCTAATAATGGCAGGGAGGTGGGTGGTGAGTTCAGAGCGACATGTTACTGCTGTGATGGGGTTCATGGCAACGGTAGCTTCCAGTTGAGGGAGGATCGCTTCAGTGTCGGGAATGGACAGGTTCTGGCAAGGATAGTTTACTTGCGATTCAGACCATGTATATCCACGTACTATGTGCTACTTGGGTCAGTGAAGGCAGCCATTGCTCCGAGCTCTACTTTCCATTCATCCACCCTTTTCTGGACTCAGGTGGTGGAGATACTAGTAGTCGTGCCATGTACTCAGATACCCACAACCTTCTGCTACAACCCTGGTGTGGTTGTCTTCGTCAAACGGGTGCGGCTGCATCAGCAGGGTGGATTTCGCGCTTTCGAGTAGGATCGATATCTGGGACAATGCTCGTAACCAACATAACGTACGTCTGCGAGGCTAAAACTCCGAGATCATGGAAGTTGTACATAGTACTCATAAGCCAGGTAATACGAAGTCCGGACATTGGCCTAGTTTGGGAGATGCGAATACCGAACTACATGGGAGCTGGTGATCCTCTCACGATTATAATAGTACGGAGGGGCCAGGGCTGAAAAGGTGCCTCAAAATTATAGTTTCGTTCCGACGTCATCCGAACACCAAAGCCCATGTCACTATGCAAGTGACGCTAGTTTTAGAAAAGGACATGCATACGAAAAATGCAACTGGCTGGCAACAGAGCTCTATTTTGCTCTGTGTGGACTCATCGGCGCACCACACAAAAATGAGGTTGATCCAAAGGACAGGACGAATATATTCTCCGGGCCTGAAGAGTAGTTTTGAAGGATAAGCAGGGATGTGTAATATCGTGTTTGGCTGTTCCCCGCGCGGTAGACTGGCGGCTGGTGTGCCTGCTCGGGACAGCATCGGAATTGCATTTCACGTGCGACGTCCAATGTCCGTGTCAAGATCGCACCACATTCCTTTCATGTCATTCTCCATTAGGTAGTCCCAGTTTGTAGCAGTCGACAGCACACTAGCGCTCTTGACAGGTAACAAACTCGGGATGTATGGTGCGGTGACGATCTTTCACAGCATACAGCGCTATACATGTACATGTGCACGACTGCAGGCTACTCATGCTCGCTCAGAGCTGCCTTCAATGCTACCAGCCAATGTCATTCCCGTGCAGGCTTCTCAGGCGCATGCCAAACCCAAGCTGACCCCAGAATCGCTCGCTGACAACTGTGCTTTGACTGCAGTGGAATGCAGTCCGATCTTCTCAACCAGGAAAGTAGCAGTACGCTGTTTGGCGAAATGGAAGCTCCATGAGCCTGCACCATAACACTCTATGCACACCTTCAGAATTTCACCAAGAACAGCAGAACATGAAATATGATTCACGTAGACGTGTATGTAGACGCACTACAACAAGACAAACAGAGAGAGGTTGAAAAATCGTTGCGACGAATGATGCGATCACCAGTAAACAGAAATGAAATACATCTGGATGCTGGTTTATACTTTATAATAATTATACATGTACATGTTGCACCCACAAAGTAAAGACGCGGCCCACAGCACTGAACTACATCATACTGCGATCAATACCTTTCTGTGTTATCCACTTCAAAACATGTATATGTACTACTCTGATGGCGAAGTACGAATCCATTTCAGGCTCTTTGGGCTAGCTTGTCCCAATGGTTGTGGGTATGGAGGTGAAGAGCTGGATAAGCTCTGGCTCAAGGGGTATCTTCAAATCGAGCTTCTTCATCCTCTCAGCTCAATACTCAATATACAAGCCCTTCAATTCACAGGTTTTAGCCATTCGGTATTGTTAGGACCTTCAGTGATGAGGTCTTGCTGATCTAAACATACATGTACGTTGAATGTATAGACAATTAATGTTGTCAATACATCCACAAGAACTTGGAGTTACTAAGAAGTATGTTGCTGGTGGGACGTGAATGAGGTGGTCACGAGAGCACATGTGGACGAGTTAGGACTAAAATCACTAAATCCAATATATTTACACACTTCATTGATCGTTTTGAAGCTAAACTAAAGTTGGCAGCTGTAACATAATGAGGTGTGATCAAAGCCTTCGAAGAGGAACAATAATCAAAAAATATACGGGGTTGTAATAAATAGCAATAAATAATAAATAATTAGCTTCAGAGTTGTAGTAGCCCGGGAGCCTGTTCAGACTACAGTAATAATTTAGAAATATGCTTCAATAAATAGTACGGATATCGATGCAAACTGAGAACAATAAATATAATTTTTTGGTGTACCCTGACACCACTGTTTTAGTCTGGTTTGCGTAGCAAAGACGGCGACGTGTTCAGGTGTTGGATATAAGTACAAGGTCGCCATCACATGTCATGGGATACGTGACAGAGACCAATTTAGGACCTGGCTGTGTATATTTATGCCGACAGCCGTTGCGTGTGTCCCGTTCAGCTTCTCCCAGGGCACTTGTCCTCTTGATAGCAGCTACACGAGCTTCGCATCTTCTTGCTTGTCTTCAGCCAGTGTGCTTTGCCATCTTGGCATGTCATGTGGTACTTGACAGAGACTGATTTATGACTGTATACAATGCAACGACATTTAGGACCTTCACCGTGTTGATAGTAGGACTCACAACGTTCCAGGATGTCCATCGTCTTCGGCTTTCGACCAGGTTCAGTCTGGTTGACGTACAACATCCGTAGCGACTTGTCCACTAGAGGCAGGTTGGCGGCAGGCTCGGACCGCGCATCTGAAGTTGAGGGATGTCTGGGCGTTTCGGTGCAGGAGATGCCGCAGCTACTGCTGAGAGTGTTGAAGTCGCTTTGACTAAGGTGTCTCCTCTTCGCCAGCCGCACACAGTCGGTACTGCTTTCCTGCACTGTTTTAGTGGCCATATTTGCTGAGTTCACAGCCCGTGCACTTACTGACGATTTGTTGTTAATTATTACCACCAGCATCCATAACAGCATCGTACTATAAAGTTTTAAAGCTGATACACTCAGTGACGTCCACATCCTGATCATTGGAGAGTGATAGCTATCCAGGTTTTAAGAAAGCACTATCACTAGTCCTAGCCACTTGATGAGTTGTGCAAGTAGGATTGAACTGAGGAAATGAGGATACTGAAATATTGACCAAGTGGAGGTTTTTCAAGTCTTGCAGAAGGCGTTCTGTGCAAGCTGATTCTCTTGAGCGAGAGAAGAGTTCTAAAACACTTTCCATGGTTGATGTTCTTTTGTATACTTTGCCCTTGAAGAGAAGGAGCAGTCCAACGTATGGGAATATTTTTTGGCAGCACAGTACTGAGGATCGCTGCAAGGGAAATCCGATTGCTTTGAATGTGTGGTCAAACTATTGGGCACGATGCTTTCCAAGGGAAGGATTATCCAAGAAGAATATGTCTTGGATGAGCGAATTCAACTCTCAAAATCTTGATCAAATTCACCTGGCTGTCATCGGTCGAGTGGTTTGGTTTCTCATTACTAGTCATTGTCATTCTACAGCCCTAGAAAGTCCTGACCCCAGTTCGATACCGTCGTGCTGGGGAAATGACATGGACAGGTTATAGAGATGACCTCATAGTGCGTGGCTGCTGAGAGGACGGTCCAGTTCACTATTGTCATGGAGTGAAGGGTCTGCGATGCTATGCGATGGAGCTGTCAGCATGGCGAACACCGCACTGCTGTGAGAGTCCTGGCATGTCATGCTGAAAACTGGCACAGGTTTTCACTCTGCGCCGCTCAAAAGCAATTGCTTGACAAGCAAGAATGACAGTCTGACTTTATGTTTGCTGTCCGAGTCGTTGCAATGATAATGGCACAGGAAAGTTGATAATCCACAGCGTTTTACTATGGAGTAAAGTACCATTGATAACGAAGGGCCTAAATTATCTCATTGTAGACTTAGTGCTGGTCACTCTAATACATGTAGGTGAATATTGCAATTGGGTGCATAAACGTTAACAGGTGCAGTGTATCTATAATCTGCATCACGCCAGGATCTTATCCTTTCTAGAGTTGTCTATCCCTGCATTATGGAATTGCGTATTTCCCATATTTCTTTTCAACCACTGCATTCATTGTCATGAGCAGGACGATCCCATACAGTCGCGTTTAGAACGAACACATTCTCGATCATTAGGTCATTTTGGAATGCATTATGTCATCATCGTACTGACGGATTCATGAATCAAGGCACTCGAAACGTTCACGGGTTGCACCAATATTTTACAAAAGGTTCACACTAATGCTTTCATATTCTGTGCTGTTTTGTAATGAAGCGACTGAGTTCGTGTACGTAAATCAGCACACATTTTTGGAATTAGAACGCAAGGAAAGAACAAGCTTCTGGCGCCTCCCGAACACCGTGATCCTCGAAACTTTTCAACTACTAGCAATCCCATTGCCGGCTAATCAGGTGGACAGGCAAAACGAAGCTTTCCAAGCAAAATATCTCACACATGTTTGGTTTGGTCACACTTGGACGTTTTGGCATTTCATGTCACGTTCCTTGCCGGTTATTCTTTGTGCTGTTGCTATAACATCGGCACTGTATTGAATGCATAACGCTTTGTCACCTCCCTTTACTTCGGTCAAATTAGACAGGTGACGCTGAGGCTCTTGTACAAAACAATAATCATAAGCCAGGCAATGCGGCGTCAGGACCGATCATGGCCCGGTATGAAAGATGCGAACAACTAACTGTTACGTTTTGGGAGCTGATGATCCTGCCAGCATCTCAAAGGTGTTTGCAGTTCACTTCAATAGCAGGTACATACATATGGCTGTATGCCTCGACTGGCAGGTAACACAGCCAAGTGTTCTTGTTCTGAGTGGACTCCTGAGCGCAGCATGGACAAAATGAGGTCGATCCGAAGGCAGCGGCGAATATATTATAAATGCCCAGCCCGGAATGTACCGCTGAAGGCCACGCAGAGCGGATGGCAGGGGTTACTAGATGGTGGCTCACTAGTCCCTGCTGCCTCAGCTGGCTGGTGATAGGAGCGGAATTCTATTTCACGTGCCAAGTCCAATATACATGCCAAGAGCCCACCACATGCCTAATTTCTCTCTACTACAGTTGTCAGTCCCAGTGTGCAAGCATTGACAGCGCTCTGCAATTTTGACAGGAAAACAAGACTCGGGCCGGGCCGTCTGGTGCGGTGACGTTCTGACTGGCATGGTGCACGTACAGAAGCTCAGACAAGCTACTCGTACTCGGGCTTGCTCAGAATAATGCAAATCACGCTGCCAAAGACATTCACGTTTAGTCTATGAAGGTGGCCTCTCGACAAGCTCTGACCGACCCCGGCATTGCCCACTGACATCTGTATGTGCAGACTAAATGTAGTACGCGTTTAGATCTTCTCAACAAATGCGAGCGCAGGAAAGTTACAATGTTGATGCAGACTGGCAAGTAGGGAGCGCAATGATCCCACTCCACTCTGCATACATGTATAACATACTCCCTTCTTATTTCTTTTGAAGAATAGCGACCGTGCACAAACCATCTTTACTAGGGGTGAAAGTTGGCATTGAGATCCCGAGTTCGAGTACTCTGATTTTCTCCGAGCGAATATTCGAGTATTCGAGTATTCTTCATCTCCTAAAAATTGCACACCGAGGGCCTTAAAATCACATGATACACCCCTGATTGAACCGAATGGCAGTCATTTTTTCTCTGGTATATTGGTTGCTGGGTCATTTGGGCTCTCTCTACTCTTGAACAAATGTTCACCACACAGTCTGCACATCAATATCTGCCGATTGCTGCTCTGAAACTGCAGATTTCTGTGGTAAATGCATGTACCACGTATGAACGAGTACTCTGATTTATTCCGAGTACGATTATTTCTAGGGGTGAAACAATTATACCGAATACTCGAGTACTCGCTCGGTTTTTTCAGAAATAATCGTACTCGGAATAAATCAGAGTACTCGTTCATACGTGGTACATGCATTTACCACAGAAATCTGCAGTTTCAGAGCAGCAATCGGCAGATATTGATGTGCAGACTGTGTGGTGAACATTTGTTCAAGAGTAGAGAGAGCCCAAATGACCCAGCAACCAATATACCAGAGAAAAAATGACTGCCATTCGGTTCAATCAGGGGTGTATCATGTGATTTTAAGGCCCTCGGTGTGCAATTTTTAGGAGATGAAGAATACTCGAATACTCGAATATTCGCTCGGAGAAAATCAGAGTACTCGAACTCGGGATCTCAATGCCAACTTTCACCCCTAATTATTTCTGAAAAAACCGAGCGAGTACTCGAGTATTCGGTATAATTGTTTCACCCCTAATCTTTACACTCTTTGCCCAAGTGGATGCGTGCTTCTGGGCAAATCACAAGGTCCTCAGTTCAGACCCGCGCTGGAAGCAAGTAGCGCGGGCTCTGCTAACAAAGTCGGTGATGTACATGTGTATGAACCACGTTTTGATGAAATGAACTGCGCCGACACCTGCGGACATGCCGAAAGGAAAGTAAATGACCGGGTAGGCACAGTAGAGGAGCATAACGTTTCACATTGGAGTCACTGACAGAAATTGCCCCAACGCTTTACTCCATTGTGCCATCTTTTAAAATGCTATTGGATCCAAGATTGCAGCATGCGTGCGCGCAATGCTCAAATAAGTTGCAAACCGTTCATGAACATGTGTAACGCAACACCACACCGACGAACAAATCATAGATAGTTTTGGTGATAACGTCACCGGCACTGCTATTGCACGGGATACTGTTTTATCGACTCTTGTACATGCATCATCATGTTTGTGTCCTTAGACTAACGACGGTAGCATGATGATAAGACTGATTCTGAATTTCTAATGCAAAACGAAATCAAAAGTCAAAAAGAGCAAGAAAACTACACACTGATGCGTAGATGCACACACGTGTGATCACCTGACGGCAGTGCAAACAGATCCACGAGACCCGGCCGTGTAACGATCAACTTGTCAATGCACTTCTTCCTTCAGTTCTGTCATTGATTGCGTGACGTGCACACTATTCCCCCAGCGTTCTCTTCATGTCACCTGTCATGCGATCTGTCGTCGACTTTAGAGACAGCTGCAAAATGCATCTAGCATGGCATACTTCAAGGAACGCCACACACATACACATCCATTCAAAAGGCACAATGAAAAAATGTACATAATTATTAGTAGATGACTTTAGTGCAGCAAGTCACCATACACAGGCATCCCGTGTATACTGACAATTATTAGCAATCGTGCCCAGTCTGGTAAGGGCTTTACCCTGCTCTGGGACTCAGTTGCAGAATAGGTGCGTTTCCACGTCGACTTTTAACAGCAGGGAAAGTCCACAGGATATCTACGGCAAGGGATCTAGGATCAATCTGAGAGTGTGCCTTTCCGCTTCATCCTGAGACGAGAACCAATTCAATAGCGGTTCTCCAACGCACGTTTGGTTTGAAATCCCTGGGAAACATTGGGTGGATTTGGTAATGATCATCGACTGGTCTTGGCCTGGTACAAACACCTTGTCGGTACCGTTGCTGACCAACTGATCAGGCATGACTGTTATGATTCAGAAAGTGGTGGATAGGCCTTGACGGATTATGCTAATATTTTCGTGAAATTATGCTTTTCGCATTGCTGAAAAAATTCCCGAATTATGCTATTTTTATGCTAAAAGTTATCATATTATGCCGCATTATGCTCACATATGCTGCTAATGTACATGATGGTTCTGTGCAAAATAACAGGGTAGTTTTTTGTAGAGGGCGTTGTACTGCAGTAGCCAAAGTTCAACGGGGTCAACGCACCGTCCGACCTAGCTACGAACGACGTTACGTCACTGATTGTAGTGGACTGGACATAATTATTATCAAGGGAGTCGTAAACCTCCGACTTCCTGGTGCATCTACATGTACTTGTACTAAGTCTTGTACTTGTAGAACATGTACAACTGTATGGAATTTGATGCGAAAAGGCGGATTATTCCAATTTTAGCGATTCGGATGCAATTGGCCTCGAATTATGCGATTATTCGATTTTGGTAGGAATTATGCGAAAAATTATGCTAGAATAATCCGTCAAGGCCTAGTGGTGGACATCACGCAACTGCACTGTAAAGAAAAGTTGACACCCCCCCCCCCCTTTATTTTTAACTGTTATGACCAATAGGCATTAGGCGCTGCATCTGCCGCTAGGGTTTACCGGGTGTTAGCGTACGTCGTGAGTTCCCTTCGGGAACGGACACGTTAATTTACTTTGTTTTTACCATTGTTTTGGAATCAAGGGTCTGAAGTGGATTGCAAAAGTGCAGCATAGAAATCAGGGCAGCCTATAGAAGGGTAGTGAAAAGATTACGTAATGCTACGAGTGGTTGCTAATAGCTACACGTGAAGACAGAATCCTGTTGTCTGTTTTGTAATCGTTTCTGCGATTACTACGGTAGTTACCATGGAGATTTCGTGGGATATCACGTGAGAGGTGGCATGGATCAATGTGTGCATGTCCCTTTCCACTTGCTCAGGATGTAACGACAATCTATTAATATCTATGATTCTAGAAGACGATAATTTGCCAACGTCCACACATATGGTCTAATAGTGTTCAATTCCCGTCATCCTGACCTGTTATCCCTTGGTTGTCCAAATTGACAGTGAGAGAGAGAGAGAGAGAGAGAGAGAGAGAGAGAGAGAGAGAGAGAGAGAGAGAGAGAGAGAGAGAGAGAGAGAGAGAGAGAGAGAGAGAGAGAGAGAGAGAGAGAGAGAGAGAGAGAGAGAGAGAGAGAGAGAGAGAGAGAGAGAGAGAGAGAGAGAGAGAGAGAGAGAGAGAGAAGAGAGAGAGAGAGAGAGAGAGAGAGAGAGAGAGAGAGAGAGAGAGAGAGAGAGAGAGAGAGAGAGAGAGAGAGAGAGAGAGAGAGAGAGAGGGAGAGAGAGAGAGAGAGAGAGAGAGAGAGAGGAGAGAGAGAGAGAGAGAGTGAGAGAGAAAGAGAGGGGTAATTTAGTGACGAAATTTTAATTTCTAAAAATGCATGCATATATCAATGAATTAATGCAATGGTGAGCTCAGGCAGGGAGTTTGAATAACACAGTAGCATACACAAATTTGGTGGAACTGAATATGCACGCAACATTCAGACAAATAGACATGTGAATCTAGAACATCATGAATGCCTGACTACGCGTACCAATACAATGCACCGCCAAACAAAGCACATACCCCCCCCCCCCCCTCCACACACACACACACCACCACCAACTCACACACGCATAAGCGCACACAAATTAATGCTGCACTCGCACCACAGCACACACCTGGGCCCACTTAGTCTGCGCTCTGGGCAGGGTGTTCTTGTATTCATTCCTTAGTTTAACTGTGTGTTCCTTTGACCAGGATTTTTTAATTTGATCTTCCACCACATGCCGCAATCTAGAGACCATTGTCTTACGACATAATTAGGCTATTGGACATTCATAGAATCCGTCCAGAAGAACCGGCGGGCCGATGGAATGCTCAGAGCAACGCCGACATTGGCACCCAGCCGACCGCCAAGCACAGCGGCTTGAAGCTCTAGCATGGGTATGGACTTGCGACGGACCGGGGAGGGTCGGGCCTTTGCCATGGCGAGTGTCACTCTGTTGGCGCCATCAGTCTGCGGTGATAGCACGTACGTCACAGCGGCATAAGCGGCATCGGATGCATCACAGAACGTGTGCAACTGCAGCTCTCCCCTGCTGTCGGCAGTCTTGAAGCTTCGTTCAATGTTGAGAGAGCTGAGGTCTTCAAACTCGCTGAACCACCGCTTCCACTTCACAGCTTGTTCGTGGCCAAGAGGATCGTCCCACCCCAGCCCGCTGATGCAGCTCTGCTGGAAGTTCACCTTTGCTCGGATCGTAAATGGGCTGAGCTGGCCACGCGGATCAAACAGCTGCGCCATGGAGCTGAGCACACCTCGCCGGGTGTACTCTACGTCGACCGGCTCTGGGTAGCGGAACGTGAACTGGTCTTGCGCCGCAACCCATGTGACCCCTAGAGTCTTCGGAGACGCAGGTGGCTGCTCGTGAGAGACAATGTCACGGGTATTTGTCACAGCGCGGTGTTCAACAGGAATGGACTGCAGCACTGCGGGAAGTTGGTGATCCATTTCCGAATATGGAACCCTCCTCGTGCCAAAGTGTGCTGCAGATCAGCTCGCACAGAGATTGCCAGTTGCTCAGTTGGTTGGGAGTTGAGCAGATCATCGACGTAGAAGCTGTGGTCGATAGCTTCCTTAGCAGCAGGCCCCGCCGTCGAACAGCACTCCTCTGCCACTTGTTTGAGTGCCCTGCCAGCCAGGTATGGCGAGGCTTTGATGCCAAATACCAGCCGCAGGAACTCAAAGGTGTCGATCGTGCCCGGTGACGACTGCCACAAGAATCGATGATACTTGCGGTCTTCAGGAGCGAGTTGAACCTGAAGGAACATCTCTGTAATGTCACCGGCGATCGCAATGGGCTCGAGACAGAAGCGCAGCAGGACATGAACAAGGTTGTTCATCAGATTAGGCCCTGCATGCATCAGGTCATTGATCGAATATCCGTTGCACTTGGCAGCTGCATCGAAAACAACTCGAACTTTGGTTGTCGTCTTGTCATCCCGTACCACAGGGAAGTGGGGAAGGTGCCACTGGTCAGGGATGGAGAGATCAGCCGCTTCGGAGACACGTCGAATGTATCCTTTTTCCAGGTACGCCTGCAGCACTTTCGTATACTGCAGCTTGATTGCCGGCCGCTTGTCAAGTGCCCTTTGCAGAGATTCCAGACGGTGCAAAGCGAGATGTTTGTTGGACTGGACACTCGGCTTGGTGCCACCCTTCCACGGAATGGCAACCTGGAATCGGCAGTCGCTGTAACTCAAGCTGCGGGATGTGACGGCCTCGGCTTGCTTCTCCGCAGGGCTCAGGTACTCCGTGGTTGTAGGCTGCATACCAACAGCCTCTAGGCTCCAGAACTTCTCCACCATTTGGTCGAGTTGAGCTGCGCTGGATACGGAGGCGCCATGCAGTGTGAATGCCTGCGGTGCAGTAGCGTCGATTGGCGTTGGGCCAAAGCAGATCCACCCCAGCGGTGTAAGCCGAGCAATCGGACCTCCCTCACTGCCACTCCGCTCCTCATACGCAGTGTGGAGGCAGGCAGCGTTCAATCCGATCAGTAGGTCGATGCTCTGACCGGCTGAGTCGGGGAACTGTATGTCCTGGAGGTGGGACCAGTGCTTCTTCTCTGCATTCCAGTCGACTGGTGGCAGGTTGACCGTGACTGCTGGCAGTACCCAGGCATCAAGCACAGTGACGCTCGGAGTGTCACCATCAGTGCGGCACACGCTGACGCTGACCTGTTGTCTCAGCCCAGTCACCTTGCCGCCGCCGATGACTGCCGTTTCCACTTGTGACTTCGGGCCTTGAAGTTCCAGCTTGTGAGCTGCATCCTCTGTTATGTAGCTGCAAGACGATCCGGAGTCAAGCAGCACAGTGGCCTTCATCTTCTTGCCATGTTCGCCGATGACGTCGGCCTGCAACACCATGAATGCGGCAGTGGTACCACAGCCATGCGTACTGAGGCTGTTCTCGTTCACCGCAGCAGAGTTGCCAATGGAGCCAGCTCCAGTACGGCTGGCTGTGGACGAGGAAGAATGGTTGGTGACAGACCTCTGAGCTGGCGAGGGTCGCCCGCGCCTCGCACCTGTCTGGCCCTTCATCTCAGCATGCAGCAAACCATGATGCCGCTTGTTGCACTTACTGCAGGTGTCTTTGCTGCAGCTAGCGGCCCAGTGCCCAGATGACAGGCAACACGCACACAGCTCGAGCAACCTCACCAAATCCCAACGCTTGCTAGTTGACAATGCCTTGAAGCTGCTGCATTCGGCTAGGGTGTGCTGCCCACTGCACTTCTTGCAAGATGCCTTGGCACCGCTGCTGACGGCGTCATGAGTCCCAACAAATGTACGGTGCGTGGCCGTGGATCGTTCCCTGGTAGCCTGACTGCTGATGTCTTTGGGGCGTTCAGTGGGAATCCTGTCGGCTGCCCGCTTCAGAGTGCGGACGTGCTCCACCAGCCATGCAGAGAACGTGAAGACGTCATTGACCTGGCCATGCCTCTCGAAATACTTTACCAAGAGACGCTTGGGTACCTTCTCGGACGCCATTATGTACAGCTCTACTCCAGGACTCACACCACTTGCTCGGAGGTTGGCGACAGTGGTACGGAGCTTGATGGCGTACCGTTGCAGCCCACTCAAGTCTGCGTCACTGGTAATACGTGCTTGACTCACTACATCCCGAATCTGGTGCTCTATTAGCCTGTCGCTACCACCGTACCAAGCATCGAGCTCGGTCCATACATGGCTGTAGGCGTCCGGGCCATCCAGAATCCCTCTCACAATCTCCGCAGCACGGCCTCCATCCACTGCCTCACGCAGCCTCGCGAGTTTGTGATCGCTCGTGTACCGGGGATTTTCATGGATGACGCGGATGAACCTTTGGCGCCACGGAATGTAGTCCTGGTCCAGTCCGCTGAACTTAGGCAGTTCCATGGGCTTCACAGTTTGCTCTATTACTACTGGCATGGTGGGCGGCTTGTAGAATGGTGGAAGCTGTGTCGACTGAACAGTTACTGGTGCTGTTACAGGCAGGGTCACTGCTGGCCTACTTATGGGCTTGAACGATGAGGCCGATGGATTGAGCTGTCCAGCTGCTGGATTGAAAATTGGCAGTTTTGAAATAATAGGTGCAGCTGTCTGCGGCTGTGGCTGCTGCAGCAGCGCAGGCTGCAGTGGTGGCATCGCCTGGGTGCATGCTTGCTGGGCTGACCAAGAACTTGGAAAAGGCACAGTGTTGCTAACTGTGGCTACCGATTGATGCACTGTTGGTAGCTGCATGGTGGCTGTGGGTGCGGACATTAGCACTGGTGGAGCACAGGGAGCTGCCACTGTGGTCACAGGTACTGACGGTACACTGCCACTGTTCACAGCAGAAACTAATACTTGATGCTGTTGAGCAACTTGCACAGCACTCACACTTTGTGTACCCACACCCAGAGCCAGTTGAGGTGCCCTTGACCTGGTGGTCACACTTGCTTGACTTCTACTAGTACCAGCCAACTTACTGGATGCAGTGAGTGTACCCAATACACTACCTGGCCTATTGACTTGTAGAGGTGACAAAGAAGGGGTTGTCCTACCAAGCACAGGCATTGATCTTCTGCCACTCATAATAGCAAGACTAGAACTTACAGTCTGCATGGCTGGGTGCCCAGCACCACTTGATGAATGACCAGCATTGCCAGCAGGCACGCCATCCAGACTGCTTTCATGGACTTCAGCAGCACTTGCAGTGACAGGACTCTCATTCGGCGCACGTTCTGCTACCATCAACATTTGTTCCATGGCATCCAAGTCCAGGGTGCCTCTCGAGTTTGACCTGGAACTGCTTCTGCCAACACCAACGGAGGGACTACGTGTTGAAGCCTGCATCCTTTCCTCACGCTCTGCGTATGAGCTTACATCGGAGAGGAAGGATCGCTGCGTCCTGTACGCCCTGTCCCAACCATCTAGTTTGAGCAGTTCCCGGTCGCCATCTCTTGACTCCAAGATTTCCCTGTGTCTGGTAACCAGCTCCCGAATCTCTTGATCCAGTTGCTCAGCTTCTTGTAAATCTCTAGCTAGGTACCGCAGACTTGGTGCTCTTTTAGCAAACTCCCGCTGCAACTCGCCAGCCACTCTTGTGAAACTGCTTTTCAATTTGCTTCGATCTCTCACGAGCTTCTCGAGAACCGAAACATCACTCGAATTTCTTGTCTCTCCGAGCGTGTCCTCAGCGGCGGCGGCAGCAGCAGCTTCCTCACGAGGAGAAGCAACGCTTGCTCCGTCGTCCACTTCTGATGTCTGATGTTCCGATGTGTCCATACCTGACGAATCGCAACAGGATCCGGCTGGAAGGACCAGAATGTCGGATCACTGGACTCGTAATCTCGTGCTGTCCGGGCTGTCACAACCCTCACTAATAAAGTCACTTGACTCTCACAACAGACACGATGGAACAGGACTCAGACAAGGAGAAAGGTATTATTCGGAAGGACTTATTGCAAGAACAAACACATCATTCGAGCAGAGGAAAACAAACTACAACTTGTCTCCACTTGCGAAACATAAAACTAACAACAGCACTGACTGCACTATCAGTACATGTATGAATAAGGGCAGGTTGCATGCAAATATGGATCAAAGTACTGCTCACGGTTCACATGGTTCAGTTCGCGCGAGCCGCGAGCACGCACGTGTGCCCTAACCGCGTATGCACAGATGGTGACATGAGACAAGACATAACTCAGTGCCGTGACCTATTAATACATGTAGTAATATTACTAATCGTATGATGGAAGAAGGTGGAGGACCGAACACATGTTACAACATTATACAAGATCATACATTCTATTCTGTAGAGTGGAACTACAGTATATTCATAAAAAGATGGACTTCTAGCCTTTGGCCATAAATGGGTCAAACCTTTTAGAATATTTTTCTGCAATCCCTATGGAAACCTCTTCTAATTTTGTTTCTGATGTCTATTTGTCCAGAAAGTAAGCCATAAGAAGAATAGGATTTCGGCCAGGTTTAGCCCCAAAAGCACTGATTTGAGAAAACCATCAAAATCCAGGCTATTTGAACCCGCCTGCAACAGTGCATTGTGCGGTTCGAACCCCAGTTCAGGTACCCTTTTTGGACCAGGTTTCAAATTTCAAATCTCGCAGCACGGCGCTGTGGACGATAATATCACGAAAATCGCCAAATACGGGAGCTCGCCAGAGCCAGGGACCATCTTTTTTTATGAATGGACTGTAGAACCGGCATACCATCAATGGGAATGAAAAACGTAGTTGAGCCGATGTAGTATAATTACAACTCATGCATTGTACCATCGTGTCACGGGTTTTAGTCAATACATGTCTGTACAAAAGTACTGAAATGAACATGATTGCACTCACTTTAGTGTAATCGTGCTATGTAAGTTTAAATTATCCATATAAAAATCGCTCTGTGAGCGGTTCTGAAAAACCTTTACTGGTGCTGCCCCGTCGTACAAGTAAGAAATTAGAACTGGAGCATTTCCCCCCCCCCCCCCCCAAATGCGAACAGATCCACCTAAATCGCGAATGACGGGACCCGAACGCACCAGTAGCACGAGGTCGGGAGGGCACAGGATCACAGCAATTATCATAGGGTAATACCACCACTACTATAGTGCAGTACATTGCACATTGTATCAGTGGCAGTGTATTGCTAGTACACGTACAATTATCGACGACCATGGCCAACGTCCCCATCTGCATCCACAGCTAGGAACCTCGTGCTACTGGTGTGTTCGGGTCCCGTCATTCGCGATTTAGGTGGATCTGTTCGCATTTGGGGGGGGGGGGAATGCTCCAGTTCTAATTTCTTACTTGTACGACGGGGCAGCACCAGTAAAGGTTTTTCAGAACCGCTCACAGAGCGATTTTTATATGGATAATTTCAGTTCTTTTTCCGTTCCCTCCCCACCCCAACCCCGAAGGTGAACATGATGAGCACGCGCGCGATGTACTGTAAGTAGCCATGAGACTGCAATAACACACTGATACATACCAGCTCTCCCCACCTCGCTACCCCGCACAGAGATACACAAACACGCGGGTGCACCTGGCACACGCATGTGGCCACGCACACATACGCACATGCACACGACACAAACAGGAAATTCTTCATGTATAATGCCATGCAAAGCAGTGGCCACCGTACTTCAGGAAGTCAGATGTGAAACAAAATAATTCAACTACAGTCAACTTCGATAATAACGACTGCAGATATAACGACAATTCGCGAATAACGACAGAATTTCCATGCCCAGAGCAAAGTCCCATCAAACTGTAATACAATCATATAATGGGACTTCGGGTATAACGACACTTCGCGAATAAGGACACTTTTCTGATGCCCCGCCGAGTGTCGTTATACGTGAAGTTGACTGTACAATGTGTAGACAAGCTGACGGCCAAACCACAACATAGCAAACATGACATTTGCTCAAGGATTGCAGTTTGCAGACCACGCCATGGAAGCAGCGAATACAGAATGTAATATCATACAAAGTGACAAGCAAGGAAGTGGCCACTATACAACAGAAACTTGCAGAAAGTCACACATCCAACAGATTATAGAGAAGTGAACAGCAATCTGGTACAGCCCACACAGGACAAAGCTGACCTGATACTGGTCCCAGGATCGTAAGTGGCAGATCCTTTTCAATGCATAACATGCAGGTGTACGTTACACGCATGGACAACATCTGACCGTGTCGCCAGCACACAATGTCATCACAAGTATACCCCACAACTTACACACATGCACAGTAGAAGCACAATGAAAGCAATGGAAAAGTACGATGTGGTTGCTGAAGCATCTTCACACTTCAAATTCAGACTTCAATGTGGTCGTCACAGGATGATATACCTGCAAGATACAAGTGATGCAGAAAGAAAGCAGGTCATGAGGTAGGCTATGAGACACCACAAACGGGTCACCTACATGTATGTTCAGGGCTAGTGCACTCACATGGAGAATTATCATATTTGAGCATATCCCAAACTGAGAAGTGCAATGAAATCCACTTGCATGCAGAGGAGCAATTTTGCAGTGTGATGCGTAATTTGACACGATCTGCGATGCTGCGTGCGATGCAAACTCGCGCAAAATATCATTCACGGAATGACTGCAAGAGGTCAGTGATGCAACAATGCCATGCTGACATGTGTCTCAAAGCTCAACAAGAACCTGCGTTTGTCACCATGGCACTCGCGTAGCCGGTACAACTGGTTCAAATGTGCAAGCAATTCATGAGTCTTTCGTCTCGCCTCCTCAGATAACCACTGCAAGGCTGCGACGACAACCTTCGGCCTGACAAGGTGCTTCCAGACAATCTTCGCAAGATTTTTAGACAAGGTGCTTCCAGACAATCTTCGCACTGGTTGGTACACAGTTCACTATGATGTTTGTATTGTCAGCACACAAGTCATGCATGAGATGCGGGTTGTCGTCAATTGGCAATGGAAGGTGGAGTATTTTGTTCGTGGCACCTCACTCGCTTTGAATGCGGTCGACTGCCATGCTTTGTGTCTAGCTTGTAACATGTCTGGAAGGGTTCCACTTTTTGAATGAGTAATTTTTCGAATGAATTTAGTCGCGACAAGCACTGGGGTACAGGGTGAAGGTTCAAGTCATTGAGAACGCAAGATGGCGGCATGCTGTCTTTCTTCACGTACAGTTTGCAAACCCTGGAAATGATTGATTGATTGATTGATTTTGACTGATTGATTGATTGATTTGATTGATTGATTGATTGATTGATTGATTTTTTATTTCACGGATCCTCCAGAGGCAAATAGATGCCTATCGAAGGGAGTCTCCTATATAAGTATGGAAAATGAGAAAGTATGTTCGTAAGGGAGAAGAGGTAGAAGATACATTAGAATATAGAGTACAGAAGAAGTAAATTCAGTACTTCGGGTAGTACATTGCATGCTAATCATAATGAGAATTAGAAAAGCAGCATTGCGGACTACTATAACTGACATATACACAAACTATTGAAACTATCATAGATGTGGTTAGCCTAGACACAAAAGTCAGGAATACCTTTCAAAGAAAACATAGATTGCGAATGATACCGACGAACAGCAATACTAAATTTCGCTGTTGTAGAGAGTGAACGAATATCTTCAGGAAGTTTATTCCAGGCAACACTCAAAGAAAAAAGGGTAATGAACATGGTGTCTGTAGCGTGCGACTGTACACCATTAACTATTGGCAAGATATACACAGCCAAAAACACAGACCTGTGGTCTCGGCGTTATCACGAGCTTGCGCACCACGAGAATTTATAGGGAGAGGTTGGAATACAAAATGGCCAGGGGATTATTGTGAAACGAAGGAAGAACGAATGGCGAGGGGACAATTGTGAAACGTGAGGATGTGAGTGCAGAATGCCTACTTTTGTCCATAGAATTTTAGCCTCTATCCAAATGGTACAGAAGGGAATTGCATGCACAAGCTTGTGATCTGAACAGGCGTGGACATGCAAAAGCAGAACAGTTACTGTAACTAACTCAGATACTTATGGTTGATAAATATGGTGGTAAAGACACACCTGGCAATATGGCGGTAAACACACGCCTGCCACCACACGCTCTCAAAGCTGCAAAGTTCTGGCACAGAGCTCTCCTTCTCACCACCACCACCACCGCCATCAGTTCGCGCCTGGCGCCTCGTCGATGGATGGTTGGCGGTATCCGACATAGCAGGCGGGTACATCAAGTAGCGCATGGCACATAGAAGATGACACAGCAACGACATAGCTCGATTGCGACGTACGTTTCGTCCCCGCTGGACTCATCAGGCAATCTTCTTCCTGGATGTCTTCATACGGAGCTTGACTCGGGAGAATGAAGTTGAAGACACCACTGCAGCTGTAACAGATACTGAGCCAGCAATAAAGATAAAATAGAAACGAACACACGGGAACGAGTCATAAAGCAACTGGCCACGACTAGAACATGATAATATGCAATCTTGTTACAGTGGGCAGTTGCTTCATAACTCGTTATTACGTGTTTTTTCTATTTTTAAGTTACTGTAACTCCTTCTTTTATTACGTATTCTCTTTTCTCCCATGGATGGACCTTTGGCCAAAGTACACTGCTGTGCGATGGCAGCTTTCTATGGAATTCTTCATCGAGATTTGTTTCTCTTTGCCTCCAGTAAGTATCTATTATTGCACGATTAAAGAGGTCAATATATGAAATATAGAACGAGTAAAAGACCGAGGTCCCCCGAGGTCTTTTACGAGGTCTATATTTCATATATTGACCGATTATGAGGGCAATAATAGATTTATCACGACATAGCATACGTAAACTGTTTTTAGCTGTGTTTATAGGAAGAAAGGAATACTATTATAACAGAACATAGTGTGTACATATGCCGTTTACATTGAACATTACTTCTCTATAAACAGAAGTTTTCAATTGTCACTTGTAGTATGTTCCCCAAGTTCTTTGACTGAGAATCGGACAGTTTGGAAAAAAGTTCTAAGTCCTCGGGCTAAGTGGTCAATAATAAGTGGTCAATATAAGCGGTCAATATATGCTGATATTTGACCGCTTAGAGATCACAAGTTTCTGTGGGGGTCAATAATAAGAGAGTGATAATGTGTAATATTTATTTATTTTTTGCTTTGTTTTTGTTTACTGCCATGGCTGGCTACCGCCCCCCTCCATATTGGCCTATATTCTCGGGCCACGGGAAGGTGGAATAAATAAATAAATAAATTCTCTGCCCGCAGATGTCAGAATGGCTCACACTATGGACTATTTCCAGTACATTCTCTCTTCTTTAGATCCTTTTGAGCTCATTTCCTGACTTGATCTTCTTACTCTACTAGTATTCTTTACATCGATGAAAGTAAAGTGAGCACACTAATACCACGAGGACAATGGAACAATATTTTATGATTTGAACGTGGTTTTCATGTGATAATCATGAGAAATCGTCATCATACTGAGAGTTGGACTACAAAGGAATGATATTTGGTACCAAAAAGTGAACGTTATTATAATATATAATAACGATTATAAAACTAATACAAGAAACACTAATATTCTAAAGCTAGCACTATTGAAGGCGTGATTACACGAGCAGCGAGCAGTGTGAAAGCAAAAAATTAAGTCTGAAGAAAAACTGCCTATCACCACCAAAATTTAATGATAGGGAGGTTTCGCTCTACGGAATTACGTATGAAAATAACGTATGAACTGCACGGAATTTTCATACGTAAAAATCAGAGCTGTTGGGTTTCGCTCTACGTGATTTCTCCACGACTGCTAAACATGCGTTGTTGCTTTGGAGACGCGTTGGCTGCATGCGCCCACCGTATGCACCATGAACCGAAACCGCGTTTTCCATGATATTATGCACGTGGTGTACGGTGTGTGTACCATGTGTTTCGCGCGGCTTGAATGTTGCCATGGACAAATGCGGAAAATGCGAAAAAATATTTCAAAAAGTCCTACGGAGGACCCAACGTAGGAAAGAGCTTTCCTACGGAAATCCGTAGAGAGATTTACGTATGAAAGTTGCCCTCGCTCCCCGGCGCGTACGACATACGGATTTTCATACGTAATTACGTAGAGCGAAACCTCCCTGATGTTGGAATTTTCAACAGTGCTTGTTACGTGAACATTGCGACAGCATACAGCGATTTGTGGCAGGTGAATATAAAAGTAAATTTCGCACATCCTCACACTATGCCTAATTTAACCAGCATTAGTTACACTAGCTAAATAACGTTTATTCTCACTATCTGTAATGTTACATCAAGAGATTTCCTCGATACATGCTCGGAAAGGTTTCTAAAGTGTAAATAAATAATCATAGTAACATACAAAACAGCATCCTTAAAAAAATAATAAATAAGCTCGCAGTATGAAAGTGATATTTTCTTCTCACGAGGCGTCAAGGACAGCAATACAACAATACAAACATGCTTAGGAAGGAAATAAAAATTCTCACCGACATTATCTCTCCAGATTCAATGCAACGTTACTGGAAAAAGAGTGCCCGGGGAATTCCTAAAGGCAATGGATCTCCACATTGCTAGGCCCTGTGCGTGCCATATCCTCTTGGTAGCAGCTGCAAGAGGTCTTGAACTCCTCAAAGGTCTTCAGCCAGCGTGTTTTGTTATCCGTACAGCTCATTTCGAAGTTTAACTCAACCCAGGCAAAGGTGTAGATGAAACAGCGACAGGGAGAGTGCTCACCCATTTCATAAAAGCTGCTGCAGTTTTGGAGAACGTTCCTCGTCATCGGCAGTCGACCAGTTACAGTTTCGGTGATGAGCTCCATGCGTAAAGACTTGTCAACCAGATGAAGATTAGCTTCAGGCAGGAAATGTGGCGTTGAAAGATTTTTGCTGGTTTCAATCTCAGTGCAAGTGATCTGGCAATCTTCCCGCAAAATAGTCTTCTCACTTATATCCAATGATGACTTCCTCATTAAGGACTCACACACTGGCTGGCTCCTATGGTTGCTTGGTGATAGCGCGGAGAAGTTGCTGGAGGATGATGGCGAAAGGGTCGTTGACTGGATTGCCCGAGCATTTGATGACGTCATATTGGCCCAAATCACCATTAGAAGTGTCCAGAACAAAATGGACGGTTTCACAGATTCGCACTGCATCATTCTTCTGCTAGATAACCTTGAATGATAGGTTTGCTGATGAACTTGGCTATTTCGATACCTCACGGGTCCAAGTCTTGAGTATGATCAGGACTGAATCTGAATTTCTCAACTGTCTGTTCGTCTAGAAAAACTCTCTGTCTCGAGTGTTCTACTTTTCACCTCCTATTTGGCCTATTATATATTCTTCTGAGAAGATGTTGTTGGGAAATACCTCCCCATTCCTATTCGAAGAGAGGCAATTATTGAATCTAGTATACGTTGCAGCATGTTCAAGATCATATCTTAACATTAGTAGCATGAGCAACGCAATGCTTTCATACCCAGCTAGAAAGTTTGTATTGAAAATACAGTTCCATTTTTAGCTCTTGTTTCACTTCAAAAGTACTTGCTCCGCTTGTTTTCATCTTGATTTTTCGTCCGCAATCCCTGCTGATTGTGCAGTGCTGAAAAGATGGAACAGGAGAATGTTGTAGAGAAACCTGGGGTCTTCTTCTTGGGTCAAATTGCATGCGATATTGATATCAGTCTGAAATCGCGATAGTGCGAGGCCAACAATAATTGTCAAACGAAGCCCCAGACTCTAAAGGGTGGAAAGTGCCATTGGTGGCACAACGAACGGTGATGTAATAAGCGAAAATGGAAATGACTGAGCATTCGGATGTGTATCAGACGATCATCTCAAGGATAGAGGCAGTTACTATCTACATGTACAGTATATATCTTGACCATACACTCATGCATACACTTGTTATGGGCTGTATAATGTTTGTAGTGCATGGCGAGATGCACTCACTCGGCACTGCCATGGGAGCCACTACTGCACTGTGCTCGCTAGCTGACGCCTGTGACGGAAGATCTCGTCATGTTCAGTTGCGGCTGGAACCAGTCTGGTACAATCCCAGGAATATCCCTCCTGTTCGGCTACGCTCTCTTCTTTGCTCTAATCTGCTTTCGGTCATCCGCAGGCCTAACCGGCTTAAGTCAGTATCTGTAATTTCTAGTGCATAATGGTGGTCTAGTATAGGTGGTAAGGCCCAATCGCATACCTGCAATGACTTTCTTCTGCTAGTCAGGTGAAAAATGAGATGAGCGATGGTGATCGTTTGAATGGGAAGAGGCTAAGTAGCAAGCTAAGCAGCAAAGTTTTCTACAACGATGGAGCTGCGCTGTTTCGCCCTGCGGCGGGGAAAACGGAGGAACGCGAGCACGGACTCTGCCAAATGCGCACAATCAACAGGAATGGAAAGAGTTTCGATGCACACACAATCCTGGCTTCGTGTTTAGGGCACTCTAGCTGCCAGACATTTGATCTTGGAACCATAGCCAGTAAGCATAGACACTCTGTGATTGCCTGGGTAAGTTGGCAAGACAGTGACAGTGAAGGGTGGACATGACAGATTTGGCATCTCACCAACATGCCACATCGACTTTGATCTGCATGTACAAGTATTTATATATGTAGATGTCAGAATATCAAGTGGACTTACATCGTGCAATGTCTGCATGAATAGAAGTTTGCACAGAACACGTCTAAAGAGCTTGAACGCTTGGTTAGCACGACACCTGACAAGGAAAACGCCATCTTCGCTCACCCATAATACCCCTTGTTTAGTTGTAGGGTATGTGCGATGCCACTCCGGCCAGGCAATCAACTCCCTGCCTGTCATGGCAGGTCAGTGCGCACATCCAAGGATCAAGGCAACGCTAGTAAATTTATCCAGGGGTTGCGGACCACCTCGCCATGCTCCCCAGACCAGGAAAAATATTGTCATATTTGCCAAGGTGTGTGGTCCTGGTGGAGAGCGCAGAAGTCTCACATCAATAGCGCACAAAACGGACCTTTTCCAGGGAAAGTCCCTTCAAACTTCAACCTGATTACAGAGTTCAACTCAGCACGTGCGGAATATATTTTTCCACAATATTTTGCAAATTATAAGGTTACTGCCTTATTGCATGATTTAAATCAGAGAATATTGCAATATAGTGATGCTGATGAAGACTAAAGAGGCGTTCAGATACAATGGATAGTGAAAATATTTGTATGGCAAAACGCGTATATATTGCTAGTGAACAGATATTATGATAGGCTATAAATCTTCACAAAAAATACGTGTCTGGTGCTGGATGGTGGTATTGAAGCGAACAAAATACATGATCTTCCTTAATATGTCGATGTACTAGTATATGCGCCGCAGATCCTGAACAATAATATTATTTGCTTGGGAGTTAAAAGATAACAACAATGAAAGCAAATTGATTTGCAAATCATTGTCACACTCTCCTCCTCTACGATCATCTACGTCTTTCCTGGGCAACGGTTCTCGTGATAGCAACTGCAAGACCGTCGTACCTTCTCCAATTGTTTTATCCAGCGTACCGTGCCATCAGTACAGCTCATCTCGTACTTAACTTTCACCCAGCCATGGTGGTAGACAACACATCGACAAGGAAGATGCTCACCCTTTTCGTAGTAGGAGCTGCAATCGTGCAGAACCTCCATCGTCATGGGCAACCGACCCGTCACAGTTTCGTTGACGAACTCCATGCGTAGCGACTTGTGTACCAGTGGAAGATTAGCATCAGGCACACGTTTTGGGGCAGAGGTTATGCTGCTTCTTGCTACCTTGGTGCAATTGAGATTGCAATGACTTTGCAGGATGTTCAACTGACCTCTGTTCACACGTAGCTTACTCTTCAGCGATCGGCATAACGCAACGATATTTGTCTCAGAGGTTACATATTCAGGCACCTCTCCAGTGGAGGACACAGCAAACAAAGATACAACTGCTCTAGCGCTACACGTCGTTGGCCAGGAAAGGGTCACAAATAGCAAAGCTGACAAGCCAACCAAGTTTCTCAAACAATACGCCATACTTGATAGTAGAGAGAGAATGCTCTGAAGAACGGGGCTCTACGTTACTAGTCTTAAGTTTGAAGCAGTAACGGAATTAGAGAGATTTCTACTCAATGTAGTGGAGGTGAAATTGTTTCATAGAGAGATTTGTAGTGTTGAACACCTCTTGGTTGCTGAGAAGTTCTCTACCCATTTTATACCTTTCTTCAGGCGGAAACACGCACGTAATGAGGGATCTTCGAGCAGCCATAACTCATAATTGCTGTTATCCGATTCGGTGGGTAAAATCTAATTTTCGACAGAAGGTTCAAGGTTGTTGTTTGCGTTTGGAGATTCTCCGTATTGCACTTTTCACTAGTGGAAAGGGAGCAAACGACATACGGTCACACAACTCACTCAGGTGAAGCGGGAATACATCTAACGGAAATCATTGTTGTTATACCAACACGCCTCGAAATTTCACTCCAGTGCGATTAACGTTATAGCCGTCTCATTGCGAAAGAAAACGTCATTCGTCAATGAACTTGGGCGTGTTCCTCTCTGCGTAAACGTAGATAGTCCCAGCTTTCCTTACCATGCCTCAAGGTGAACAACGACCATGTGAAGAGGAAGTTTAAGTGCCGAGGGAATTGTATCAGGCGAGCTGAGCCGGATAAGGCATTGAACAGACCGTGACCACATACCATAATGCTCTCAGCTGAGATTTCCCTCTTCTACCGGGTGTGATTGCTTAGCAGATCATTATTATGGCTAAAATCAAAAGATATGCTCTCCTGTGCCATATGTTGCTAATATGCTAAGAGAAAAATCGAACGTGATCTGATGTTGGTAGAAGACCCACATGTTCACACAGTACATTCAGGGTTATCATCACAGATATTGTTTTTCAATACAATACTGGACGCCTAACAGTTAGACCACGTTCAATGTCAGTCTCCCTATTAGCCGCTTTCTACTTAGTACTGCACGTCAGAGCGTGTATCAGCATCACGTGTTAATGCTTGGTCCAAAGAATCCAGGGATTAACTGGAGCTGAGTTCGTGACAACCCTCCCGCCTGTCACCCACCCGTCACCATGTCACTTCAACAGACTGATCAAGGAATGCGTGCTGAAAAACGGTGGACAGACTGCTGCGCATTTGCAGTCCTATCATGATCCGGAATATTTTTTGGTTTTCTCAATAAACGAACAGCGAAGCCATTAAAGGACCATCAGTGCTCCAGGTACTCTTACCAAGATGGCATGCTGTTGAAACCGTGCTGAATTTTAGCCACTCTCTCACACATGCAAGCGGTGTTCAATCCCCCACAAAAGAAGCGATCATGTTGGTTGGGTGTCGTTGTGTGTGTTTGCCAGTTTGTAGTCTGTCCCCAGAGCCGGAACTTGGACATGGGCGGGTTTTACGTGATATATTCGCTGAACGTGCAGATCGAATGCATCTTTCAATCTCCAGAGGCAGGCCGGCGCAGATACAACCCGAGCGACTCTTTGATGTGCTGAGTTACTTCCCTGCAGATGCTAGACGATATTCCTCATGCCCTCTGCATTGCGACCAGTGGGTACCTGATCTTATTGTACTGATTTGTGGCAGAGAGCAGTTCTAGTTAGCCATGCCACTAGACGAAGTGAATGTAGGTCTGTAGACAAATTAGGTCAATAAAAACAACTCGTCGCGAGTGCTGGTTGTCCAGTTTCCGTCTTTCTGAGAAAGGACCAATCATGCACAAAACCGAAAATTGTTACTTTAGTAGGAAACTAATGCTTCCATGCTGAAAAATAGCTGCTGATCTACTGAGTTCAGTACATGTATCTGTGTGCTTGACTATGCTGATATTCGCTCAAGAGGAATGGTGCGTGCACGATTATGGGTATCATTTTTCTGTTCGTCTCGCTCGTCCTTTTAGGTTGAGAATCGTCCCGGCCAAACGTCGCGACTTCATGCAATTACATGTATCACGCGGCAATAATGTATGTCATGTAACTTCTACTGCGTAACAAGTCTCCCGCTATCCGTCTCCTCTCTAATTTCTGACTAAGCGAGGACGATGTGAGTGCGATGAAAGAAATTCGATCGGGTGTTCGTGAAAAGATTTTGAAGTGACGGAATATCTTTCATTTGAAGCACCATCAGGAACAGCACGCGGACAAAAGCTGTAAAATGACATATCGCCATGTGCTTGCCGCATGAAAATGACAGACTGCCCAGGCAAACTCTAAACTGCATCGCTATCATCAAAAACCTGATCAATACACGAACAGAATCATGCAATCGTATTAATCTTGACGTGATGCGTGTACTGCATGTATCCGGAATAGACCTGGAAGACCGTCAAATAATTGCACCATCACCTGTGCGTGTTATGGCAACTGACTCTGGCATCTCACTACATGACATGTCAAAAGGCGCTCAGCGCAAAAGTCGACTTGCAGTTAGAAGGTCGGACGCAGTAGAGCAGAATTCCTGGCACCGAGTTTAACTATGGCGGAATACTTTTTCGTCTAGAGCAAATTTTCATATCGACCAAAATGGCAGACAAAGGTGCAAACATATACTTGGACTGGTGTGGACGATAAGCACACGGACTAGCACCTTTCTTGCTTTTGTGGTCAACGGCACATGCTCTCTAGTGACGTGAATATGCACCGATATATTCTCCTAATCAACAAATACATAACCACTGGATATTTCAAACAAGCATCCATTAGGAAAATGCACCTTTTATACACCTTTTAAAATACACCACTCCAGCTGCGTGCCATAGCCGCACCCTTGGATTTTAATTCATTTCACTTACAGGGAACGGTGCCTTCCAAGAGAGTTCCAATAATTTAAAAATAATGTGATTGTTGGATGCAAACTGCACGAACATAACATTAGGCATGTTCTCAATACTTGAGAGTCTTCCTTGTGCACCATCATCTTTGCGAAGTTTGGCTGTTGCTTTGATGCCGAACAGACATCTCTCCAGTGTTCAAGTACTGTTAGCAGTCCGCGCAGCAGGGATGTTTGCCATATGTTTGGTACTGGGTAGCAGCACGGTGTGGTATAAGCAAGGATATAAGGTACACTGGATAATGTTAGTGTATTGGTCTTGCCAACTTGCTATGATAAATGTACATACCATTGGACCATTGGACCATTGGACGCCCATCGCCGGAGGCGATGATAGCGATGCTACAGCAGAAGCCATAGCAGCTTGTGCTGGGATTGCACCACTCAACAGCTTGCAAGGCTGAAGAATTGACCACCACTATTCAGCCTGCTCTACACCACACAGCTATGAAGTGGCTTTTTCTGGCCAGTGAATCCCTACTTTTGGTCTTTTTCATTTTTTTTCCGCAAACACATCACACCACATACTCCGGCATGCACTGGCTGTTGGTAACCACCCAGGAGAATGAAAGAAAAGTCAGGAGGAGTCTGAGAAAGAGATGAAAGACGTGTGTGACCATAGTCGTCGGGAATCGAACCCGCAGTCTATCGATTGGAAATCGCTGCACATACATGTACCACTGCACCATATGGGACACACATGTACTGATGGTCATATCATTTCAATCGTCGATCTTGTGAGTTCTTCAGGAAAAATCATTCGGACATATGCGCTGGATTCCTCAGTGGCACCTCAACTGTTTCGATCTGAGCAGATAGAATGAACTCACACGCCTCAAAAATCTGACACGGATATCGTATATTGTCTCCATTACACCTAACTTTGTCACTAGAAGCTGCTTTGCATGAGCACGCGGATATTCATCACCAAGACACCAGCATTGGAGCTTTTGTATGCGAAAGACATTATTAATTCGCGCTGGCCTCATTTCCCTTCTATGGTAGGACTGGCTACTTGCATGCCAGGGTTCTGGACATCTGCTCGACAAGGCCCCAAATCTGGAGGTATCACATGTTGGTGTGTGCGTCGCGGGTCATTGATCTGCGCTAGAGCTAGATACCACTGCTTGTGACAGGAACACAGATCCGTTTGACTGATCACAACCGATCTTGGACCTAGTTCCGGCTCTGGGGACCGAAAACAAAGAGTTTACTCTCGTCGGCTGCCCCATATGCCCCTCACCTTACTATTGTACGGGGACATCATCAAGCAAGCATGGATGATGTGTATGCAAAAACTCAGGGCAAGTTCGCTACATGAAATTTCCGGACTCCAGATCATTTCGCTGCCCATACACACACTGAGAGACTGAATGTTTGCAGAGCAATGATGGGACTGAGATTTCACGCCACACCTACTTACTAGTACACGCATTAACACAACACACATTCCGCTACTTGTCCACTACAGTACATAGTGACATGTTAATAAACATTTGACAGTGAGCTTGAACTGTCAAGAGATCATACTCCACACTGTGATGTTCCGTGGTGCACGTAACAGACTGAACATTGATACTATCACGATGCATAATGTGCAACGACAACAATGGTTCTGATGTAGATGTGAGTGAGTGTTCGTAAAATCGACTGTATCCGACAATGTCGCATCTACCCACGATGTAGAATACTTTCGAATGCCCTAGAAATGTAACAGATGCTACATGTGATAATCATATGCCGCAGAGATACTCGGGCAGCGAACACTCTCATGTATCAGGCTAGGAGATGGAAAGGGACATTACTGTCTCCCTCAGGACTCTGTCAGACGACACTATTCAGTAGTCTTAACCAATGATTCCGTTAAGCCCATGCGGCAGCAGCGAGTTCACGAAGGAATACACACGTCACAGCACCAAACCGAAATCCTTGGCGGTATTCGGCTAATGGCAACCCGCCATAGCAGTGCCTAGCATAGTCAAGTGGATCCGGTCCGCCCATCGTCCTGCTAAGTTGAACGAATCGCAGTAACTCCCTGGATAGTTCCACAACAGAATGTTGGTGGACCATTCTTCGTTCACATAGATTGTTCAGTAGGCATCGGGAGATCAAGGCGGAGATCCCACACAAACCACCTGTTAGACTTCTAGCCAATTACCGGTATGCCCTATAAGCCGTGTCAGTCTAACTGCTGTTAATGTTATGTAGGGCACTTTGAAACTGTGTATATAAATGCCCGAGGAAAGACACCATTTGGGAGTGCAACACACACCAGTTTGGAGTTTGAACAATTAGCCGTAACATTCCTTCGTGCAGACAAACATATCCTCAACCAGATCTCTTTCCTTGTGGAGAGGTATATAAGGAGAGATAGTAAGGCATGTTCTGCCACAAACACTGGCTAACAAAGTAGTTTGGGAGAAACCTCGTTTCCTTTTCAACCTGAAAGTCGTTCATCCATAATTCCATTGACCAAGTAGCAACGTGAAAGCCAATCCTAAAGGTATCGTCAGCTTCAAGCACATTTCTTCCGGAAATCCACAATGTATTCGGGTTACTCTTTTGGTCTGTCATTTCTAGCCATAGTGCTTGTCAGTATACGACCATGTAGCACTCGATCAGTTGACGGACTAGCTACCTCAACGACACCACAAATTGGCACGGAGGAACTCTCAGTATCAGCAAGTGAAACGCCCCCTGCCGTTACGATGTTAAGAAGCAAGCCATACCTCAGTAGCAGTAAAGTTAGTGCATTTCAGGACCGCTGTAATATCATGTGTGTCGAAGTGCGTAGAAACGTAACCACTTCTACCCTGCAACGTGTACCTGGAGGCAATATTCCTCTCGTACACAAGTCTTTACGCATGGAGTTCGTTAACGAAACAGTAACCGGTCGACTGCCAATGACGATGGAAGTTCTTCAAAGCTGCAGCTCCTATTACGACAGCGGCGAACATCCTCCATGTCGCTGTGTTGTCTACCACCATCGATGGGTGAAAGTCAGATACGAGATGACCTGCACTGATGATAAACTACGCTGGTTGAAGACTATGGAGAAAGTGAAGTTGTCCTGTAGCTGTTTCAGGGAGGGTCACTGTCAGCAGAAGAACAAGGATGACAATATTGATCATGTGTTCTAGTGCCTGTAGTCACGTACGTGAGTCAAAGAAGCTGCCATGTTTCCAATGTACGATCTTCATGTTAGCCTTTTTGGGCAACATTAGCGTTGTATTCGATGTTGAATTCTGTTGAATACATTCTTATTCAACAGTAGCATTATTCTGCAGTTTTTCAACCTCATTCCTCTCTACAGATGCTTCTTCCTTCAATTATTTTGCATCTTTGAAGCCTTCCTTTTCTCGTTCCTCTGCGATACGATTTGTTCACATGCTGGAGAACTGGGCGTACAGGCTATACTTCTCAAATCTCCCAAGACTTTTACGTCGAATGCGCTATAGTGATAATTGCGATGCAAACCAATAGCAACAATGGTCACTTTGAAATGCACTGCCGGTGGAGGTTTCAAACATATTTAACGTGGAGTATGAATGGAGTATAGATATGACTCTTCCTGAGAGTTTTAACCATTTGTGGACTGATGCAGCACATGTGCGTCAAAATGTTGTGCCAATAAAGAGATTGTACACGTGAACTCAGCAAATCTAACATACGCTCGCCTTCAAACCAGAGCACAATCAAAGGCTGGTACTGCAATAAATGGACGCATGTGCACAGAGGAAGAGCTCCACTGCGGGAACCGTCCAATGTGTGGATGTCTAGTGCTCGGCAAAGCCAGAAAGAGTGGAAAGTACTTCAGAAATGAGTGAACATTGTGTGGGAGTAGTTTAGAAAATTCTTCGCTAATGGAACGTCATGCGCTAGGAGTAGTTCTGGGTACTGGTGCACAACTAGCACCTCATGTTGACTTCTGACTTCTGTCAATTCTAGGCCTGAAAGTGTGCAGGTATGTGTATTGTCATTTGGACAGTTATGATAATTATTTTAGTTGTCCGCAAATATTCATTCCAGTATTGACAGTCGCCTGTGTGCCTGTCATGTCGAACATCACCTGTCAATATTCTGTACGCAAACGTCTTCAGCCAGCCATACATGCCATGTACATGAAGTACTGTCTCGGGTACAAGACTGTGTTGGTGTATGTCTGAACAAGTGCCCCGAGGACACGCTGAGCATGGTACGCGCGCCGAAACGTTTCGATGCCTGTCACCTTCAAGCAGTTGTGACGTTGGAGATCCTCTCCTTTAATTCCCCACAGCGGGTAGGAGCAATGTTCAAGAAAACCCTTTTCAGTGTTGGCAGTCTGGATCGCTAAGCGTCTGCGCGATCATAGCACTTCTTTCATTCAAATGATGAGTGTGCAGCACACACTATCCGATCGCTTTGTCATGTATAGATTTTAAAATGTTCTGCTGCGTTTCTGCGTTGTAAAATATGTGAGAGGGGGTTTGCATGCAGTGGCGGGGGAAATCCCGGTTGTGACGCGCCTGCTCAACTTTAGGTACAGTGCATACGATGGCGAACGATTGGACGACCATCAGGAGGAGAAAGTAGGTGCGTGTGTACTGTGTGTGTGTGTGTGTGTGTGTGTGTGTGTGTGTGGAAAAAATCTGATATCGACGGGCATTCGGTAGCAAATACATGTTTGCACTCTGTGAAACCGCACGAAGTCTGCATTTTCGGACGCACAGTCAATGATCGTCAGTCATGATGGTCTCCAGATTTACCTCGTATTGGCAGGTACATGAACATGAGGTAATATTCCGAGTGTGTCCAGTGGTAAACTGAGGCAGAGTTCTGGCAGTCAGTGCGTTGTACGCTGTGCAAGAAGTGCAGGCTGACACTTGCTGGTTTTAAAGTTTGATAATTACCTGGCAGATATCTGATCAAAGCCATCTATGCACCAGGTACAGGGCAAAAGAAGGGTTGGAGTGATGTAATGGTCTAATCGGCTTGTATGATGTCCTGCTGATGTGATGTAATGGCTGCTTTCTCATATGTCACATACATGTGCATGCATGGGGAATAGACCAGAATCATTCCACCCTGTAATGCTGTACATGTATTTGATTTGGTTTACCTGGGACTCAGATCGCGAGGATCTGAGAACAATCTGATACCAGTATCGTATCTGGAATGACTGTGGCCTCACAAAGTCAAAGGCGCTAACAGTTCAGTTGTCTAGGCACGCGATGTGCAGCGCACAGTTATATTACACCAATACTAGCGGAAATGTGTGCCAGGAATATTTCGCGTCCCACCTGAGATTTCTATCAAGATGGAGATTTGCTGCATGCTGAAATGTAACATGAACCCAATTCTATAGATATGATGTAAGGCTAAAACGAGGAGATTACAAGTTCCGCTGGGGCTGTACTTTGCCATAATCACAAAAACATTCAATTTTCTCCCAAGGATAGATTCAAGAGAGTCTGATTTCCAGCATGGTACCAGTCGTATAGCTTTTGAAAGGTTATAAATTACGCACACAACGGTCGTGCTCAGCCAAGCAGTTAGGAGGAGAGTGAAAAGCTAAATTAATTGAGGCCACTACGAACACAGTTTGCGGCAGTCAAGTTTGCGGAGTGAATAATGTCATCCATTGCAAGACTCCCGGAGGTAATCTCGCTACAACCACTGTTTATTGTGTTGGCCACTAGTGTGAACGTTCTCAGCGCTATGCCAGTGGGCTCCCAGAAGTCTATCACAGTTGAACGTACTAGCGTGCTGGACTGTGTGCGATTGGCGCAAAGCCTGCACCTTACGCGGGTAGAGAAGAATGTATTAGAGATGAGATGCAACATCACCTGCACGGAGCTGCCGGGAGATAAGACTGTTTCAACACCATGGCTGGAGCCGGAGCCCTATCGTCCTCTCGTGAACAAGTCTCTACGCAGGGAGCTCGTCAACGAAACTATGAATACTCGGCGGCCAAAAGCAATTGAAGTCCTCAAACGATGCAGCCCATTCTATCAGCTGGGTGAGGATCGTCGGTGTCGGTGTGGTGTTTATAATCACCGATGGGTGAAGGTGAGGTACGAAATGAGCTGCACTGATCAAAGAACACGATGGTTAACGCAGTCCGAGAAAGTCAGAGTGTTATGCCACTGCTTGCAGGAAAATAGTTGTATTTGCACCCGTAACTGCGCCGATGGACGTCATGAACAGTTGATGCCCGTGTTGTGGTGAAGGAAAGCAGCTTCATGTCGATGTATGGTTTGTCTTGAACCATGAGTGAGTGTACAGTTATTTTCGACGAGATGATTTGAACTGATGAGAATTGAAGGCGGCCTGTGGGTGAGAATAAGAAACTACCAGGTAGGGTTCTCATGTACCACGGAAGCAGAGTAACATCTAATGTTTACACAGCCGCATAATTAGCCAGGGTCCACACAGCTTTAATTTGGTGTTTGTTTGTTTGTTTGTTTGTTTGTTTGTGTCACGCCTGGCGCTATCCCGTATCTGTCCCGTACTGTACCGTACCAGCAAAGACAGCTGGCCACAATATTTTTGTTTGTGTGTGCCATCGACATGCCTAGTGCTATCCCGTACCTGTCCCGTAACATCAAGAGTACGGTACCATCAAGAGAATGAGTATATATGCGAAGTGTATCGGGGGAATGCATTCAGTGCATTAACATTTTGTGTATATTTGTGTGCGAGGCCGAGATCCCACTAACAGGCTGGCTGGGCCGCCTGTCGACCAGCCTGGGAATCGCATGTAGGCGGATAGCATAATAATTATAACGTACTTTAATACAGTCATGTAGATGTATAGCAGGGAGTCATATTATGTAAACGACTCCCTCCTGTATGGGGAGATTTTCTGGAAAGAAATACGAAGAAGGGAGACGAGTAAATGCAATCAGAATGGATGTTAGTTGCCGTCAGTATACCGGTAATAATAATAATAAGAAGAAGAACGCCCGTGATCGGCAGAGTCAGCGCCGGTCCCAGGAAACGTCAGAACAGACATCCCGTCGACTCCAGAACGCCCGTGATCGGCAGAGTCAGCGCCGGTCCCATAGCTATGCAGAAGACGTTACTTCAGTATCTCATTGAAACGTTTTTGAAATACAATGATGTAGCTAATCAAAGGAAAAAGCATTTCCACCAGTTCTAACAACATGCACGCTGAGCTAGGCAACAAAGCATAGCGCAGGGCCCTGAGCTTCCAAGCTCTCTCGTTTGGTATTTGTTTGTGTGTTTGTGTCACGCCTGGCGCTATCCGTATCTGACGGCAAAAAAGCATAGGATATTATAAATTTTTCAATTCTCCTTATTTTTTTTTCAGGCATATCCTGGGATTCGAACCCGCACTATCGCCCTACATGCATTCCCCCATACACTTGCGATATTTATGTGGGAGACTTCCGTGATAAGCATCCATTTGCTTTTGGAGAATCCTTTTAAATAAATACAATACAATACAATACAATACTTCGCATTTATACCCATTCTTCCAAGTTGCTTCACGTTATTATCTTGCGTTTGAAAGCCCTATTTGAATATTGCGGGCAGCTGGACGGTGTCGTATAACCCTCGATCGTACCTGTCCCGTACCTATCCCCTACCGTACCGTGCCATCAAAGACGGCTGGCCACAATGCATATTCAAATAGGGCTTTCAAATGCAAGATCACAATGTAAAACAACTTGGAAGAATTAGTATGTATGCGAAGTGTATCGGGGCATGCATGCAGGGCGCGCGATAGTGCGGGTTCGAATCCCAGGTTTAAAAAAGGATTTAAAAAAAATTATAACATCCCTATGCTTTTTTTTGTCTAGGTCATCAAGGCAAAAAAGCATAGCGTAGGGCCCTGAGCTTCAAAGCTCTCTCGTTATCCACTATTTTGTAAAAATGTAATGCCATCCACGTTGAGGTACATCATAGAAAATGTACTACACAAACAAAACAAAAGGATGTTTTCGTTAGAATATATTTATCCCATCTCTAATGAAAGGCTGATGCCAGTCGGTATGAAAGGTAGTGAGTGCAGCACGGGTGCAATGTACAGTCGCCAAAGAGCATGAGAGATGTCATATTGTGCGTGTGTGTGTACGTGAGGGAGGAGTGTTAGGAAATGAATTCGATTGTGTGCGTGTTAGTGAGAGCGATACTGTTTCCATGTGTGCGTGTAAGGGGTAGAAAGATGGTGGCCTTTGGGTGGAAGGAAGAAAGAGAAAGAGAGAGAGAGAGAGATCGGGGGAAAAAGTGTTCCACGTGTGGTCTTCGTTATACCGCTTATCTATCGGGAATTCAGAAGGCCCCTTGCCCATTATTGCAGAAGAATAATCATAACTCGAATTTTAACGCACTCGACTTGAGCGTCTTCTGCGTCGTTGATGTATAGAAGGAACTCCAAATCGGTAAATCAGGCTCCACCACTCTCTGTCCTGAAGGCTGCCCATGCAGAGCCGTTGCTTGACATGGTCGAGATGTCTGGCTTTGGGTCTTGCTAGACATCTTCTATGTATCAGTGAGTACGCCATTTCTGGATCCAGACATTGGATCATGAAACCGTAGCCATTAAGTATGGACACTCTGTGATTGGCTGGGTAAGTCACAGTTGATAGGACAGTGAAGGGTGGACATGACAGATTTGGCATCTCACCAACATGCCACATCGACTTTGATCTGCACTTACAAGTTGTTATATGTAGATGTCAGAATATCAAGGGGTTACATCGTACAATGTCTGAATGAGTAGACGTTTGCCTTTGCAAGTGAACAGAACTCGTCTAAAGAGCTTGAGCAGTCGGGGTTAAGACGTCAATCAGGACACCTGACAAGGAAAAACGCCATCTTCGCTCACCCATAATACCCCTTGTTTAGTTGTAGGGTATGTGCGATGTCACACCGCCCGGGCAATCAACTCCCTGCCTGTCATGGTAATTCAGTGCGCACATCAAAGGATCAAGGCAACGATCCGTACTGTAATTCAGTGCGCACATTCAAGGATCACGTCAACGCTAGTAAACTTATCCCGGGGTTGCAGACCAGCTCGCCATGCTCCCCAGACCAGGAAGAACATTGTCATATTTGCCAAGGTGTGTGGTCCTGGTGGATAGCGCAGAAGTCTCACATCATTAGAGCACAAAACGGACCTTTTCCAGGGGAAGCCCCTTGAAACTTCAACCTCATCGTAGAGTTCAAATCAGCACTTGGAGAATATTATGTATCCAGGATAATGTGAGACAAAAAGGGCTGCTGCCATATGAAGGGAGCAACCCACACAATACTGCCATAGTGCATGATTTAAATTAGAGAATATTGCATTATGGTGATGCTGATGGAGACTGGAGAGGCGCCCATATTTAGGAAAGCAGAGGGTTAAGATACAATGGATGGTGAAAGTATTTGTATGGGAAAATGCGTTCTTGTTGCTAGTGAACAGATATTATGACAGGCTATAAATCTTCACGAACAAATACGTGTCTATGGTGAACATGACCTTGGTGGTGCTGCTGCATGGTGATATTGAGGCGAACAAAATACATGATATTCCTTAATACGTCGAAGTACTAGTATATGCGCCGCAGATATTCACCAAAATTTGTTTGCGATTTGAAAGGATAACAAAAATAAAAAACGCAGGTTGGTTTGAAAATCCTTGTCATACTCCGTCTCTACAATCATCTACGTCTTTCCTGGGCAACGGTTCTCGTGATAGCAGCTGCAAGACCGTCGTACCTTCTCCAATTGTTTTATCCAGCGTACCGCACCATCAGTACAGCTCATCTCGTACTTAACTTTCACCCAGCCATAGTGGTAGACCACACATCGACAAGGAAGATGCTCACCTTTGTCGTAGTAGGAGCTGCAATCGTGCAGAACCTCCATCGTCATGGGCAGCCGACCCGTCACAGTTTCGTTGACGAACTCCATGCGTAGCGACTTGTGTACCAGTGGAAGATTAGCGTCAGGCACACGTTTTGGGGCAGAGGTTATGCTGCTTGTTGCTACCTTGGTGCAATTGAGATTGCAATGACTTTGCAGTATATTCAACTGACCTCTGTTCACACGTAGCTTAGTCCTCAGCGATCGGCATAACGCAATGATATTTGTCTCGGAGGTTACATATTCAGGCACTTCTCCAGTGGAAGACACAGTAGACAAAGATACGACTGCTCTAGCGCTACACGTCGTTGGCCAGGAAAGGGCCACAAATAGCAAAGCTGACAAGCCAACCAAGTTTCTCAAACAATACGCCATACTTGATAGTAGATAGAAAATGCTCTGAAGAACGGGGCTCTACGTTGCTAGTCTTAAGTTTGAAACACTAACGGAACTAGAGAGATTTCTGCTCAATGTAGTGGAGGTGGAATTGCTTCATGGAAAGATTTGTAGTGTTGAACACCTCTTGGTTGCTGAGAAGTTTTCTACCCATTTTATACCTTTCTTCAGGCGGAAACACGCACGGAATGAGGGATACTGGAGCAGCCATAACTCATAATTGCTGTTATCCGATTCGGTAGGTAAAATCTAATTTTCGACAGAAGGTTCAAGGTTGTTGTTTGCGTTTGAAGATTCTCCGTATTACACTTTTCACTAGTGGAAAGGGAGCAAACGACATACGGTCACAAAACTCACTTAGGTGAAGCGGGAATACATCTAGCGGAAATCATTGTTGTTATACCAACACGCCTCGAAAGTTCACTCCAGTGCGATTAACGTTATAGCCGTCTCATTGCGAAAGAAAATGTCATTCGTCAATGAACTTGGGCGTGTTCCTCTCTGCGTAAACGTAGATAGTCCCAGCTTTCCTTACCATGCCTCAAGGTGAACAATGGACATTTGGAGAGGAAGTTTAAGTGTCGAGGGAATTGTATCAGGCGAGCTGAGCCGGATAAGGCATTGAACAGACCGTGACCACATACCATAATGCTCTCCGCTGAGAGTTCCCTCTTCTACTGGGTGTGTTTGTTTAGCAGATCATTATTATGGCTAACAACAAAAGATATGCTCTCCTGTGCCATATGTTGCTAATATGCTAAGAGAAAAATCGAACGTGATCTGATGTTGGTAGAAGACCCACATGTTCGCACAGTACATTCAGGGTTATCATCACAGATATTGTTTTTCAATACAATACTGGACGCCTAACAGTTAGACCGCGTTCAATATCAGTCTCCCTATTTGCCGCATTCTACTTAGTACTGCACGTCAGAGCGTGTATCAGCATCACGTGCTAATGCTTGGTCCAAAGTATCCAGGGATTAACTGGAGCTGAGTTCGTGACAACCCTCCTGCCTGTCACCCACCCGTCAGCATGTCACTTCAACAGACCGGTCAAGGAATGTGTGCTGAAAAACGGTGAACGGATTGCTGCGCATTTGCAGTCCTATCACGATGCGGATTATTTTTGCTTTTCTCAATACTCGAACAGCGATACCATTGAAGTTCCATCAGTGCTCGAGATACTCTCCTACCTAGATGCCATGCTGTTGAACCTATGCTTAAATTTAGCCACTCTCACACATGCAAGCGGTGCTGAATCCCCCACAAAAGAAGCCATCATGTTGGTTGGGTGTCGTTGTGGGTGTTTGCCAGTTTGTAGTCTGTCCCCAGATCCGGAACTTGGACATGGGCGGGTTTTACGTGATACATTCGCTGAACATGCAGATCGAATGCATCTTTCAATCTCCAGAGGCAGGCTGGCGCAGTTACAACCCGAGAGACTCTTTGATGTACTGAGTAACTTCCCAGCAGATGCTAGACGATATTCCTCATGCCCTCTGCATTGAGAACAGTGGGTACCTGATCATATTAAACTGATTTATGGCCAACATTTCACACTCACTTTGCGTACTTTCTCTCTTCTCCTTAACTACGTTACTAGGACATACACAACTAGGAGATCCCCCAGATAGGCGTTAGCCTTTGGGTAATCCTAAAATAAAGAGCATTATTATTGGCAGTGAGCGGTTTTAGTGGGCCATGCCATTAGACCAAGTACAGTCATGTATGTCTGTAGAGAAAGTAGGTCGATAGAAATTCGTCTAGTGCTGGTTGTCCAGTTTCCGTCTTTCTCAGCAAGGACCAATACCATGCGCAAAAAAAGTTGCTATGTAGTAGGAAACTAACGCTTTCATGCTGAAAACCAACTGCTAATCGACTGAGTTAGGGACATGTATCTGTGTGCTTGACTATGCTGATATTCGTTCAAGAGGAATGGTGTCGTGCACGGTTAGGAGGACCTTTTTTCTGTTCGTCTCGCTCGTCCTTTTAGGTTGAGAATCCTCCCGGACAAACGTCTCGACTTCTTGCAATTTCATTTATTTTATTACGCGGGAATAATGTCCATGTAACTTCTACTGCGTAACAAGTCTCTCGCTCTCCGTCTCCTCTCTAGTTTCTCACTAAGCGAGGACGATGTGAGTGCGATGAAAGAAATTCGATCGGGCGTTCGTGAAAGGATTTTGAAGTGACGGAATGTCTTTCATTTGAAGCATCATGAGAAACGGCACGCGGACAAAAGCTGTAAAATGACATATCGCCATGTGCTTGCCGCATGACAATGACAGACTGCCCAGGCAAACTCTAAACTGCATCGCTATCATCAAAAACCTGATCAATACACGAACAGAATCATGCAATCGTATTAATCTTGACGTGGTGGATGTACTGCCTGTATCCGGAATCCACCTGGAAGACCGTCAAATAATTGGACCATCACCTGTGCGTGTTATGGCAACTGACTCTGGCACCATACTACATGACATGTCAAAAGGCGCTCAGCGCAAAAGTCGACTTGCAGTTAGAAGGTCGGACGCAGTAGAGCAGAATTCCTGGCACCGAGTTTAACTATGACGGAATACTCTTTCGTCTAGAACAAATTTTCATATCTACCAAAATGGCAGACAAAGGTGCAAACATATACTTGTACTGGTGTGGACGATAAGCACACGGACTAGCACCTTTCTTGCTTTTGTGGTCAACGGCACATGCTCTCTAGTGACGTGAATATGCACCGATATATTCTCCTAATCAACAAATACATAACCACTGGATATTTCAAACAAGCATCCATTAGGAAAATGCACCTTTTATACACCTTTTAAAATACACCACTCCAGCTGCGTGCCATAGCCGCACCCTTGGATTTTAATTCATTTCACTTACAGGGAACGGTGCCGTCCAAGAGAGTTCCACTAATTTAAAAATAATGTGATTGTAGGATGCAAACTGCACGAACATAACATTAGGCATGTTCTCAATACTTGAGAGTCTTCCTTGTGCACCATCATCTTTGCGAAGTTTGGCTGTTGCTTTGATGCCGAACAGACATCTCTCCAGTGTTCAAGTACTGTTAGCAGTCCGCGCAGCAGGGACGTTTGCCATATGTTTGGTGCTGGGTAGCAGCACGGTGTGGTATTAGCAAGGATATAAGGTACACTGGATAATGTTAGTGTATTGGTCTTGCCAACTTGCTATGATAAATGTACATACCATTGGACCATTGGACGCCCATCGCCGGAGGCGATGATAGCGATGCTACAGCAGAAGCCATAGCAGCTTGTGCTGGGATTGCACCACTCAACAGCTTGCAAGGCTGAAGAATTGACCGCCACTATTCAGCCTGGTCTACACCACACAGCTATGAAGTGGCTTTTTCTGGCCAGTGAATTCCTACTTTTGGTCTCTTTCATTTTTTTTCCGCAAACACATCACACCACATACTCCGGCATGCACTGGCTGTTGGTAACCACCCAGGAGAATGAAAGAAAAGTCAGGAGGAGTCTGAGAAAGAGAAGAAAGACGTGTGTGACCATAATCGTCGGGAATCGAACCCGCAATTCTATCGATTGGAAATCGCTGCACATACCACTGCACCATATGGGACACACATGTACTGATGGTCATATCATTTCAATCGTCGATCTTGTGGGTTCTTCAGGAAAAATCATTCGGACATATGCGCTGGATTCCTCAGTAGCACCTCAACTGTTTCGATCTGAGCATATAGAATGAACTCACACGCCTCAAAATCTGACACGGATATCGTATACTGTCTCCATTACACCTAACTTTGTCACTAGAAGCTGGTTTGCATGAGCACGCGGATATTCATCACCAAGACACCAGCATTGGAGATTTTGTATGCGAAAGACATTATTTTACTTCAAGAAGTATAATTCGCGCTGGCCTCATTTCCCTTCTATGGTAGGACTGGCTACTTGCATGCCAGGGTTCTGGACATCTGCTCGACAAGGCCCCAAATCTGTAGGTATCACATGTTGGTGTGTGCGTTGCGGGTCATTGATCTGCGCTAGAGCTAGATACCACTGCTTGTGACAGGAACACAGATCCGTTTGACTGATCACAACCGATCTTGGACCTAGTTCCGGCTCTGGGGACCGAAGACAAAGAGTTTACTCTCGTCTGCTACCCCATATGCCCCTCACCTTACTATTGTACGGAGACATCATCTCGCAATCATGGATGATGTGTATGAAAAAGCTCAGGGCAAGTTCGCTACATGAAATTTCCGGACTCCAGATCGTTTCGCTGCCCATACACACACTGAGAGACTGAATGTTTGCAGAGCAATGATTGGACTGAGATTTCGCGCCACACCTACTTACTAGTACACGCATTAACACAACACACATTCCGCTACTTGTCCGCTACAGTACATAGTGACATGTTAATAAACATTTGACAGTGAGCTTGAACTGTCAAGAGATCATACTCCACACTGTGATGTTCCGTGGTGTACGTAACATACTGAACATTGATACTATCACGATGCATAATGTGCAACGACAACAATGGTTCTGATGTAGATGTGAGTGAGTGTTCGGAAAATCGACTGTATCCGACAATGTCTCATCTACCAACGACGTGGAATACTTTCGAATGCCCAACAAATGTAACAGATGCTACATGTACATAATTATATGCTACAGATACTCGGGCAGCGAACATTCTCATGTATCAGGCTAGGAGATGGAAAGGGACATTACTGTCTTTATCTGGGCTCTGTTAGACGACGCTATTAAGTAGTATTAACCGATTATTCCGTTACGCCCATGCGGCAGCAGCGAGTTCACGAAGGAATACACACGTCACAGCACCAAGCGGAAATCCTTGGCGGTATTCGGCTAGTGGCAACCCGCCATAGCAGTGCCTATCATAGTCAAGTGGATCCGGTCCGCCCATCGTTCTGCTAAGTTAAACGAATCGTAGTAGCTCCCTGGATAGTTCCACAACAGAATGTTGGTGGACCATTCCTCGTTCACATGGATTGATCAGTAGGCATCGGGAGATCAAGGCGGAGATCCCACACAAACCACCTGTTGGACTTCTAGCCAATTACCGGTATGCCCTATAAGCCGTGTCAGTCTAACTGCTGTTAATGTTATGTAGGGCACTTTGAAACTGTGTATATAACTGCCCGAGGAAAGACACCATTTGGGAGTGCAACACACACCAGTTTGGAGTTTGAACAATTAGCCGTAACATTCCTTCGTGCAGACAAACATATCCTCAACCAGATCTCTTTCCTTGTGGAGAGGTATATAAGGAGAGATAGTAAGGCATGTTCTGCCACAAACACTGGCTTACAAAGTAGTTTGGGAGAAACCTCGTTTCCTTTTCAACCTGAAAGTCGTTCATCCATAATTCCATTGACCAAGTAGCAACGTGAAAGCCAATCCTAAAGGTTTCGTCAGCTTCAAGCACATTTCTTCCTGAAATCCACAATGTATTCGGGTTACTCCTTTGGTCTGTCATTTCTAGCCATAGTCCTTGTCAGTGTACGACCATGTAGCACTCGATCAGTTGACGGACTAGCTACCTCAACGACACCACAAATTGGCACGGAGGAACTCTCAGTATCAATAAGTGAACAGCCCACTGCCGTTACGATGTTACGGAGCAAACTATGCCTTGATAGCAGTGAAGTGAGTGCATTGCAGGACCGCTGTAATATCACGTGTGTCGAAGTGCGTAGAAACGTAACCACTTCTACCCTGCAACGTGTTCCTGGAGCCAATCTTCCTCTCGTGCATAAGTCTTTACGCATGGAGTTCATGAACGAAACAGTAACCGGTCGACTTCCTATGACGATGGAAGTTCTCCAAAGCTGCAGCTCCTATTACGACAGCGGCGAACATCCTCCATGTCGCTGTGTTGTCTACAACCATCGATGGGTGAAAGTCAGATACGAGATGACCTGCACTGATGATAAACTACGCTGGATGAAGACCATGGAGAAAGTGAAGTTGTCCTGTAGCTGTTTCAGGGAGGGTCACTGCCAGCAGACGAACAAGGATGACAATATTGATCATGTGTGCTAGTGCCTGTAGCCACGTACGTGAGTCAAAAAAAAGCTGCTTTGTTTCCAATGTACGATCTTCATGTTAGCCGTTTTGGACGTTGTATTCGATGTTGAAATCTATTGAATACATTCTTATTCAACAGTGGCATTATTCTTCAGTTTTTCAACCTCATTCCTCTCTAGACATGCTTCTTCCTTCAATTGTTTTGCATCTTTGAAGCCTTCCTTTTCTTGTTCCTCTGCGTTACGTTTTGATCACATGCTAGAGAACTGGGCGTGCAGGTTATACTTCTCAAATCTCCCAAGACCTTTACGTGGAATGCGCTATAGTGATTTAATTGTGATGATATGCAAACCAATAGCAACAATGGTCACTTTGAAATGCACAGCCGGTGGAGGTTTCAAACATATTTAAAATGGAGTATGAACGGAATATAGGTATGACTCTTCCTGAGAGTTTTAACCATTTGTGGACTGATACCGTACATGTGCGTCAAAATGTTATACCTTGATTCAACTCTCAGTCGACGTGTTGTGCCAATGAAGAGATTGTGCACGTGAACTCAGAAAATCTAACATCAGCTCGCCTATTGCCTTCAAACCAGAGCACAATCAAAGCCTGGTGCAGCAATAAATGGACGCATGTGCACCGAGGAACAGCTCCACTGCGGGAACCGTCCAATGTGTGGATCTCTAGTGCTGGGAAAAGCCAGAAAGAGTTGACAGTACTTCAGAAATGAGTGAACATTGTGTGTGAGTAGTTTAGAAAAATGTTCGCTAATGGAACGTCATGCGCTAGGAGTAGTTCTGGGTACTGGTTCACAACTAGCACCTCATGTTGACTTCTGACTTCTGTCAATTCTAGGCCTGAAAGTGTGCAGGTACATGTCGTGTCATTTGGACGGTTATGATGTTGTTGTTGTCCCCTAATATTCATTCCAGTATTGACAGTCTCCTGTGTGCCTGTCATGTCGAACATCACCTGTCAATATTCTGTACGCAAACTTCTTCAGCCGGCCATACATGCACATGAAGACTTTAGTACTGTCGCGAGTACAAGACTGTGTTGGTGGATGTCTGAACAAGTGCCCCGAGGACACGCTGTGCATGGTACGCGCGCCGAAACGTTTCGATGTCTGTCACCTGCCAAGCAGTTGTGACGTTGGAGATCCTCTCCTTGGATTCCCCACAGCGGGTAGAAGCAATGTTCAAGAAAACCCGTTTGAGTGTTGGCAGTCTGGATCGCTAAGTCTCGGCGCGATCCTAGCACTTCTTTCATTCAAATGATGAGTGTGCGGCACGCACTATCAGACCCTTTGTCATGCATAGATTTTAAAATGTTCTGCTGCGTTTCTGCTTTGTAAAATATGTGAGTGGGGGTTGGCATGCAGTTGCGGGGGAAATCCCGGTTGTGACGTACCTGCTCTACTTTAGTTACAGTGCATACGATGGCGAACGATTGGACGAACATCAGGAGGAGAAAGTGGGTGCGTGTGTGCTATGTGTGTGTGTGTGTGTGTGTGTGTGTGTGTGTGTGTGTGTGTGTGTGTGTGTGTGTGTGTGTGTGTGTGTGTGGAAAAAATCTGATATCGACTGCCATTGGGTAGCAAATACATGATTACATGATTGCACTCTGTGAAACTGCACGAAGTCTGCATTTTGGCATGCACAGTCAATGATCGTCAGTCATGATGGTCTCCAGATTCACCTCGAATTGGCAGGTACATGAATATGAGGTAATATTCCGAGTGTGTCCAGTGGTGAACTGAGGCACAGTTCTGGCAGTCAGTGCGTTGTACGCTGTGCAAGACATGCAGGCTGACACTTGCTGACTTTAAAGTTTGATAATTACCTGGCAGATATCTGATAAAAGCCATCTATGCACCAGGTACAGGGCAAAAGAAGGGTTGGAGTGATGTAATGGTCTAATCGGCTTGTATGATGTCCTGCTGATGTGATGTAATGGCTGCTTTCTGAGATGTCACATACATGTGCATGCATGGAGAATAGACCAGAATCATTCCACTCTGTAATGCTGTACATGTATTTGATTTGGTTTACCTGGGACTCAGATCGCGAGGATCTGAGAACAATCTGATACCAGTATCGTGTCTGGTATGACTGTGGCCTCACAAAGTCAAAGGCCCTAACAGTTCAGTTGTCTAGGCACGCGATGTGCAGCGCACAGTTATATTACACCAATACTAGCGGAAATGTGTGCCAGGAATATTTCGCGTCCCATTTCTATCAAAATGAGATTTGCTGCATGCTGAAATGTAACATGAACCCAATTCTATAGATATGATGTAAGGCTAAAACGAGGAGATTACAAGTTCCGCTGGGGCTTTACTTTGCCATAATCACAAAAACATTCAATTTTCTTCCAAGGATAGATTCAAGAGAGTCTAATTTCCAGCATGGCACCAGTCGTATAGCTTTTGAAAGGTTATAAATTACGCACACAACGGTCGTGCTCAGCCAAGCAGTTAGGAGGAGAGTGAAAAGCTAAATTAATTGAGGCCACTACGAACACAGTTTACCGCAGTCAAGTTTGCGGAGTGAATAATGTCATCCATTGCAAGACTCCCGGAGGTAATCTCGCTACAAACACTGTTTATTTTGTTGGCCGCTAGTGTGAACGTTCTCAGCGCTATGCCAGTGGGCTCCCAGAAGTCTATCACAGTTGAACGTACTAGCGTACTGGACTGTGTGCGATTGGCGCAAAGCCTGCACCTTACGCGGGTAGAGAAGATTGTATTAGAGATGAGATGCAATATCACCTGCACGGAGCTGCCGGGAGATAAGACTGTTTCAACACCATGGCTGGAGCCGGAGCCCTATCGTCCTCTCGTGAACAAGTCTCTACGCAGGGAGCTCGTCAACGAAACTATGAATACTCGGCGCCCAAAAACAATTGAAGTCCTCAAACGATGCAGCCCATTCTATCAGCTGGGTGAGGATCGTCGGTGTCGGTGTGGTGTTTATAATCACCGATGGGTGAAGGTGAGGTACGAAATGAGCTGCACTGATCAAAGAACACGATGGTTAACGCAGTCCGAGAAAGTCAGAGTGTCATGCCACTGCTTGCAGGAAAATAGTTGTATTTGCACCCGTATCTGCGCCGATGGACGTCATGAACAGTTGATGCCCGTGTTGTGGTGAAGGAAAGCAGCTTCATGTCGATGTATGGTTTGTCTTGAACCATGAGTGAGTGTACAGTTATTTTCGACGAGATGATTTGAACTGATGAGAATTGAAGGCGGCCTGTGGGTGAGAATAAGAAACTACCAGGTAGGGTTCTCATGTACCACGGAAGCAGAGTAACATCTAATGTTTACACAGCCGCATAATTCCTCTTTTCTCACTGATACTTTTCCTCTTTCATGAATTTTGTATTACTATTTTGTCGCCAAAGCAGATGATGATGATGAGAGTCAAATGACTTATCCGGAACCTCGTTCCATTATTTGACATCTTTATTCCCTCCCATCAACCGAATTCTCGGCAATCCCAAAGAGTTCCATCTTTTGTATTTGATCGTACTGAGAAATCTATGTATTGGTCAAACTTGACTATGGTTATTGGATATACGTTTTCTCAGATCGAAGGTTGCGTCTGATTAGGGCACGTTGAGCGTCAATTATCAGATATATGTGTAGCACCGATATTTCCTTTCGTTCATCCTCGTATTACAGTTATTATTAATATTTATTCCCGTAGCTATGCAGAAGACGTTACTTCAGTAACGTCTGGCGCTAGCCAGGGTCCACACAGCTTTAATTTGGTATTTGTTTGTTTGTGTGTTTGTTTGTTTGTTTGTTTGTTTGTGTCACGCCTGGCGCTATCCCGTATCTGTCCCGTATCTGTCCCGTATCTGTGACTACAAAGGCTCTACAGGATTGTACATAACAGCTGTCCACAATATTTGCGGGCTCCTGTATCTGTCCCGTACCGTACCAATATTCGTCATATTATGTATACGACTCCCTGATGTAGAGGGAGATTTGGAATGAAATAGGGAGACGAGGAGGAAATTAAATTAGAATAGACGCCGAATAGGTGATAGGATGCGTCAGCATAAACAGCGTCAGCATAAACATACATGTACTTTGGAAGAGAGATCGCGTCATCTCCAAAATAAGCGTGAACGAGCGATTCAGCGCCGGTCACAGGAAACGTCGGAAGAGAGATCCCGTCGACTCCAGAACGCCCGTAATCGGCAGAGTCCGCCGGTCCCAGGCAACGTCAGGACAGACATCCCGTTGAGTCCAGAACGCCCGTGATCGGCAGAGTCTAAGCCGGTCCCAGGAAACGTCAGGACAGACATCCTGTCGAGTCCAGAACGCCCGTGATCGGCAGAGTCAGCGCCGGTCCCATTGAACGTCAGGACAGACATCCCGTCGACGCGCAGAAAAACTAAATCTGCAGCCTCTTTTGCTGTCGGACAGGATACGTATTATAGGAGACTGTAAAGTTATGTAATGTCCAAATTTCCACGTGAGCAGCAGGTCACTCGCGTTGATTTTTCGACGTGCGAGCCAAATAACGCGAGCTGAACTTTAGCGTCGCAGACATCCCGTCGACGCGCAGAAAAACTAAATCTGCAGACTCTTTTGCCGTCGGACAGGATACTTATTTTAGGAGACTGCTAAGTTATGTACTGTGCTCCACAGGCAACCATGCATTCGGCGTCGTCATTGGCTCAACAGGTCAATGTACATGTATTACTACAAAAAGGCCAGAAAATCCGATTACTGTATTAAAATCAACTAATTTTCGCTGGCGATTTAATTTCGCTGATTTCGCCGCTTGGTACCAACCGGCCAAAGTAAATCACAGGCCAAAGTTTGTCATATAGGAAATTGATGCATTATTGAGCAATGGATGCATGTGAGAGCAAAAATACCTATCGATTTCAAATTTGACGTGAAATTGCGCGTCACGTCGGAAATAACGTGCATCTTAACCTCTCTAATAGAGAGGTTTCTAATTTTCTCATCAGCCAAAATTTGTTGATTTACAGTATAAGGAGATAAAAAGAAAAAAAGGAGCAAACCAAAAGAAGATAATTATTAGAGAAATAACAATCCGCAATAAATTCTGCAAATACTTTTGCCTCAGTTCTTATAACATGTACGATGAGCTAGGCAAAAAAGCATAAAAGCATAGCGTAGGGCCCTGAGCTTCCAAGCTCTCTCGTTCCCGTAGCTATGCAGAAGACGTTACTTCAGTAACGTCTGGCGCTAGCCAGGGTCCACACAGCTTTAATTCCCGTAGCTATGCAGAAGACGTTACTTCAGTAACGTCTGGCGCTAGCCTGGGTCCACACAGCTTTAATTTGGTGTTTGTTTGTTTGTTTGTTTATTTGTTTGTTTGTTTGTTTGTTTGTGTCACGCCTGGCGCTATCCCGTATCCGTCCCGTACTGTACCGTACTAGCAAAGACAGCTGGCCCCAATATTTTTGTTTGTTTGTGCCATCGAAATGCCTGGCGCTATCCCGTACCTGTCCCGTACCATCAAGGGTACGGTACCAACAAGAGAATGAGTATATATGCGAAGTGTATCGGGGGAATGCATTCAGTGCAGTAACATTTTGTGTGGATTTGTGTGCGAGGCCGAGATCCCACTAGCAGGCTGGCTGGGCCGCCTGTCGACCAGCCCGGGAATCGCATGTAGGCCGATAGCATAATAATTATAACGTATATACAGTCATGTAGATCTTTAGCAGGGAGTCATAATGTAAACGACTCCCTGCTGTATGGGGAGATTTTCTAGAAAGAACTACGAAGTAGGGAGACGAGTAAATGCAATCAGAATGGATGTTAGTTGCCGTCAGTATAATAATAATAAGAAGAAGAACGTCCGTGATCGGCAGAGTCAGCGCCAGTCCCAGGAAACGTCAGGACAGACATCCCGTCGACTCCAGAACGCCCGTGATCGGCAGATTCAGCGCCGCTCCCATAGCTATGCAGAAGACGTTACTTCAGTATCTCATTGAAACGTTTTTGCAATACAATGATGTAGCTAATCAAAGGAAAAAGCATTTCCATCAGTTCTAACAAATTGCACGATGAGCTAGGCAACAAAGCATAGCGCAGAGCCCTGAGCTTCCAAGCTCTCTCGTTCCCGTAGCTATGCAGAAGACGTTACTTCAGTAACATCTGGCGCTAGCCAGGGTCCACACAGCTTTAATTCCCGTAGCTATGCAGAAGACGTTACTTCAGTAACGTCTGGCGCTAGCCAGGGTCCACACAGCTTTAATTTGGTGTTTGTTTGTTTGTTTGTTTGTTTGTTTGTTTGTTTGTTTGTGTCACGCCTGGCGCTATCCCGTATCTGTCCCGTACTGTACCGTACCAGCAAAGACAGCTGGCCACAATATTTTTGTGTGTTTGTGCCATCGAAATGCCTGGCGCTATCCCGTACCTGTCCGGTACCATCAAGAGTACGGTACCATCAAGAGAATAAGACATTAGTATATATGCGAAGTGTATCGGGGGAATGCATTCAGTGCAGTAACATTTTGTGTGGATTTGTGTGCGAGGCCGAGATCCCATTAGCAGGCTGGCTGGGCCGCCTGTCGACCTGCCCGGGAATCGCATGTAGGCGGATAGCATAATAACTATAACGTATAATTATACAGTCATGTAGGTGTAGAGCAGGGAGTCATATTATGTAAACGACTCCCTGCCGTATGGGGAGATTTTCTGGAAAGAAATACGAAGTAGGGAGACGAGTAAATGCAATCAGAATGGATGTTGGTTGCCGCCAGTATAATAATAATAAGAAGATAAACGCCCGTGATCGGCAGAGTCAGCGCCGGTCCCAGGAAACGTCATCGACTGCAGAACACCCGTGATCGGCAGAGTCAGCGCCCGTCCCGAAGCTATGCAGAAGACGTTACTTCAGTATCTCATTGAAACGTTTTGGCAATACAATGATGAAGCTAATCAAAGGAAAAAGCATTTCCACCAGTTCTAACAACATGCACGATGAGCTAGGCAACAAAGCATAGCGCAGGGCCCTGAGCTTCCAAGCTCTCTCGTTTGGTATTTGTTTGTGTGTTTGTGTCACGCCTGGCGCTATCCGTATCTGACGGCAAAAAAGCATAGGATATTATAAATTTTTCAATTCTCCTTATTTTTTTTTCAGGCATATCCTGGGATTCGAACCCGCACTATCGCCCTACATGCATTCCCCCATACACTTCGCATTTATACCCATTCTTCCAAGTTGCTTCACGTTATTATCTTGCGTTTGAAAGCCCTATTTGAATATTGTGGGCAGCTGGACGGTGTCGTATAACCCTCGATCGTACCTGTCCCGTACCTATCCCCTACCGTACCGTGCCATCAAAGACGGCTGGCCACAATGCATATTCAAATAGGGCTTTCAAATGCAAGATCACAATGTAAAACAACTTGGAAGAATTACTATGTATGCGAAGTGTATCGGGGGCTGCATGCAGGGCGCGCGATAGTGCGGGTTCGAATCCCAGGTTTAAAAAAAGGATTTAAAAAAAATTATAACATCCCTATGCTTTTTTTTGTCTAGGTCATCAAGGCAAAAAAGCATAGCGTAGGGCCCTGAGCTTCAAAGCTCTCTCGTTATCCACTATTTTGTAAAAATGTAATGCCATCCACGTTGAGGTACATCATAGAAAATGTACTACACAAACAAAACAAAAGGATGTTTTCGTTAGAATATATTTATCCCATCTCTAATGAAAGGCTGATGCCAGTCGGTATGAAAGGTAGTGAGTGCAGCACGGGTGCAATGTAAAGTCGCCAAAGAGCATGAGAGATGTCATATTTGGCGTGTGTGTGTACGTGAGGGAGGAGTGTTAGGAAATGAATTCGATTGTGTGCGTGTTAGTGAGAGCGATACTGTTTCCATGTGTGCGTGTAAGGGGTAGAAAGATGGTGGCCTTTGGGTGGAAGGAAGAAAGAGAAAGAGAGAGAGAGAGATAGGGAGAAAGAGTGTTCCACGTGTGGTCTTCGTTATACCGCTTATCTATCGGGAATTCAGAAGGCCCCTTGCCCATTATTGCAGAAGAATAATCATAACTCGAATTTTAACGCACTCGACTTGAGCGTCTTCTGCGTCGTTGATGTATAGAAGGAACTCCAAATCGTTTAATCAGGCTCCACCACTCTCTGTCCTGAAGGCTGCCCATGCAGAGCCGTTGCTTGACATGGTCGAGATGTCTGGCTTTGGGTCTTGCTAGACATCTTCTATGTATCAGTGAGTACGCCATTTCTGGATCCAGACATTGGATCATGAAACCGTAGCCATTAAGTATGGACACTCTGTGATTGGCTGGGTAAGTCACAGTTGAAAGGACAGTGAAGGGTGGACATGACAGATTTGGCATCTCACCAACATGCCACATCGACTTTGATCTGCACTTACAAGTTGTTATATGTAGATGTCAGAATATCAAGTGGACTTACATCGTACAATGTCTGAATGAGTAGACGTTTGCCTTTACAAGTGAACAGAACTCGTCTAAAGAGCTTGAGCAGTCGGGGTTAAGACGTCAATCAGGACACCTGACAAGGAAAAACGCCATCTTCGCTCACCCATAATACCCTTTGTTTAGTTGTAGGGTATGTGCGATGTCACACCGCCCGGGCAATCAACTCCCTGCCTGTCATGGTAATTCAGTGCGCACATCAAAGGATCAAGGCAACGATCCGTACTGTAATTCAGTGCGCACATTCAAGGATCACGTCAACGCTAGTAAACTTATCCCGGGGTTGCAGACCAGCTCGCCATGCTCCCCAGACCAGGAAGAACATTGTCATATTTGCCAAGGTGTGTGGTCCTGGTGGATAGCGCAGAAGTCTCACATCATTAGAGCACAAAACGGACCTTTTCCAGGGGAAGCCCCTTGAAACTTCAACCTCATCGTAGAGTTCAAATCAGCACTTGGAGAATATTATGTATCCAGGATAATGTGAGACAAAAAGGGCTGCTGCCATATGAAGGGAGCAACCCACACAATACTGCCATAGTGCATGATTTAAATTAGAGAATATTGCATTATGGTGATGCTGATGGAGACTGGAGAGGCGCCCATATTTAGGAAAGCAGAGGGTTAAGATACAATGGATGGTGAAAGTATTTGTATGGGAAAATGCGTTCTTGTTGCTAGTGAACAGATATTATGACAGGCTATAAATCTTCACGAACAAATACGTGTCTATGGTGAACATGACCTTGGTGGTGCTGCTGCATGGTGATATTGAGGCGAACAAAATACATGATATTCCTTAATACGTCGAAGTACTAGTATATGCGCCGCAGATATTCACCAAAATTTGTTTGCGATTTGAAAGGATAACAAAAATAAAAAACGCAGGTTGGTTTGAAAATCCTTGTCATACTCCGTCTCTACAATCATCTACGTCTTTCCTGGGCAACGGTTCTCGTGATAGCAGCTGCAAGACCGTCGTACCTTCTCCAATTGTTTTATCCAGCGTACCGCACCATCAGTACAGCTCATCTCGTACTTAACTTTCACCCAGCCATAGTGGTAGACCACACATCGACAAGGAAGATGCTCACCTTTGTCGTAGTAGGAGCTGCAATCGTGCAGAACCTCCATCGTCATGGGCAGCCGACCCGTCACAGTTTCGTTGACGAACTCCATGCGTAGCGACTTGTGTACCAGTGGAAGATTAGCGTCAGGCACACGTTTTGGGGCAGAGGTTATGCTGCTTGTTGCTACCTTGGTGCAATTGAGATTGCAATGACTTTGCAGTATATTCAACTGACCTCTGTTCACACGTAGCTTAGTCCTCAGCGATCGGCATAACGCAATGATATTTGTCTCGGAGGTTACATATTCAGGCACTTCTCCAGTGGAAGACACAGTAGACAAAGATACGACTGCTCTAGCGCTACACGTCGTTGGCCAGGAAAGGGCCACAAATAGCAAAGCTGACAAGCCAACCAAGTTTCTCAAACAATACGCCATACTTGATAGTAGATAGAAAATGCTCTGAAGAACGGGGCTCTACGTTGCTAGTCTTAAGTTTGAAACACTTACGGAACTAGAGAGATTTCTGCTCAATGTAGTGCAGGTGGAATTGCTTCATGGAAAGATTTGTAGTGTTGAACACCTCTTGGTTGCTGAGAAGTTTTCTACCCATTTTATACCTTTCTTCAGGCGGAAACACGCACGGAATGAGGGATACTGGAGCAGCCATAACTCATAATTGCTGTTATCCGATTCGGTAGGTAAAATCTAATTTTCGACAGAAGGTTCAAGGTTGTTGTTTGCGTTTGAAGATTCTCCGTATTACACTTTTCACTAGTGGAAAGGGAGCAAACGACATACGGTCACAAAACTCACTTAGGTGAAGCGGGAATACATCTAGCGGAAATCATTGTTGTTATACCAACACGCCTCGAAAGTTCACTCCAGTGCGATTAACGTTATAGCCGTCTCATTGCGAAAGAAAATGTCATTCGTCAATGAACTTGGGCGTGTTCCTCTCTGCGTAAACGTAGATAGTCCCAGCTTTCCTTACCATGCCTCAAGGTGAACAATGGACATTTGGAGAGGAAGTTTAAGTGTCGAGGGAATTGTATCAGGCGAGCTGAGCCGGATAAGGCATTGAACAGACCGTGACCACATACCATAATGCTCTCCGCTGAGAGTTCCCTCTTCTTCTGGGTGTGTTTGTTTAGCAGATCATTATTATGGCTAACAACAAAAGATATGCTCTCCTGTGCCATATGTTGCTTATATGCTAAGAGAAAAATTGAACGTGATCTGATGTTGGTAGAAGACCCACATGTTCGCACAGTACATTCAGGGTTATCATCACAGATATTGTTTTTCAATACAATACTGGACGCCTAACAGTTAGACCGCGTTCAATATCAGTCTCCCTATTTGCCGCTTTCTACTTAGTACTGCACGTCAGAGCGTGTATCAGCATCACGTGCTAATGCTTGGTCCAAAGTATCCAGGGATTAACTGGAGCTGAGTTCGTGACAACCCTCCTGCCTGTCACCCACCCGTCAGCATGTCACTTCAACAGACCGGTCAAGGAATGTGTGCTGAAAAACGGTGAACGGATTGCTGCGCATTTGCAGTCCTATCATGATCCGGAATATTTTTTGGTTTTCTCAATAAACGAACAGCGAAGCCATTAAAGGACCATCAGTGCTCCAGGTACTCTTGCCAAGATGCCATGCTGTTGAAACCGTGCTGAATTTTAGCCACTCTCTCACACATGCAAGCGGTGTTGAATCCCCCACAAAAGAAGCGATCATGTTGGTTGGGTGTCGTTGTGTGTGTTTGCCAGTTCGTAGTCTGTCCCCAGAGCCGGAACTTGGACATGGGCGGGTTTTACGTGATATATTCGCTGAACATGCAGATCGAATGCATCTTTCAATCTCCAGAGGCAGGCTGGCGCAGTTACAACCCGAGAGACTCTTTGATGTACTGAGTAACTTCCCAGCAGATGCTAGACGATATTCCTCATGCCCTCTGCATTGAGAACAGTGGGTACCTGATCATATTGAACTGATTTATGGCCAACATTTCACACTCACTTTGCGTACTTTCTCTCTTCTCCTTAACTACGTTACTAGGACATACACAACTAGGAGATCCCCCAGATAGGCGTTAGCCTTTGGGTAATCCTAAAATAAGGAGCATTATTATTGGCAGTGAGCGGTTTTAGTTGGCCATGCCATTAGACCAAGTACAGTCATGTATGTCTGTAGAGAAAGTAGGTCGATAGAAATTCGTCTAGTGCTGGTTGTCCAGTTTCCGTCTTTCTCAGCAAGGACCAATACCATGCGCAAAAAAGCTGCTATGTAGTAGGAAACTAACGCTTTCATGCTGAAAACCAACTGCTAATCTACTGAGTTAGGGACATGTATCTGTGTGCTTGACTATGCTGATATTCGTTCAAGAGGAATGGTGTCGTGCACGGTTAGGAGGACCTTTTTTCTGTTCGTCTCGCTCGTCCTTTTAGGTTGAGAATCCTCCCGGACAAACGTCTCGACTTCTTGCAATTGCTTTTATTACGCGGGAATAATGTCCATGTAACTTCTACTGCGTAACAAGTCTCTCGCTCTCCGTCTCCTCTCTAGTTTCTCACTAAGCGAGGACGATGTGAGTGCGATGAAAGAAATTCGATCGGGCGTTCGTGAAAGGATTTTGAAGTGACGGAATGTCTTTCATTTGAAGCATCATGAGGAACGGCACGCGGACAAAAGCTGTAAAATGACATATCGCCATGTGCTTGCCGCATGACAATGACAGACTGCCCAGGCAAACTCTAAACTGCATCGCTATCATCAAAAACCTGATCAATACACGAACAGAATCATGCAATCGTATTAATCTTGACGTGGTGGATGTACTGCCTGTATCCGGAATCCACCTGGAAGACCGTCAAATCATTGGACCATCACCTGTGCGTGTTATGGCAACTGACTCTGGCACCATACTACATGACATGTCAAAAGGCGCTCAGCGCAAAAGTCGACTTGCAGTTAGAAGGTCGGACGCAGTAGAGCAGAATTCCTGGCACCGAGTTTAACTATGGCGGAATACTTTTTCGTCTAGAACAAATTTTCATATCTACCAAAATGGCAGACAAAGGTGCAAACATATACTTGTACTGGTGTGGACGATAAGCACACGGACTAGCACCTTCCTTGCTTTTGTGGTCAACGGCACATGCTCTCTAGTGACGTGAATATGCACCGATATATTCTCCTAATCAACAAATACATAACCACTGGATATTTCAAACAAGCATCCATTAGGAAAATGCACCTTTTATACACCTTTTAAAATAAACCTCTCCAGCTGCGTGCCATAGCCGCACCCTTGGATTTTAATTCATTTCATTTACAGGGAACGGTGCCTTCCAAGAGAGTTCCAATAATTTAAAAATAATGTGATTGTTGGATGCAAACTGCACGAACATAACATTAGGCATGTTCTCAATACTTGAGAGTCTTCCTTGTGCACCATCATCTTTGCGAAGTTTGGCTGTTGCTTTGATGCCGAACAGACATCTCTCCAGTGTTCAAGTACTGTTAGCAGTCCGCGCAGCAGGGACGTTTGCCATATGTTTGGTGCTGGGTAGCAGCACGGTATGGTATTAGCAAGGATATAAGGTACACTGGATAATGTTAGTGTATTGGTCTTGCCAACTTGCTATGATAAATGTACATACCATTGGACCATTGGACGCCCATCGCCGGAGGCGATGATAGCGATGCTACAGCCGAAGCCATAGCAGCTTGTGCTGGGATTGCACCACTCAACAGCTTGCAAGGCTGAAGAATTGACCGCCACTATTCAGCCTGGTCTACACCACACAGCTATGAAGTGGCTTTTTCTGGCCAGTGAATTCCTCCTTTTTGGACTTTTTCATTTTTTTCCCGCAAACACATCACACCACATACTCCGGCATGCACTGGCTGTTGGTAACCACCCAGGAGAATGAAAGAAAAGTCAGGAGGAGTCTGAGAAAACGAAGAAAGACGTGTGTGACCATAATCGTCGGGAATCGAACCCGCAATCTATCGATTGGAAATCGCTGCACATACATGTACCACTGCACCATATGGGACACACATGTACTGATGGTCATATCATTTCAATCGTCGATCTTGTGGGTTCTTCAGGAAAAATCATTCGGACATATGCGCTGGATTCCTCAGTGGCACCTCAACTGTTTCGATCTGAGCATATAGAATGAACTCACACGCCTCAAAACCTGACACGGATATCGTATATTGTCTCCATTACACCTAACTTTGTCACTAGAAGCTGGTTTGCATGAGCACGCGGATATTCATCACCAAGACACCAGCATTGGAGCTTTTGTACGCGAAAGACATTATTTTATAATTCGCGCTGGCCTCATTTCCCTTCTATGGTAGGATTGGCTACTTGCATGCCAGGGTTCTGGACATCTGCTCGACGAGGCCCCAAATCTGGAGGTATCACATGTTGGTGTGTGCGTCGCGGTTCATTGATCTGCACTAGACCTAGATACCACTGCTTGTGACAGGAACACAGATCCGTTTGACTGATCACAACCGATCTTGGACCTAGTTCCGGCTCTGGGGACCGAAGACAAAGAGTTTACTCTCGTCTGCTACCCCATATGCCCCTCACCTTACTATTGTACGGAGACATCATCTCGCAATCATGGATGATGTGTATGAAAAAGCTCAGGGCAAGTTCGCTACATGAAATTTCCGGACTCCAGATCGTTTCGCTGCCCATACACACACTGAGAGACTGAATGTTTGCAGATCAATGATTGGACTGAGATTTCGCGCCACACCTACTCACTAGTACACGTATTAATACAACACACATTCCGCTACTTGTCCGCTACAGTACATAGTGACATGTTGATAAACATTTGACAGTGAGCTTGAACTGTCAGGAGATCATGCTCCACACTGTGATGTTCCGTGGTGTACGTAACATACTGAACATTGATACTATCACGATGCATAATGTGCAACGACAACAATGGTTCTGATGTAGATGTGAGTGAGTGTTCGGAAAATCGACTGTATCCGACAATGTCTCATCTACCAACGACGTGGAATACTTTCGAATGCCCAACAAATGTAACAGATGCTACATGTACATAATTATATGCTACAGATACTCGGGCAGCGAACATTCTCATGTATCAGGCTAGGAGATGGAAAGGGACATTACTGTCTTTATCTGGACTCTGTTAGACGACGCTATTAAGTAGTATTAACCGATTATTCCGTTACGCCCATGCGGCAGCAGCGAGTTCACGAAGGAATACACACGTCACAGCACCAAGCGGAAATCCTTGGCGGTATTCGGCTAGTGGCAACCCGCCATAGCAGTGCCTATCATAGTCAAGTGGATCCGGTCTGCCCATCGTCCTGCTAAGTTAAACGAATCGTATTAGCTCCCTGGATAGTTCCACAACAGAATGTTGGTGGACCATTCCTCGTTCACATGGATTGATCAGTAGGCATCGGGAGATCAAGGCGGAGATCCCACACAAACCACCTGTTGGACTTCTAGCCAATTACCGGTATGCCCTATAAGGCGTGTCAGTCTAACTGCTGTTAATGTTATGTTGGGCACTTTGAAACTGTGTATATAACTGCCCGAGGAAAGACACCATTTGGGAGTGCAACACACACCAGTTTGGAGTTTGAACAATTACCCGTAATATTCCTTCGTGCAGACAAACATATCCTCAACCAGATCTCTTTCCTTGTGGAGAGGTATATAAGGAGGGATAGTAAGGCATGTTCTGCCACAAACACTGGCTTACAAAGTAGTTTGGGAGAAACCTCGTTTCCTTTTCAACCTGAAAGTCGTTCATGCATAATTCCATTGACCAAGTAGCAACGTGAAAGCCAATCCTAAAGGTATCGTCAGCTTCAAGCACATTTCTTCCTGAAATCCACAATGTATTCGGGTTACTCCTTTGGTCTGTCATTTCTAGCCATAGTCCTTGTCAGTGCACGACCATGTAGCACTCGATCAGTCGACGGACTAGCTACCTCAACGACACCACAAATTGGCACGGAGGAACTCTCAGTATCAGCAAGTGAAACGCCCACTGCCGTTACGATGTTAAGAAGCAAGCCATACCTCAGTAGCAGTGAAGTGAGTGCATTGCAGGACCGCTGTAATATCACATGTGTCGAAGTGCGTAGGAACGTAACCACTTCTACCCTGCAACGTGTACCTGGAGGCAATCTTCCTCTCGTACACAAGTCTTTACGCATGGAGTTCGTGAACAAAACAGTAACCGGTCGACTGCCAATGACGATTGAAGTTCTCCAAAGCTGCAGCTCCTATTACGAAAGCGGCGAACATCCTCCATGTCGCTGTGTTGTCTACAACCATCGATGGGTGAAAGTCAGATACGAGATGACCTGCACTGATGATAAACTACGCTGGTTGAAGACCATGGAGAAAGTGAAGTTGTCCTGTAGCTGTTTCAGGGAGGGTCACTGTCAGCAGAAGAACATGGATGACAATATTGATCATGTGTTCTAGCGCCTGTCACGTTAGTCAAGTGCGTGAGTCAATGAAGCAGCTAATCTTCCAATGTACGATCTTTATGTCAGCGCTGTTTGCCAAAATTGACACTGTACTCGATGTTCAATTCAATTGAATTCATTCTTACTCAACAGCAGCCTTATTCTTTAGTTTTTCAACCTCATTCCTCTTTAGACATGCTTCTTCCTTCAAATGTTTTGCATCTTTGAAGCCTTCCTTTCCTCATTGCTCTGCGATACGTTGTTATCATATGCTAGACTACCAGAGCGTACAGGCTATACCTCGCAAATCTCCCAAGACATTTACGTCGAGTGAGTTATAGTGATAATTGTAATGATATGCAAACCAATGGCAACAATGGTCACTTTGAAATGCACAGCCGGTCTGGTGGTTTCCAACATATGAATGGAATATGAATGGAATATGAATGGAATATAGGTGCGTCTCTTCCTGAGGGTTTTAACCCTTTCCGGACTGATGTCGCACATACACATATGCGTCAAAACGTCATACCCTGATTCAACTCTCAGTCCACGTTAAAACTCTCAGTTGACGTTATCGTGGACGACGTGTACTGCTCATGAAGAGATTGTGCACTTGAACGCAGCAAATCTAACATCAACTCGCCTATTGCCTTCAAACCAGAGCTCAACCAAAGCCTGATGCAGCCATGTATGCACGCAGGTGCACAGAGGAAGAGCGTCAATATCTAGTGCTCGTCAAAGCTAGAAAGGGTTGAAAGTACCTCAGAAATGAGTGAACACTTTCACAGTGTGTGAGTAGTTTACAAATGCTTCGCTAAAGAAAAGTCATACGCTAGGAGTAGAACTGGGCACTGGTGCACAACTAGCACCTCATCATCTCATGTTGACTTCTGACTTCTATCAATTCTAGGCCTGAAGTGTGCAGGTAAATTTATTGTCATTTTGACAGATATGATGTAGTTGTCCGCAAATATTCATTCCAGTATTGACAGTCGCCTGTGTGCCTGTCATGTCGAACATCACCTGTCAATATTCTGTACGCAAACGTCTTCAGCCAGCCATACATGCCATGTACATGAAGTACTGTCTCGGGTACAACACTGTGTTGGTGTATGTCTGAACAAGTGCCCCGAGGACACGCTGAGCATGGTACGCGCGCCGAAACGTTTCGATGTCTGTCACCTGCAAGCAGTTGTGACGTTGGAGATCCTCTCCTTGGATTCCCCACAGCGGGTAGGAGCAATGTTCAAGAAAACCCTTTTCAGTGGTGGCAGTCTGGATCGCTAAGCGTCTGCGCGATCATAGCACTTCTTTCATTCAAATGATGAGTGTGCAGCACACACTATCCGATCGCTTTGTCATGTATAGATTTTAAAATGTTCTGCTGCGTTTCTGCGTTGTAAAATATGTGAGAGGGGGTTGGCATGCAGTAGCGGGGGAAATCCTGGTTGTGACGCGCCTGCTCTACTTTAGTTGCAGTGTATACTTTGGCAAACGATTGGACGAACATCAATAGGAGAAAGTGGGTGCGGGTGTACTATGTGTGTGTGTGCGTGCATACATGTATGTGTTTGAAAAGATAGAGACAGACATTTGGTAGCACCATACATGTACCTGTAGTCTGTGAAACAGCACGAGGTCTGCATTTTCGCATGCACAGTCAATGATCATCAGTCATGATCCTCTCTCCAAATTCGCCTCGAATTGGCAGGTACATGAACATGTTAATGTACATGAGGTACTTCAAGTAGTATTCCGAGTGTGTGCAGTGGTGAACTGAGGCAGAGTTCTGGCAGTCAGTGCGTTGTACGCTGTGCAAGACATGCAGGCTGACATTTGCTGATTTTAAAGTTTGATAATTTCCTGGGAATATCTGATCAAAGCCATCTATGCACCAGGTACAGGGCAAAAGAAGGGTTGGAGTGATGTAATGGTCTAATCGGTTTGTATGACTTCCGTCTGATGTAATGTAATGGCTGCGTTTTGATATGTCTCATACATATACAATGTATGGAGAATAGGCCAGAATCATTCCACTCTGTATTTTATTTTGATTTGCCTGGGACTCAGATCGTTAGGATCTGAGAGCAATCTGATACCAGTATCGTATCTGGAATGACTTTGGCCTCACAAAGTCAAACGCCCTATCAGTTCAGTTGTCTACACACGCGATGGGCAGCCATACTAGCGGAAATGTGTGCCAGGAATATGTCGCGTCCCACCTGAGATTCCTATCAAGATGGAGATTTGCTGCATGCTGAAATGTAACATGAACACAATTCTATAGATATGATGTAAGGCTAAAACGAGGAGATTACAATTTCCGCTGGGGCTGTACTTTGCCATAATCACAAAAACATAAATTTTCTCCCAAGGATAGATTCGAGAAAGCCTGATTCTCAGCATGGTACCACTCGTATAGCTTTGTGAAAGGTTATAAACTACGCACACAACGGTCGTGCTCAGCCAAGCAGTTAGGAGGAGAGTGAAAAGCTAACTAATAATTTTTGATTGAGGCCACTACGGACACGGTTTGCGGCAGTCAAGTTTGCGGAGTGAATAATGTCATCCATTGCAAGACTCCCGGAGGTAATCTCGCTACCCACACTGTTTATTGTGTTGGCCGCGAGTGTGAACGTTCTCCGCGCTATGCCAGTGGGTTCCCAGCAGTCTATCACAGTTGAACGTACTAGCGTACTGGACTGTGTGCGATTGGCGCAAAGCCTGCACCTTACGCGAGTAGAGAAGAATGTATTAGAGATGAGATGCAATATCACCTGTACAGAGCTGCCGGGAGATAAGACTGTTTCAACACCATGGCTGGAGCCTGAGCCCTATCGTCCTCTCGTGAACAAGTCTCTACGCAGAGAGCTCATCAACGAAACTATGAATACTCGACGGCCAAAAACAATCGAAGTCCTCAAACGCTGCAGCCCATTCTATCAGCTGGGTGAGGATCGTCGGTGTCGGTGTGGTGTTTATAATCACCGATGGGTGAAGATGAGGTACGAAATGAGCTGCACTGATCAAAGAACACGATGGTTAACGCAGTCAGAGGAAGTCAGAGTGTCATGCCACTGCTTGCAGGAAAATAGTTGTATTTGCACCGGTAACTGCGCCGATGGACGTCATGAACAGTCGATGCCCGTGTTGTGGTGAAAGAAAGCAGCTTTGTGTCGATGTATGCTTTGCCTTAAATTATGAGCTAGTGTACAGCTATTTTCGACGAGATGATCTGAACTGATGAGAAACGAAGGCAGCCTGTGGATGAGAATAAGCAACTACCAGTTAAGGGTTCTCATTTACCACAGAAGCAGAGTAACATCTACTGCCTACACAGCGGCCGCATAATTCCGCTTTTGTCACTGATACTTTCTCGTCTTTCATGAATTTTGTCGCCAATGCAGATGATGATGATGAGAGTCAAATGACTTATCCCTAACCTCGTTCAATTATTTAATTTATATTATTTTAATTTATACATCTCTATTTCCTCCCATCAACTGAATTTTTGGCAATCCCAAGGATTTCCATCTTTTGTATTTGATCGTACTGAGAAATCTATGTATTGGTCAAACCTAATCATGGCTATTAGATATGTGTTTCTCAGATCGATGGTTGCGTCTGATTAGGGTAAGTTGAGCATCAATTATCCAATAATAGCACCGATATTTACTTTCTTTCATCCTCGTATTATAGTTACTTCGAAGTACATGTATTATTATTATCCACTACTACACAATGTAATGCCATCCACGTTGAGCTACTTCTAAGTTCACAATAGAAAATGTACTACACAAACAAAACAAAAGTATGTTTTCGTTAGATTTATCCCACCTCTGATCCAAGGCTGATGCCAGTCGGTATGAGAGGTAGTGAATGCAGCATGGGTGCATTGCACAGTAGCCAAATGGCATCCGGGCGTGTGTGTGTGTGGGGGGGGGGGGGGGTTAAAAAATGTAAATTCAGCCAGATTCGTGGCCGCTTCACCTGACGTGTTCAGGAACACATTGGGTTAGGCAAGGAAAGAGATCTGGTTGAGGATATGTTTGTCCGGACGCAGGAATGTTAAAGCTAATTGTTCCAATTTCAAACTGGTGTGTATTTCACTCCCAAATGGTGTCTTTCCTCGAATTAACAGTTTCAAAGTGGTCAAAATAACAGTATTGTGATTAACAAACCTCATCGAGCATAATAGGCTAGAAGTCTAACAGATGGTTTGTGTGTCATCTCCGCCTTGCTCTCCTGATGCCAACTGAACAATCAATGTGAGCAAAGAATGGTCCACCTACATTCTGGTGTGGAATTGTCCAGGGAGTTGAAAAGATCCGACCAACTAAGCAGGATAAAGGGCGGACCGGATCCACTTGACTATACAAGTCACAACTAAGGCGATTTGCCATTAGCCGAATACCATCAGGGAATTTCGTTTGGTGCTGTGACGTACATGTATGTTTTCCTTCGCGAGCTCGCCGCTGGAGCATGGACGTTATAACGGAATCACTGGTTCATAGTAGTCGCCTGATAGAGTCCTGAGGGAGATACGGTAATTTCCCTTTTCCATCTCCTAACCTGAAAGATGACTTTGTGAATGTTTGCTACCTGATTACCTGCAGCATATTATGTACGTGTAGCATCTGTTACATTTCTTGAGCATTCGAAAGTATTCGAAGTCCATGGTAAACGATGCCCGACGATGCCTCATGCAGTCTAATGTTTACGAACACTCACTCACCTTTGCATTAGCCCCATTCTTGTAGTTATGCATTATGCATCTTGATGATTTCAATGCTCATATGATTATTATGACGTACGTCACAGACTTGCATAGTGCGGAAAATGTGCTTTTGACAGCTTGAGCCCAGTGTCAAGTGTTTATCAACATGTCATCATGATCTGTACAGACAAGTGCTAAGTGGCGGAATGCATGAGTTTGTGTACAGGTGGGTGTGGCGTGCATTTTCAGTCCCATCATCGCTCTGCAAACATCCAGTCATTTATGGTATGTAAGAGCAGGGATGGGATCCGTTGCACCTGAATATCACGAAGCGAACTTGCCCTGAGCTTTTTCATGCACATCATCCATGCTTGCAAGATGATGTCCCCATACAATAGTGATGTGAGGGGCATATGGGGTAGCCGATGAGAGAAATCGTAATGTTTTCAGTCCCCAGAGCCGGAACTAGGTCCAAGAGCGGTTGCGATCAGTCAAAAGGATCTGCGTTCCTGTCAAACACTAATAGTATAGTTTCTGCGGCTCTGTCGCAGACCAATGACACGCGACGCATGCACCAACATGTCACACCTCTAGGGTAGGGGGCTTTATGGAGCAGATGCCCAGGAATCTGGCTGTCAGCTCTCCATTAGAAGGGAAATGTGTCCAAAGCGCATTTTTGAAAACTGTGTTTTTTGCTTTCAAAGCTCCAATGCTGGCCTCCTGGAGATGAATATTCGCTTGCACATTCAAAACAGCTTTTGTAACGTAGAATATAATGTACACATTCCGCGTCCGATTTTGAGGTGTCGGAAGGCATTTTTTATGCGCAGATCGAAATACTTGAGGTGGCATTGAGGAATGTAGCGCCCGTGTCTGAATGAAAATATAATTTACCTGAACACCCACCAGGTCTACGATTGAAATGATATGACGATCAGTATCTACACTTTTCCTAAGAAAGACCATCACAACTGTTTCCAAGGTAACCTACTACAGTATTACCCTGCCTACTGCCATACCCTACTGTTGCACAGCACCAAACAGATGCCAGTTGTTCTTGTTGCGTTTGACTCGAGATGCTAGCGCTGAGATGTCTATTAGGCATCGAAGCAACAGCCAAACTTCGTAAAACAAATGACAGTACATTGCGGGATAACGAAGTGCGAAGGACATGTCTATTGGTGTATTCGTGCAGTTCGCAGGCAGCAATGAACTTTGGGGATTACTTGCAGACATCGTTGCTTGTAAATCAGGGCGTTAAATGAAGTAAAATCAACGGCTAGGGTTATGGTACGCAGCTGGATTGGAAACGCTTACTAGAAGCACTGTACTGTGTGCAGAATGCATGGAGAAGCGATAGTCTTCGTTTCCGAATGGATAATTGTTTGAACTGTCTAGTAGAGTGTAGTCTGTAAAGATTATGAGATTAAAATTATCGATGGTCATGCATGTTTCTCTAGAGAGTATGTCATATGAAGCACAAATACAAAAAGGCACCAGCCTGTGTCCTTATCGTCCGCGTCCGTATCTGTTTGCCCCGTGTGACAAAGGTAGATTTGTCATTGTTTATTTAAATGAGGAGAGTATTCAGCCTAAAAGTCTGCTCCTGCTCTACTACATCCGACTTTCTAACTACCATACAATGTCACTGTTGCGCATGAGCGCCTTGTGCCACGTCATGTACCCAGGTGCCAGAGTCAGTTGCCATAACACACTCTAATAGTACAACAATTTGATCGTTTGCCAGGTCGAGTCAGGATACAGGCAGTACATATATCACGTCATGATTAGGATGATTGCATGATTCGCTCATGTATTGATCAGGAGATTAATGATAGTGATGCAGTTTAGAGTGGACCTGGGCAGCCTGTCTTTTCCATGCGGTGAGCACATGGTCATCTGTCATGTGCCAGTATTAGTCGGTGTGCTGTTCCTGATGGTGCTTCAGATGAAAAACATACCGTCACCTCAAAGGTATGAGACTTCTTTTCACGCTCGATTATATTTCTCTCATCGCACTCATTCACCGCCCTCGTATAGTGGGAATACGGAGCAAAAGATTATGCCCAGCAGAATCGCTATGCTAGTTTCCCGTGCGTACCCAAGAGAATGGCAAAGTTTCAAGAGCGAAATGACGAAAAGCACCGACGACTGTGAAGATGCTACCATGTTCTGTAAGGTCATGCGCAGTAACATGATGAGAGCCTCTCAGTCGGTGTGCGTCTCGCCATGACATTGAAGAATATCTACAATCGCATCCTTCATTCACCAGATCTCAAACTGCACCATTCTAATCTTTGCCGAGATATCAAGAAATTACTCAAAACGATATTTTGGAATTGTGGTCTAAAATGAATGATACGAACGAGAAGAACAGAAAAATGGCCAAATTGTGCACGACAATATTCTTCTTGAACAACAGCGTACATGTAAACGAATGTCAGCATAGTCAAGCAAGCAGATACTTTTTTGCTCGCAATAGGTACCTGTTATTTACCAGCATGGAAGCATTGATTTGTTCTACAAGTAGTACCATAGCAGTTATCCGTGTGGCATGTTGTTGGTCTTTGCTCAGAAAGAAGGAAACTGGAAAACCAGCACTCGACGAATTTCTATCGACCTATTTTGTCTACCGACGTGTGCGTCGTCCAATCACTGCCAGAACTCCGTACAATAGGATCTGGTAGCTACTGTTCGCAATGCAGAGGGGCACGGGAGATAACGTCTAGTATCTGCTGGGAAGTAACTCAGTACATCAAAGAGTCGCTCGGGTTGTAACGGCGCCTGATTCTGGAGATTGAATCTGCACGTTTAGTGAATGGATCACGGTAAACCCGCCCATATCCAAGTTCCGGCTTTGGGGACAGATTGCGCTCTGGCAAACACGACCAGCGACTGATCACCAACATGACCGCCTCTCTTCAGGAGGAATCAACGCCGCCTCTGTGTGAGGGTAGCTTATTCCAGGGCGGGTTCAGCTGCGTGGAATCAGGGTGGGAATTCCTCTGTACGACAGATAGTTTCGGTGCACATTAATTAACTGAGCAGACATAATATTCCGGAATCATGGTAGAACTGCTAATCTAGACCACTCCAGTTCACCTACAACCAGCACACATTCCTGGACTAATCTGTTGGGTTGCCTTCAACAACGTGAAGTGACATGGTGATGGGTGGGTGACAGGCGGGGGAGTTGTCACCGCGCAGCTCCAGTTAAGTTAATCCCTGGGCACTCGCTTCCAGGAATTATCACGAGATACTGATAGACTCTGTGACGCGCAATACCAAACACAAAGCGGAGACTGATATTGAACGCGGACGTAGGCGTTTAGTATTGTATTGAAAAACAATACCAGTGATGATAACCCTGAATGTACTGTGTGAACATGTGGGTCTTCTACCAACATCAGATCACGTTCAATTTTTCTCTTAGCATATTAGCAACATATGGCACAGGAGAGCATATCTTTTGTTTTTAGCTATAATAATGATCTACTAAACAAACACACCCAGTAGAAGAGGGACCTCTCAGCTGCGAGCATTATGGTATGTTGTCATAGTCTGTTCAATGCCTTATCCGGCTCAGCTCGCCTGATACAATTCCCTCGGCACTTGAACTTCCTCTCCAAATGGTCATTGTTCACCTTGAGGCATGGTAAGGAAAGCTGGGACTATGTACGTTTACGCAGAGAGGTACACGCCCAAGCTTAGTGACGAATGACATTTTCTTTCGCAATGAGGCGGCTGTAACGATAATCGCCATGGAGTTGACTTTCGAGGCGTGTTGGTATCACAAAAATGATTTCCGCTAGATGTATTCCCGCTTCACCTGAATTATTTGGGTAACCTTATGTTTTTTGGTCCCTTTCAAGTTGTAGAAAATTCTGTCTGGAACATCTTCCAGTGCAAACAACAAACCTTGATGAACCTTCTGTCGAAAATTTAGATTTACCCACCAGATCGAGTGAAAGCAATAGTGACCTATGTCTGCTACAAAATCCCTCAGTCCGGGCATGTTTCCGCCAGGTGAGGAGTATAAAATAGGAGGGAAACGTTTCAAAAAGCAAGAAGTTTTCAACACTCTATAATTCAAACTAGTTAAGTTATCATTTCAGGCTTCAGACTGCCAACCTAGGGCCGTGTTATCTAATTTTAACTATGGCGTATAGTTTGAGAAGCAGCATGGTTGGCTTTTTAGCTTTGCTAACGTTACTTGTGGCCCTTTGCTGGCCGACGACTTGTAGCGCTAGAGCAGTTGTATCTCTTTCTACTGTGCCTTCCGCTGGAAAAGTGGATGAATATGTAACGTCTGGGCCAAATATCGTTGCGACATGCCGATCGCTAAGGAGTAAGCTTCATGTGAACAGAGGTCAGTTGAATATACTGCAAAGTCATTGCAATCTCAATTGCAGCAAGGTAGCAACAAGCAGCATAACCTCTGCCCCAAAACGAGTACCTGATGCTAATCTTCCACTGGTACACAAGTCGCTACGCATGGAGTTCGTCAACGAAACTGTGGCGGGTCGCCTACCCATGACGATGGAGGTTCTCCAAAGCTGCAGCTCCTACTACGACAAAGGTGAACATCTCCCTTGTCGATGTGTTGTCTACCACCATGGCTGGGTGAAAGTTCAGTACGAGATGGGCTGCACTGATGGCACGGTACGCTGGATAAAACAATTGGAGAAGGTGCGACGGTCTTGCAGTTGCTATCACGAGAACCGTTGCCCAGGAAAGGCGTAGGTGATTGTAGAGGAGGAGTATCACAAAGGGGAGTTCTCCTTTTCATTTTTGTGCATCATGCAGTGAGTGTTCAATAGTAAAAAAATAAAATAAAATAAAAGGTTTGCAAACCATACTGCTTTTATTGTTCTTGTCATTTCAAATTACGAAACAAAATGTATTCAAGTAAAATTTAATGCTGTTGAGTATCTGTTGCTAGTGTACATGTACATGTTTTAAAGCAGTACATTTATTTTCTTCATCCCCTAGCCAGTATCACCACGCTTCCCATGGCCACGAATTTTCTGCAGCTTCTCATTCTGTTATAATATATGCTCACTCTCGATTTAAATCTGCTTTCCCTTCCAAATATTGTCATCATCCATGGTGCCTTAGCCCTTTGGTCACCTTATGGGGACCTCTTCAATCTCCATCTGCATCGATATTTGCAATATTCTCCGACTTTAAGTCATGAAATAAGGCGATTACAAATTTTGTTCTCCTCGTGCTGAGTTGAATTCCTCCATCCAAACTATTGTAAATTGAAGTTTCTAGTGTAATTCCCCTGGAAAATGTCCTTTTTGTGTTCTAATGATTATAGACTTCCGCGCTCTCCAATAGGACCACACTCCTTGGCAAATATGACAATGTTCTTCCTGGTCTGGGGTGCATGGCGAGCTGGTCTGCAACCCCTGGATAAATTTACTAGCGTTGCCTTGATCCTTGGATGTGCGCACTGAATTACCGTGACAGGCAGGGAGTTGATTGCCTGGCCGGTGTGGTATCGCACATACCCTACAACTAAACAAGGGGTATTATGGGTGAGCGAAGATGGCGTTTTTCCTTGTCAGGTGTCCTGATGGACGTCTCAACCCCGAGTGCTCAAGCTCTTTGGCCATGTTCTGCTGATTTTTCAAAGGCAAACATGCATATCTTTTACGATATAAGTCCACTTGAAAATCGGACATCCACATAAATACATGCAGATCAAAGTCGAAGTGGCATGTTGGTGAGATGACAATTCTGTGACGTCCACCCATCACCGTCCTGTCAACTGATCCAGACGATCACAGAGCGTCTATACGAACTGGCTATGGCGGCTAGAGTGCCCTGAAGACAAGGCAAGGATTGTATGGGCATCGAAATTCTTTCCACTCCTGTCGATTACGCGCATTTGGCAGCGGCCAAGCTCCCGTTCCTCCGTTTTCCCCGCCGCGGGGCGAAGCAGCGGAGCTCCATCATTCAACAAAAACGGTGTTACAGGGTTTGCAAGGATTCGCGTAATCTCCTATTCCCATTCAAATGAGAAAGATCGCTCAGAACATCATTCACCGTACGAGCCAAAGAAAATCGCTGCAGGTACGCGATTGTGCATTATCTCCCATACCTGTGCACAGATCTGCACCTTATTCACACATATTGGCTTTGGCGAATCAGATCTGCTACCGCTGAGCACGAGCTAATTGCCAAAAACCGGAATAGAATGTAGCAGAACTGAGGGATGTTTTTTGGGATTGCACAAGACTGGTTTCAGTTACATCTGAACATGACCTCATCTCCCTTCAGCTAGCGAGTAGTAGTGGTTCCCATGCCAGTGCTCAGTGAGTGCATCTCGCCATGCACTGCAAACAGTATGGCCCAAAACAAGTGTATGTATGAGTGCATGATCGAGACTGTAGACTGTGATAGCGTCTGGAGATGATCGTCTGAGGCACATCTCAATACTCAGTCATTTCCACTTTCGCCTATTACATCACCGTTCTTTGGGCCCACCAATATCGCTCCCCACCCATTACAGTCTGGAGCTTGCTCAATTGTTGATCTCGCAAAATCTCGATTTCAGACTGATATCAATATCGTATTTAATTTGACCGGAGAGGAATACCCCAGGTTGATCAAAGCCATTCTCCTGTTTCACTTTGTGCGCACTGCATAATCAGAAGAGATTGCGGAAGAAAAATCAAGATGAAAAAAAGCTGAGGAAGTATCTTTGATGTGAAACAAGAGCTGAAAGTGGAACAGCACTTTCAATCCAAGCTACCAGGCTGGATAGGAAAGCATGCACTTGCTCATGCCACTAATGCTACATCATCATCTTGAACATGCTGCCACTTTCTAGATTCGATAATTGTTTCTCTTCGAATAAGGATGGGGAGGTATTTCCCAAAAACATCATCTCAGAAGAATATATAATAGGCCAACTAGGAGATGAAAAGTAGAACACCAGAGACAGAGAGTTTTTCTAGACGAACAGACAGCTGAGAGATTCAAATCCAGTCAGCCTCAAGGCTTTTACGTGCAAAAAGTGAGGCACCGAAATTGCCAAGTTTATCAACAAACCTATCATTCAAGGTTATCTAGCAGAATAATGATGCAGTGCGAATCTGTGAAACCGTCCATTTTGTTCTGGACACTTCTAATGGTGACCTGGGCCAATATGACGTCATCAAATGCTCGGGCAATCCAGTCAACGACCCTTTCGTTATCATCCTCCAGCAACTCCTCCACGCTATCACCAAGCAACCAAAGAAGCCAGCCAGTGTGCGAGTCCTTAATGAGGAAGTCATCATTGGATAAAAGTGAGAAGACTGTTTTGCAGGAAGATTGCCAGATCACTTGCACTGAGATTGAAAGCACCAAAAATCTTTCAACACCACATTTCCTGCCTGAAGCCAATCTTCATCTAGTTGACAAGTCTTTACGCATGGAGTTCATCACCGAAACTGTAACTGGTCGACTGCCGATGACGAGGAACGTTCTCCAAAACTGCAGCAGCTTTTATGAAATGGGTGAGCACTTTCCCTGTCGCTGTTTTCTCTACAACTTTGCCTGGGTTGAGTTAAACTTCGAAATGATCTGTACGGATAACAAAACGCGCTGGTTGAAGACCTTTGAGGAGTTGAAGACCTCTTGCAGCTGTTACCAAGAGACAATGGCACGCACAGGGCCTAGCAATGTGGAGATCCACTGCCTTTAGGAATTCCTCGGGCACTCTTCTTTCCACTAAATCTTCATCGAGTCATTTCTATTTCCTGCCTTAGCATGCGTGTTGCTTTATGTTGCAGTGCATTATCTTGAAGCCTTGTGAGACATAGCACTTTCGGGCCGCGAGCTATTTTCTCAACGGTTGCTGTGCATGCTACTTTTATAAGAATGCTTTTAATATCATGAAATTGGTCGTTCCAACAAGGAATACGCGCTTCTTGCCGAACTTGACACTTGACTGAAAAACCAATGTTATGCTTTTCCTTTAGAATTTGCTTGCAATCTGAACGTTGGTCCATTCCCTCAGCTTGTGATATGCACGATCAGTTGGTGTTGTTGGAATATTTATTTGTACTTAGTTGTTGACTCAATGTAATCATGTGTAGGAGCGCCAAGTCTGAACTGTCACCCTTGTTTTTAGTACATGTATGCTACGTTATTTTATTTCAGAGTGCTAGAATCTGTAGCGCAAATACCGATGATGTCCTCAGTATACTTAGCGCACCTAACAGTGTCAGTTTGCCCCTTTTCTGCGTGTGTTAGCACATAGAACGTCTGTTACCTCTGGTTGGTTGGTTGGATGGTTGGTTTATTTTAATTCGCACAATAAAAGCTCACTAGGCCCAATGATATAAAGGCGAATGGATCAGCCGAATTTAGAGAAGAGAGGACAGGAACTAGAAAATTACGAAAGAAAAAGTATCTGACAGAGGAGTCAAGCGTGTATCAAGGGACCTCTAAGCGCAATATCGCGCTTCTTCATTTGATTCTAGAAAAGTAAGTTTTTTATACGAACTTAGAAGTTGCGACTTCGGCGGTAAAAGTCATGAAGTTGATTGTTCCAACTGGGAACACACGCTTCTTGCCGAACTAACTTGACACTTGAATGACTCACGAGTCACGACTGCCATCCGGAGCACACGAGGAGCACGTCGCACCTTCCTCTCGGCAAGCCTGCAAGAAAGCACCACTCCCTGCTCAATACAGTGTTTCGGGGAATTCACCCCTCAGCAGTTGAGCTTGAGTAGGCTGAGGAAGATTGTGCCTGAAAAGTACCACTTATAATTATTATACTGCTCTCCAGGCCAAACCATCTCCAAGGATACAAACTTTCACTGTCTATTCAAGCGAGGGTGTATTTATATCAGTGAGATTCCCGACTGGAGGTCTTATGGCACGTTGTGGTGCATACAGTGCATGCAATCATGCAGTAAATACTCACTTCTTCTCGTGTTGTACATGTATGTGACTCGTGTCCTGCAATCTCTTTCATCTTGTTTGTTCGCTCCCTTGCAGGACGAAGCAAGCGGGGCGCTATCGCAGCCCGTTCATCGTGGAGCGGCTCAAGACGCGTGCGCTGCTGCGTGAAACGCTGTCGCAGCAGTCACACACCGCCTGGCAGCTGTTCCTCGGGTGAGAATATCCCTGCGTGTCCTGCACTGTGTACGTACTGAGTGCGTTCGATTATGCACGCGAATCGATTCACGAATCGATTCATGAATCGATTCGCGCTATTCACATCACCCCATGTGAATAGAGTGAATGGATTCCGAATCGATTCCAGGACTCATGACATGAAATCGAACGACTTGAATGGACTTGAATCGATTCATGAATCGATTCAAGTGTGTAATCGAACGCACTCACTGTGTGCATCTGCAGATGTGCGCGGTGAAATCCAACCCAAAATGTGTGTATTCAGAACTCAGATGGTGAGCCAAGGAAAAACTTGTGACATGGAAATTGTGGGCATAAGTAGTGCGATCGAGTCCACCAACTAAGCCAGATTTCGAACAGTCAGACGTGAACGATCTAGCACAAAACTGACAAGGAGTACTGAGACATTCCACGGCATGAAAGGGTGTCTTTAAAAAAATTATTATTATTACGCACAGTCATGTGGCGTTACCCAATGTAAATATGATGTGGGCGATTATAACCAGCCATGGTATTTTGTGCCCTAAACTTGCACGGCCCTTGACCTGGCCCTGGAAACCGGTACGAGTGCAGCTGGACGTACAAATGTGCCAGTAGTAGTACATAATTGATGTAAGGGCCTGGTCAGACTGCGGAAAATTTTGGTTGCCTGACGAAAACAGAACAGCGTCCAGAATTTGAATCGCGATCACACTACACATGTTGGGACAGTGAAAATTCAAACTTCATTTCGAGCGTCAAGTGGTAATCTCCACGAACAACGTCAAATTCCTTCACCTTGGGGATCGCCAACACCTTCAGTGCAATCCTTGCAACCATCCTTATGAGTTTTGTTATTGTCCGTGGCCAATTAGCTCCTCGATATCGAGATGAAAAAATCAGTGATTATCAGCGTCAATGGCGTATCAGCGTCAAATCCTGTTTGGAGCGGAAAAGCGTGGTCCGTTCTTGCTTTTTTTTTTGGAGCGTCAACTCTCGCTTTTGCCGCTCTGGCGGCAAGTTACTATGGAGATTCGGATTATAATCCTAGGATTATTTCGATTTTGCCGCAGTCTGACCAGGCCCTAATCGGAACCCGTGGTCCGGGGCGTCAGTTTTGAACTTTGGGTCGGATTTCAGTGAGCGCAACTGTGCATGTGTGTAGTCATCTACGGTGCTGATGCTCTGTGAAGTGCAATCATGTGAGTCAAGTTAGCGCGCTCCGTGTCAGTGCGTCCCGGGGCTCGGAATGACCGTGATTCCATAGCACTGGGCGTCTACATCCAACACGTGGTGTTGTGTACGCAATTCTACGATAGCAAAATAAGAGTCCTTCGGCTCGGTACAGTGCTCAGTATTCATTAGAATAGAGCTATCTTACACACGACACATGCTGCGTGGTGCTCTGTGTCACCGTGTGCAATGCTATGATAGTGTTTTTTGGAGTCGTGCATCGTTACAGTTAAGAGAAGTTAAGAGATGGGTCGACAAGATCAAAGAAGACCTCAAACCTCTGAATGTGCCGATTCAGGAATGCCTCAACCTCGCCACCAACAAGCAACTCTGGTTAACGATCATTGACAGATGCATGACCCCCGTATGATTTGTTTATGCGGGCAATATGTGACCTGTTCATATCGTTATTATCGTTACAGACTGCACAAACACATCAGCTGAGAGCAACTCTACAAATGTTCCCAGGGCGTCCGTGTCTTACTTTCACATCAGCATGGCTGTAGCACCAGAAAAGGGTTCTATGGTGTAATGGTTAGCACTCTGGACTTTGAATCCAGCGATCCGAGTTCAAATCTCGGTAGAACCTTTTTTTCCTACATTTTGTGCCTTTTTTTTGGCTGGAGAGTAAGTAGCTGGTGAGGGAATTCTGCAGAAATTGACTGACTTACTGCAAGGGCTATGTGCCGTGGACAGTGAGTGACATTTCTCTCCACTCCTCCCACCAAGCCCCCCCCCCCCCCCCCACCACCCCTCCAGTACCCAGTTTTCAGTGACTGTTTTGGTGTGATTCTCATGAACTCTGGAGAACTTCTTCATCTCTGGCCGCTTCTCTGCTCCGTCGGAAGATATTTTAGTGTGGTACGGTCAGCCATCTGAAGTACAATTTACTCATGTGGGAGGGGTGGCTGAGCCGAAATATTTGAAATTTAGAGTCCAGATGAGTGTATTTTATCAAATTACGAGGTACCTGTGGCAAAAAGTGGTATGGTCAATACCGTAGTGACCGTACCGTGCCCGACGCCCCTGTTCTGTCGCTGTCCATCTGTCTTTCCCCTGTATCTGTGTGTGTGTGTTTGTGTGTGTGTGTGTGTTTGTGTGTGTGTGTGTGTGTCTGTGTGTCTGTCTGTTTGTGTGTCTGTCTGTGTGTCTGGCTGTCTGTCTGTCTGCATGTCTGTCCATCGGTCTACATGTTTCTCCTTCCGTATGTATGTATTTCTGCCTGTCTGTTCCTTTGTCCATACATCCATCCACCACCATCCGTCCGTCCGTCCGTCCGTCCGTCCGTCCGTCCGTCCGTCCGTCCGTCCGTCCGTCTGTCCGTCCGTCTGCCCGTCCGTCTCTCTGTATAACTCTCCCTTGTATATGTTCCGAGCAATCTGAGAATTTGCGCAATCTGCAGATTGCGCAGGCAGTTCTGCGCAATCTGAGAAATCCCAGATGGCGCAGACCAGGCACGGTGAAACCGTGTGCCTGAGCTTCTGCGAGACTTCTGGGAGACTTCTGGGAGCACACTCAAGTATGTGTGGTGCAAAATTCCAGTGTGTGGTTCGTGCAATCTGTAGATTTCTCTCAAAACCTGAAGAGCACAGCGAATTCATGTGGGGCGCAGTCTGCGAGTGCAATCTGTGCTGGTGTTGTGTTGTGTTGTGGTGGTGGTGGTTTTGAAGGATTTGTTAATTAATGCGCACTTTTCTTGAAACAGTGTGCCAGCGCATGGATGGCGCGCGACTTTGATGCATGCGTTTGTATCGGCTTGCCGTGGTTGTGGCAAACTGCATCTCTTGCTCCAGGTACACCCTATTATCATGTCATAATGGTGCTGAGGCCTTGTTTGTAGTTGAAAGACTCTTGTTCTAAAGGCTTGGTTTATTTTTTAAACTATATTCAAATCGATTTTAAAACGTGTTGTGCGTTTTGTGTGTGTGTGTGTGTGTGTGCACATGCATGCTTGTGTTTGTTTGCTGTCTGTTGTGTTTTTCAGGAGAAGTGTGCCAGAGATGTTCCGTGCAATATGGACTGGGCAGGATAAGAACACATAGCTTGGTACGCGCACATGCCCAGGCTTGATATGTGCTTGTTTGTGCACGTGTCCATGGTTGCTTGATACGTGCACGTTTTTTGTGCGTGTGTGCATGCATGTATGTGTATGTGTGCATCAGCACACCATCGTTTGCCTGGGTTAGCAACTAGCCACAGCGATGTCTGAGATATTCCTGATTGATAAATTGCCACACGAATTCCACCGCCATGCCCCTAGAGTTGTATTATTACCACTCCGTTCCATCATGAATAATATCTTTCTTGACGAGATAGTTTACACCATTTACTTCATGTAATACCAGTCTCCTCAACAGCTGGAGGAACTGAGTCTGGGGGGAAACACACTTTAGGAATATCAACCATTGCAGTGCAGTCCCCCAGACACACGATTACAAGCTCACCCTGTACACACATGTACACACATGCACACACATGCACACAGCCAAATCGGGGACCGTCAAGGCCGAGAGGGGAGAGAATGGTTTGCCTGTTCGGTGAACGCATGGGCTGTGATCGGCAGTGAAGAAAAGAAATGAAAATTACAGAAGTGTGGGAGAAAGAGAGACAGAGACAGGGATGAAAAAGGAGAGGACGAGAGAAAGGGCGAGAGAGGGGTGGGGGGGGGGGGAGGGGGAGTCAGACTCACACATAGACATACTAGTACATAGAGCAGCTAGCCGTGACCGTACATGGGGGTAAGTGGCTGATGTCACTCTAGGACATGCTACCGTTCAGTCAATGTTTGTAGAGGGATGGAAACAATTGATGCATGGCAGTCCGGGGATAGGGGATGCATAGCAGAAAATCAGGATGGGAGGACAGGCATGTACTAGTAGTAGTACAGTGAGGATAGGGATATAAATACATAACAGACTGAATTCTGTTCGTCAGCACATTGCGATAGAAGAAATACAGTAACACATAATAGAAGTTTGATCCAAAGAACGAGAGAGAGAGAGAGAGAGAGAGAGAGAGAGAGAGAGAGAGAGAGAGAGAGAGAGAGAGAGAGAGAGAGAGAGAGAGAGAGAGAGAGAGAGACAGAAAAGAGAGGGAGAGAGAGAGAGAGAGAGAGAGAGAGAGAGAGAGAGAGAGAGAGAGAGAGAGAGAGACACACACACACACACAGAGAGAGAGAGAGAGAGTGTGAGAGAGAGAGAGAGAGAGAGAGAGTGAGTGAGAGAAAAGAGAGGGAGAACATCATATATTTACATGTACAGCGCAGCCCAGCGGACTGGACCACTGCACAGGCTCTGGAAGGCAGACACAGAGCAATGTGCAGCAATCACGTGACATCGGACACGACCAGCACTAGTAGCAGCATACACACAAGAAATAGGAAAAAAGCGTTTCGCGAATACAGCTGCACTCCGTGTACGTGCACAGCGTAGTGCAGTTAGAGTTTGCATTAGCCAGGCGGTTTAACTAGAGTGTGCAAGTGGCTACTAAAGACAGGACACTAGATATTTCAAGCAAGCCTACAAACAACTGATGGCGTTTCAGGTCGCCGCTTCAACCGAACATGCGGCCGTAGGCGTAACCGTAGCCAGCAGCAGAGGGTGCCTTGGGTTGTCGACGGGCAATGGTACGCCACTCCGGACACACACACACACGTACACACACACACACACACACACACAGACACACACACACACACACGCACACGCACACACACACACACACACGCACGCACGCACGCTCACACACACACACACACACACACGCACACACACACACACACACACAGACACGCACACACACACACACACACACAGACACACACACACACACACACACACACACACGCACACACACAGACTACTGAGAGGAATATTTAAAACAAAGAAAAAAGCAACCGCCATCGAAAACAAGAATGCCAGCTTGCAGCACATTGCACTGCACTGGCTGAGAAAAGCAGGTCAGAATTAGCGACGGTTGGAGGAGAGGGAATACACAGAAACTCGGAGGGTGGCTATGATGTCACATACAACGTAGCACGTTAAGCAGAACTAAAGCCGCGGCTACTGTTGGTCCAGGGTACGGTATATACAATGATCACATGTACTCGTGTTACTTATATCCATGGTGATGCTGGTAGCCATCTTGATGCTGGTATCCATGGTGATGGAGTGGCGTAAACAGGTCACTGGCTCAGTTGGATGGCTCAGTCGAACTGCAGGCAACAACAGAAGTACATGGCACAAGGACAACATTGGACGGATTGGTCCTGCAAAGTCCATGATTGTACAGTGTTTGCTGAATGAGATCTGATCAGTCAGGTCTTGGCCACGCCTCGAGCTGTGCACACCTGGCCTAGACCTGCGCACACTGGGATGGTCAACTGGTGCAGGGTGCAAAACTCGACTCGCACTATCGGATGTCATTGAGCAGCCGGGGCTGCGGAACGCGATCATTGGCCCGGATCCAGTGGTCCCAGTCCACCCATCCCTTGACACCCTGCGCCGTGCAACTCAACTCGGGGCAAGCGGGTACCGATGAAACTGACGGACGGCTCTCAAGCGAGCCCTCAAATTTCATAGACCATAACGAAAGGAGTTGTAAAAAACCACGTGGTACTATTGTATAAGGGGGCATCCGTAAAAACTGATATTTGTTTAGAAACAAAAACTAGTCATTTCTCTTCAACCCCACTCCCCCCCCCCCCCCCCCTCCCTGAGAAACGAACACGTAGAAACGGTTCATAGTATCGATACTTTTTATTTCTATTCTTGGACGTTCCCATACTTACAAACTGTACATTCAATCTGCGGACAGAACTGTTTCGTCCTTTGTGGACTCATCAGCGCAGCACAGAGAAAATGAGGCCGAACCTGGTGGCAATGAAAAATAAATTTCCCAAAGCCAGATTTAAACTAAGCCCGAAAGTACCTTGCCAGAGTACTTTTAAACTGACAAGTCAGTGAGCTCTTCATTGATATTTTTCGAGAAACGAGCAGGCGCTCAACCTCTCCCCCTGAACGACTCGTTTCTAAATAAATAACTATACATGTATTTACGGATGGCCCCTAAAGCAGAAATATTCGTCTGGAATTTCATTTCGTCTTTCCGTCCAAAAAAATCACCGTTCGCGTGAGACTCAGCCAAAGGCCGAGTTTTCCGCATTCGTATGAACGCCACCACCCTCTTGGATCAAGGCGCAGATGCAGCTCCTAAACGGTGGGAGGTGAGTAGATCAGACCCACCACAAAGTGTTCAAAGACCGAAAATCCCATTCACTGCATCCATGTTTCCCTCGTGCCAGGGCACGAGTTCCCAATTAACTGTGGGTCGCAGCACGGCTGGAAAAAATCCTTCCGCTTCCAAGCAGGACTTGAACCTGGTACCCTCTGTTTCTCAATCATGGTCTTAGACCATCCCTCTATGCCTGCCTGCCTGCCAAGGAGTACTAGTATTCGTAGTAAATTCAATTCTGGACGAATGTCGATTTCTCCAGGTTCTCGATATGTTTTATGTCCATGGACTAAATTTTCAACTGCACAATCTCCCTTTCATTGGAGTTGGACGACATTATTCACCGACTAGCTTTTCTGCTTTTACAATACACCCTGACTACAACCACCTGTATAGCCTCACAGAGCAATTACCAGCAGTTCCACACAAACACATAACAAAGTCTGAATTTGAACTATGGGCGGCAGAAGCAGCATCACCACCACCACCATCACAGCAGTCACAACAAAAGCAGCAGCAGCACCACCACCAGCAGTCGCAACAAAAGCAGCAGCAGCACCACAACCAGCAGTAGCAACAAAAGCAGCAGCAGCACCACCACCAGCAGTCGCAACAAAAGCAGCAGTAGCAGCACCACCACCAGCAGTAGCAACAAAAGCAGCAGCAGCACCACCACCACCAGCACTAGCAGCAACAACAACAGCAGCAGCAGCAGCAGAATGGAGCCAGTACTCACCTCAGCAGCACCTTGATGTCACAGACACGCGAGGGACAAACATCACGCATCAGCTTGATCATGTGATCTGTGCACGGTGGACTGTCACGCTTACGCATCCAGTAGGTGAGGATGGCCTTCGCATCACGATGATCAGGCGCTTGCTGACGACGTCTGCGGCATGAGTCTTTTATGACCTGCTCAGCGTTCTCCCAGTCGCCAGTCACTTCCTCCACAACTGCACAGGCCAGGTCATCTAAACAATCAATAGTAACCATGGGAACACCATTTCTTAATGACACCATATGTTATACCCACTCCATATTTGGATAACTCACCTGTATGCAATAGTTTATACACATTTCATAATCCCCATAATTGTACCATTTCCCCCTACCCCTGCATGCAATAATGATACACATTTCATAACCCCCATGTAGCACCGTACACACAGCATAACCTCCATATTTGACGCATTTCCCCGCTGCCTCTGCATGCAATAATTAGTACCATACACATTTGTAGCCCGTTTTCCCTCCTTCTGACCCTGCACATAAACCACCGTACATTTGATCTAATTACATCCCTTTCTAGTTTCTAGTGTACATGGCCGGGCTGTACACATCATATGCGCGCCAACTAATTGGGCGCGCTTATGCATTGCACTGTACAGTACATTTATTATAGTAATTCCTCGTACATATATAACAAGACTTGGAAGAGTCTAATCTTGAGTAGTCGAATCCTTGGTCTAGTTATCGTCAGTTCTAATCTTGTCTCGTCTAGTCCAATCCTTGTCCAACCTCATCGATACCAATAATAAGACATTGCGTCCTAATAACTACTTGGTCCACAGCAACACCATTTCTTCATAACACCATGGCAACAGTATTTCTTCATAACACCATGGCAACTGTATTCCTTCATAACACCATGGCAACACCATCACCATGCAATGGTAGCACTATGGCATTTTTCACACATACAACTATAGAATGAAATCAAAGCAGAGTAAAAAAAAACGAGAAGAAAAACGATAAATCACGATCAGGCAGCAATCAAATGCTCTATACATATGCATACTCACCTCGCTCTTCCTGGCTGAACATTGCGTTCAGTTGACAGTAGAGATTCTCTTGGTCACAGATATCTTCCAACATTCTCCTGCAAACAAGAACCCAATCCAGCAGCCGGAAATTTAGACATGCATTCGGAGCCACGTTTATACTGCATGCCGACAGTCTGAGAATAATCTTGAGGCAGCACGCCAGATTGGCACTGATTGTACTGGCACGGTGCAAGACCAGGTGAAGCGTGAAGAACGACCTGCACTAGGTTGTTAGACTCATTACACGCCGGCGACCAAACAAGGATTGGATAGCACCCGCTCTAGGAAAGATAACCCGGCGAGACGTAGATAAACCTGTGCGGGCCGGACGACCAGGTGACCCGGTGTGGTCGATGCATCCAGCATCGTCAGTCTGCGGAGATGCTCTGAACACTTGTTTGCCTGTTAGCCGGTGTACCTTGATCTAAGACTTGTAGTCACAACTATGTTCAAGGCGGGAAAGGAGGGAGGTGTACAATGAAAAGTGTCACGTTGCACACAAGAGTCACACCGTGCTATGGAAAAAAGTACACAGTTTGTGCGAGACTCTGTTAGACTGAGTTTCTGCATCTGTAGGAACACTGTGACTCTCAAGGATCAAGGCGTGCAACTCCGGACACCATGGGGAAATCAAAAAGAGACCTTGACCTGCATGGAGCGTGTTGTACAGACAGGGGGGGTCCAAGTTTGAAGCTATACGCATGCAATGGTTGCAACTCACCCAGACTCTGTCACCGTTGCCCCTGCTATGAACTGAAGCGCGGACACCTGCGGACGAGACACTCCACTAGCACTCACTGCACCTTGTAACGTCAAAGACAAGTACAAATGCAGGAAACACAAATCCACACTTGCGTCAAACCCTTGCATCAAGACTATTCCTGATCTAGCAAAGACAACATCTAAATCACACAAACCTCTCCCACCTCACCGGCTGCATCACACACTATGGGATATTCTATTACAGTTCAACCACTACAGTTCTGCCGAAACTTACTTACCACCCACCATGTGTATTGGCAACAGCACAAGTATAACTTATGCTCACAATAGCACTTTCAAGTGCAGTAGTCCCCCCCCCCCCCCAACCCCTACTCCAAGCATGATTCATGCACTGAACACCTGCATGCATGAATGCATACACTAAGACATGCTATACTGCAGTAGAAAATGCTTACTGGTCATGGCAGCAGTGCTTTCAGTATCAGACGACACTAGCGGTTGCAGCTCCGCTCGCACATTCACAAAGTTGTAGCCAAGGTCATCAATGACCTCGAGGAACAACTTGAATGTCCTACGACCACCGCCAGAGACCTCTCTGAGAAATTCTTCGTTGTGATCAGTGCGATGACTGCGATCCATCAGGCAGCGTTGAAAACCCTCCATAATCAGCCCGTTCGAGACCGCCGCAAGGCGAGTCTCCCGCGGTGGAAGTCTCTCGACAAACCACTTATGGTGCCTCTTGTAGCGAATATCACACCAAGGATTGTCTGGCAAGCCGAGAAAATAATGACACACAGTAAAGTGAGCATCCAGTTATCACAATGTGCATTATAGAAACGAACATAGGCAAAGCAGAAATTCAGTGAAAGTACCACCAAGACTTCAACAACCGTGGAAATCATCTAAGGGAGCATTTCATAGGTTCGCATTTATTTTGCAAACGTAACGCATTTCGAATAGACTTTACCCCCTACCTCCCCCCTCTATTCGAAAGTCTTATCGCACATTTTCTGTGTTTATCTACATTGTACTGTGCACGTCCGTGTCCCATGCTATGGTATGCTTGTGTACATGTACATGTATAATTATGAATGTTTTGCTTGAGCGGTCGTGAATGGCATGCAGACTCAGTCAGTAGTACCGCATTTACTGAGTACAACTACAATCAATGACATGTACACGCACATAAACATAGTTCCTCCACAACAACTGTACTGCTGTAAACGCTGGCCAGGTACACGGTTTGATCAGGCTGGTGTGACATTTGGCACCTCTGAGTAGCCTGCTTGCATGCAGTGCAAGGGTTAGCTGATCTGCAAACACAGGCAGATCTCCACCTAAACACACTCATTTGCTGCAGAGATCTAGCACTAGTACAGTAGATTGTACAGTTCCAGAAAATGTGCGAACAGTCATTTTTCTATTCGAAAAGGGCGCTACCCCCTCCCCCGTTTCGAAATGCGTTACGCTTAGAAACAAAATGCGAACTTATGAGATGGAGCAAACAGCAAACGAAATGCACACACCTATTGTATGAGCAAATTGTAGGAGAGTCTTCCTTCCATCCTATCCAAGTTATCAACCAGTCATTTGTTTCACTCACCGTCATCATTCATCCCAGCAGCGCCGTCAACAACTAAGCGACACAAGTCATCAACATTGCAGTCCGGGTAGAACGGCTGAAAAAACCCATCAACACACCAAAGAAGAAAAAAAAACGTGCACTTGATTTTCTAAGTGATGAAATTCAACCTCCAGCATACTAGTGCCGGGTATGCACTGGCCCACCTCATTCACACCCCAGCAATGAATGGTAAACGGGCTGAAACTAGGCACCGGCGGATCATGCCGGCATAATTTGGAGGTTGAAAATTTGGAGCATAATGAGGCATCCTTTCGGAGGTAGGAGCATAACTACATGGTTGTAGTTACAATTTCAGTATGTCAGCTACACAATTGTGCACAATGCAACTGATCACTGCTGGTGGTCCGCATGGTAAAGCTATAAAGGGTTCCGGGAGTAGCCCGTTTCCAAAGATGCTGACCACTTTTTTCGCAACTTTCCGTTGTTTTGCGAGAAATCGCAATTTTCTTCATTTTCACAAACTACTTCGCAACTTTTCCGAAAAGGTGTGCAGAGAAGCGCGCTGGATCGAGACCATCGACTGTGCAGGCTATGGTTATTGTTATAATAAGTAAAAAAACGAGGTATAGGTGATGTTCGGTCATGGTGGAAGGAGAGGTGGAGCTACGGGAGAGATGAGCTGATTTTTCGCAGGGTGAGGGTGACATCGGTTGGACGAGTATGACGATTACGAAGACAGTTGAACATGATAATTTTCAAAGGTAACTCAAACTAATTTAGCAATGAAAAATTCTTTTTACAAAAGAAATCAACTAATGAATAGAAGGAGTCATGTTTTCTCTTTCCATGTTGATCTCTAATATGCATGGTGATCTTGGTATGGGGATATTCATGTATTTTGTTGTACTAATGGCCACTTGCAAGTACGAAAAGGCACAATTTTCCGAACTTTGAGGCTCCATAAGTACAACAAAGTGAGTATGTATCCCTGCGTGCCAAAGCATAATATGACCAGTGCTCTGCGAAAACCGACCTTAGGTGCTATTTTGGCGAAATTGAGTTTGTGCTGGATTGTTGACCCAGGACCCTTTCTTCAACTTCTGGTGAAGTTTTAGGTGGATTGCATACATATTCAGTTAGATACAATGACAATTTCTTTGCACTTTTCCTGCAATTTTTGGAGGAAAAATAGCAAAAATCCAGGATTTTATGCTACATTTTGGAACCAATGCAGCAAGAATTCAAGCAGGATGATTGCAACCAAACTTTGCAGAATAAATCTGTATGTCATAATGCTCAAAAGGAAAGGTTTATGATGGCATTGGATCTTCCTGTTGTGGAGATAGACACATTCTATCTCTGTTCTGTGGATGGTGTTGCTCACGAATCTGGTGGAAGAGGTATTTGGCTCTGTTTGAGGATATGCCAGCCGGAGTGATGCGTAGAGGCAGGTGCAAAGTAGTGAAGAAGCTAGGATCAATGCCGGATTAAAGGATATTGATAGTTTTATCTGGTACTGGTAGTTAGAACATCTAGTTATGTCTACATCAGCCGCACACATTGTTTCGTAATCGGTGATATCATGGCAGTCTCTTTTCCAAATCTTGCCAAACGTACTGTATGCAGCTTTGCCACCAGGCTTTGTGAACGCCTGGTGAACAAGCTTCTTCGTAGTGATACTGGGCAAATACATGTAGGTTGGTACTGGCTTGTTGTGTCCATGTGGAGCCGCAGGTTAAGGGAGGCCATGAACTATAGCATGATACTAGCATAGCATAATGCTCTATAAAATGCTTCAGCTCCACAACATCTTCCACAGGCAGTGCATTCCAGAGTTCTGTGTTGGGCTGATTACACTTGCACTGACAGCAGCCTGTAGATTTCAGCACCCAGGGCTTGATCCTGGAGGCACACTCAAAGACTTCCTGACATGCATGTACATGACTTCCACACCAGCCACTGACTCTGTACTTCAGTAGTTCAGAGTAGTATTGTTGAGCCCCATCTATCACATCTCCCAGCATGCTGGACGCGCTGGGTAGCCTCACCACGTCTCCTGAGCACGTCTAGCTTTCCGCCTACACACAAGCAGCGATCTGTCTTGATCAGGACCTGCGCTGTGTGTGCTGTAAGTGCAAGCAAGGTTTCAAGTGTCACACTCTTGAAACAGCACCAGTGCGGAACACCTACAGCGCTTGTCAAACTTGTCACGCGCCTCCTGGATTGTAGACAGTACTTGAACCGATTTTTCTTGGTCTGCACTCTGTATATTGCCGGCATTGAGGGGCTGGGCTGGTGGCAGAACCGACGCCTGATCGAAATTCTCCTCCGCATCACCGTCCAGCTCGATCAGCGTTACGTCCTGCGATTCCACATCCGACTCTCCTCGGCACTGCTGTCATCAGAACTGCGATTGGACCAGGCCAAAAAATGACTATTCATCGTGAAGGAGTTCGGCTAAAACCTCTGGGGAGAAGCCCACAGCAATTTGAGTTAGCGACCGTCTTCTGCTTCGTTCCGCCATGACTCTCACCTTGTAATCTTCAAAAATCGACAGATCGTCACGTTTTTTTCTTTTTTCGTTTTGTTCTTTTTCTCGAAAAAATTACGAAGCATCTAAGGTCGGTTTTCGCAGAGCGTGGGTCATATGAGGATTTCGCGAGCATAATGCGAGCATAATCCGCCGGAGCCTAGCTGAAACCTACTGTTTACCATCCTATTCAGTACTTCAGCAGTACCGTACTTCCCGATTACAAGCCCCCCCCCCCCCCAATTTCAGGTTTAGGCAAAATTGATTCGATATATTATTATAATTGACTTCAGCAGCAAGTCATGCTCGATTGTAAGTCGCACACTCCTTTTTTACAGTTGAATTTTAGTGTAAAAAGGTAATCACATTCGGGAAATACGGTAATTCAGTCTATTTCCGTGAATAGAGTCGGTGCCCGGCGTGTCAGTCGTGAGTCAGTCAAGTGTCAAGTCAGGTTGGCTGGAAATCTTCGAGCTCCAGTGTGGAGAGCAGCCAACTTTCTTATATTCTCTATACATTGAAAGAATGAGCAGGGTGAACGCACACCTTTCTATTGCGATAACAATGTTTACCTTGATCCATCTATCCCACGTTGGCCGGTCGGTATGCGCTTGCCTTAGGCCACAGCGAATTGGTCGGACGTCTTCGCCAATCTCTGCAAAGTGCTGGCATCCGGTGCTCCTGCAGTGCGGCTGGTTATGAAGCTGGCATCGCCTGTCATCGCGGCACAGACACGCAATGCTGGGATGGAGGCGCGGCAGGCGCTGGCCATACAGCTGCTGCAGCTCTGTGGTGGCACTGAGAATGAAGCGAACAACAGACTCGCAGTGATCTATTGTCTTCTCGCTCTTGTCGCTGTCCACTGTGATGCAAATGGCTGTGGAAGAATAGGAGAGTTGAAGCTGAAACTCATTCTGGCACCTCATGGAGACGTTGAGGCCCATGCGCAAATCCTTCGTCCGGTGCGGTTGGTACTTTTGCAAGCATCGCACGGTGATTCGGCCAAAATGCGCTTGAGTGATGCTCCTGTCTGGATCTTCGTCAACCAAGTAGAGCGGCGCTGATTTGGACTCTAGCGCTTGTGACGGCTTACACTGGGCATGGACTGGCACATAATAGACTTTGTACCCCGTACAAAATGGATCATCTTCGCCAGCATCATAGACTACGCCATGAGACGCTAGCAGTGAAAAAAGACTTCGGCGCTGCTCCTGAAATCGCACCAGACCTTCCGTGGCCTTCTCCTGCTGCCATCTGTGAATGGCTAGCGACTCACACAGGATGCCATCCTTTAGCAGCTTGTACTGCTCCTTGAACTCAGCAGCTTGCTTATACGACACCGGTGCTGGCGAAAGGACAGCCTTGGATGCTGACATCAGCCATGGGGTGCTAGCTAGAACCTTTTTTCTTTGGCCAAAATCTGCGGCTGCTACTCCTTCTGCCATGGCTTGTGGCTGAGATTGTGACGTGGGCGCTGCTGCTGCTGCTGCTGCTGGTGATTGTAGTGGTGCTGCTCGTGGTGTGGATGCTGATGATGCTTGTGCTGCTCCAACAGGTGGCATACTAGCTGTAGCCGATGGAAAGTGGCTACCTTCATCATCAAAGACAATGAGATAGCCAAGCGACTGGTTCAAGCTCAAGAGACGAGGCACATTCACGTCAGTATCACCAAATGCATCCTGAGCAATGCTGCATACCTTGTCGTAGCTCATGATGAACGATGACGTCTTTTGTGCAATCGCCTCCAGCACCTCTGGGAATGGCAGCCACGAGATTGGTAACTTCTCTCTGCGACGGGATTGGATGACGCAGGCCAACTGTTCACGCAACTCTGCAACTCCTTGGTCAACTTTTGACCCAGACACAGTGTTGTCAACAAAGATGATCGGATATAGGCTGTCAGTATACTTCTTGCCGAGCATCAGTTGTTGCAGTTGTTTCCTTCGTTTGCGAACATCTTTCGACATACTATCCAGGTGTGTGCCAATGAGGAAAATCGGCGCTGTGCAGTTGTCGGTAAGTGCTTCGCGAGCTGTACATAGCCATGAGTCGATGACATCAAAGTAGGTACAGGCGGGTTGGCTGATGTTGAGCTGATTGTCCTCGCCATCTTCATCAGTCAAGATGTCTGCATACGGTTGATGCAGTTCGATGCTGGCATCGAAGACGACGCAGTACGTGGTGCGTTCGGGTGAAAACACAAGGTCGTGTAACGCGTGGAATGGCATCTGCCCTGCCAAATCCCACACGTCAACAAACAGTGTGTTCTCACCCAAACCAGAAGTCTCATCCAGACGCTTGAAAAACGTGCCCCAAACTGCACCAGCTGCACCAGCTGCTCCAGCTGCCAGACGTTGGAAGGCGTTTGTACCGCTGACATCAGTACCAGAGTCAGCTTCAGCACCGATAATTTTGTCGACGATTGAGGCAGACAGCAGGGCTAGGTGATGCGACGCATTCGTTGACTCCAATTGGTACACTCCTCTTTTGCTCTTATTCAGGGTGAAGGTAAGCTTTTCCATGTCTATGCCAAGTGTACTGGCGGTCTTCGTGAACCTCTTGTCTTGCAGCGACCTCAACACTCCAGTTTTTCCACCGCGACCAGGGCCCATGAGTAGTACTCGCTCGTAGACAATGTCGGCGACGCAGCTTGAGAACACTTCCTTCCTCCTCTGCTCATCCATAGGACTTCTTTCTACATCGCATCACAAAAACAAAAAGTACATCCACTTTCTCAGGCACTTGAGAGAGACTAGCCAGGAACTACATGTACAACAATTAGAGAAGTATTTTTGAAACTGTAGTAAAGGTGGAATCCTGATAATTCGAACCTCAAAATGCCAGGAAAAAACTTCTAATTATCCGGACATTCTAATTATCCAAACATGAACCCACAACACAATATGTATGTCAAAATGCTCTCATGGTCACGCAGAGTTGCGCTATTGACCTTAGACACAGACTCCGCGGATACTGAGCTGACCGGCACAGCCTGCTCATGCAAACTGAACTGACCAGTACAATGTACAGTGAACTTCGAATTACACTTTGCTAACTTCGAATTATCAGCACAAATCCCACACATTTTCTATGCAAGTGGAATCTGTGGGACTTCGAATTAACCGGACATATCCAGTTCGAGGTTCAAATTATCAGAATTTTTTATGTGGGACTCGTATTGATAGAAATCGGTCCTGGAAAACTTCTAATTAAGCGGTATGTTTGAATTAAGCCATATTCGAATTATCAGGATTCCACCTGTATTGAAATGACGAATGTCAATGCGCTCATCAGCAGTCACGATGCAACAGCCGAGTTGTGAATCAAACGTTTTCTTGTGGCATTCATCATGAATCAGTCACCAGAGTAAGGTGCAGCTAAAACAGAATCAGGACATTAACCGTATTTTCCAGGTACCGTATTTTAATAGTGAGTTCCACTGCCTTTATGGCCGATACAGCTTGCTGTCTACAGCATTGGGTATATATATGTAGGACTCAGTATAGAGTCCATGCACTATATGATGTCCAGCACCCTATATAGAGTCCATTGGTCCAAAATCCACTATACAGAGTCCAGGAGTCCACTCAGTTTTGATCAGCTTCATCCTGCCGCGCAATCCCCTATAAGGAGTACACTTTTTCTACAAGTCCCCTATTCACGGTCCAGGAGTCCAGTTTATCCAGTCACGCCGTCCTGTGAGTTGTGCCCAAAAGAGAACAAACACCTACTGTACCTTTTCAGTTTTGCTTGCCTCGTGGCAGCGCATTCCTTTCTTCACTTCAGCCATGGCTGCCAGTTCTGCTGTGCAGTTGCTGACAGTAATCTGTCTCGAGGTAACCAAGGAGGATAAGGAGACGTTCAAAATCAAATCTGGAAAGCGTCTTGTGGTTCTCGGAAGACGTTTCATCAGTGCGCGGGATGAAAGCAGAAATTGCAGAACGAGAAAAGTTCAGCACAGTTCAAATCTGACGAGTCAGGAACACCGACACTCTCTTTCGTTCGACACCACAAGGATCCCTGTTTGGCTGACCATTGCTGCCAGTAAGACGTTTGAACGGTTTCATCAGAGCGAGGGATGAAAGCAGAAAGCGGAGAACGAGAAAAGTTCAGCACAGTTCCAATCTGACGAGTCAGATACACTGACACTCTCTTTCGTTCGACGCCACAAGGATATCCTGTTTGTCTGGACAAGAGCTGCCTGTACCACCGTGTCAAAAGGCTGTCCAACTACATGGCAGGACGATGACCGAGGTAAGGAAGCTTGACTCGTTTCGATTAGTCTGCTGTTCTGTCGTAATATGCTTGAATTTTTTTTCCGTTTTTCAAGGAGCGTATCGCGTTTGTTTGATGTTGCTTGAATGAATGCCCTAAAAGTAATCAACCACTTCGTAATAGTCCTCAAGGACTGCAAGGACTTTGCATCAATCGTATACGATCGTCTAGCTATCATCAATATTTTTTATTTCATGAGAAATGTATTTTTATCCCTATGATAATTATGTGAACTCCACGACACTCTTCCTCTACTAGGCTCTAGTATGATGTCAAATACAATGGGATCCACAAACGCAGTGCCAGTGTACTAGTAGTAGTAGGAGGAGGATTTCTTGTATGCTGATGACAAGAAAAAGCTTCTCAAGCTAATACATGTACTCGTATTCCATGAAGTAACCGTTTTGATGTGACAAACATGACACTGTGTCAGTGAAACTGCCTCGTGACAACAAATCATTGAATCATTGCATTTCCATCTCGGGGAAGACTGACTGACGGCAACGCTGTACAGATTGTTCAAATCATCTCATTTCAATTTAGTTGCAGTGAAGTGAAACACTGTGTACACTACATGTATGGTGGTGTGTCTGTGCGTCTTGAGTGTGCACAAATGATCTTATTCCTCGTACTTCATCATAAGTATTACTAATAGATTATAGTTCCCACCATCACCTGTTCACAGGTCTTTGAGTGGATGGATTTTCATTGAGCATCACATTCGTTGAGAACTTGGTAGTTGTGTGCTCCCATGCATCATTACGGTAATAAGCGTATCCTTGTGCTATCTATTTGTTGCAGGTGTGCTGATCTTCAGAAGCTTGCGGAACTGAGTGCTGCTGAACATTTGCATGGCCATGAGCAATGGTGAAGCTTGCTATTGCAGTCTCAGCATGTGCTAGTATTATGCTGACTACTGCACTATGTTACTCTCTTACACTACTACATGTACATGTATGTAAACGTGCGTGCATCCGCCCACGGCCACGTATGCATTCGTTTCGTATAATTTTTTGTTATCCCTCTTGACTTTACGTGTAAATGGGTGGATGTTTGCATGGCTGTTTGAGTTGCGTGTGTATTGTGTCTCTACTCTTTTCTTGGTGTTTTCTTGGCGTTGTATAAGTTTGTGTGTGTGTGTGTGTGTGTGTGTGTGTGCGCCCGGCGCCCGCACAATAATTTGAAAACAAATAATTAATCCTTGGCTCTCCATTATTATCTTTCGATTCTTGGTTTTTTTCTAGGTATTTTCTTGGCGTTGTGTGGGTGTGTGCATGTGTGTGCGAGCACAATAATTTTGCAACACTACATGATTGAGATAATAATTATTGTAATTTGCAGCGTCTGCGAAGAGACCACTTGATTTGAGGATTGTGTTTGTAGGGTTTTTCATGTAATGAAGTGGCTGCAGTGGCGCCTCAATACTTATTTTTTATCTTGAGAAGTGAATGATGTAAAGGATTAAAGGGAGAGGCCGTTTTCTGGTTAATATTCACTGCTTACAGCAGATCCTATGTCTAATTTCGAACTCTGGATAGGGGATGCCTAATTGGCTGGACTTTATACAGGAAGTGTTGTCCACATAAAGACTCTTTATAGTTGATTTCAAAGTTTGGACTCCGTACAGTTGATTTTGGACCAATGGACACTATATAGGGGTGAAGCCAATTGGCTGGACTCTATACAGGGAGTGATGTTCATCTAAACTTTGAGCTCACAGTTGACTCCAAGTTTGGACTCTGTACAGTGGATTTTGGACCAATGGACTCTATATAGGGGTTGGACATCATATAGGGGCTGGACGCTCTACTGAGTCCAACATATATATATATATACTCAATATATATTCAAGTCTGCTTGAGCTGCTGCTCATGGATAACGCATGGTCTTTTGTTCTACATGTATTGTCGTTCTTGCAACGCATTCTTTTATATCTCTCCCTCTTTGCAACTTCAAGACCTGTTGCTGATAGAATTTCGAATAAAACTCTGACTACAAACTTGAAGTTGCGCATTCCCGCAGCAATAATAGTGTTAAAAAGCACGTGTCTTTGTGCGTAGCCAAGATAATCATGGTGGTCCGGAGTGAGAATGCACAATGCAGGCGCAGGCCAAAGATATCCCTAAATTTGCAGTGGCCTATTTTCTGATTATTTTGCCATTGCCAGCCCAGGCCCGACTTTGTACGTGGGGCGGCCATGGAAGGGGGTCCGGAGCCCCGTGACAACATTTCAAAAATTGAAGCCAATTGCAAGCATTTCCAGGAATTTTGTGCCATTTCAGTGTAACCGCATGAAGGACTTTTTGATTCTGCAACAGACCACGATCGGGGACAAGAATTCTTCATTATTTGCGACGTTTGCGCTGAGCTGCAATCATCGCGCCTTGTTGCAGTGTGCTCCAAAAAAAGGCCAAAAAAGAGGGGCGCCTCAGCCACCCCAGCCGCACCGGCTGGGGTGCCTTGCCAGCCACTGGCTATGTTACTGTGTTGTCCTGTAGTGCGCTAAACGGGTGGAGTACAAAGAGGTAATAATTGCTATTTCTACCGCACGCAACATCGGCAATGCCTGAATCCGCATTCATAAAGATTATAGGCAGCCGCCCAAGGAGTAACAGAGCTTTCCAGGTAAGGTGCAAAAGAAAGTTTAAGAAACCATCCACTACTAAAATGACCAGACAGGAAAGACTGCAGGTGCAAAAGAGCTTTACAAGCACCCCAGCCGCAACAAACTCTGTTAGACAGAACCGAGAAGGGATCAACTTTGCTTGTGCTTTTAAAAGATTTTTTTGATAAAAGGGGGTTTGTCAACTGACAACTGCTCTATTTAGTTGCTATTCCATAGCCAGCAATCGCATGTCATCACGTACATTCAAAATCAACATAATTTTGCGAATCGACCTTTTTTTCAGGATCACTTTTCAACGAGGACGAAGCAAAGTCGGCCGAACGAAGCCTAGAGGAAGAAAATCACCCTCTCCACTTCACCATCACGATACTGACATAGATACAAGACGAAAGAACTAAAAAATCCACAAGAAAACTGTACGGCACTTTGGTCTGAGTTTGGTCTGAGAATTTCTATCACGATCAAAAATGTACGAGGACCACTCAAAAATACGCCACAGACGTACTTTTATCGCTCTCTACTCCTTTTTCAAGGCACAAAAGTCGACTCTCCACTTTCAAACCAGGAACTAGACATACCAGTGGTCCTTTTCAGCTGCTCCACGAGCGCAGGAAATGTTCACCAAGGGGCGCAGAGCAGCATCCATTCCAGAAAAAGAGCTAAAATACGAGTGAGACTGCATGCCTGAGTACATGAGTACATGTATGAGTACATGCAGAAAATAGTCAATTTCAGCGTTTCTGCTCCAAACAGCAAATAGCTTCGACTAGAAACAAAGATTACACCAAAGGATCAAACAACAACCATTTTCTGCCGTTTTTTGCAGATGGCTTCCTTGTGCTTGGCCCAGCACGCCAAAAATCACACCTCGGAGGAGTACAAAAATTACAACTCTCAGATGTCCTCGATTGGTGGCCATGCACTCTTTGCGCATGCACTGGGTGAAATTTTTTTCTATTAGTGAGGTCGAAAAAATTAAAATTATTACAATTTTTTTCATGAAGTTGATTGCTCCAACGAGGAACACACGCTTCTTGCCGAACTTGACACTTGACTGGCTCACGACTGCCATCAGGAGCACACGAGGAACACGTCGCACCTACTATTTCTATAGCACGCAACATTCGCAATGCCCGAATCCGCATTCATGAACATTATTGTCAGCCGCCTAAGGAGTAAGGTGCAAAAGAAAACATCAATAACGAAATTGACTAAACAGGAAAGACTGCGTGTGAAAAAGCACTGTTTAAGCACATCACGGACACCCGACCCGCCGCAGACTCTATTAGAAAGAACCGAGAAGGGATGAATATTGGACTCGATGGAGAGCCAAGCATAAATTTATAAAAGGGAAAAAGGACCAATGCACTACAAGTTACCCTATAATGTTCACTAACACAGTTAGTTGTAGAAAGTCAGTACCGTCAGTCAGAGCCGTGCAATGTTATCACATGAGCTGATTGTTTAGTAGCTACTGGTGTTAGTGGACAATATAGAGTAACTTAGCATGGTGGTACGGAGTGAGTCCGCAAAAAGGAGGCGAAGGCCAAAGATATCCCTCACTTTGCAATGGCCCATTTTCTAATTAATTTGCCATTGCCAGCCACTGGCTATGTTACTGTATTGTCCTCTGCTGCACTAAACAGGTGGAGCACAAAGAGGTAATAACTGCTATTTCTACAGCACCCAACATCCGCAATGCTTAACTCCGCATTCATGAAGATTATAGCCAGCCGACCAAGGAGTAACAGAGCTTTCCAGGTAATGTACAAAAGAAACATCCATTACTAAATTGACCAGACAGGAAAGATTGCATGTGCAAAAGCGCTGCTCAAGCACACCACGGACACCCCAGCCGACACGGACTCTATTTGAAAGAACCGAGAAGGGATCAATATTCGTTTGTGCTAAAGACCTTTTGATGATTATAAACTTACGCGCTGCAGTTGCCATCAAGAACATCCATATTGCCGACAAGATTGGAACAGACCCGTCATAGAAGATGAGAAGAGTGAGTTGATCATACAGAAATAAACAAACGGTTGAAAAGAACACACCACAGACAAGCAGAAAATCAATATACACTGGAAGATTATTGACCTAAATCAATATACACTGGAAGATTATTCCCGTAGCTATGCAAAAGACGTTACTTCAGTAACGTCTGGCGCTAGGCAGGGTCCACACAGCTTTAATTCCGTGTTTGTTTGTTGTTTGTTTGTGCCATCGGCATGCCTGGCGCTATCCCGTACCTGTCCCGTACCTGTCCCGTACCTGTCCCGTACCTGTCCCGTACCGTACCATCAAAGACATCAATACAGTGTTGTACGGTACTTCCTCCGCGTCATTAATATTTTCGATTCCCAGAACGATTTTTCGAATTTATTTTGTCCACCCGAAGGGCAAAGAAATCAGCTAGAAATTGAGGCAGAGCATTGTCGACGAACCAAGCTTTAGTTTGTGGCCTCCCGCTTCACTGCACTTGCAGCTAAGGTCGACGTCTTCACCAGAGTTTGAAGCAGACCCTTCAGCACTCTACAAGACGCGCGTTCAAGTTCAGGTCAAGAAACTATTACCTCGTTTTCAAGCGATCCATGCCTCCAGGTGGCAGGCGATGAAGGCAAGCTAGTATTTTTCAAGTACACTGTAACGACCTTCCAGCAGGATAGGGTAAGTTGTTTGAAATCTTTTTTTCTCACGATGGCCTGTGGCCAATAAGAGAAATTGTTGTTGTTGTTGTTGTTTTTGTTGTTGTTGTTGTTGTTGTTGTTGTTGTTGTTGTTGTTGTTGTTGTTGTTGTTGTTGTTGTTGTTGTTGTTGTTGTTGTTGTTTCTTTTTATTTGAATTCGCAATACCAAACGGGCAATACTAGTAAGTCCAATTACATGGAAGCGAATTAAAGAATGCTAAGAATGAGGCATTTGGGTGAATATTTCAAGTGGAAACACTGATCCCGGGAGGTACTACAAATAGGTACAATGAAAATCTGAAAAGGCCATGATACTGTCGTTTACCATGCTGCAAGCAGCTACATGTAGAAGGAAAAACAACAAGAAAGACGTATCTCATGTACTGGACAAACAGAGCTAACAGGAAAAGACCGTTCGTTAAAATGCCTATACATACTGTCCTTGTGTGTGTGTGGGGGGGGGGGGGGTGTGGGGGGGTGCGTGCGTGCGTGTGTGCAGATCACTGTTTCTCTTCTTTAAAACGTTTATGGCCTGAGAGTGTACAGGTACACGGCTGCTGCGAAATCGGCCACGGCTTTGCAGGAATGTACACTGGCTGGCAGAGTATTCCACAGCGCAGATCCACGGAAGAACGGTCGGTGAGTGCCTGTATTCGTCCTGGCCACCGGGAGAATGAGCCCGGCGTTGGCTTGATGTCGAGTTGTGGCCGCGGTTGCGGGCGTCAGCTGCTTCGAAAGCGCTGTGCTACATTGGCCGTTCAGGCCGCGCCAGATGAGATCAAGGAGTCGGTGGCGTTGTGTCTCCTCGATTTTGCGGAGGGATATGCTCTCCCTTTGGCGGCTTACCGAAGATGTGGGTGGTAGGCTGAACACAGCGCAGATGGCACGGTTCTGAAAACGTTGGAGCTTCCCTAGAGCAAAAGCTGAGAGGGACGTGCTATAGGCCACACTTTCATATAATAGGTCGGGCATCACAACGAATTTTAGGTATTGGACCCTGGCCTTCTGGGAAAGGGATCGCCGGGCTCGCCACAATGCTCCAACTTTCCTGTTCACCTTCGCTGTAACATCGTGGATATGGTGGTCCCAGGTCAGTTGCTCGGTGATGGTTAAACCCAAGTACTTGGCCGCAGTACAAGCAGGTAAGCGGGTCTGATGGCAATTTACAGCGATGCTGGTTGGCGCATCCCTCCCACAGATGGACAGAACTGGACTTTTGCGTTCATTCAATATCAGGCCGCGGTTTTAGAGGCAATCGGCCAGCGCAGTGACGGATGACGGAGTCCCAGTGAAATAGTTGCTGTTTTGGGACCACTTTGGCATAGTGCAATATCGTCAGCAAATTGTTTGCTAGGGGTCGGGTGAGCTACTGCAGCTACCGCTCGGGTGTAGATATTGAACAAAATGGGCCCCAATACAGATCCTTGGGGTACTTCGCTTGTGCATACTGTGATGTTGCTCAGTTTGCTACTGATGCGGACTTGTTCTGTCCGGTTTGTAAGGTGGCTAACGAGCCACTCCATCACCGTACCGCCAACTCCAATTTCACAACAGTCCTGGGTCATAATTTCATGCCGCACTTTATCGAAGGCCTTCGACATGTCAAGGAAGCACACTCCAGAAGATTCCTTCTTGTCTCGAGCCATTTGCAACTGATCAACCAGTAAGGCTAGTGCATCAACCGTCGAGTGCTGCCGGCGAAATGCAAACTGAGTTTCCAGGATAGCATCGGTGTGGTCGAGGTGCCGTACAAGCTGCCGCTGGACCAGCTTTTCCAGCAGTTCCGCAGATACTTTCCTTGGCAAGCGCTTCACCGATTTCGTTGGTGTTTCAGACCTGCTACCTTCGCAGCAACATGCACCACAAGTAGCGCATTTTAGGAATCTGAGAACACTTTGTTCTTGCCATCGTCAACTTCAGCATTTCGTATTCAGGAGAGATACCAGGATTCTTATGCCCAAGCTTACAGTCTCCGTAAATGCCCACGCGAGCGATGTGGGACGGCACGACCTCCAGAAAAGCGATATGCGCTCTGGGGCGGAATAGTGCGGAGCGCGATGAATTTGCTTGGTGCGGAAGAGAGCTCCGACAAAGTCCGAGAGCACCACGGCTTCAGTAACAAGTAGACATTGTGCAGGAAGGGTCGTACCAATTTTCGAACACAGAAAACAGCGATTCCGACAGTCTGACTAAGACGAGCCAAGTCACAAACATTGCGATGTGCGAAGCGACAATTATTAATGACGCGGAGGAAGTATAAGGATGTCGTATAGCATGTCGTACAACAGTACGATGAAATTGTGGGAGAAACCAGCGACCGCTTGGGAACGATGAACATTACAACAGTCCTATTGTGAGTGATAGTCGGGCCAAGTTTCTGAAGATCAGTAGCGAGTGCTATCCCGAGCATTATGTTAGCATTACAAAAGCATAGACAGGATGCGTACTACAGGAGACCCAAGTTGCTGAAGACCAGTAGTCATTGCTGACAACGTGCAGAAAAACTAAATCCGCAGCCTCTTTTGCCGTCGGACAGGATGCGTATTATAGGGGACTGTAAAGTTATGTAATGTGCTCCACAGGCAACCATGCATTTGGGCGTCAGCAACAGTTAAGCACAAGCACACTATCAAGGCAAGGACATTATCGTATTACTGTATTGTATCGTATTGTATGGAATATAATTTTACCTCATTGGCTCAGCAGGTCAATGTATTACTACAAAAGGCCAGAAAATCCGATTATTAGGGGCAGTTCTAATAACATCCATGATGAGCTAGGCAAAAAAGCATAGCGTAGGGCCCTGAGCTTCCAAGCTCTCTCGTTGACCTAAAGAACTGTTCTTCTGTATGTGAGGGTTGGGGAGCAGCGGAAGAGCACTACCGTCGGTAGTGAATGATAGGATTTCGCATAGAACTCGGGCTACAAAGGTTTGGCTTTCCCACAGCCATAAAAGTATTAAAAAGCATGTGTTCTTGTGCGTAGCCATCACAATCAGGGTGGTCCAGAGTGAGTACGCAAAAAGCAGGCGAATGCCAACGATATCCCTCACTTGCCGTGGCCAATTTTCTGATTACTTTGCCATTGCCAGCCACTGGCTATGTTACTGTATTGTCCTCTGCTGCACTTAACAGGTGGAGCACAAAGAGGCAATAACTGCTATTTCTACGGCATGCAACATCCAAAATGCCCGAATCCGCATTCATGAACATTATTGTCAGCCGCCTAAGGAGTAAGGTGCAAAAAACCCAATAACTAAATTGACTAGCAGGAAAGGCTGCGTGTGAAAAAGCACTGTTTAAGCACACCACGGACACCCGACCCGCCGCGGACTCTATTAGAAAGAACCGAGAAGGGATCAATATTGGACTCGACGGAGAGCCAAGGATAAATTTATAAAACGGAAAAAGGACCAATGCACTACAGTTTCCTCTGAGACAAAAATGCGATAATACTCATAAAAAGGACACACTTCAGGCTCATTACAAACATCTTGAAAGTTTTTGTCTTCACAAGTATAGGAGTTGCGCTTTCTAGCAGCCTTAATAGTGTTAGAAAGCATGTGCCTTTGTGTACAACCAAGAAAACTTCTAGGTTGGTACGGAGTGAGTCCGTACAAAGCAGGCGCAGGCCAAAGATATCGCTAACTTTGCATTGGCCTGTTTTTTATTACTTTGCCATTGCCAGCCACTGGCTATGTTACTGTATTGTCCTCTGCTGCACTAAACAGGTGGAGCACAACGAGGTAATAACTGCTATTTCTACTGCACCCAACATCCGCAATGCTTGAAACTGCATACATAAAGATTATAGCCATTGCCAGCCACTGGCTATGTTACTGTGTTGTCCCGTGGTTTACTAAACGGGTGGAATACAAAGAGGTAATAACTGCCATTTCTACCGCACGCAACATCCGCAATGTTTGAAACTGCATACATAAAGATTATAGCCAGTAGCGGCCTTCACACCACGGACTTTTTGCCCGGCGGCAAGTCCTCTGAATTCATCTCCCTTTCGCTTTCCGGAAGACATTCTAACAGACTATCTGCATTCCTGGTCAGTGAAAGAGGGAAAATAAAAGATGACATCTTCCTCTCAAGAGCGAACAACAGCACTGCAGTTCAACCCATCGATTCAAGTGCGAAGTAGACACCATGTACCAAAGCCTAGGTCGAAAGTGTGAATTGACTGTAGCAACCGCGTTGCTACAGGCGGAACAAGTAAATTATGGTGAAGTCTACGCCTGAGGCTACGGTGTAGACATGTTAGTTGTACGATAATGCAAGTCGCACTTGGCACGAAGCTCCGAAGAAAGCCCAACTCTGCATAAAAGGTCGAAAGGTCGCTGCTCTTTTTTTCCTTTTTTGACCGGACACTATGTCCGGTGAAATTGAAAACGTCCGGTCAGTGGCCGAAAATGGCCGGAAAATGTCCGATGTTCGGCCGTTAATCTATGCCCTGAATGCATGGGGCAGTTAATTTTATCCCTGCAGTTGCATCTTTTCTCTGTTCTCTGTTGATCATCTTTCTGCGTCTTCCGAAAGACCGAATTGTTGTGCGCCTTTAGTACACCAGACATGTTCTGCATGCAGCTGTAACTTACTTTTACTGTGTTACTGTTGAATATTTTGTTTAGGCGTGAGCGAGGTGGGAAATGTTTCTCGACGAGGTGTTACAAGGATTGCGTGACATTCGTGGCTACTGTTTATTTGTACATAAAGATTAAAGCCAGCCGCCCAAAGAGTAACAGAGCTTTCCAGGTAATGTGCAAAAGAAACCATCCATCACTAAGTTGACCAGACAGGAAATATTGCTTGTGAAAAAGCGCTGCCCAAGCACATCACAGACACCCCAGACGACAGAGACTCTATTAGACAGTAGCGAGAAGGGATCAGTATGGGTTTGTGCTTAAAGGGGAAGTTAAGGCAAAAATTAAAATTTTACCAGTTGTAGTCTTCGGGGTGCTGAGTCGAATGGTCGTGGTCCGAGGAAGCTGAGACGCTCCCTTCCTACTTGAATCCCAATCGAACTCGCGCACTTCCACCGAAACTGGGTGACTGCGCCCTACTAGATGGGGATTTGTATGCAAAATTTCACTAAAAGCGCCATTTCGTTCTTATAAAAGCATGGATGACCGCGATTGGCCCATATGTTGTAGTCTTTTGGACGCTGAGTCGATTGGTTTTGGTCCGAAAAGGCTGCGGTCCAGCGTTCCTCCTTTATTCCCAATCGAACATGGTTGAACAAGCGGTCACGTGCTCCTGCGTACGCCAGTCACCTGGTCACCGTGCCTGCAGGGTACAACTTACTAGCCTGTTTGACCTTTTTTGGGTGCAGTCCTGTCACTCGAGTTGAACTCGAGTTGAACCTTGGTGTGAAAGTTGTCGCCTGCTGGCGTGCTGACCAGGTGATTTGGGCACCCAGGAGCACGTGACCGCTTGTTCAACCATGTTCGATTGGGAATAAAGGAGGAACGCTGCATCGCAGCCTTTTCGGACCAAAACCAGTCGACTCAGCGTCCAAAAGACTACAACATATGGACCAATCGCGGTCATCCGTGCTTTTATAAGAACGAAATGGCGCTTTTAGTGAGATTTTGCATACAAATCCCCATCTAGTAGGGCGCAGTCACCCAGTTTCGGTTGAAGTGCGCGAGTTCGATTGGGATTCAAGTAGGAAGGGAGCGTCTCAGCTTCCTCGGACCAAGACCATTCTACTCAGCACCCCGAAGACTACAACTGGTGAAATTTTAATTTTTGCCTTAACTTCCCCTTTAAGACTTTTTGATGATTATTAACTTACGAACTGCAGTTGCCATAAGGAACATCCGAATTGAGGACAAGATAGGAACAGATCCGTCATAGGAGATGGGAAGAGCGAGATGAACATACAGAAGTAAACAAACGGTTGAAAAGGTCACACCACAGACAAGCAGGAAATCAATATTCATTGCAAGATTATTTAACTAAAGCAAAAGTGCTGTCTTCTTGACCACTGTGTCATCAGAGCCCCCTTTTCATCTCTGCATGTGCCGCTGCGCATCAATTGTGCATGGCCTTTGTTCTACATTTATTGTCGTTCTTACAACGCATTCTTTCATAACTCTCTTTCTTTATAACATCAAGAACTGTTGTTCTGTATGTGAGAGTTGGGGAGCAGCAGAAGAGCACTATTGTCAGGAGTGAATGATAGGATTTCGAATAAACCTTGACGACAAAAGTTGCGCTTTCTAGCAGCCATAATAGTGTTAGAAAGTATGTGCTCTTGTATATAACCAAGAAAACTTCCATGCTGGTACGGAGTGAGTTCGTACAAAGCAGGCGCAGGCCAAAGATATCGCTCACTTTGCATTGGCCTGTTTTCTGAATATTTTGCCATTGTCAGCCACTGGCTATGTTACTGTGTTGTCCCGTGCTGTAATAAACGGGTGGAGTACAAAGAGGTAATAACTGCTATTTCTACCTCACGCAACATCCGCAATTTTCGAAACTGCATACATAAAGATTATAGTCAGCCGCCCAAAGATTAACAGAGCTTTCCAGGTAATGTGCAAAAGAAACCATCCATCTCTAACTTGACCAGACAGGAAAGATTGCTTGTGCAAAAGCGCTGCAAAAGCACACCACAGACACTCCAGCCGACACGGACTCTAGGAGACAGTAGCAAGAAGGGATCAGTATTCTTGCCTTATCCCATTATGACCATGCTTAAAGACGCTGCCAGCGTCTTTTCAGAAGTATTTTGATCTTCTTTTCAGCAAACAGCCTCATTGATCTGCATCGCTTGTATTGTATACCTGTGTTTACTGCTTACTGCTTACTGCTTCTTTATTGTTCCAATTATCAGTTTAGTTTAGTTTAAACATCTCTTAGCCCCATCCCTCACACAAACAAGTCAACAAAGAGGCATCTTTGGATTGAGGAGTGCTGGTTTCGAAACAACTGGTTCGAAGCTCAAAGTAGAGCTGGTGTTAGCTCAGAGCAGAGCTGATGTTAGCTCAGAGCAGAGCTGCTGTTAGCTCAAAGTAGAGCTGCTGTTAGCTCAAAGTAGAGCTGCGGTTAGCTCAAAGTAGAGCTGCTGTTAGCTCAAAGTAGAGCTGCGATTAGCTCAAAGTAGAGCTGCTGTTAGCTCAAAGTAGAGCTGCTGTTAGCTCAAAGTAGAGCTGCTGTTAGCTCAAGGTAGAGCTGCTGTTAGCTCAAAGTAGAGCTGCGGTTAGCTCAAAGTAGAGCTGCTGTTAGCTCAAAGTAGAGCTGCGGTTAGCTCAAAGTAGAGCTGCTGTTAGCTCAAAGTAGAGCTGCTGTTAGCTCAAAGTAGAGCTGCTGTTAGCTCAACGTAGAGCTGCAATGCTAAATGGATGTAATATAGCGCAGCAAATAGCTAGATAACACCAGTTGTGAGAGTGGACCCGGTTAGTGGGTACGATAATATTATGATGGTGTGAATAAGTTGGATAGGGAGGGATGGTGGGAAAAGAAACACTGCTGAAGCACGATCCGTTGTCTGGAAGAGCACAACAGGGCAAGCAAGATTTGTTTTTCTTTTCCGCAAAAATGGGCTGGTGCCATTTGTGATTACGCAGCAAAACAAAGCACATGACGTCAGTCTTGAATGCAGTACAAAGCAATGCAGTGCAGTATGTGCGCTAGTTCGGATTGTTGCTAACAAGTACTAGCACAGCTAGTACACCATTAGCCCCATCCCTCACACAAACAAGTCAACAAAGAGGCATCTTTGGATTAAGGAGTGCTGGTTTCGAAACAACTGGTTCGAAGCTCAAAGTAGAGCTGGTGTTAGCTCAGAGCAGAGCTGCTGTTAGCTCAGAGCAGAGCTGCTGTTAGCTCAAAGTAGAGCTGCTGTTAGCTCAAAGTAGAGCTGCGGTTAGCTCAAAGTAGAGCTGCTGTTAGCTCAAAGTAGAGCTGCGATTAGCTCAAAGTAGAGCTGCTGTTAGCTCAAAGTAGAGCTGCTGTTAGCTCAAAGTAGAGCTGCTGTTAGCTCAAGGTAGAGCTGCTGTTAGCTCAAAGTAGAGCTGCTGTTAGCTCAAAGTAGAGCTGCGGTTAGCTCAAAGTAGAGCTGCTGTTAGCTCAAAGTAGAGCTGCGGTTAGCTCAAAGTAGAGCTGCTGTTAGCTCAAAGTAGAGCTGCTGTTAGCTCAAAGTAGAGCTGCTGTTAGCTCAACGTAGAGCTGCAATGCTAAATGGATGTAATATAGCGCAGCAAATAGCTAGATAACACCAGTTGTGAGAGTGGACCCATGAAACCAGCACTCCGTTAGCTAAGCACTATTGACGCACAGCAAGGGTCAATTAATGTCAGCACAGGCAAGCGTTGCGCAGCTAGAGTTCAGTAGCTCATTACTCACCCGAGTTGGGGATCATGGCATCCATGGCACGGCAGCAAGCTGGGACGATAGCTGGCGCTATGCGCTCGCGCCCGTGTTGTAGTCCGGATGTAGCATAGACACGCATCGCTCTTTCCACTGACCTGCCACTCGGAAGAAGGAGTCGGGGGCACTAGCCATAGCGGCGGTGGTGGCTGAACCAATGTGGACCGAATGACCGGAGTAGTTCGACTGGGATGGTACACCGGCCGCAGCGACAAGAGACCATACTGTTACTGTGAATGACTGCCTGGTCAGCTGCTGTCAGTTCGAGAGTACGAACAAGAGTTGCTCCGGTCCCTCGCGACGAGTGACAAATGGGTAGCTAACAATGGCACGGACCGGGCAGTACGGCGGTACAGACGGGCCAATGTCACTAGTAACGCCTTTACCGAATAGGTCCGTCTTGGATGAAATCAGGAAGAGTTGCAGGCGTCCGTCACCAGGGGAGCTAGTACAGCCCCGTGTGATGCCATTAGTGAATTCAGCGCACCAAAGAAATCCAAAGAAGCAGCATGGCGGCTTGGTAGAGCAGCTTGTCATGGCCATTCAGGATACTACTTTTCCGGCGTGCATCCATCAGGTATCGTAGGATTGGCATAGTTATAGGAAGGCGAGGGGTGAGTGCAGCCGTACCATGGCATCGCTGGATGCCCTTCAACACCCTCTTCAGAAGGCACGCATCCACTAAGGGGCCGGCAAACCCATTCTCAAGGTGGGCTTTATGCACGCTGATGCACTCGCATACACAGATACAGTTCAGGGCACGCTGATCATAGTTCACGCATGAATGTGTGTCCAGGAATGATGACTCGGGCAGCGAAAGTGAGCTTCCCCAGGAGGGACTCGAGTTGACGCTGGCCGATGCTGCGCTCGCTGATAGTAGCCATGAGTGGCGCACGGATCTCGGACAGCTTGTCCTCTGGTAGCCGAGCTTCGTGGCGCTCGCAGTCTAGGACAATACCAAGGAAGGTCAATGATGGTGATGGCCCTTCGAGCTGGGATGGAGCAAAGAGGAGTGCCGAGATACGTGAACGCCCGGAGGGGGATGGTGAGTTGCTGGTTGGCTGCAGCCAAACCAGTGGAGATATCGAGAAAGTCATCGAGGTAGTGAAGCCGGTGATCTATAGCAAACTCGTGCTGCATGATCCAGTTGACTGCTGTGGCTCCTGAGTCAAAGACGGCTGGGCTGGAGCAGAGGCCGAAAGGCAGAAAGCGCTCGTAGTAGTAGGAGCCTTCCCAGCGAAGTCCTGACGGCGGACTGGGATCTGCCGAAATGCACTGCGTACATCGAGCTTGGACAAATACACAGGCTGTGGGCATGACATGATGATGTTGATCGCGTTGTCAATGCTCGCGTAGTGTAGAGAGAGCGGCTCGGCAGGAATGCTGTCGTTCGCGCCGGTGCCTTCCGGACTAGACAGATGGTGGATCATTCGCGGCTTGCCGTTCTTTTTGGGGATGGCACCAATACCAGAGCGGCGCATGAACTGAAATGGAGGTGACGGAAATGGGCCTGTGGTCTCGCTGCGGGCGCAGGAAGCGGCTAATTGCTCGGATATAAATGCCGAGTGAGTGAAAGCCAATGGTAGATTATTAGAGAAAACCGAAATGTCATGTTGGCCGGCAGCTCCAAGAGTAAAGCCACGGCGCAGGCCATGGAGAACATACGCAACACATGATTGATCTGAGTGGTTACGTAACAGGCGGGCAAAGTGGTCAGCTAGCAGTGTGGTGTCTGCAGAGTGTATAGGAAAGAAGCTACGTACCGAGTCAAACGATTCAGTAGCCATTCTGCTAGGAGCGGCGGGGTGGTCGATTGGCTCCGCGCTGCTGCTGGTTGCACATGATGCATGGGTGGTCCTTGCCACACTGGCTGCAGGTGTGGGAGAAGCGGCACGACGACGAAGAACAGCGACCTCCATTGAAGTTGCGGCAGATTTCTTGGCCGTCGCTGGTATGGTTGCGACCACTGGAGGTAAATGCTGCTGGCTTCGGGACGAAAAGGACACAAACCGCCCCTGGATGGACCGTCTTACATTGAGCGCATTTTGGGTGTGCATGGCCTGTGACAGCTATCTGCCATAGGTTCACGTCGACGGTGTCCAACCTCTTCGTGCCTGGTTACTGGGCCACGAGCATCCGCAGCTGGCGGTCGTACTCTAGCCACGCGCTTGGGAAGAACTGGCAGTTAGCAGTCAGGATCAACTGCTGGTACGCAATCAGTTCAGCAGTGCGGTGTAGGGCAGCAGCCGTGATAACAGACATGTATGTGGTCCATGCCTTGAGCCGGGTAGCTACATGTGTAATTATCGTGAACCTTGCGACGCACCTGCTTCGCGTCATCCGACTCAACGATATTTAGCTGGCTATCGTTATTTGGGCTGTGCACCAGCCGGAATGTTGGAGGAGCTTGGCCTGGCGTAGTGGCGGCAGCTGCCGCATTGCCTTGGCCTTGGGTGAGGAGCGGCACAATGCTCTCCGATAATAATAAAATGGCGGCCGACAAAGCCGACTACACCTGCCGGAATGTTGGAGAAGCTTGGCCTGGCGTAGTGGCGGCAGCTGCCGCATTGCCTTGGCCTTGGGTGAGGAGCGGCACAATGCTCTTCGATAATAATAAAATGGCGGCCGACAAAGCCGACTACACCTCGTCCCGTACGGGAGCGCAGAGATCCGTTGAGCCCGCGTCACCTGAGCTGGCGGAGGAGGCATTGGTGCACGTCGGACTTCTGGGCTCGCGAGCCGTGTCCGCACTGTCATGTTGCTGGTTCTCCTGGCCGGAGCAGACCTCACTACCAAGGGCTAGTTGTGCCAGCAAACGGTCCTGTAAAATACTTTTACTAAGTTTCCTTTCGGATTCAAGCCGCGCTGAGAAGGCTCGCCGCGGAGGGCTTGGCAAGGCATTGCCTTGACAGTGTCGACAGTAAGGTCAGACATACTGAAGAAATACAGTGTCGAGGTGACACTCGGGCTGGCAGCAAAGCTACGAAAGGAAAAGAAACACTGCTGAAGCACGATCCGTTGTCTGGAAGAGCACAACAGGGCAAGCAAGATTTGTTTTTCTTTTCCGCAAAAATGGGCTGGTGCCATTTGTGATTACGCAGCAAAACAAAGCACATGACGTCAGTCTTGAATGCAGTACAAAGCAATGCAGTGCAGTATGTGCGCTAGTTCGGATTGTTGCTAACAAGTACTAGCACAGCTAGTACACCATTATTATTATTTTTCTCACCCCACACCCCTCTACTCTGTTATCGGCCCTCTTAAGAGTTGTGTTTATCACTGTTGAGGCTTCCGATGGAAAATAAAAGAATACTACTACTACTACTAGTATAGGTTTGTGCTAAAGACTTTTTGATAATTATTAACTTACACACTGCAGTTGCCATCAAGAACATCCGAATTGAGGACAAGATAGGAACAGATCCATCATAGGAGATGGGAAGAGCGAGAGGATCAAACAGAAGTAAACAAACGGTTGAAAAGGTCACACCACAGACAAGCAGGAAATCAATATTCATTGGAAGATTATTTAAGTAAAGAAAAAGTGCTGTATTCTTGACCACTGTGTCATCAGAGCCCCCTTTTCGCCTCTGCATGCGCAGCTGCGCATCGATTGTCCATAGCCTTTGTTCTACATGTATTGTCTTTCTTGCAACACATTCTTTCATGACTCTCTTTCTTTATAACATCAAGAACTGTTGTTCTGTATGTGAGAGTTGGGGAGCAGCAGAAGAGCACTATCGTCAGACTGAATGATAGGATTTCGAATAAAACTTGACGAAAAAAGTTGCGCTTTTTAGCAGCCATAGTAGTGCTAGAAAGTATGTGCCTTTGTGTATAACCAAGAAAACTTCCATGTTGGCACGAAGTGAGTCTGTACAAAGCAGACGCAGGCCAAAGATATCGCTCACTTTGCATTGGCCTGTTTTCTGATTATTTTGCCATTGCCAGCCACTGGCTATGTTACTGTGTTGTCCCGTGGTGTACTAAACGGGTGGAATACAAAGAGGTAATAACTGCCATTTCTACCGCACGCAACATCCGCAATGTTTGAAACTGCATACATAAAGATTATAGCCAGCCGCTCAAAGATTAACAGAGCTTTCCAGGTAATGTGCAAAAGAAACCATCCATCTCTAACTTGACCAGACAGGATAGATTGCTTGTGCAAAAGCGCTGCCCAAGCACACCACAGAGACCCCAGCCGACACGGACTCTATTAGACAGTAGGGAGGGGGATCAGTATTGGTTTTTCCTTTAAAAGACTTTTTGATGATCATTAACTTACACCCTGCAGTTTCCATCAAGAACATCCGAATTGAGGACAAGATAGGAACAGATCCGTCATAGGAGATGGGAAGAGCGAGATGATCATACCGAAGTGAACAAACGGTTGAAAAGGTCACACAACAGACAAGCAGGAAATCAATATGCATTGGAAGATTATTTAACTAAAGCAACAGTACTGTCTTCTTGACCACTGTGTAATCAGAGCCCCCTTTTCGCCTCTGCATGCGCCGCTGCGCATCGATTGTGCATGGCCTTTGTTTTACATGTTGGCACGGAGTGAGTTGGCGCAGGCCAAAGATATCGCTCACTTTGCATTGGCCTGTTTTTTTGATTACTTTGCCATAGCCAGCCACTGGCTATGTTACTGTGTTGTCCCGTGGTGCACTAAACGGGTGGAGTACAAAGAGGTAATAACTGCTATTTCAACGGCACCCAACATCCGCAATGTTTGAAACTGCATACATAAAGATTATAGCCAGCCGCCCAAAGAGTAACAGAGCTTTCCAGGTAATGTGCAAAAGAAACCATCCATCACTAACTTGACCAGACAGGAAAGATTGCTTGTGCAAAAGCGCTGCCCAAGCACACCACAGACACCCCAGCCGACACAGACTCTATTAGACAGTAGCGAGAAGGGATCAGTATGGGTTTGTGCTAAAGACTTTTTGATGATTATTAACTTACCCGCTGCAGTTGCCATAAGGAATATCCGAATTGAGGACAAGATAGGAACAGATCCGTCATAGGAGATAGGAAGAGCGAGATGATCACACAGAAGTAAACAAACGGTTGAAAAGATCACACCACAGACAAGCAGAAAATCAAGATTCATTTGAAGATTATTTAACTAAAGCAAAAGTGCTGTCTTCTTGACCACTGTGTCATTAGAGCCCCCTTTTCGCCTCTGCATGCGCCGCTGTGCATCGATTGTGCATGGCCTTTGTTCCACATGTATTGTCGTTCTTGCAACGCATTCTTTCATAACTCTCCTTCTTAACAACTTCAAGAACGGTTGTTCTGTATGTGAGAGTTGGGGAGCAGCGGAAGAGCACTATCGTCAGGAGTGAATGATAGGATTTCGATTAGAACTTGACGACAAAAGTTGCGCTTTCTAGCAGCCATAAAGGTGCTAGAAGGTATGTGCCTTTGTGTATAACCTAGAAAACTTCCATGTTGGCACGGAGTGAGTCCGTACAAAGCAGGCGCAGGCCAAAGATATCGCTCACTTTGCATTGGCCTGTTTTCTGACTATTTTGCCATTGCCAGCCACTGGCTATGTTACTGTGTTGTCCCGTGGTGTACTAAACGGGTGGAGTACAAAGAGGTATTAAATGTTCGGTTAACGTAGGAGTTAACCGTTGTTAGCAGTCACGTACCATTGCTTCGCTCTTGGCCTTTATAACGGGTTGCATAACCCTCCTTACGTGTGTGCACAATCTTGCTCTCTCTTCATACTGCTGTGTATCATAGACATCACATGCCCACGCTCTGCGCATGCGCTGATTTCCTGTGCGCACAACAGAGCTTGCTGTATTTCCAGTTTCCTTGCCTGCAGTCAGCTTTCAAATTCTGAACTCGAAAATTCTGATTTCTGATTTGCCTGCTTCAGAGTGTCAGTCCTAGTTCTGCCAATTGGCTGCCGTCTTTAGTATTCGCTTTCCTTGTTCCCTCTCAGCTCAGAAAATGATTTGCTGGCATATCAGGCCACTATTCTGGATGCAAATAACTCGTATCATGTGGACGCATGGCTAAGTTATGACAGGCGTTTCCGGCGCGCCATAGCCTCCCAACCACTGTCGTACGACTGGGCTATCATCGACTCTAATTTGTGGCAGTCCTCATTCACCAGCCGTGGTCGCCCGCCATGTTCGCGCTGTTCTCTGGTGCACCCAGTGGCTCAGGCCCGGTGTCCCTTTAGACCAGAGCCTCCATCCGACGGCGCTGGGAGTGGAGGTCCGCCGCAGTCCAGCGCGCCAACCCATCTTGGGAAGCCTATCTGCCGCAACTTCAACAGGGACCAGTGCAACAACTCATTCTGCTATCGTGCCCACGTGTGCCTTCAATGCCACGGAAAGCACCCAGAAGTCAAATGTGGCAGGGGAAAGTCTGCCACCTCAGCTTCTGCTCCGTAAACATTCTGTGGAGACTCCCATCAATGTTAGCCGATTAGCCGGGCTCCTTAACCATCATTCTGATCACTCCTTCTCTCACTTTGTGTTGCATGGGCTGTGTCACGGTTTCACGATAGGCCATTCTGCTGCTATATCTGGTTGCGTTCGCAACCGCGAACTCGCCTCACTCCTGGGCCACCTCTCGTTCGCTTCCAGAGCAATTCCGGCCGCCCGTACATTCTTACGCCGCCTGTATGACCTCGACAAGGCCACATCTGAGATGTCATCTCACCGAATGCTGCACCTCTCAGCCTCAGCCAAGGGCGACCTGAGCTGGTGGCACCAGACTCTGTCAACATGGAACGGAAAGTCATTTTTCCTGCTAGAGAAGTGGATGCCCAGCGCTGACCTCCAGTTGCAAACCGACGCAAGTGGCCCCATTGGATTTGGAGCCTTCTTCAATGGTCGCTGGTTCAGAGATGACTGGTCCCCGCAGCAACTGGAACTAAGCATTACCTACAAGGAGCTCTTCGCCATTGTCGTGGCCTGCGCCACATGAGGGATCGAGTGGCTGCGCGTGGAGTTTCAGTGCGACAACCAAGCTGTCGTGGAGTGCCTGAGGACGGGCACGAGCCGGTCTCCTGCAGTCATGGCACTCATCTGCACCCTGTACTCAATCTGTGTGAAGCACAATTTCCTGATCCGAGCATCGCACCTGCCAGGAATTTCCAATACCATCGCTGATGCCCTGTCCCGGAACAAGATGGATGCCTTCAGGACCTTTGCTCCTACAGCTGCGGAGCGGCCTGACACCATGGTCCAGCCGATCACTGAGTAAGTGTAAAGACATTCACTTAGGATGCAGATAGCGTTCTCTGTCGATCCTACTCCACAATATCAGTCTGACTTTATGCCTCTAGAACAACGCCCTTGTGCAATGCGTACTTAACATCTATATTGGCTGTTATCACCCGCTATCTCCTCTGGCCCTAATGGGAATGTCGGCATGGGCACTCCTCCGTAACTGGCCTCTCGCGCACTACTATTAAACTCGCATGGGTCATAAACCGCTCCTGCTCAACGCAGGCCGACCCACCAACTCGCATGGGTCACAAACCGCTCCTGCTCAGCGCAGGCCGACCCACTTGGTCATATACAGCTCCTGCCCTCGGTAGGCCGACCACACGATTCGTTAACGCGCACTCAATTGAGGCCAGCTACTCTGCCCGACATTCCCATTCTTCCAAACTCACTCTTGTGTCTTTTGGTGTGTCGCGTCCTGCACGCGTGTGTGTCTACTCTATACTCTAGCATGGGGAGTAGAATGTTAACTGCTATTTCCACCGCACGCAACATCCGCAATGTTTGAAACTGCATACATAATGATTATACACGAAGTTGGGTGTGGTCCTCGAAAGAGTGCTCAATGCACTGGGGTGCAGAGCTTCATACAAAAAGAATAGGGCTTGAAAGTGATGACGTCAAAAACGGCCAGGGAGTAGTAAGTTGACATCAGATTTCTATTTTGGATCCACGAAGGTGTGACTTTGCTATTGCCTCAGTATGTGGGTGAATAGCAACCCACTCATGTCATATGCAGGGGTGACTTTTACTTCGCCACCAGTTGTAACCCCTGCCCCCAGTCGCCAAATCAGTCAGTTTCACTGGCTACGTCACCTTGCTGTGAGTAAGACGGCTTGAAATGTGCTTGGATCCATACAAAAACTGGATCCAAGTGGATCCAGTTTTTGAATTTTTGAAATTGTTGCTATGCTGTGACGTAGCACTTTCAAGCCCTATAGAATGGGATACGGAGCTTGGATTGGCTGTGACTCAGAGTTTCACGCCTGTGGCGATCATCAGACAGCAATGATGACAAAAACTCAATGAATATTCTTGATATAGTGTGGTAAGGTGCTAGTGGTATCAGAGAATTTAAGCACAAATAAGGTCAAGCGGTGATTCTATGCATGTACTTGCAAGGTCAGCGCCATTCATCAGGTGTAATCCTGGTTTATGTAACTGGAGGTGTGAAGTTAGATAGGTAGAATTTGTTCTCATGTCTGCACTTGGCCACTAGCTACGATCGTTTGTTGATGTTCACCTTTCTGTCAGCATGCATGATCTCCAGCTTCTCACGTAGACAGAGAGGGCAGCGCTTGGTGGCATTGGAGTATGCTGGTGCTTGGGCGACAACTGACCAACTGATGCTGTACCCGGCATTCTTGCGCTTCATGTCCCAGATGTGCTTCGACAACTCGGTACTCTTCTCCATTCGCTCATGCCTCATTGACGTCATGTGTTCGTCGTATCGCTTCTTGAACGTCATTTCCGTTAGACCGATGTACTCTTTTCGTTCGTCTTTTCCGGTTTCTGTCACGCTGGCCTTGTATACGATTGACTGGATCTGGCAGTCTCCATGCACAGGGCATAGCTTAAGGATTTCATTTAGCTCGGACATATGTCCTTCCGTTTTGAAATCTGTCCGGACATGCCCGGACATTTTCCACAACACATTTTCAGGGTGTTTCTTCCTCTATTTTTTTAGTAGTACTGAAGTATATTCACAATGACTCATTATGTGGACGTATCTCACACATTACGACTCGAATTTTGCGAACGCGATATGCTCCTTGCAGAGAAGGTAAGTCAGTTCGAATTTGAGTCGTGCAATAGTGGCAGCACCATCGTCCATCTTGCACAGTGCCTTCGCAATTGGAGCAAATTCGAGGGCGTTTCGAGCGGGACACTCTTGCCTGTGGAAAAGATTCATTGCTCGTTTATGCATCTCCGTTCCAGCATGATCCTTGAACGCTGATGTTCTCAGGTTCTTGGATCCGGTTATGAAAGCCTCGCTGACGTTTTTACAACTGCGGACTCTGTCTACAAACTTGATGCACACGGAACACTTCAAACATTCTGCTAACAGCCGATCGTTCCTCTGCCGGTCATAAATCAGCCAGGCGGAAGTAGTCAGCTCTGCATCGTTGTCCGAGATCCACTTATCGCAAGTAGCGGCCTTCACACCACGGACTTTTTGCCCGGCGGCAAGTCCTCTGAATTCATCTCCCTTTCGCTTTCCGGAAGACATTCTAACAGACTATCTGCATTCCTGGTCAGTAAAAGAGGGAAAAATAAAAGATGACATCTTCCTCTCAGGAGCGAACAACAGCACTGCAGTTCAACCCATCGATTCAAGTGCGAAGTCGACACCATGTACCAAAGCCTAGGTCGAAAGTGTGAATTGACTGTAGCAACCGCGTTGCTACAGGCGGATCAAGTAAATTATGGTGAAGTCTACGCCTGAGGCTACGGTGTAGACATGTTAGTTGTACGATAATGCAAGTCGCACTTGGCACGAAGCTCCGAAGAAAGCCCAACTCTGCATAAAAGGTCGAAAGGTCGCTGCTCTTTTTTTCCTTTTTTGACCGGACACTATGTCCGGTGAAATTGAAAACGTCCGGTCAGTGGCCGAAAATGGCCGGAAAATGTCCGATGTTCGGCCGTTAATCTATGCCCTGAATGCATGGGGCAGTTAACTTTATCCCTGCAGTTGCATCTTTTCTCTGTTCTCTGTTGATCATCTTTCTGCGTCTTCCGAAAGACCGAATTGTTGTGCGCCTTTAGTACACCAGACATGTTCTGCATGCAGCTGTAACTTACTTTTACTGTGTTACTGTTGAATATTTTGTTTAGGCGTGAGCGAGGTGGGAAATGTTTCTCGACGAGGTGTAACAAGGATTGCGTGACATTCGTGGCTACTGTTTATTTGTACATAAAGATTATAGCCAGCCGCCCAAAGAGTAACAGAGCTTTCCAGGTAATGTGCAAAAGAAACCATCCATCACTAAGTTGACCAGACAGGAAATATTGCTTGTGAAAAAGCGCTGCCCAAGCACATCACAGACACCCCAGACGACAGAGACTCTATTAGACAGTAGCGAGAAGGGATCAGTATGGGTTTGTGCTTAAGACTTTTTGATGATTATTAACTTACGAACTGCAGTTGCCATAAGGAACATCCGAATTGAGGACAAGATAGGAACAGATCCGTCATAGGAGATGGGAAGAGCGAGATGAACATACAGAAGTAAACAAACGGTTGAAAAGGTCACACCACAGACAAGCAGGAAATCAATATTCATTGCAAGATTATTTAACTAAAGCAAAAGTGCTGTCTTCTTGACCACTGTGTCATCAGAGCCCCCTTTTCATCTCTGCATGTGCCGCTGCGCATCGATTGTGCATGGCCTTTGTTCTACATTTATTGTCGTTCATACAACGCATTCTTTCATAACTCTCTTTCTTTATAACATCAAGAACTGTTGTTCTGTATGTGAGAGTTGGGGAGCAGCGGAAGAGCACTATTGTCAGGAGTGAATGATAGGATTTCGAATAAACCTTGACGACAAAAGTTGCGCTTTCTAGCAGCCATAATAGTGTTAGAAAGTATGTGCCCATTATGACCAAGAAAACTTCCATGCTGGTACGGAGTGAGTTCGTACAAAGCAGGCGCAGGCCAAATATATCGCTCACTTTGCATTGGCCTGTTTTCTGAATATTTTGCCATTGTCAGCCACTGGCTATGTTACTGTGTTGTCCCGTGCTGTAATAAACGGGTGGAGTAAAAAGTAAAAAAAAGTAAATTATCGTATCCGTTCCCGAAGGGAACTCACGACGGCCGCTAACACCCGATAAACCCTAGCGGGTGGAGTACAAAGAGGTAATAACTGCTATTTCTACCTCACGCAACATCCGCAATTTTCGAAACTGCATACATAAAGATTATAGTCAGCCGCCCAAAGATTAACAGAGCTTTCCAGGTAATGTGCAAAAGAAACCATCCATCTCTAACTTGACCAGACAGGAAAGATTGCTTGTGCAAAAGCGCTGCAAAAGCACACCACAGACACTCCAGCCGACACGGACTCTAGTAGACAGTAGCAAGAAGGGATCAGTATTCTTGCCTTATCCCATTATGACCATGCTTAAAGACGCTGCCAGCGTCTTTTCAGAAGTATTTTGATCTTCTTTTCAGCAAACAGCCTCATTGATCTGCATCGCTTGTATTGTATACCTGTGTTTACTGCTTACTGCTTACTGCTTCTTTATTGTTCCCAGTATCAGTTTAGTTTAGTTTAAACATCTCTTATCATTATTTTTCTCACCCCACACCCCTCTACTCTGTTATCGGCCCTCTTAAGAGTTGTGTTTATCACTGTTGAGGCTTCCGATGGAAAATAAAAGAATACTACTAATACTACTAGTATAGGCTTGTGCTATTTAAAGACTTTTTGATAATTATTTACTTACACACTGCAGTTGCCATCAAGAACATCCGAATTGAGGACAAGATAGGAACAGATCCATCATAGGAGATGGGAAGAGCGAGAGGATCAAACAGAAGTAAACAAACGGTTGAAAAGGTCACACCACAGACAAGCAGGAAATAAATATTCATTGGAAGATTATTTAACTAAAGCAAAAGTGCTGTATTCTTGACCACTGTGTCATCAGAGCCCCCTTTTCGCCTCTGCATGCGCAGCTGGGCTTGGGTTGTCCATAGCCTTTGTTCTACATGTATTGTCGTTCTTCCAACACATTCTTTCATGACTCTCTTTCTTTATAACATCAAGAACTGTTGTTCTGTATGTGAGAGTTGGGGAGCAGCAGAAGAGCACTATCGTCAGACTGAATGATAGGATTTCGAATAAAACTTGACGAAAAAAGTTGCGCTTTTTAGCAGCCATAATAGTGCTAGAAAGTATGTGCCTTTGTGTATAACCAAGAAAACTTCCATGTTGGCACGGAGTGAGTCTGTACAAAGCAGACGCAGGCCAAAGATATCGCTCACTTTGCATTGGCCTGTTTTCTGATTATTTTGCCATTGCCAGCCACTGGCTATGTTACTGTGTTGTCCCGTGGTGTACTAAACGGGTGGAATACAAAGAGGTAATAACTGCCATTTCTACCGCACGCAACATCCGCAATGTTTGAAACTGCATACATAAAGATTATAGCCAGCCGCTCAAAGATTAACAGAGCTTTCCAGGTAATGTGCAAAAGAAACCATCCATCTCTAACTTGACCAGACAGGATAGATTGCTTGTGCAAAAGCGCTGCCCAAGCACACCACAGAGACCCCAGCCGACACGGACTCTATTAGACAGTAGGGAGAGGGATCAGTATTGGTTTTTCCTTTAAAAGACTTTTTGATGATCATTAACTTACACCCTGCAGTTTCCATCAAGAACATCCGAATTGAGGACAAGATAGGAACAGATCCGTCATAGGAGATGGGAAGAGCGAGATGATCATACCGAAGTGAACAAACGGTTGAAAAGGTCACACCACAGACAAGCAGGAAATAAATATTCATTGGAAGATTATTTAACTAAAGCAAAAGTGCTGTATTCTTGACCACTGTGTCATCAGAGCCCCCTTTTCGCCTCTGCATGCGCAGCTGGGCTTGGGTTGTCCATAGCCTTTGTTCTACATGTATTGTCGTTCTTCCAACACATTCTTTCATGACTCTCTTTCTTTATAACATCAAGAACTGTTGTTCTGTATGTGAGAGTTGGGGAGCAGCAGAAGAGCACTATCGTCAGACTGAATGATAGGATTTCGAATAAAACTTGACGAAAAAAGTTGCGCTTTTTAGCAGCCATAATAGTGCTAGAAAGTATGTGCCTTTGTGTATAACCAAGAAAACTTCCATGTTGGCACGGAGTGAGTCTGTACAAAGCAGACGCAGGCCAAAGATATCGCTCACTTTGCATTGGCCTGTTTTCTGATTATTTTGCCATTGCCAGCCACTGGCTATGTTACTGTGTTGTCCCGTGGTGTACTAAACGGGTGGAATACAAAGAGGTAATAACTGCCATTTCTACCGCACGCAACATCCGCAATGTTTGAAACTGCATACATAAAGATTATAGCCAGCCGCTCAAAGATTAACAGAGCTTTCCAGGTAATGTGCAAAAGAAACCATCCATCTCTAACTTGACCAGACAGGATAGATTGCTTGTGCAAAAGCGCTGCCCAAGCACACCACAGAGACCCCAGCCGACACGGACTCTATTAGACAGTAGGGAGAGGGATCAGTATTGGTTTTTCCTTTAAAAGACTTTTTGATGATCATTAACTTACACCCTGCAGTTTCCATCAAGAACATCCGAATTGAGGACAAGATAGGAACAGATCCGTCATAGGAGATGGGAAGAGCGAGATGATCATACCGAAGTGAACAAACGGTTGAAAAGGTCACACCACAGACAAGCAGGAAATCAATATGCATTGGAAGATTATTTAACTAAAGCAACAGTACTGTCTTCTTGACCACTGTGTAATCGGAGCCCCCTTTTCGCCTCTGCATGCGCCGCTGCGCATCGATTGTGCATGGCCTTTGTTTTACATGTTGGCACGGAGTGAGTCTGTACAAAGCAGGCGCAGGCCAAAGATATCGCTCACTTTGCATTTTTTTTTTTACTAGAGCCACGTAAACCCGTCATGTGTGAGCCATGAATAAGGGGAGTGGTGGCGTGGTCTGGGATGCTCTGCTTCATCACAACCAGGCGCGCCAATAGCAGAGAGAGAAAGAGAGAGAGAGAGAGAGAGAGAGAGAGAGAGAGAGAGAGAGAGAGAGAGAGAGAGAGAGAGAGAGAGAGAGAGAGAGAGAGAGAGAGAGAGAGAGAGAGAGAGAGAGAGAGACATAGAGAGAGAGAGAGAGAGAGAGAGAGAGAGAGAGAGAGAGAGAGAGAGAGAGAGAGAGAGAGAGAGAGAGAGAGAGAGAGAGAGAGAGAGAGAGAGAGAGAGAGAGAGAGAGAGAGAGAGAGAGAGAGAGAGAGAGAGAGAGAGAGGAGAGAGAGAGAGAGAGAGAGAGAGAGAGAGAGAGAGAGAGAGAGAGAGAGAGAGATAGAGAGAGAAAGAGAGAGAGACAGAGAGAGAGAGAGAGAGACAGAGAGAGAGCGGGGAGGGTTGGGGAGCAAGAGAACTAAATAAGAGAACTAAATAAAGTATAATAAAAAATGAGAGAGAGAAAGAGAGAAAAAGAGAGGGAGAGAGAGAGAGAGCGAGCGGGGTGGGTTGGGGGCAAGAGAGGGGGAGAGAACTGAATAAAGTATAATTATATAATGCGTAAGGGGTGCACATTCAGATCCAGAGAAAAGAGTAAGCAGGGCACGAGGCGTATGGCAATATGCAGCAGTGTGTGGGCAGATGTGCATACATCTTACAAAGTGTCAGTGGCCCAGTGCCATTGCTGGGGACGGAGGTGCCGGAAGACAGACACTTTGAAACTTTGCAGCCGCTTCCGGTCAGGTGGCTGGCTGAGGACGGCGGGTGGCAGGGCATTCCATACAGGGACAGCACAGGCGGGGAAAGCTCTACGGCAACTTTCCCGGCTACTGACAGGTAGCCCTGTCTCAAGCTGGTAGTTATGCATGGCGAGACGGACGAGAGAGAGACGAGTGGGTCGAACATGGGCTGGTCGGGGGGGGGGGGGGGGGCTTGAGAGTGAGAATTGGCCTGTCTTCTGATTACTTTGCCATTGCCAGCCACTGGCTATGTTACTGTGTTGTCCCGTGGTGCACTAAACGGGTGGAGTGCAAAGAGGTAATAACTACTATTTTTACCGCACGCACATCCGCAATGTTTGAAATGGCATACATAAAGATTATAGCCAGCCGCCAAAGAGTAACAGAGCTTTCCAGGTAATGTGCAAAAGAAACCATCCATCACTAAGTTGACCAGACAGGAAAGATTGCTTGTGCAAAAGCGCTGCCCAAGTACACCACAGACACCCGAGCTGACACGGACTCTATTAGACAGTAGCGGGAAGGGATCAGTATTGGTTTGCGCTAAAGACTTTTTGACTTTCCAATAGCCATGAGAGTTGAAAGCACGTATAATGTGGTACTCCACTTTGCAGTGGACTTTATTCCTGATTACTTGGCCATTGCCAATCACTGGCTATGTTGCTGTGTTGTCCTGAGCACAAAATGACGTTGTTTTGCAACGGGTAGGGGTTTGGTCGGGTAAGTAGTTTGGGCATTTATATCCGGGTAGCGTGGGTACCCTATCGGGTATATGTGGCATAGTTTGTACAGTGAGTGCGCTTTTGCGCTAGGTAGAAAGTGTACAGTAAGCACAGTGCTGCCAACCTTCCGTATTTTCCGTATTTGTACGCTAATTCATTCCTTTGTCCGCAGTACGGAAATTGACCAAAATTGTACGGAAAGCTGAGAAGTATGGATCAGCTGACTATGAACCAGTTTTTCTTCATGTACATGGTATGGTACTACATGTACATGTACATGACTAGGTACATAATTGCATGCAGAGCACATAAAACTGCGGAGTTGACCTACTATTACGCTAAAAACAGTGTTCCTGACTGCAACCTCGAGCATCAGACAGTGACAAAGCTTTCAAGCGCTGTGTACGTGTGTTGCACACCATTGCTAGTTGTCCTACACTAGGCTACAGTTCGCGTGACGTATTACTTCCTGGGACCAAGACCATAATACGACTTACTGAGCATCCGGTACAGTACCCCGAAGACTACAAATGTCGCAAAAAATACTTCATAAATCATGAGATTTAAAACAAAATGATAGTACGGAAAACCTCTGGAAAATACCGAAAGCCAGCAGTCCGAGTACGCAAATCAAAGAGAGCAGGTTGGCAGCACTGTAAGCACGTAGCCGTGCTTTTTACATGCACCGTTGCAAAAAATACCGTACTTTAATTACGCTATTGGGTTCTAAGAAGCAAACTGCTACCCGAATACCCGCTCTAATAACAGCTAGCACGGGTACCCGACTACTTGATGACACCCCTACGAAGACGCAGTATCAGCTACTTCTGCCGAACGCAACATCCCAATGCCTGAAACCACATCCATAAATATTATTTTGCCGGCTACCCAGGGAGTAACGGACCTTCCCAGTAAATGTACACAAGAAACCACCCATCATTAGATAGAACAGACAGGAAAGACTGTGTTTGCAAAAACGCTGAAAAACACACAACAGACACCGTAGCCACCATGGACTCTATAAAACAGAACCTAGAAGGGATCAATATTGGTTTGTGCTTAATACTTTTGATGATTATTAACTTACGGTCTGGAATTGCCATCAAGAACATCCGAATTGAGGACAAGATAGGAACAGATCCGTCATAGGAGATGGGAAGAGCGAGATGATCATACAGAAGTATACAAACGGTGGAAAAGGTCACACCACAGACAAGCAGAAAATCAATATTCATTGGGAGATTATTTAATTTAAGGGGGCACATCACCCAAAAATTTCATATGGCATTCAATTGACCGTAACTTTGGTGTTTCTCAGTGGATTTGAGTGAAATTTTGACCACACACTCCTGCCACTATGCTGGCCCTCAGGACATGATTTACAAGTTCTTGCGTCTCACTGACAGGCTTTCCAGGCCGGAAAAACTCAAATTTCCGGCATAGTGCTACGGTGTGCGAGCCACCCAGGAGCCAAACAAATGCATTTACATTTTTTTCACATTTTCGTGCCCATTCTGTCCGTGCGCGGGACCCAAACCTAAAACAAGTCCAGAAGCAGCCATGGGTGGTGGGGTAGGGCCCCTCAACGTGGCCCTGGAATCTGTCACAACGGAACGAGTGGGCGTTCTTTCACGGACTCCCACAGACCCAAGGCAATTTTTGAATTTTTTTAGGTTTGGCACGTGCTACGAGGTCGTACCTTTGATACAACATCCAGTGCTGGGACCTCCACAGCAAGCCATTTCCACAGCGCTGCAAACCAAATCCAGGATGCCCTCAGAAACCGGCAAAGACTGCCACTCACGTTTCACTACTGCCTAGTACTGAATCCTACCTGACTTCTTGACACGACTCAAACTTGCCAAAGTCACTAAATCAACGTCAACTACAATAATCAAGCCACATATCTGCAACGTCACGAGGGTGCTGGCAAAAGTCCTGCTGCACGGCGGCGGGCTTCGCCCGCCGCCGTGCAGCCCAATACGTGGTTTTTTAACGTGATTTTTTGGACTTTTTTGGACTTGGGGCAAAATTCTGCACACTTTCGCGTGTTTCCATAATACGACAAGTTGCGCACGGTCTGCTCACATTCAAATACAGTGCTGCCAACAAATGACAGCATGCAACAAAAAAATCTTTCCTTGCAAGGGCACATTTTCGGCCATAACTCTTGAACGGCTGGTCAGATAGGGACACAGTTTTCAGAGAATTTGCAGCTATTCATGCTCTTTCAACTGACGTAGCACTCAATATGAATTTACAAATTCGATTTTTCAGCGAATTTTTGGGTGATGTGCCCCCTTAAGGGGGCACATCACCCAAAAATTTCATATGGCATTCAATTGACCGTAACTTTGGTGTTTCTCAGTGGATTTGAGTGAAATTTTGACCACACACTCCTGCCACTATGCTGGCCCTCAGGACATGATTTACAAGTTCTTGCGTCTCACTGACAGGCTTTCCAGGCCGGAAAAACTCAAATTTCCGGCATAGTGCTACGGTGTGCGAGCCACCCAGGAGCCAAACAAATGCATTTACATTTTTTTCACATTTTCGTGCCCATTCTGTCCGTGCGCGGGACCCAAACCTAAAACAAGTCCAGAAGCAGCCATGGGTGGTGGGGTAGGGCCCCTCAACGTGGCCCTGGAATCTGTCACAACGGAACGAGTGGGCGTTCTTTCACGGACTCCCACAGACCCAAGGCAATTTTTGAATTTTTTTAGGTTTGGCACGTGCTACGAGGTCGTACCTTTGATACAACATCCAGTGCTGGGACCTCCACAGCAAGCCATTTCCACAGCGCTGCAAACCAAATCCAGGATGCCCTCAGAAACCGGCAAAGACTGCCACTCACGTTTCACTACTGCCTAGTACTGAATCCTACCTGACTTCTTGACACGACTCAAACTTGCCAAAGTCACTAAATCAACGTCAACTACAATAATCAAGCCACATATCTGCAACGTCACGAGGGTGCTGGCAAAAGTCCTGCTGCACGGCGGCGGGCTTCGCCCGCCGCCGTGCAGCCCAATACGTGGTTTTTTAACGTGATTTTTTGGACTTTTTTGGACTTGGGGCAAAATTCTGCACACTTTCGCGTGTTTCCATAATACGACAAGTTGCGCACGGTCTGCTCACATTCAAATACAGTGCTGCCAACAAATGACAGCATGCAACAAAAAAATCTTTCCTTGCAAGGGTACATTTTCGGCCATAACTCTTGAACGGCTGGTCAGATAGGGACACAGTTTTCAGAGAATTTGCAGCTATTCATGCTCTTTCAACTGACGTAGCACTCAATATGAATTTACAAATTCGATTTTTCAGCGAATTTTTGGGTGATGTGCCCCCTTAAGCAAAAGTGCTGTATTCTTGACCACTGTGTCACCAGAGGCCCCTTTTCGCCTCTGCATGCGCCGCTGCGCATCGACTGTGCATGGCCTTTGTTCTACATGTATTGTCGTTCTTGCAACGCATTCTTTCATAACTCTCATTCTTTACAACTTCTAAAAAGGACACACTTCAGGCTCATTACAAACATCTTGAAAGTTTTTGTCTTCACAAGTATACTTTCAAGCCTTCTCATCAGGTGAAATACAGGCAAGGGAAAAGGAACAGGAACAGTGGATTAAATACAGTAAGAAGGTGGTAAAACAGCGCAAAAAGAAAGAAAGAAAGAAAGAAGATAGCTAAAGTAAACAGCGAAAATTGCAATAATGACACAAAGGTGCAAATGCGAGAAAACTCAATAAGCGCGACATGTAGTGCGACAACAAGAGACAACCACTGGACATACATGTAACTAACGAGGTTTTGACGACCTACCTAACAGCCTAAGTGTGAATTTGATTTGTTTCTGCTTGCAAAGGTTGGGTTTCCTTGTGTGGATGTATACAGCTTCCAAAACATTCAGCAATCTAGCACTGCGTACACGTGACACAATCGAAAAACAATCATCCGAATACACAGCACGACAATCAGGATGCTCAAACAAATGACTAGCAATGGACGACTCATACTTATCAGAACTAACATCAGAACAATCAGCATGTGCGGTGGACACATCCGATTTCACATGGCTAGTCGAGTGGACCCTAGCCGTTGCCTCTGTCTGTGCTTTAGTCGCTGCCATCGCCGCCGTTGCCGATCTTGTCATTCTTCTGGTTGATGCGGTTCCTGTCACTGCCACGCACGTAGGTGTCTTTTCCGGTTGTTTTTCTGGTGGTCTAGTTAATTGTGAGGTGACGTTGCTTGGTTATCCAAGTTGATTTATCACTTCGAGTGTCGGCAATGTGAGAGCCGATATGTAGGTAGGACTCTTCAACATCTGGACGCACGCATCCGACAACACGCACCGCTACACCTTATTCCACAACACGCACGATACACTCGACCACGGAGGGGACGTCCAGCAAAGAATCATCCTGGTACAAGATGGTCCAACGCAGCGGCATCAACACCAAGCAACGTCACCTCACAATTAACTAGACCACCAGAAAAACAACCGGAAAAGACACCTACGTGCGTGGCAGTGACAGGAACCGCATCAACCAGAAGAATGACAAGATCGGCAACGGCGGCGATGGCAGCGACTAAAGCACAGACAGAGGCAACGGCTAGGGTCCACTCGACTAGCCATGTGAAATCGGATGTGTCCACCGCACATGCTGATTGTTCTGATGTTAGTTCTGATAAGTATGAGTCGTCCATTGCTAGTCATTTGTTTGAGCATCCTGATTGTCGTGCTGTGTATTCGGATGATTGTTTTTCGATTGTGTCACGTGTACGCAGTGCTAGATTGCTGAATGTTTTGGAAGCTGTATACATCCACACAAGGAAACCCAACCTTTGCAAGCAGAAACAAATCAAATTCACACTTAGGCTGTTAGGTAGGTCGTCAAAACCTCGTTAGTTACATGTATGTCCAGTGGTTGTCTCTTGTTGTCGCACTACATGTCGCGCTTATTGAGTTTTCTCGCATTTGCACCTTTGTGTCATTATTGCAATTTTCGCTGTTTACTTTAGCTATCTTCTTTCTTTCTTTCTTTCTTTCTTTTTGCGCTGTTTTACCACCTTCTTACTGTATTTAATCCACTGTTCCTGTTCCTTTTCCCTTGCCTGTATTTCACCTGATGAGAAGGCTTGAAAGTATACTTGTGAAGACAAAAACTTTCAAGATGTTTGTAATGAGCCTGAAGTGTGTCCTTTTTATGAGTATTATCGCATTTTTGTCTCAGAGGAAACTCTTTACAACTTCAAGAACTGTTGTTCTGTATGCGAGAGTTGGGGAGCAGCGGAAGAGCACTATCGTCAGGAGTGAATGATAGGATTTTGAATAAAACTTGACGACAAAAGTTGCGCTTTCTACCAGCCATAATAGTGTTAGAAAGCATGTGCCTTTGTGTATAACCAAGAAAACTTCCATGTTGGTACGGAGTGAGTCCGTACAAAGCAGGCGCAGCTACAAGATATCCCTCACTTTGCATTCGCCTGTTTTCTGATTACTTTGCCATTGCCAGCCACTGGCTACGTTACTGTGTTGTCCCGTGGTGCACTAAACGGGTGGAGTACAAAGAGGTAATAACTGCTATTTCTACCGCACGCAACATCCGCAATGTTTGAAACTGCATACAGAAAGATTATAGACAGCCGCCCAAAGATTAACAGAGCTTTTCAGGTAATGGGCAAAAGAAACCATCCATCACTAACTGGACCATACAAGACAGATTGCTTGTGCAAAAGCGCTGCCCAAGCACACCACGGACACCCGAGCCTACACGGACTCTATTAGACAGTTGTCAAAAGGGATCAGTATTGGTTTGTGCTAAAGACTTTTTGATGATTATTAACTTACACACTGCAGTTGCCATCAAGAACATCCGAATTGAGGACAAGATAGGAACAGATCCGTCATAGGAGACGGGAAGAGCGAGATGATCATACAGAAGGAAACAAACGGTTGAAAAGGTCACACCACAGACAAGCAGAAAATCAATATTCATTGGAAGATTATTTAACTACCGTATTTTCCGGGGTATAAGCCGCACCGGGGTATAAGCCGCACCCCCCTTTTTGAGGCAAAATATTGACTAAAAGTTGGTATTCGGAGTATAAGCCGCACCCGCAAACCAAGATTTTCATACTCATTAAAAAATGGCCTTTCTACAAATTTATTATGGTTATGGAGCTAAATACCATGTTAGATCAGATTATGAAGTGTTAGTGCACCACAGGTTGCTGCAGAGATGTTGGTGTATTGCTGTGTTGACTACAGTAGTACAGATCACTCCATGTCATCTGCACTATCTTCAGTCTCGCTGCCACTGATGTTGATCAGCACACAGGCGTGAAGCTGAGTCGATTGACATGTCACATGACGTCAGCATGCATACTGATGTATGCTAAGCATTCATTCGCGCAAGCATATTCGGTGTATAAGCCGCACGGGCGATTTTGGTCCGATTTTTATCGAAAAAAAGTGCGGCTTATACCCCGGAAATACGGTAAGGTAAAAGTGCTGTCTTCTTGACCACTGTGTCTTCAGAGCCCTCTTTTCGCTTCTGGTTGCGCCGCTGCACATCGATTGTGCATGGCCTTTGTTCTACATGTATTGTGGTTCTTGCAACGCATTCTTTCATAACTCTCCTTCTTTACAACTTCAAGAACTGTTGTTCTGTATGTGAGAGTTGGGGAGCAGCGGAAGAGCACTATCGTCAGGAGTGATGGATAGGATTTCGATTAGAACTTGACGACAAAAGTTGCGCTTTCTACCAGCCATAGTAGTGTTAGAAAGCATGTGCCTTTGTGTATAACCAAGAAAACGTCCATGCTGGTACGGATTGCGTCCGTAAAAAGCAGGCGCAGGCCCAAAATATCCCTCACTTTGCATAGGCCTGTTTTCTGATTACTTCACCATTGCCAGCCACTGGCTATGTTACTGTGTTGTCCCGTGGTGCACTAAACGGGTGGAGTACAAAGAGGTAATAACTGCTTTTTCTACCGCACGCAACATCCGCAATGTTTGAAACTGAGTACATAAAGATTATAGCCAGCCGCCCAAAGAGTAACAGAGCTTTCCAGGTAATGTGCAAAAGAAACCATCCATCACTAACTTGACCAGACAGGAAAGATTGCTTGTTTAAAAGCACTGCCCAAGCACACCACAGACACCCCAGCCGACAGGGACTCTATTAGACAGTAGCCAGAAGGGATCAGTATTGGTTTGTGCTAAAGAATTTTTCATGATTATTAACTTACTCGCTGCAGTTGCCATCAAGAACAGCCGAATTGAGGACAAGATAGGAACAGATCCGTCATAGGAGATGGGAAGAGCGAGACGATCATACAGAAGTAAACAAGTGGTTGAAAAGGTCACACCACAGACAAGCAGAAAATCAATATTCATTGGAAGATTATTTAACTAAAGCAAAAATGCTGTCATTTTGACCTCTGTGTCAGTGGAGCCCCCCTTTTCGTCTTCGCCTTGCTCGGGGAAGGGGGGGGGTCGCCTGTGCGTGCAACGCTGTGCTTGGATCGTGCGTGGAGTTTTGTACTACATGTATTGTCGTTCTTGCAACATGTTCTTCCAAAAACTCTCTTTACAACTTCAAGAACTGTTTCTCTGTGTGTGGGTGAAGGGCACTATCGTCGGGGTGAATGATAGTATTTCCAATCAAACTCTGATGTAAAAAAATGCACTTTCCAATAGCCATGAGAGTTAAAAGCACGTGTAATGTGGTAGTCCACTTTGCAGTGGACTTAATTCCTGATTACTTGGCCATTGCCAATCACTGGCTATGTTACTGTGTTGTGCTGAGCACAAAACGACGTAGTTTTGCAATGGGTAGGGGTTTGGTCGAGTAACTAGTTTGGGCATTTCTATCCGGGTAGCGCGGGTACCCTATCGGGTATATGTGGCATAGTTTGAACAGTGAGTGTGCTTTTGCGCTAGGTAGAAAGTGTACAGTAAGCACAGTGCTGCCAACCTTCTTTATTTTCCGTATTTGTACGCTAATTCATTCCTTTGTCCGCAGTACGGAAATTGACCGAAATTGTACGGAAAACTGAGAAGTATGAATCAGCTGACTATGAACCAGTTTTTCTTCATGTACATGGTATGGTACTACATGTACATGTACATGACTATGTACATAATTGCATGCAGAGCACCTAAAACTGCGGAGGAGACCTACTATCACGCTAAAAGCAGTGTTCCTGACTGCAACCTTGAGCATCAGACAGTGACAAAGCTTTCAAGCGCTGTGTACGTGTGTTGCACACCATTGCTAGTTGTCCTACACTAGGCTACAGTTCGCGTGACGTATTACTTCCTGGGACCAAGACCATAATACGACTTACTGAGCATCCGGTACAGTACCCCGAAGACTACAAATGTCGCAAAAAATACTTCATAAATCATGAGATTTAAAACAAAATGATAGTACGGAAAACCTCTGGAAAATACCGAAAGCCAGCAGTCCGAGTACGCAAATCAGAGAGAGCAGGTTGGCAGCACTGTAAGCACGTAGCCGTGCTTTTTACATGCACCGTTGCAAAAAATACCGTACTTTAATTACGCTATTGGGTTCTAAGAAGCAAACTGCTACCCGAATACCCGCTCTAATAACAGCTAGCACGGGTACCCGACTACTTGATGACACCCCTACGAAGACGCAGTATCAGCTACTTCTGCCGAACGCAACATCCCAATGCCTGAAACCACATCCATAAATATTATTTTGCCGGCTACCCAGGGAGTAACGGACCTTCCCAGTAAATGTACACAAGAAACCACCCATCACTAGATAGAACAGACAGGAAAGACTGTGTTTGCAAAAACGCTGAAAAACACACAACAGACACCGTAGCCACCATGGACTCTATAAAACAGAACCTAGAAGGGATCAATATTTGTTTGTGCTAAATACTTTTGATGATTATTAACTTACACACTGCAGTTGCCATCAAGAACATCCGAATTGAGGACAAGATAGGAACAGATCCGTCATAGGAGATGGGAAGAGCGAGATGATCATACAGAAGTATACAAACGGTGGAAAAGGTCACACCACAGACAAGCAGAAAATCAATATTCATTGGGAGATTATTTAATTTAAGCAAAAGTGCTGTATTCTTGACCACTGTGTCACCAGAGGCCCCTTTTCGCCTCTGCATGCGCCGCTGCGCATCGACTGTGCATGGCCTTTGTTCTACATGTATTGTCGTTCTTGCAACGCATTCTTTCATAACTCTCATTCTTTACAACTTCAAGAACTGTTGTTCTGTATGCGAGAGTTGGGGAGCAGCGGAAGAGCACTATCGTCAGGAGTGAATGATAGGATTTTGAATAAAACTTGACGACAAAAGTTGCGCTTTCTACCAGCCATAATAGTGTTAGAAAGCATGTGCCTTTGTGTATAACCAAGAAAACTTCCATGTTGGTACGGAGTGAGTCCGTACAAAGCAGGCGCAGCTACAAGATATCCCTCACTTTGCATTCGCCTGTTTTCTGATTACTTTGCCATTGCCAGCCACTGGCTACGTTACTGTGTTGTCCCGTGGTGCACTAAACGGGTGGAGTACAAAGAGGTAATAACTGCTATTTCTACCGCACACAACATCCGCAATGTTTGAAACTGCATACAGAAAGATTATAGACAGCCGCCCAAAGATTAACAGAGCTTTTCAGGTAATGGGCAAAAGAAACCATCCATCACTAACTGGACCATACAAGACAGATTGCTTGTGCAAAAGCGCTGCCCAAGCACACCACGGACACCCGAGCCTACACGGACTCTATTAGACAGTTGTCAAAAGGGATCAGTATTGGTTTGTGCTAAAGACTTTTTGATGATTATTAACTTACACACTGCAGTTGCCATCAAGAACATCCGAATTGAGGACAAGATAGGAACAGATCCGTCATAGGAGACGGGAAGAGCGAGATGATCATACAGAAGGAAACAAACGGTTGAAAAGGTCACACCACAGACAAGCAGAAAATCAATATTCATTGGAAGATTATTTAACTACCGTATTTTCCGGGGTATAAGCCGCACCGGGGTATAAGCCGCACCCCCCTTTTTGAGGCAAAATATTGACTAAAAGTTGGTATTCGGAGTATAAGCCGCACCCGCAAACCAAGATTTTCATACTCATTAAAAAATGGCCTTTCTACAAATTTATTATGGTTATGGAGCTAAATACCATGTTAGATCAGATTATGAAGTGTTAGTGCACCACAGGTTGCTGCAGAGATGTTGGTGTATTGCTGTGTTGACTACAGTAGTACAGATCACTCCATGTCATCTGCACTATCTTCAGTCTCGCTGCCACTGATGTTGATCAGCACACAGGCGTGAAGCTGAGTCGATTGACATGTCACATGACGTCAGCATGCATACTGATGTATGCTAAGCATTCATTCGCGCAAGCATATTCGGTGTATAAGCCGCACGGGCGATTTTGGTCCGATTTTTATCGAAAAAAAGTGCGGCTTATACCCCGGAAATACGGTAAAGTAAAAGTGCTGTCTTCTTGACCACTGTGTCTTCAGAGCCCTCTTTTCGCTTCTGGTTGCGCCGCTGCACATCGATTGTGCATGGCCTTTGTTCTACATGTATTGTGGTTCTTGCAACGCATTCTTTCATAACTCTCCTTCTTTACAACTTCAAGAACTGTTGTTCTGTATGTGAGAGTTGGGGAGCAGCGGAAGAGCACTATCGTCAGGAGTGATGGATAGGATTTCGATTAGAACTTGACGACAAAAGTTGCGCTTTCTACCAGCCATAGTAGTGTTAGAAAGCATGTGCCTTTGTGTATAACCAAGAAAACGTCCATGCTGGTACGGATTGCGTCCGTAAAAAGCAGGCGCAGGCCCAAAATATCCCTCACTTTGCATAGGCCTGTTTTCTGATTACTTCACCATTGCCAGCCACTGGCTATGTTACTGTGTTGTCCCGTGGTGCACTAAACGGGTGGAGTACAAAGAGGTAATAACTGCTTTTTCTACCGCACGCAACATCCGCAATGTTTGAAATTGAGTACATAAAGATTATAGCCAGCCGCCCAAAGAGTAACAGAGCTTTCCAGGTAATGTGCAAAAGAAACCATCCATCACTAACTTGACCAGACAGGAAAGATTGCTTGTTAAAAAGCACTGCCCAAGCACACCACAGACACCCCAGCCGACACGGACTCTATTAGACAGTAGCGAGAAGGGATCAGTATTGGTTTGTGCTAAAGAATTTTTCATGATTATTAACTTACTCGCTGCAGTTGCCATCAAGAACATCCGAATTGAGGACAAGATAGGAACAGATCCGTCATAGAATATGAGAAGAGCGAGATGATCATACAGAAGTAAACAAACGGTTGAAAAGGTCACACCACAGGCAAGCAGAAAATCAATATTCATTGGAAGATTATTAATTTAACAAAAGTAAAAGTGCTGTCTTCTTGACCACTGTGTCATCAGAGCCCCCTTTTCGCTTCTGTATGCGCCGCTGCGCATCGATTGCGCATGGCCTTTGTTCTACATGTATTGTCGTTCTTGCAACGCATTCTTTCATAACTCTCCTTCTTTACAACTTCAAGAACTGTTGTTCTGTATGTGAGAGTTGGGGAGCAGCGAAAGAGCACTATCGTCAGGAGTGATTGATAGGATTTCGATTAGACCTTGACGACAAAAGTTGCTTTTTCTTGCAGCCATAATAGTGTTAGAAAGTATGTGCCTTTGTGTAAAACCTAGAAAACTTCCATGCTGGTACGGATTGAGTCCGTACAAAGCAGGCGCAGCTACAAGATATCCCTCACTTTGCATTGGCCTGTTTTCTGATTATTTTGCCATTGCCAGCCACTGGCTATGTTACTGTGTTGTCCCGTGGTGCACTAAACGGGTGGCGCACAAAGAGGTAATAACTGCTATTTCTACCGCACGCAACATCCGCAATGTTTGAAATTGAGTACATAAAGATTATAGCCAGCCGCCGAAAGAGTAACAGAGCTTTCCAGGTAATGTGCAAAAGAAACCATCCATCACTAACTTGACCAGACAGGAAAGATTGCTTGTTTAAAAGCACTGCCCAAGCACACCACAGACACCCCAGCCGACAGGGACTCTATTAGACAGTAGCCAGAAGGGATCAGTATTGGATTGTGCTAAAGACTTTTTGATGATTATTAACTTACCGTCTGCAGTTGCCATCAAGAACATCCGAATTGAGGACAAGATAGGAACAGATCCGTCATTGGAGATGAGAAGAGCGAGATGATCATACAGAAGTAAAGAAACGGTTGAAAAGGTCACACCACAGACAAGCAGAAAATCAATATTCATTGGAAGATTATTAATTTAACAAAAGTAAAAGTGCTGTCTTCTTGACCACTGTGTCATCAGAGCCCCCTTTTCGCTTCTGTATGCGCCGCTGCGCATTGATTGCGCATGGCCTTCTTTCTACATGTATTGTCGTTCTTGGAACGCATTCTTTCATAACTCTCCTTCTTTACAACTTCAAGAACTGTTGTTCTGTATGTGAGAGTTGGGGAGCAGCGGAAGAGCACTATCGTCAGGAGTGATTGATAGGATTTCGATTAGAACTTGACGACAAAATTTGCTTTTTCTAGCAGCCATAAATAGTGTTAGAAAGTATGTGCCTTTGTGTAAAACCTAGAAAACTTCCATGCTGGTACGGATTGAGTCCGTACAAAGCAGGCGCAGCTACAAGATATCCCTCACTTTGCATTGGCCTGTTTTCTGATTATTTTGCCATTGCCAGCCACTGGCTATGTTACTGTGTTGTCCCGTGGTGCACTAAACGGGTGGAGTACAAAGAGGTAATAACTGCTATTTCTACCGCACGCAACATCCGCAATGTTTGAAACTGCATACAGAAAGATTATAGCCAGCCCCCCCCCCCCCCAAAGATTAACAGAGCTTTCCAGGTAATGTGCAAAAGAAACCATCCATCACTAACTTGACCAGACAGGAAAGATTGCTTGTTTAAAAGCACTGCCCAAGCACACCACAGACACCCCAGCCGACAGGGACTCTATTAGACAGTAGCCAGAAGGGATCAGTATTGGATTGTGCTAAAGACTTTTTGATGATTATTAACTTACTGTCTGCAGTTGCCATCAAGAACAGCCGAATTGAGGACAAGATAGGAACAGATCCGTCATAGGAGATGGGAAGAGCGAGACGATCATACAGAAGTAAACAAGTGGTTGAAAAGGTCACACCACAGACAAGCAGAAAATCAATATTCATTGGAAGATTATTTAACTAAAGCAAAAATGCTGTCATTTTGACCTCTGTGTCAGTGGAGCCCCCCTTTTCGTCTTCGCCTTGCTCGGGGAGGGGGGGGGGGTCGCCTGTGCCTGCAACGCTGTGCTTTGATCGTGCGTGGAGTTTTGTACTACATGTATTGTCATTCTTGCAACATGTTCTTCCAAAAACTCTCTTTACAACTTCAAGAACTGTTTCTCTGTGTGTGGGTGAAGGGCACTATCGTCGGGGTGAATGATAGTATTTCCAATCAAACTCTGATGACAAAGGATGCACTTTTACAATAGCCATGAGAGTTGAAATCACGTGTAATGTGGTGCTCCACTTTGCAGTGGACTGAATTCCTGATTACTTGGCCATTGCCAATCACTGGCTATGTTACTATGTTGTCCTGAGCAAAAAACAACGTAGTTTTGCAACGGGTAGGAGTTTGGTCGGGTAACTAGTTTGGGCATTTCTATCCGGGTAGCGCGGGTACCCTATCGGGTATATGTGGCATAGTTTGTACAGTGAGTGTGCTTTTGCGCTAGGTAGAAAGTGTACAGTAAGCACAGTGCTGCCAACCTTCCTTATTTTCCGTATTTGTACGCTAATTCATTCCTTTGTCCGCAGTACGGAAATTGACCAAAATTGTACGGAAAGCTGAGAAGTATGGATCAGCTGACTATGAACCAGTTTTTCTTCATGTACATGGTATGGTACTACATGTACATGTACATGACTATGTACATAATTGCATGCAGAGCACCTAAAACTGCGGAGGAGACCTACTATCACGTTAAAAACAGTGTTCCTGACTGCAACCTCGAGCATCAGACAGTGACAAAGCTTTCAAGCGCTGTGTACGTGTGTTGCACACCATTGCTAGTTGTCCTACACTAGGCTACAGTTCGCGTGACGTATTACTTCCTGGGACCAAGACCATATACGACTTACTGAGCACCCGGTACAGTACCCCGATGTCGCAAAAAATATTTCGTAAATCATGGGATTTTAAAAAAAAATGATAGTACGGAAAACCTCTGGAAAATACCGAAATTCAGCAGTCCGAGTACGCAAATCAAAGAGAGCAGGTTGGCAGTACTGTAAGCACGTAGCAGCGCTTTTTACATGCACCGTTGCAAAAAATACCGGACTCCAACTACGCTATTGGGTTCTAAGAAGCAAACTGCTACCCGAATACCCGCTCTAATAACGGCTAGCACGGGTACCCGAATACTCGATGACACCCCTACAAAGCCGCAGTATCAGCTACTTCTGCCGAACGCAACATCCCAATGCCTGAAACCGCATCCATTAAGATTATTTTGCCGGCTACCCAGGGAGTAACGGACCTTCCCAGTTAATGTACACAAGAAACCACCCATCACTAGATAGAACAGACAGGATTGCAAAAACACACAACGGACACCGTAGCCACCATTGACTCTATAAAGCAGAACCGAGAAGGGATCAATATTGGTTTGTGCTAAATACCTTTTGATGATTATTAACTTACGTTCTGCAGTTGCCATCAAGAACATCCGAATTGAGGACAAGATAGGAACAGATCCGTCATAGGAGATGGGAAGAGCGAGATGATCATACAGAAGTATACAAACGGTTGAAAAGGTCACACCACAGACAAGCAGAAAATCAATATTCATTGGAAGATTATTTAACTAAAGCAAAAATGCTGTCATTTTGACCTCTGTGTCAGTGGAGCCCCCCTTTTCGTCTTCGCTTTGCTCGGGGAGGGGGGGGGGGGAGGTCGCCTGTGCATGCAACGCTGTGCTTTGATCGTGCATGGAGTTTTGTACTACATGTATTGTCGTTCTTGCAACATGTTCTTCCAAAAACTCTCTTTACAACTTCAAGAACTGTTTCTCTGTGAAGGGCACTATCGTCGGGGTGAATGATAGTATTTCCAATCAAACTCTGATGTCAAAAAATGCACTTTCCAATAGCCATGAGAGTTGAAAGCACGTGTAATGTGGTACTCCACTTTGCAGTGGACTTAATTCCTGATTACTTGGCCATTGCCAATCAATGGCTATGTTACTGTGTTGTCCTGAGCACAAAACGACGTAGTTTTGCAGCGGGTAGGGGTTTGGTCGGGTAAGTAGTTTGGGCATTTCTATCCGGGTAGCGCGGGTACCCTATCGGGTATATGTGGCGTAGTTTGAACAGTGAGTGTGCTTTTGCGCTAGGTAGAAAGTGTACAGTAAGCACAGTGCGACCAACCTTCCTTATTTTCCGTATTTGTACGCTAATTCATTCCTTTGTGTGCAGTACGGAAATTGACCAAAATTGTGCGGAAAGCTGAGAAGTATGGATCAGCTGACTATGAACCAGTTTTTCTTCATGTACATGGTATGGTACTACATGGACATGTACATGACTATGTACATAATTGCATGCAGAGCACCTAAAACTGCGGAGGAGACCTACTATCAAGCTAAAAGCAGTGTTCCTGACTGCAACCTCGAGCATCAGACAGTGACAAAGCGTTCAAGCGCTGTGTACGCGTGTTGCACACCATTGCTAGTTGTCCTACACTAGGCCACAGTTCGCGTGACGTATTACTTCCTGGGACCAAGACCATATACGACTTACTGAGCATCCGGTACAGTACCCCGAAGACTACAAAATGTCGCAAAAAATACTTCATAAATCATGAGATTTAAAAACAAAATGATAGTACGGAAAACCTCCGGAAAATACCGAAATTCAGCAGTCCGAGTACGCAAATCAGAGAGAGCAGGTTGGCAGCACTGTAAGCATGTAGCCGTGCTTTTTACACGCACCGTTGCAAAAAATACCGTACTTTAACTACGCTATTGGGTTCTAAGAAGCAAACTGTTACCCGAATACCCGCTCTAATAACGGCTAGCACGGGTACCCGACTACTTGATGACACCCCTACAAAGACGCAATATCAGCTACTTCTGCCGAACGCAACATCCCAATGCCTGAAACCACATCCATAAATATTATTTTGCCGGCTACCCAGGGAGTAACGGACCTTCCCAGTAAATGTACACAAGAAACCACCCATCACTAGATAGAACAGACAGGAAAGACTGTGTTTGCAAAAACGCTGAAAAACACACAACGGACACCGTAGCCACCATGGACTCCATAAGACAGAACCTAGAAGGGATCAATATTGGTTTGTGCTAAATACTTTTTGATGATTATTAACTTACTCGCTGCAGTTGCCATCAAGAACATCCGAATTGAGGACAAGATAGGAACAGATCCGTCATAGGAGATGGGAAGAGCGAGATGATCATACAGAAGTATACAAACGGTTGAAAAGGTCACACCACAGACAAGCAGAAAATCAATATTCATTGGAAGATTATTAATTTAACTAAAGTAAAAGTGCTGTCTTCTTGACTACTGTGTCATCAGAGCCCCCTTTTCGCTTCTGTATGCGCCGCTGCGCATCGATTGCGTATGGCCTTTGTTCTACATGTATTGTCGTTCTTGCAACGCATTCTTTCATAACTCTCCTTCTTTAGAACTTCAAGAACTGTTGTTCTGTTTGTGAGAGTTGGGGAGCAGCGGAAGAGCACTATCTTCAGGAGTGCTTGATAGGATTTCGATTAGAACTTGACGACAAAAGTTGCGCTTTCTACCAGCCATAGTAGTGTTAGAAAGCATGTGCCTTTGTGTATAACCAAGAAAACGTCCATGCTGGTACGGATTGAGTCCGTACAAAGCAGGCGCAGACCAAAGATATCCCTCACTTTGCATTGGCCTGTTTTCTGATTACTTTGCCATTGCCAGCCACTGGCTATGTTACTGTGTTGTCCCGTGGTGCACTAAACGGGTGGAGTACAAAGAGGTAATAACTGCTATTTCTACCGCACGCAACATCCGCAATGTTTGAAACTGCATACAGAAAGATTATAGCCAGCCGCACAAAGATTAATAGAGCTTTCCAGGTAATGTGCAAAAGAACCCATCCATCACTAACTTGACCAGACAGGAAAGATTGCCTGTGCAAAAGAGCTGCCCAAGCACACCATTGACACCCCAGCCGACACGGACTCTATTAGACAGTTGCGAGAAGGGATCAGTATTGGTTTGTGCTAAAGACTTTTAGATGATTATTAACTTACCCCCTGCAGTTGCCATCAATATCATCCGAATTGAGGATAAGATAGTAACAGATCCATCATAGGAGATGGGAAGAGCGAGACGAACATACAGAAGTAAACAAGCGGTTTTAAATGTCACACCACAGACAAGCAGAAAATCAATATTCATTGGAAGATTATTTAACTAAAGCAAAAAATGCTGTCATTTTGACCTCTGTGTCAGCGGAGCCCCCCTTTTCGTCTTCGCTTTGCTCGGGGAAGGGGGGGGAGGGGGTCGCCTGTGCATGCAACGCTGTGCTTTGATCGTGCGTGGAGTTTTGTACTACATGTATTGTCGTTCTTGCAACATGTTCTTCCAAAAACTCTCTTTACAACTTCAACAACTGTTTCTCTGTGGTTGGGTGAAGGGCACTATCGTCGGGGTGAATGATAGTATTTCCAATCAAACTCTGATGACAAAAACTGCACTTTCCAATAGCCATGAGAGTTGAAAGCAAGTGTATGTGGTACTCCACTTTGCAGTGGACTTAATTCCTGATTACTTGGCCATTGCCAATCACTGGCTATGTTACTGTGTTGCCCTGAGCACAAAACGATGTAGTTTTGCAGCGGGTAGGGGTTTGGTCGGGTAACTAGTTTGGGCATTTCTATCCGGGTAGCGCGGGTACCCTATCGGGTATATGTGGCATAGTTTGAACAGTGAGTGTGCTTTTGCGCTAGGTAGAAAGTGTACAGTAAGCACAGTGCTACCAACCTTCCGTATTTTCCGTATTTGTACGCTAATTCATTCCTTTGTCCGCAGTACGGAAATTGACCAAAATTGTACGGAAAACTGAGAAGTATGAATCAGCTGACTATGAACCAGTTTTTCTTCATGTACATGGTATGGTTCTACATGTGTCACGGCCGCGCTTTGGCGGGTTTGTGACTTGGCTTAGATCAGTCTAGTGGCTACCCAGGTAGACGACCAATATAGTCACCATCCAAGTTGCTAGCGCACACAGAACCACAGGTTTCTAATTCCACTTGAACAGTGTTTATTTGAACCATTGCAGTACTAGATCGAAAGATCAAGTGTGTAGATTCAAAAGACCCAAAGCAGGAGAGAGTCGGAGTGACTCTCTCAGAATCGAGAGGAGTAGTGAGCTCCCCGAGAATCGAGAGGAGTAGTGAGCTCCCCGAGAATCGAGGATGAATGTTAGCAAAACAGCTCCTTATATATGCTACATTATGTGATCAAAAGTATACAGCGGCAAGAATGCGTAAGGATTATTTCTATATTACAAACAGTGGTGCAATACGTGCAATCAGCCAACTAGAATAGAGTACAAAGATTAATCAATACGGGGAGCTCGCTCACCCACATTACATGAAAGGACTCCGAGGCTCTTCGTGCGACGGGGGCCTGGAGTACGCTGTCGGAAGTTGCTGCAGCCAGAGCACGCCGCCTTCGTACGCTGCCTTGATTGATGGTCACCCCTCATCTCCTGCCCGTAGGCTCTTCCCTCTCATTACCCCGTAGGGTGCTTCAGGGTCAAGCCGTGACCTCTCCCAAAAAGGGATAACGGAGTCCGCAGTGCGCGAAGCACTTGCAGGACCCTTTACGTCGTACGACGCGAGAAGAGGTGCCACGCTTGCTCGACTAACAAAGGTATCAGCTCCCTTGCAGGACTAAGCAGGGTCCCCTCAAGCTCAACAGTGTAGTGAGTACAATGCTGACGACTTGTACTGAAGGTGTTGCCGACGTACGACAACACTTGCGACTCTAGGCCACGAGTTGTAAGCCATGATTGCTCAACTAACGAAAGTGCCAAATCCTTCGCAGGACTAATCATGGTTCTTACAGAACTCTAGAATATTTCGGAGCCCAGCTTTTGGCTGCTGAACTCAATGCATGGTCGCTGTCACGACGAGTCTGATCCGGGTCATGACACATGTACATGTACATGACTATGTACATAATTGCATGCAGAGCACCTGAAACTGCGGAGGAAACCTACTATCACGCTAAAAACAGTGTTCCTGACTGCAACCTCGAGCATCAGACAGTGACAAAGCTTTCAAGCGCTGTGTACGTGTGTTGCACACCATTGCTAGTTGCCCTACACTAGGCTACAGTTGGCGTGACGTATTACTTCCTGGGACCAAGACCATATACGATTTACTGAGCACCCGGTACAGTACCCCGAAGACTACAAATGTCGCAAAAATACTTCATAAATCATGGGATTTAAAAACAAAATGATAGTACGGAAAACCTCTGGAAAATACCGAAATTCAGCAGTCCGAGTACGCAAATCAGAGAGAGCAGGTTGGCAGCACTGTAAGCACGTAGCAGCGCTTTTTACATGCACCGTTGCAAAAATATTGTACTCCAACTACGCTATTGGGTTCTAAGAAGCAAACTGCTACCCGAATACCCGCTCTACAGTGCGTTTTTTTATAATAGACTCTGAAAACCTTGAGAACGTACTCAAGGACACTTTTGAGAAAATGTCATGCGAGTTGCGTCACGAAAATCTGCGCGCGAAATTCGAAAAACCAGGTGTGACTCGTGGCATTTCGTCATCTTGTTCAGAGTGTCCTTCGAGCTCATCGCCTCGTGGCCGGAGGAATCATTTTGTTGCTGACTGCTCTGTGGCCCTATTTTGCTATTTCTCGAGTGTCTTTTCGTTTGTGGCAACTTGTTCTCTTGACATGCCACATAATTATAACAAAACGCGAACGAGCCATGGTACATGGTGGTGTCTGTTTTACAATTTTTTGCGAAGACGAGGAGAACAATGGCTGGGTATCGAATAGGTCCCAAGTATTCCATTCGTCATGTTGCTGTTGCGTGTGGCGTCAGCATTTCCACCATGAACGGATGTACCAGGGATGCTTACGGTGAAAATCAGCGTGCTGCGTTGGCCTTGTCTGTCTCCAGTGATGAAGGCAACGAGAGTGAAAATCTCCGATGTGAGACTCGTGCCATGAAACTACTCAACCCTGACGGATTTGCTTTGGACTGTATAAGAAGTAATTTACGGATTCTATGCTGCGAAGGAGGACCCAACACTGGACAAAGTTCCTGCTCTCTCCAGAGAAACCATCGACGATTTTCCAGACATGAGCAAAACTAGCTCTTGGAAAATGTTGCGTTCCATGGGATTCCAGTGTGGCAAGACCAAAGGTATCACACAAATAATGATGGAACAGCACAGGATTGTGTCATGCCGGCATCGCTACCTGTGAGACATACCTGGATGAGACGTGGGTCAATGCGCGTCACACAGTTACTAGGAGGTGGTACGACAATGGTGACAGGAGTGTATAGGCAAGCAAACAAATGAAGTACCATCAGGTAAAGGCAAGCGCGTTATTGTTCTGCATACTGGTGGACGGGACGGATTCGTGAAAAACTGCGCCGATGTGTTCGTGACTGAAGACCGACGAGGCCGGCGCCAACGATGATATACGTCGTCGGCTGTCCGAGCACATCTGTTCACTGTGTAATACTGTCGTCACAAGTGCAACACAAAACACGGAATTATTGGGGCCGTTTCGACGCTCGCTGGTCTTCTACTATTCGCAGATGTTGAACCAGACACAATTGCATTGTGTGTGTGTGTGTTTGTGTGTTTGTAAAACTGCTCATGCTTCCTTTTTTGTTAGTCTCTTTATGGGAGCTGTGTGAATTGCCTTTGTGATTTGTTGTGGTGTTTGAATTTTCACTGCATTCTTTCAGGGATCAAGGGAAGTTTCCTACATGCATGCTGGAATGTTTTGATTTATTGAGCTAATTGCAATACAGGATTTGAATTATTCAGTACAGTTTGCCACAATAAGTCGTGAAAAGCCACGACTCACTGGTTTCCTACAAAGGTTAGGAGAACTGCAGACAGCAGTGCACAACTGCACAGCCATGTGCATGTACATGTACATGCATGCGCTGTACTACAGTATACCGAAAAAGAAGAGAAAAAAAAGAATCAAGATGAACTGTACTGGATTCGAACTCATGCCGGGTACCATGCAAGTGATGAGCTTTCCTGGCTAAAACTTCCGTTTTAAAAATCAAAATCCACTGAAAACCATTTAAAACCGGATTTCCAGCCGAAACCCGGCCGAATATCTAACTTTGACAATTATTATTATTCCGACTCACAAACTTAATTTTCTTCGATCTAAGACCCACACAAACGCAGCTGTGAAGAAAAAATTTCAAATTTGGAATGAGAACAAACTAAAAACTCAAAATCGACAAAGGTCTGTTATAAAAAAAACGCACTGTAATACCGGCTAGCACGGATACCCGACTCCTCGATGACACCCCTACAAAGACGCAGTATCAGCTACTTCTGCCGAACGCAACATCCCGATGCCCGAAACCGCATCCATAAAGATTATTTTGCCGGCTACCCAGGCAGTAACGGACCTTTCCAGTTAATGTACACAAGAAACCACCCATCACTAGATAGAACAGACAGGATTGCAAAAACACACAACGGACACCGTAGCCACCATTGACTCTATAAAGCAGAACCGAGAAGGGATCAATATTGGTTTGTGCTAAATACCTTTTGATGATTATTAACTTACGTTCTGCAGTTGCCATCAAGAACATCCGAATTGAGGACAAGATAGGAACAGATCCGTCATAGGAGATGGGAAGAGCGAGATGATCATGCAGAAGTAAACAAACGGTTAAAAAGGTCACACCACAGACAAGCAGAAAATCAATATTCATTGGAAGATTACTTTACTAAAGCAAAAGTGCTGTCTTCTTGACCACTGTGTCATCAGAGGCCGCTTTTCGCGTCTGCATGCGCCGCTGCGCATCGAATGTGCATGGCCTTTGTTCTACATGTATTGTTGTTATTGTAAATTGAGAACCCCCGACACAAGCGTTTATCACAAAAGGTCATTTTTCTTTCTTACTGACCGGTTTCATCTTGTTAAAGAATCATCAGAGTGAAAGGAGAAAAGAAAATACATGCTATTAGTAGGGCCAACTCACTTGGCCAAAACTAACTATGATACAAGTGGACCCATCAAAGCCGCTGGGAGCCCAAAGAGGCGCAGGGGTAGGGGTAATTGGATTGTGATCATGAAAGCATGCAAATGTGAAAGGTGCCGTGTTGGGACTATAGTATACAAATTTTGTTATAATACAGTACACGGGAAGTTTTGGCAGTGTCCAAATTTGGACACTGCCAAAACTTCCCGTGTACTGTATTATAACAAAATTTGTATACTATAGTAGAGAGGTTGCGCACAACGAAAATTCGTTAGATTTCGACCGTCCGGGTTCGAGTAACGAAAGTTGCTCCGAAGATCCGTCCAAACGTGACCGAAACAGAGCAGATCTACGAAAATATTTTTCGTCACCTGGAGTACTATAATATTGATATTTACAACTCCTTGTCTTGACTCTTCGTACCCGCGCGGCCGCCGCGTCGACCCACTACGAAAACGTTCACGCGTTGTGCGCAACCTCACGGTTGACGAATATTCGTTAGCTTTTTTCGTTAAAAATATTCGTTACGGCGCTACGAATTTTCGTTGTGCGCAACCTCTCTAGTCCCAACACGGCACCTTTCACATTTGCATGCTTTCATGATCACAATCCAATTACCCCTACCCCTGCGCCTCTTTGGGCTCCCAGCGGCTTTGATGGGTCCACTTGTATCATAGTTAGTTTTGGCCAAGTGAGTTGGCCCTACTAATAGCATGTATTTTCTTTTCTCCTTTCACTCTGATGATTCTTTAACAAGATGAAACCGGTCAGTAAGAAAGAAAAATGACCTTTTGTGATAAACGCTTGTGTCGGGGGTTCTCAATTTACAATATTTAAGTTCCGTTATAGACCTCCCTCAAGCTTTCCAAACCCTTCGGTATGGACTCAACTCGGCATGGGCCGACAGAAACCCGCTACAGACGGCTCTCCTCGCCCACCGAAACGCACTAGATTTCCTGCTGATGATGACGTGATCTTCGATGATGATGTCAAAGATGTTGACTCCCCTCCATCAACGCTCCTGCTTGGCGCCTCACCGCTACCGGACGCTGAACTCGAGAGGTATGTGACGTGGTGCATAAACTGCATTGCTACAAGTGAGAAAATTGTCATCGAACAGCAAGGCAAATTGGACAAACTGCAGATTCAGTCTACCAGCCAAGTCTTTGAGCAATACATTCTGAACTCTTGGCACTGTTGTTTTAAATAGAGACGACGATCTAGCAGAAGGTTTTCGTCAACTAGCTGACGAGAAATATTATGCTGTTATGTCTGCTGACAACCAATCTTTGCATGATACATTGCACTCAAAATTGTCAAATATTTGCAAAAAAACATTCTGCCATTCTTTCCAAATCCGACACGAGTGCACTATTTAGTTGTTTCCCTTTCAAACCAGCTAAATTCTATATGCTTCCGAAAATACATAAAAAACTAGTGGCAGGCTTAGTCCCAGGCAGACCTATTGTCTCCTGTATTGGATATTGCACCTCGCCAGCATCTAGATTTATTGATTTTCATCTCAAGACTCTAATTGGTAAACATACAGACACTGTTCTTCAAGATACGTATAGTTTATCTTCTAAACTTGAAAGCTCAACTTTTCCAGCTAACAGTAAACTTGTTACTGCTGACGTTGTTAGTCTGTACACCAACATGAGCTGGGCCGATACTACTGCCGCTCTTGATCAGTTCCTTAATACACTTGATCATCCTTTAAGGACCCTTTTAGTCGAACTAATTGCTTTTGTTCTGGAAAACAATTTTTTCAATTTTGAAAATGTTTTACCCCCAACAACACGGCATGGCAATGGGGACACCTATGGCAGTAAACGTCGCAAATGTCTTTCTTTACATACACGAAAAGAAGTCTATAGCACTTTTCCAAAACTCTATCTACCTGTTTGATAGATTCATTGATGATTTGTTTATGATTATCGATGAGTGCATTTGCATTGACACACTTAAGCAATCTCTCTACTCTACACTTCCTGACATACATCTCACTTGGTCAGACGTTAGTGACGAGTGCATTTTCCTAGACCTTGAAATTTTCAAAGTACTTTCAGAGAATAATTGCCACATGTTGTATCGGACCCACCAAAAACCCAGAAATGCATATCTCTATATTCCTTTCAAGTCTGATCACCCAAAGTCAATTTTCCGCTCTTTTATTATAGCTGAACTTGTTCGTTATAATAGGACAAATTCATTACTATGTGATGTGCTTGTTATTCGTGAGCGTTTTTGGCACAGACTTCGTCTCAGAGGCTATCCACCCCGTTTCTTGGCTCGCATCTTCGCAAGTATCGAGCCGTCACCTTCTGTTATACCTAAACAGAATAGTAAGAAACATGCTGATAGAGATAGACGTAAGATTACTTTCGTAACTGACTATCATCCTCACTTTGCAAATAATCGCCTAAAAACGATATTAGAAGAATCTTTCTCAACTTCATGTAGAGATCTTCTTTCGTAGAACAAAACAACTCTCATATTGAAACGTTCTCGTTTTTTAAGCTTTTAGAGACTATAGATCTAGCATTTCTCCACATTCTTCCTCCATACTTTATTTAATCACAAATCTTTTGCAGGCTTACATGCCTGCATTTTGGCAGTGTCCAAATTTGGACACTGCCAAAACTTCCCGTGTACTGTATTATAACAAAATTTGTATACTATAGTCCCAACACGGCACCTTTCACATTTGCATGCTTTCATGATCACAATCCAATTACCCCTACCCCTGCGCCTCTTTGGGCTCCCAGCGGCTTTGATGGGTCCACTTGTATCATAGTTAGTTTTGGCCAAGTGAGTTGGCCCTACTAATAGCATGTATTTTCTTTTCTCCTTTCACTCTGATGATTCTTTAACAAGATGAAACCGGTCAGTAAGAAAGAAAAATGACCTTTTGTGATAAACGCTTGTGTCGGGGGTTCTCAATTTACAATACTGCTCATGCTTCCTTTTTTGTTAGTCTCTTTATGGGAGCTGTGTGAATTGCCTTTGTGATTTGTTGTGGTGTTTGAATTTTCACTGCATTCTTTCAGGGATCAAGGGAAGTTTCCTACATGCATGCTGGAATGTTTTGATTTATTGAGCTACAGTAAAACCTGTGACTACCGACCACCCCTTGGTGCCAGCAAAAGCGGTCTTTAGTTGCAGGTGGTCTTTAGTTAGAGGTTTGCACCACGCGACCATATATGGATCCCATTATATGATGTATATCAAAATGCAGCTAATACAATTCCCCAAGACTTGCGCAATGCCATTCTTATTTCAGGTCAAACAACACTTGGAGAGAAAGACGGAGAGATGGACAGAGACAGAGAGAGAGAAGATTAATTTTTTTGCGGACATCAAATTCGGCTCCTACTTCTGAAGCCAGGAGTCAAACGTTCCCTGTGGAAGTTTCGTTTTGCGCTGGGCTTCAAATTTGTTCATGCGATCAATCGTACCGACTGTCCTTGTTGCGACTTCTCGATTGCTTGAACGCGACCCTTCAGCATCAGGACCTTGCGGTGCTGCTTTGTTTCTGGATTCCTTTATGCCATCGTCGATTCATCTGTATGACTGGGGTGACAGAGCCGCTCAGTCTTCGTTTCTGCTCCGAGTAGTAAAACATCGATCAGAGAGCGCTTTCGATGCGCTCTCCAAGACGTTTCCTATCATGTCTATTCTTGTGGTAGCTGTGGTACCGAAAGATTCCTTTCAGGACCACGGAAAATCATCAAAATTTCAAGAAGGAGCTTCGAGCAACATTTGATTTCCTACATCGCGGTCGCTAGTTACGGGTCAAATATCGTCTTTGGGACAAGAAAAGGCGGTCGCTGGTCGCGTTCAGCAGGTAGTCGCTAGTCACAGTGAATTTTGAATGTGAGACCGTCCGTGCCTGGTGAAGTGGTCGGTAGTACCAGGCTGGTCGCTAGTCACGGTGGTCGTTAGTTACAGGTTTTACTGTAATTGCAATACAGGATTTGAATTATTCAGTACAGTTTGCCACAATAAGTCGTGAAAAGCCACGACTCACTGGTTTCCTACAAAGGTTAGGAGAACTGCAGACAGCAGTGCACAACTGCACAGCCATGTGCATGTACTTGTACATGCATGCGCTGTACTACAGTATACCGAAAAAGAAGAGAAAAAAAAGAATCAAGATGAACTGTACTGGATTCGAACTCATGCCGGGTACCATGCAAGTGATGAGCTTTCCTGGCTAAAACTTCCGTTTTAAAAATCAAAATCCACTGAAAACCATTTAAAACCGGATTTCCAGCCGAAACCCGGCCGAATATCTAACTTTGACAATTATTATTATTCCGACTCACAAACTTAATTTTCTTCGATCTAAGACCCACACAAACGCAGCTGTGAAGAAAAAATTTCAAATTTGGAATGAGAACAAACTAAAAACTCAAAATCGACAAAGGTCTGTTATAAAAAAAACGCACTGTAATACCGGCTAGCACGGATACCCGACTCCTCGATGACACCCCTACAAAGACGCAGTATCAGCTACTTCTGCCGAACGCAACATCCCGATGCCCGAAACCGCATCCATAAAGATTATTTTGCCGGCTACCCAGGCAGTAACGGACCTTTCCAGTTAATGTACACAAGAAACCACCCATCACTAGATAGAACAGACAGTAAAGACTGAGTGTGCAAAAACGCTGAAAAACATACCACGGACACCGTAGCCACCATTGACTCTATAAGACAGAACCTAGAAGGGATCAATATTGGTTTGTGCTAAATACCTGTTGATAATTATTAACTTACGCGCTGCAGTTGCCATCAAGAACATCCGAATTGAGGACAAGATAGGAACAGATCCGTCATAGGAGATGGGAAGAGCGAGATGATCATACAGAAGTAAACAAACGGTTAAAAAGGTCACACCACAGACAAGCAGAAAATCAATATTCATTGGAAGATTACTTTACTAAAGCAAAAGTGCTGTCTTCTTGACCACTGTGTCATCAGAGGCCGCTTGGTGGTGGTGGTGGTGGTGGTGGTGGTGGTGGTGGTGGTGGTGGTGGTGGTGGTGGTGGTGGTGGTGGTGGTGGTGGTGGTGGTGGTGGTGGTGGTGGTGGTGGTGGTGGTGGTGGTGGTGGTGGTGGTGGTGGTGGTGGTGGTGGTGGTGGTGGTGGTGGTGGTGGTGGTGGTGGTGGTGGTGGTGGTGGTGGTGGTGGTGGTGGTGGTGGTGGTGGTGGTGGTGGTGGTGGTGGTGGTGGTGGTGGTGGTGGTGGTGGTGGTGGTGGTGGTGGTGGTGGTGGTGGTGGTGGTGGTGGTGGTGGTGGTGGTGGTGGTGGTGGTGGTGGTGGTGGTGGTGGTGGTGGTGGTGGTGGTGGTGGTGGTGGTGGTGGTGGTGGTGGTGGTGGTGGTGGTGGTGGTGGTGGTGGTGGTGGTGGTGGTGGTGGTGGTGGTGGTGGTGGTGGTGGTGGTGGTGGTGGTGGTGGTGGTGGTGGTGGTGGTGGTGGTGGTGGTGGTGGTGGTGGTGGTGGTGGTGGTGGTGGTGGTGGTGGTGGTGGTGGTGGTGGTGGTGGTGGTGGTGGTGGTGGTGGTGGTGGTGGTGGTGGTGGTGGTGGTGGTGGTGGTGGTGGTGGTGGTGGTGGTGGTGGTGGTGGTGGTGGTGGTGGTGGTGGTGGTGGTGGTGGTGGTGGTGGTGGTGGTGGTGGTGGTGGTGGTGGTGGTGGTGGTGGTGGTGGTGGTGGTGGTGGTGGTGGTGGTGGTGGTGGTGGTGGTGGTGGTGGTGGTGGTGGTGGTGGTGGTGGTGGTGGTGGTGGTGGTGGTGGTGGTGGTGGTGGTGGTGGTGGTGGTGGTGGTGGTGGTGGTGGTGGTGGTGGTGGTGGTGGTGGTGGTGGTGGTGGTGGTGGTGGTGGGGAGACAACTAGAATTGAGCTGCAATAGGTTTTGACATAAACTCACTCTTCCTCCGGGATGAATTCTCAGCCATGATTTTGCCTTCCTGTATGTCCCTGGAGGATAGAAAGAAACCACATAAGGCAGGAAGTGGCATCACCTACTATCTCTAGGATTCAAAACGGCAGATGCAATGTTTTCACACAGGTCAAGATACTTGAAGATGCTTGAAGCGTACATTTGAAAAACACGACACTGGAGTGGAGTTGAAGTCTTCAATGAATCTTTACCATTCTATCAATAACCAGGGGTACATTTAAGTCCAGAGTGTGCAGGTCAGATGTGTTTGCTGTCACAGTGAAATTCCTGGATTTTCCCATTTAGCATTACAGTGGTGTAGTGCCTGCAAGCAGGATTCAAGCAGGTCTCTCTCTCTCTCTCTCTCTCTCTCTCTCTCTGCACAACTTGAGCTCAGTTGTATGCACCACGCACTGCACCGCTTCCCAACGCTTATCTGGAACAACTACAGCAAAACCTGGTTTAAGCGACCAACCCACGGTGCAAGCAAAAGTGGTAGTTTAAGCCAGGTGGTCTTTAGAACCAGGTCCCACAGTGTCTGTGTAGAACTGTTGGTGCATGGAAAAACGGTCGTTAAGAGCAGGTGGTCGCTAAACCCAGAGGTCGATTACACCAGATTTTACTGTAAATGTGGGATGCAGCGCCGACATTTTGTCATGACAGACATGCATGCAGAAAACATGCATGCAGAAAAATTAGAAACTTCATACTATGGGATACCTGTACTGTTGTCATTGAGTACTGTAGGATAACGGAGGGCTAAAGACTTTATACACATTGGGACAAATGGGGATTTTTGGTGCAGCGCTCGTTAAAAGGGTGCTTAGCTGCATTTGACTGTAACGGAGAAAGTGCATTTGAAGTTTGAACGGACTTCAACGGCCCATCCGTGTGGCTTAAGACCGCGCACAAAACCGCCAACACAGGATTTTGATCATGAATTCCATCGGGTTTTTTTACATAGAAGCAGGAGACTGTGGAGAGGCTAGCTATCACAAGGCCTCAAAAGTCAAAACCTGAAATTTTTTAAACCATAACTGATAAGCACCCATTTCATGTCCTCCTCACCAAATATGATACACATACACGTTCCAAGCTGCAAATTGACAATCTGGAAAAGCAACCACAGCCCACAGTAGAAAACCATACAGAGACCCAGATATGCACGTACTCGGATGGTGAGCCAGCAGGATTAATGATGAAGAGGAAGGACCAAGATGTTACCAGTTATGACTAACAGTCCACCAAGGTTATGAGATAATAATCATACAGTCAGTCAGCTTTGTGCCCTATTGGCGCACTATCAGACTGCCATAGTATCCTGTATTAAAGCCTTTCTCATATAAAAGCCTGTTTTGAAAAGAAGCAGGATTTTGAAGATACACTGTCGGCACAGAAGCCTGGTTTTAGTGTTGACAAACATAGAAATATCTGTCTTGAATAGAAGCCTGCACAATAGACCAATCCCCTTATTATACTGGGTTCGAGCACGGGGGCAACCTCTCTCGCAATCGAGCTAGTTTTTGAACATGACAACATCTTTGACAGTGTGTCATCAGGTTTGTTTTGGAATGTCTTCTGATTAGTTCAAGTCATTTACGATGGCTTCGATTGGTGCTGAACCTCCTGCTGGTAGGAGCAGAGTCTCCGAGAGAGCAATGGACCAGGGGCGTAGCACCCGCTACGACTGGTACGACCATGGCCGTACCACTTTTCGAAAAGTGTGGGCCGTCCGAAATGTGCAAAACCGTAATAAAAAAATCAGACAGCTGTTGCTGACATGACTTGTTTGCTTCGTCCTCCTGCTCTGACAGTGAGGAACGCAACAATGATCCTGAGAAGGCATCCTGAAGTCTTTAAAAAGGAAGACGTCTGAACAAAAACAAACAGCTCAAATCAAAAGTCCTTGAGACATTTTTTTAGACAGGCTTGCACTGCATATAGATTTCGCGTGCTCTGCACTTCGCATGCGAGAAGTCACGCATGCCGAGGTCGCGTGTGTGAAGTCGGATCCCACGCGACTGCGGAGTTGCCCCCTTGCTCAGACAATAATAAGGGGATTGGTCTATTTCCCCACGAAAGTCGTAGAAGCCGCGACTTTTATACACGACTTTACGGTATGTCTCTACGGTCTAAGACCATGATTGAGAAACAGAGGGTACCAGGTTCAAGTCCTGCTTGGAAGCGGAAGGAATTTTTCCAGGCGTGCTGCGACCCACAGTTTAATTGGGAACTCGTGGCCTGGCACGAGGGTAACATGGACGCAGCTAACGGGATTTCGGTCTTTGACCACTTGGTGGTGGGTCTGATCTACTCACCTCCCACCGTTTAGGCGCTGCATCTGCGCCTTGATCCTGGAGGGTGGTGGCGTTCCTACGGCGGATGCGAAAAACTCGGCTTCCAGCGAACCGTGAAATTTATTATTTACGTTATATAAATCTATCGTTACCTTGGTGAACTGATAGTCAATTTCCCCTTACATTTTGGGCCTTCCTCTTATACATGAAAACGCAGACACATTGTTTTGTGTATCCAAATTTCCTGACCCAAACATCAGTGCTGTACAGTGGAGAACACTTCACAATGACAGACTGGACGAGCCCAATACACCACCGTTTTGTACTGCTGTGATGCTGGAGACACCCCAATACACCACCGTTTTGTACTGCTGTGATGCTGGAGACACCCCAATACACCACCGTTTTGTACTGCTGTGATGCTGGAGACACCCCAATACACCACCGTTTTGTACTGCTGTGATGCTGGAGACACCCCAATACACCACCGTTTTGTACTGCTGTGATGCTGGAGACACCCCAATACACCACCGTTTTGTACTGCTGTGATGCTGGAGACACCCCAATACACCACCGTTTTGTACTGCTGTGATGCTGGAGACACCCCAATACACCACCGTTTTGTACTGCTGTGATGCTGGAGACACCCCAATACACCACCGTTTTGTACTGCTGTGATGCTGGAGACACCCCAATACACCACCGTTTTGTACTGCTGTGATGCTGGAGACACCCCAATACACCACCGTTTTGTACTGCTGTGATGCTGGAGACACCCCAATACACCACTGCAGTGTGAATGGTGTATGTGTGTGTGTGTGTGTATGTGTGTGTGTGTGTGTGTTTGTGTGTGTTGGAGGTTGTGAATGTTGGTATGTTTGTTGGCTCTGGGTTCCCAGTACTCAGTGGCCGTGGCCGGTTAGTAAAGTAACTCCCATCTCACTTCAAGGTACCAGTAGTGCATCTAGTGTCTGCTTCTATCAAAGCAGCGTGCTGTCTATACTGGTTACCCAGCAAGTGTAGTGTGCTGTCTATACTGGTTACCATGGTTACCCAGCAAGTGTACGGTGTGCATACTGTAGAAGTACAAAATTTCGTTTGCAATTAATTTTTGCTATATTCGTTAAGGGGCATGTACCAAATAAAAGTTTTTTTCTGAACGTTCGGGGTACGGGGTGACAGACCTCGACCAAAAACGAAATTTAGTACGTGACAAGCGTGCTGATGGATTGATCTAGCGAAAGATTTCGTAAACGAAAAAGTGTAGTTATATACTAGGTAACTGTCTTGGCCATTCTATTACGATGTACTCCGTGTGGTGTAGACCAGGTGTGCATTGCTGGTCGATTCACATGGCTTCGCAGGTTGTGTGGATTGGACAGTTTCTGGCGCTAGTCTTGATCTGTCTCATTCAGATCTTGTCCGCTATCGTTGCTATAAGCGAAAATCCGTGTGTGCACATCCAGTGCATTCGCAGATTTGCGCGCTTCTCTTGCGACGGGCGCATACATGGTACATGGTACATGGTGTGCATGCGTGCATTGTGTGTGTGTGTGTGTGTGTGTGTGTGTGTGTGTGTGTGTGTGTGTGTGTGTGTGTGTGTGTGTGTGTGCATGTGTACTTGTGCATGTGTGTGTGTGTGTGTGTGTGTGTGTGTGTGTGTGTATGTATGTATGTGTACATGTGCGTGTGGGTGTGTAGGTGTGAACAGACAGAAGTACAGTGCTGCGCAATGAAATCCGATCCAACCAGTGAATTACCCCAGGGAGGGAGGGCTGTGCAGCCATACCTGTGACCACTGGAAAACGGAAAAGAACAGCGCTACCTTCTCCGAGACATGCAAGATAGTCGGAGAGCAGCACTTCGTTCTGAAGAACGAAAGTGGATCATAGGCATAGACATTTTTTTACGAATTCCAGTCAATAGTGTTGTTGTTCACAGTTCAGTCGCAAACGTCAGGGCTCACCACGACCATACAAAATTCAAAAAGCGTCGACCACCATTTTGAAAACATGGCGATGCCGCCAAAGCCAGAGATTGTGCAGTCATAGCGGCTACACACCCAAGTTCATGCTGATCGATGTACAGCGCTGTACAGTCTAGTGGTAAAATACGGGTATTTTACGACTCCCTGGTCTACTCTGTACAGCGAAGGGCCAGTGCCGAAGCGAATCTTGTTGTTTGATGTTGGGAAAGACACGCGGCGAAGACGTCCTTTCTCCAAGCCATCTTGGTCATTTTTCTCAACCCGCTGGTGGGTGTCGACCAAGATATGTCCGTGAGGTACTGGTGAACTGGAGTCCTGGCATGTACAAGAATTTGTCGCGCCTAGCTATCCAATGTTGTCAGTAGAACTCAGCGTTTCCTGATTGCGACTCGGCACACTCTTTTCTGTTTGGCCTCGCAGCTTTCATGCTGCGAGCGGGGAGTTTCCTGGCCACAAATGAATCCCTTAGTCATGACCATGATGAGAGGTGACTGGTATGATCCCTGACTGGCATGAGTTCTTAACTTGAGTGTACACGAAGGTAAACTCTTCACTTGGAACGCTTGCTGTCTCCTCCGTCCTTTCTTGTTGCACTTGCAGATATGTGCACGGCTGCCAGTTTTTGTTGGTGCGCGCGCGGACACACAGCCGACCTTGATGTCTTCAAAAAAGTAAAACAGTGGTTCTCCTTGGCCGATTCTCACCATCGATAGCTCATTTCCAAGGTCTTGGAATTCTCTATCGGTTTACCGTCCCCGATTTCTAATTTTCTCTTCATTCACTTGTTCGCACACATTCGCGTTTGAGTGATTTCACCATCTGATCTCAGCCAAACGAAGGCCAAATCGAAAAATTCAAGACCGTAACCCTCCAAAGACACACGTTCTGAACACGAATCCACAATGGCCTAATGTCTAAAACCAACGAATATAGCCAAGTTCCACTCAGAAAACACCCCACAATTGCAAGAAACAGCCCGTTTTGCCGTGCGCTGATTGGTCAAATCCAAATGACCGTTATTGGCGCTTTGTACGGTCGTGGTGAGCCCTGAACGTCTCTGCGCATGAGCTGGCTCGACATGACAAGCCACTGAGATCCGCAAAGGGAGCCAGCCACCTGGAAGAAGTCGTCTTCAATCTGTTGAGTAGAACCCGGGTTAAGGGTCACACCGGATTAGGGATCGGAGCCGGGGGGGGGGGGGGGGGGGGCACTTGGCACGTACATTGTGCGGGTGATCCTTCGGAGCCCGGGGGGGGGGGGGGGGGGCACTTGGCATGTACATTGTGCGGGTGATCCTTATACCGGGATTTAATTTCCAGCCCAAGGGGGTCCCCCGTCGGTTTCCGAGGAAGCCGTAACTTTTTTCGCTCCAAACTATTTTTCCGGGGTCCATCTACTCACAGTAAGTCGTTTTGCACACCTTTTTGCACATCCCTGTACAACTGAGTCCAGCTACATTGTATGTCCGCGCAGAGTTAGGTGGATCCCTAACCCGGGTTCTACTCTAACTATTATCACATCTTCACACTTTGCCTTGCACAGGTTTGAATCAAATTTCGAGAGAAGGTGGGTCTCTTCAACTCTATTGTCGATCCTGGAGCAGACCAGGGATCGGTTTTTGACTTACTCTTGGCTAGAAAGGAAAAATGAACTTACTTCAACATACGAGTAGAGCAACTCCATTTCACTTGGAAATAAGCGGTCGAGGGACATAGTCACTGTATTCCAAGCTGCTCTGCTGTACGAATACAGAGTCCGAACTTATGTTACTTTCCAGCGGGCGCACTTTTCGTACTTCGAGTGCCTCACGGAATTTTCGAATTTCAATAGGGCTTTAAAGTGCTACGTCACAGCATAGCAACAATTTCAAAAATTCAAAAACTGGATCCACTTGGATCCAGTTTTTGTATGGATCCAAGCACATTTCAAGCGGTCTTACCCACAGCATGGTGATGTAGCCAGTGAAACTGACTGATTTGGCTACTGGGGGGGGGGGGGGGGGGGGCGGGGTTACAACTGGTGGCGAAATAAAAGTTACACCTGCATGCGACATGAGTGGGTTGCTATGCACCCACATACTTAGGCAATAGCAAAGTCACACCTTAGTGGATCCAAAAATAGAAATCTGATGTCAACTTACTACTCCCTGGCCGTTTTGACGTCATCACTTTCAAGCCCTATTACTAGTTCGAGAGGGAGTCTACCTGTACATACATACACTAGTTCAGTGTATGCAGTCTACAACCTAAACCTAATCCTATCTCACAATAATACGGAGGATTAGCAAGACGAAATTCGCGTTCGCGTTCGCACTCCAAGGAAAGTCGAACTCCGTGGCGGAATTCGCGTTGTGAGAAGGATTAGCAAACAGAATTCGCACATGCATGACGTTGACACGACGTACATTGTGTACAGACAGTACAGCGTGGTAAATTTATGACTGCCATGACACGAATCCGCGATTCGTGTTCCGACTACTTTTCCGAACGAAAAATGCGAAAGTTCGCAATCCAGTTCGTGAACTGAAAAATGTTTGCGAATGCGAACGCGAATTTCGTCTTGCTTAGGGCCCGGTCACACATGCACTCGAAAGTGGTGTATACGCTGAAGCGAGGTTGCAGGAGCGAAAAATGGCATGGCAACGGCGAAAAGCGGAACTTCCACTTCAGCGGAAACTCCAATCCGCTTCCTCCAAAATTTTCGAAGCGAGACTGTCGCTTCTGCGGATTCGCTTCAGCGGAAAACACCACGGTCTGCTGTATATGGACTTGCTACGAGAAATTTGTATGCGTATGATGTCCATGCAACAAAAATGCGTGCAAGATAGTCATTGACCTCGTCTTTTCTCCGTACCGTATGCACCACAGTCTCATTTTCCGCCAAAGTAGGAGTTTTGCCCTGTTTGTATGTGTGACCACACACACGTGGTTTCGCTGGGGCGACACCAGGCTCGCTGCCGCCGAACCGCGTCGCCGAAGCGAATCCCAGTGAATGTGTGACCGGGCCCTAATCCTCCGTAATAATGGTCTTACTCTCTACTCTACGAATTCGGTTATTCTTTTTTTACCTTGCTGCTGCTGCGCTCGACGATGCAGAGAGGGATGCGTCCTCACCAACGGTTGCGTGGCGCGGCAAGCACGTACACCTACAAGCGAAACCGGCCCCACCTGGTTTCCACGCAGAGTAACCGGCCCCACCTGCTTTCCACGCAGAGTGGGGCCGTTGTAACGACGGCTACCGGCTCAACCGCTACCACTTTGTCCGGGAGTCGCTAACAAACTAGCAATGACACTGCACTGTACTGCACTGGCGTGTTGGGTTTGTGCTGACCGAATCGCACGGGCCGCCCTGAGGTGGAAACGTTCTGAAAACAAAACACTAACTAACCTACTTACTTATTTCTCAACCAGGCAACAAAACTGTTCAGTCTTTCTTCAACAGAGCTCTTCACAGTTTGTCCAACATTCAAGTTCAACTGCAACTAACGGTGTAAACAAGTCACTACATATACACAGACACAGTACACAGCTACAGGGATTATGTAGTCGTAGTAGATCTTCTACCCTACTCGCCTGGCACAGACGTAGACCTGGGTAGACCTACGACTAGCTACGCGGCCGGGCAAGACTTCATCGTGACCTGTGACCTGTGACCTGCATAGGCTGCAAGACGTCATCGTTTCCTGCGAGACTTCATCGGGACCTAGTAGTAGTAGATCTACCTGCGAGACTTCATCGTGACCTGCGAGACTTCATCGTGACCATGGTGACCTGCCAGACTTCATCGTGACCTGTCACCTGCGAGACTTCATCGTGACCTGCGAGACTTCATCGTGACCGACACTACACCAGACTTCTGAGTACTACTGGTAGTGGTACTCCGATGAAGCCATATGAAGCATTGTATGTAACATACATTGTTACCAGGTTACGGTAGCTGCGCTACTTCTGCTGCATGCCCTTCATTGGCATGGCAGCCGAAGTAGCGCAGCTACCGTAACAATGGCAACCGACCAGTCAGTCATGCATGGGTGGTATCCAGGGAGTCGTATGAACCCCGTGCGTTTATACGACTCCCTGCCCCTGGTGCGACGTGAGCTAGCTACCCTCCAGGAAATCACGAATCCACGGATGCAACAAATTTCGCGATTTTGGCCCAAACCCGCGATTTTCAACAAAATCCGCGATTTCCCACGTTTTTTGTTGTTTTCTGCACTAAATATCACATCTTATGCACTTTTCAAGCAGTGCTTTCCATGATCTTGTATTACCGAAGGATGTATGTTGCCTGATGATTGCGTAAGCATGAAACTTAAAGTAGCAGCAAACAAGCCTTGATTGTCCTTGTTGTTCTGTAGTGATCTTGTATTAAAGGGGAAGTTCACCCTAAAATCAAAATTTCACAGTTTGTAGATTTCGAGGCGCTGAGTTCGGTGGTGAAGGTCCCATCGCCGTGCGATACGCCGTTCTGGAGATATTTGAATTTGAAATTTACCATGACGTCATGCAAAATGACGTCATGCGGCCGGCGCACACCCCCTCCACACCCTGTGACGTCAAAGAGATACAGGTTCCCGGTCTGCTTGCTTTTCAGTGAGCGAGAAAGAGTGGCGTTTGTGGAGTTTCTTTCTTGCGACCTGAGCAGTTTCAACCACGATGACGGTTTGCTGTGCTGTCGGCTGCTCTAACCAGTCTGGCAAGCCCCCTGGGACCACGGTGCATCGTATTCCGCGGGATAAAGCTCTCCGAGCGGAATGGGTTGCAGCGATTCACCGCGAGAATTTGCCACCTAAGTTTGAGGAAAGCTGTGCAATTTGTTCGGCACATTTTGAGGAGATGCCTTCCAGAGGAACTTACTTGCACGGAGAGATGGGCAAAACGTGCCGCCGAAAGCTGAAAGCAGACGCTGTGCCATCGATTTTCCCGGACAGGCGTCCCCCAGCGAAGCGAAGGATGTCGCAGTATCAGGAGAGGCAGGAGAGAGAAGAGGTGAGTGAATGGTTCTGGTGATTTCGTGCTTTGAGAGCGTGTTGAAATTTTGTCTGTACATCGCGAGTTGGAGAGGGCAGTTTCACCCACTGTGTTGAGTACATCGTATACTTGTAGAGAAAATTATTTACAGATACCGGTACAAAGCTGTTTGCAGTGTGTTGATTGCAAGGTACTAGTATTGAATGAAGACAGAAGATCGTGCAATATATTTTTGTTTTATCTCAATTCAAGTTTTACATGTCGTGAAAAGGCATACAGTGGTCACTAGCTCTGTCCTCTGCTTGGTAAGTTTCAATTCCAAGAAAGTCTTCATTGTGTTGCATTGTCACTGTTATCTGCGTGTATTTTGCGAGTATGATCCTAGCTCAAGCCTATGCTGAGCCGTATGGTATGCCGCAGCTTTTCGGTCTCCAGTTGCATGCGCATTGAGTCCAGACGATGGCATGATATCTGCTGATGCGTGCACACAGACCCCCATCAGCACACGGGAAATTTAGAGGTGATGTTATGGTACCCACTGTGTAGATCAAATCCACACGTACATATGCTTGCAACACTGGCAGTACATTTTCATGACTATTCTTTTGCTATAAACACAAACACACACGCGCGTGCGCGCGCGCACACACACACACCTTTGACCTTTGACGCCAATCGCCGGAGACAATGATGGCAATGCTACGGCAGAAGCCATAGCAACTTGTGCTGGAATTGCACCATTCAACAGCTTGCAAGGCTGAAGAATTGACCGTCACAATTCAGCCTGGTCTACACCATACAGCTACACACACACACACACACACACGTGCAAGCACCTGGCTGACTACAAGTACAAATAGTGACAGCTTATGATTGCTTTGCCGTTTGTCCATTAATGCATTATGCAGGTGTTCCACCGGACTCCTCGGCCAAGTTTTCCGAACATCAGCCATATGTATTGTCGGTATGCTTTGTAACAGTGCGAGCTGCTTTGGGGAACAGGGGAGTAGATCTTCCTGCTGTTAGTCTCACATGTCAACGTACATTTCAGTGCAACAGCAGCACACTACAACAACAATTTTTTGAAGAAGTACTCAGTATACAAGCCAATATCCTGGTTATATTTTTGCACCATGGAACAGTATTTAATTTTGATGAGAAAATACAGTTCTCCCATGCAAAATCGACGACAGTATTACACTATTAGCACGTACCGGTTTCTAAACTCAGATGGCTTCGATCTGGCCTGCTGATGGATCTTGCCCAAATAGCCACGCAGTACAATGTACAGTGCGTGCTGGTTGCTGCAGCCTTCCTCGAACTGTGAGGTGCAAGTAATGCAGCCAGACTCAGTAACCAATCCGCGGCTGCCGATTCCGGAACATCTTTGCAGCAAATGCAGTCGTTCCGCAATAATTGAACGACGCATTTGCCACATTCACACCAGGACGTATTGCCAACGCGATCGGCAGGTGGCCAGCAGTCCTCTAAGCAAGCAGCAGTGTCAGTGTCGGCAGCAGCCGCTGCAGTTTCGTCAGCATTTACACCAACTTGCTCCGCACTCGCCATCTGCATGATCTCATCCTCGGTATACTCCGGTTCCTTCGCTGGCGTCCAACTCGCTCTCCTCGGAGTCACTGTCATCTCCTGACAAGGAGGTAGACCTACCCTGAATCGTCTCCGCTCTGAGCCTCATACTGCTTGACTTTCCGCCTTGGACATTCACGACTTCACTTTCTTCTCCGTCCAACTCCAAGTAAAAGTTCCGAGCTCCAGGAGCTCCTCTATCTCTTTGACGTCACAGATTCGTGACGCCATGGCGGCGCCAAAAACCGGGGATCAAAGTGATATTTCAGTAGCGTATATCTCCGGTTATACTTATAGTCACCGGATGAAGACGAGACATACACCAATCGACTCAGCTGATTTTTCCCAATAACAAAGTTACATATCTGATTTTGATTTTAGGGTGAACTTCCCCTTTAAGGTGGCAGACTACCCAAAAATTCGCTGAAAAATCTAATTTGTAAATTCATATTGGGTGCTATACGTCAGTTGAAAGAGCATGAATAGCTGCAAATTCTCTGAAAATTGTGTCCCGATCTGACCGGCCGTTCAAGAGTTATGGCCGAAAATGTGCCCTTGCAAGGAAAGTATTTTTTGTTGCACGCTGTCATTTGTTGGCAGCACTGTATCTGAATGAGAGCAGACCGTGCGCAACTAATTACTTGTCGTATCATGGAAGCACGTGAAAGTGTGCAGAATTTTGCTCCAAGTCCAAAAAATCAGGTTTTTGAGCCACGTATTGGGCTGCACGGCGGCGGGCGAAGCCCGCCGCCGTGCAGCAGGACCGTTTTGCCAGCACCCTCGTGACGTTGCAGATATGTGGCTTGATTATTGTAGTTGACGTTGATTTAGTGACTTTGGCAAGTTTGAGTCGTGTCAAGAAGTCAGGTAGGATTCAGTACTAGGCAGTAGTGAAACGTGAGTGGTAGTCTTTGCCGGTTTCTGAGGGTATCCTGGATTTGGTGTGCAGCGCTGTGGAAATGGCTTGCTGTGGAGGTCCCAGCACTGGATGTTGTATCAAAGGTACGACCTCGTAGCACGTGCTAAACCTAAAAAAAATTCAAAAATTGACTTGGGTCTGTGGGAGTGTGTGAGAGAACGCCCACTCGTTCCGTTGTGACAGATTCCAGGGCCTCGTTGAGGGGCCCTACCCCATCACCCATGGCTGCTTCTGGACTTGTTCTAGGTTTGAGTCCCGCGCACGAACAGAATGAGCACGAAAATGTGAAAAAATTGTAAATGCATTTGGCTCCTGGGTGGCTCGCACACCGTGGCACTATGCCGGAAATTTGAGTTTTTCCGGCCTGGAAAGCCTGTCAGTGAGGCGCAAGAACTTGCAAATCATGTCCTGAGGGCCAGCATAGTGGCAGGAGTGTGTGGTCAAAATTTCACTCAAATCCATTGAGAAACACCAAAGTTACGATCAATTGAATGCCATACTTAAAGGGGAAGTTAAGGCAAAAAATAAAATTTCACCAGTTGTAGGTTTCGGGGTGCTGAGTCGAATGGTCGTGGTCCGAGGAAGCTGAGACGCTCCCTTCCTACTTGAATCCCAATCGAACTCGCGCACTTCCACCGAAACTGGGTGACTGCGCCCTACTAAATGGGGATTTGTATGCAAAATGTCACTAAATGCGCCATTTCGTTCTTATAAAAGCATGGATGACCGCCATTGGCCCATATGTTGTAGTCTTTTGGACGCTGAGTCGACTGGTTTTGGTCCGAAAAGGCTGCGATGCAGCGTTCCTCCTTTATTCCCAATCGAACATGGTTGAACAAGCGGTCACGGTGCTCCTGCGTACGCCAGTCACCTGGTCACCGTGCCTGCAGGGTACAACTTACTAGCCTGTTTGACCTTTTTTGGGTGCAGTCCTGTCACTCGAGTTGAACCTTGGTGTGAAAGTTGTCGCCTGCTGGCGTGGTGACCAGGTGATTTGGGCACCCAGGAGCACGTGACCGCTTGTTCAACCATGTTCGATTGGGAATAAAGGAGGAACGCTGCATCGCAGCCTTTTCGGACCAAAACCAGTCGACTCAGCGTCCAAAAGACTACAACATATGGGCCGATCGCGGTCATCCGTGCTTTTATAAGAACGAAATGGCGCTTTTAGTGACATTTTGCATACAAATCCCCATCTAGTAGGGCGCAGTCACCCAGTTTCGGTGGAAGTGCGCGAGTTCGATTGGGATTCAAGTAGGAAGGGAGCGTCTCAGCTTCCTCGGACCACGACCATTCGACTCCACCCCGAAGACTACAACTGGTGAAATTTTAATTTTTGCCTTAACTTCCCCTTTAAGGCCGATTCACAATACAACTTTCTGCGACGCGACATGCGACACACGGTTCACAATATTCTTCATGTTTGCGACATCCTCATGCACAAGTAGTACTATGCACGTGCACTGCACGTGCACCCAGGGTCGAAACTGTACGCCATTTGTGTATGTCGCGTGTCGCATGTCGCAAAAGTTGAACTTTCTTCAACTTCTGCGACAGGTGCATTGCGACAGCTTGCGACAGCTTGCAACAGCTCGCGACAGGCAGTAGACATCCTTAGCAAAAGTACGATAACGGGTCGTCCGCAATTATCGAAAGTTTTTTCCAATCCGTAGTAGCTTCAAATTTTTCCTCACCCACCCCCCCCCCCCCCCCCCCGCAATAAAAATATTATTGATGGACACACAATCCAACACATATGGAACAAACTCAATCAGTGCTGGTCCATGAGTCATTGTGACATCATCCTACAATTTCTTCGCCGAATCAAACAATTCTCGCCTGGCTGTCGCGTCGTTGGCAAACTTACTCGTCCATTCCTTTTTCGCTTCGGCAAAGAATACATCCTTGTTCGTCGTCTTGGACAACTGCCACAAGCAATTTATTGTTCTGTAATAATCAGAGTCACCAGCGGTTTTGAAAAAGGGCTGCTTCTTCACCGCCTTTCCAAACAACGTCGCCTGTCTGGACATAGTCAATAACAGTCGTCAGCGCCAGCGCTAGACGGAAGGACTTCAAAGGAGTGCATGGAAGACGGTACTCTGGACGAAGGAGACAGTGAAACTCAAATGCGCCGAACTTTATGATCCCCGGCCCAGGAGCAGCCAAGGAAGCGCGCGCGGGGGCGCAGAAACTGCCAGAACTACAAAAATATTTGTAGTACTAGTAGACAGTTCGCGCGCAGCCGCGCGTGGAAAACAGGGGCTACACGTAGACGTACACGTGGCACGCGCACGTGTCATTTCGGAAGTTTTTCAATCCGTAACTGGCCTTGACCCACCCACCCACTTTCGAAGCTACTACGGATTGGAAAAAACGGACGACCCCTAACGTTTACGGTACTCACTCCCAGCCGTGACAAAAGACGTTATCGGATAACGGAAAAATGTTACAGAGGTCAAAATAACGGGCCGACGTTCGTTATGGAAATTCTGCAAAAAATGCAAAAACTCGCATTGTTTTGTAACTGGCGGGAGATAAAAAGCACGTCGTGCAGATCGAGATGAGATCGAGAGTCGAGATTGCTTCCTCTTGTGACATTTAGTTTTTTTGGCGAGTTTTGCCTTTCAGTTGACCATTTCTGCGTCCTCTGCGTCCTCTGCTTCGTACCTTTCTCCCTCTATCCCATCTGGGAAACAAAGGACGAGTTCCACGGCACTCCTGAGGAAGAAATTCATCGGCCTCTCCCAGACGTGCTGGAGCTGGAGAACCCTTTACAGTCTTCGGTGCTACGTTTAGGAAAGGGTTTCCAAGGACCTGGGAACAGCGAAAACTCATTTTCGCCGTGCTTTTGCTATTCCAGAGTAAAAGACCTCGCCAAGGTATTCTTTCGGAACGACAGCAAATTAATCCCTGGTTCAAAATTTTGAATTTCCCGCATCTGTTTCCACGAAAATTCATATCGCCATGGTTGTCACGACTACTTCGTCTCAACTATAACGTACTTTGTGCTAAGGGAAAAGTCAGCTTGAACGATCCGAAGTACGGAAAGGTTTGCGTTTACGTTAGCGTTTTTTTAGCTAAGGATATGTAGTTTCTTGTCGCAACTGTCGCAAATCGCGTGTCGCCTCGCAGAAAGTTGTATTGTGAATCGGCCTTTATTCGCACAGTACGACTCGTAGATCTATGTAGATCTACTAGTCCCAGTCCCACTACAGGCGATACACTTTGCACTAATCTGGCATATTTTGCTACACAAAATCCATTCTTAGGGCCAATATTCTACTATGCGATATTACTGCTTGTAAGAATAAAAATTACACATAAAAATGACTAAAAAATATTTATGAAGTTGATTGTTCCAACTAGGAACACACGCTTCTTGCCGAACTTGACACTTGACTGACTAACGACTGCCATCCGGAGGACACGAGGAGCACGTCGCACCTTCCACTCGGCAAACCTGCAAGAAAGCACCACTCCCTGCTCAATACACGGTGTTTCGGGGAATTCACCCCTCATCACTTGAGCTTGAGTAGGCTGAGGAAGATTGTGCCTGAAAAGCACCACTTATATACTGCTCTCCAGGCCAAACCATCACCAGGGATACAAACTTACAGAGACGCTTTGTTTCCAGCGCGACAAACACCTCGTGAAGCTCCTGGTAGCAGCGTGAGTCAGAGTCGCTCATGGAGTTGTGATAAACAGACGTTGAGAGCCAGTATAGCTATTCGCAACGCTGTCACCTCCAACAACTAGTCGCACGTCCGTGTGAGGGACAGCAATACGAACTTAGAAGTTGTGACTTCGGCGGTAATAGTCATTGTTCCAACTAGGAACGCACGCGTCTTGCCGAACTTGACACCGAAACCGAAACATCGTGTATTGAGCAGGGAGTGGTGCTTTCTTGCAGGTTTGCCGAGTGGAAGGTGCGACATGCTCCTCGTGTGCTCCTGATGGCAGTCGTGAGTCAGTCAAGTGTCAAGTTTGGCAAGAAGCGTGTGTTCCTAGTTGGAACAATCAACTTCATGACTATTACCGCCGAAGTCGCAACTTCTAAGTTCGTAAAAAATATTTTTTCCGAAAATGGTGGATGAAAAATAAATCTTGCGTGGCCGCTTTGCCCTGCCTCGTGTCAGCAAAGCAAATTCCTTGTCAACAATTTCTGTCATCCAGTTAGTCAAAGTGACTCAAGAAGTGTGTTTTCTTGGTTGTGTTTTCTCCGTTTTCTCCTTTGTCTCTCCGCCAAGCTGTACAAGAGTATCAGTTGTGCTAGTCTGCGTAGACAAGCGCTGACTCGTGTGAGCTGGAAGCGCTTGAAAATTCACAACTTCAAACAGCGATCGATCGCGCTTGGTTGAAATATTTATTTGTTGCGTGGGCAGATAGAGTAGCTCATGGTCGCAGTAGTGAATTTCCTGGAGTTCATGAGGCCAAGCAGGAACTACTCGAAGCAGAGAACCAGTTATTTAGGCCTCGACATGGCGAGTGGCGTTGACGCCAACTCAGAAATGGCTGTGATTACCTGTCAAAAAATCTAGCCAAAGAAGTAGACAAAGAGCAGAGGCATTTACATGGATAACGTACGATGGTGGTTTGCAACATGCTACTACTGCTGGAGCGACGTTGAGTGCAGGGACGATCGTTGATCATCTACGTATCAGGTGTGGTTTTCGAACGCTTGTGGCCTTTGATGTGGATATGAAGGTTTTATGCCCACTGTGCGTTCGTTATGCACCACATCTGCTGTGCACGTGGCATTACCCTATCTCAGGGAGAAATCATCAACCCAGTCATTCTGGATATAAAACTATTCCAGATAGCTGTGCAAGCCAGCACAAGAACCAGTACGCTGCACTAAAGAAGGTGCTTATGTTCGTGTGCTTGATGGTCAATGGAATGAGTTCAACGGAAAGCAACGGTTCCGCAGGTCTTCGACAACCTCAGCAAGGTGGTCGGCCCAGCAACAGTGGTGACGGTACTTGGAATAGAAGTCGACAGCGTGGAGCAGGTGATGCGGCTACCTGACCAGAAGTTATTTGCCTTTCTAGCGGCTTTGAGTGAGTAGTCCACGCGCACTAGCTATACAACGCGGGAACTGCTGTCGCTGATCGGAACCTTGTCCTTGCCGCCAAGGTGGTTCCTCCTCCCAGGACCTTCATCCGCCAACTTCTGTATCTTAGATGGACAACTCCGTCTCTTCAGTCAGTAGTTAACATCGACACAGAAGCTCGCTTGGACATCGAATGGTCGCGCTCCTTTGCCGCAAACTGGAATGGCCAATCCTTCTTCTACGATGTCAAGCGTTCAAAGTCCCCTGACCTTGAGCTTTTCACGGATGCCTCTGATGTTGGCTTCTGCGGTTTCTATCAAGGACAATCGTTCTTGGGGCAATGGGCCGCTGAGATGCAGCATGAACCAATTATGATTACTCGCTTCCAAGAACTGGCGTCCACAGCCAACCAATGCCTGGTGCCAACTCCTCCGCTCAACTCGCCGCTCTGATTGCTGCCAGCATTGATCTCATGAGCGACTCAGACCTTTAAGCCCGGTATTTGCACACACATAATCTTATGTACCCAGGTTCGGCTATGGCCTAGTTCCGGTCCCTGACCGCTACTGCCGGCAGCTCACGGCCAGTGTTTGTGTTCGTCGACGGCAGCTACTTCTCCCGAGTTTGCTCGACTAAGATCCTCAACTGCAACCGGGTGAGCTCCCATTCTGTGCGCATTGGCGGGGCCATGCTCATGGCTCACCAGAGTACAAGTGTCTGTGAAGCAGCCATATGCCGTGCAGGCTGCTGGCGAAGTGCAGCATCCGACCACTATGTCAGGCATGCAGCCGGTATGCCCTCTGTGCAATGGCTAGCAGCAAAGACTGGAACAGCCCACGCCCATGTGGTGTTGAGAACAGAAGTGAGGTACATTTGTAGTGTTGTACAGTGTCGTGCAGTCCGCTTGTTGTGCAGTCCTTGTGCCGGTGTGGCTCTGTGGGTATCACTTAGGGGTTTGCCATGGTTACTTGTAGGAAGTTATGCTAATGAGCGATGCCGTGAGAAATGCTTGGTCGTGAACACTGGTTTTTGGGAGGGTCAAATGCATTTGCCTCTCAGTGTTGTGCTGTACTGTCTCAGTGTTGTGACACCTGTATGTTGTTGTGTGGTTGACCCGCAGGTTGGAGGCATGGGTGGTCAACTGTGTATGTTGTATCAGTGTGTTCCCGTTTGAAGTTGCCGGGCCACCATGTGGTTGACCCGCCGGTTTGAGGCATGGGTGGTCAACTGTGTCTGTTGTCAGTGGCGGATCTAGGGGAGGGTGCGGTGGGCGCGTGCCCTCCCCTCAAACAGTTCGATTTTTTTTAGTGCATGCACATGGGCAGTTGCGCAAGTGTTTGCACATGCTGTGACAAGTAGTTTCTAGTGTCAGGTAAGAAAGTTCTTCTGAACACGGAGTAGTTGTTCTCTTAGACTTTGGTTGACTTTTAGTTTTGAAATTAGTGTTCAGTTCACGAATTTGTATAGCTAAGTCGGTGAAGGGGATGGTGCACCGCCCGCCTAAGCGGCTAGGGAGCCAACAAACTCTCCACGGATTTTTCGCGAAGCGAACTTGCGCTTCGTCAGCTGCTCAGTCGAGTGGGGTCTTTGCCTCTTTGGAGGAGAATTCGGACCACCGCGAAGATCCTGAGATCGAGGTCTGCTCAAACTCTGATCTTCCCCAAATGGAATCCGAAGTAGATTCTGACGACGACGGTGGGACTGTCAGTAGTAGTGATGCGAGTCAGGAGCGTTTACCTGTTGAAACTATCGTAGATGACGACGTTGTGACTGTCACGAATGTGGCTGGTGGCACTGCTACGCAGCGAAGTTACTCGGATGCTGTTGATGCAGCTATTGGCGGTGCAACTCTCAGCGATGCAGAAAAGCGCAACATACTTGGGATCCGGAAGCCTGATAAGCAGACGGTGTTGCCATCTAGGGATTATCCCGACAGCCGCCGAAAGACCGGTACTTCCACTCGCTCGCTGCTACTGAAGAGGTTTGAGTGGCTTGCCTATTCCGGAAAGGCTGGCGAGGAAGGCGTTTTTTGTGCGCCGTGCGTCCCGTTTCCTACATTGCATCGACAAGGATCAACCCGAGGTGAATACCTCATCATCCATTCTTACTGCTGGACATGGCCATCCAAGTAATCGTATATTTTATTATTTTGCCATTGTTCTCGATCTCAGCATGTCTTGAGCTTTGAAGCACTATCCTTACACAATTCAATGTAGTACGGCTATGTTCTACTACAGCCAGAGTCCTCAATGAAGTGGTTGAAAAAGTGGGAGTGAGTGCATGTGCTAAAATAGTAATTCTACATAACCGCTAAGCCTATGACGTAAATAGCCGCTATGTCGTAATGCGTACAAAATACAGGTACCGCATAGGTTCCCCTGTCATGAATATTACCCGCGCCCTCCCCTCAGGTGAACTCTGGATCCGCCGCTGAGTTGTATCGGTGTGTTCCCGTTTGAAGTTGCCGGGCCACCATGTGGTTGACCCGCCGGTTTGAGGCATGGGTGGTCAACCGTGTATGTGTATCATTGAAGATCTAATACGTACATTACTGTGACTCGCCCGATTGCTGTTGCCGGGCACCTACGCATTTACTTGCCTACTTGTGAAGAGATATCTCTTCTAGTTTATTGCATAATTCTTGGCTCAATGTTATCCACGGTGTCGCTCGATGCAAAGTCTCGTAAATATTTATCAGACAAAACTGAAAGAAAAAAAACTATGGCAAACCCCACTTCCTTGTATTCTATCTGCTTGGTCTACATGTGTCCACGTTTTGTACGTTTGGCACGCACATGCGTGTGTGTGTCTGGATAGATGTGCATATTGATGTTTTGTTTGTTTTAAGTTTTATTGTGTGTATGCGTGCATGCATGTGGGTTAATATGTGTTATGATTATGAAAAATGAGTGTTCATTCTTGTAAGCAGTATATTCTTGTATAGGACCACACTATAACCGATACGCACTGTAGATACATTGTACATGTATACGATGCAATAGCGAGAGTTCCCAGATTGCCTAGAGTGCTCAGCACCACAAGGATGGAGCATTACCACAAAAGGCAGAAGAGAATAAAGACAGCCGGCTAGGTCATTGTTGTAACGCTGCGTTTCATGCTCATAGCAAAGCTAAGGCAATCCTCAGGCAACCCGCGATATGCGTGTTAAAACAAAATGGCGTCACGATTTATTGAAAGTGGTATAGTTGGTGGTACGAGTGTTCAAAACCGTTTGAACTTCATACTGTTCGTCTTCTTTTTGACATGCTCTCTTTCCATCGTCCTTAGCTCTTGTTTGTTGTGAGCTGTTTTGGCTTTATCCTATACCTCTGGGGGATGCCAAGTGATGGTTTTGAGAGCCTGGTGATGGCTGTGAGCGAGAGTTTGCCGATCGGCGTCGTCCTCGCTATAGTGATGAAAATACTAGTCACTGCGCACCTGGCAGATTTCACAACACGTCGGAGCGTCCAGGAGCAAAGGAAGCTTGGGTTTTCACTGGAATCTAGTTCCTCCAGCATCGTATAGCCCACCGTCGGTGGATGACCGTCCAGAAACTTTGAACCTGGTCTTCTCCAGCATCTCGCAGTCCTGCGAGGCACACTGAATACGCCTGTCATGTATTTTACAAATAAAACTCATGAAGTAGTGGACTCTACAGTGATGCGTCTATCCTGTATGCTGCAAAAGATGCAGGAAATGTGACTGGTGTCTGTATACTGGACGCCAACACCCCAGTCTTCTCCTGCAGGATCTGTTTGACATTGACATACGGGCACCGTGCAGTGGGTCGACATTGACCTGGTTTGGCAGCTATCTGCCTGGGTGGATGTAGCAGGTTGGCATTTGTGGCTCGTCGTCCAGTCCGGAATTTTCTTGTAACTCACGGTGGAGTACCCGGTGCCCGCAGGGTTTGTGATCATCCTTGTTCACTTCAATATTATACACACACACAAAGTTCCCTTTATCAGTCATCTTATCCCAAGTACTGAATTTGCTGACGATATTGCACCACACTTGTCACAACCTACCGCCGCTGCTGTGGCGGCTGGTTCATTAATGGCGGTAACCAGGCTGACTGACTAGCTTCAAGACAGCGGCCCCGTTGTCAATCCAGCCTAAAAGCAGATTTTATCGATCCAGCCTCAGCGCCATGTTGACGATGCCCTAGTGACTGTGTGTCATGGAGTTGTATTGCCATCAGCGGTCATTGCCGTTCACCTTGGCGCAGCCCTCAGCAACTGGCTCAGACCATGGGAGTCTTAAGTGGACAAAGTTGTTGCCAAAGCAGCTCAGAAGATTGGTGCATCGTGGTGTAGGTGAGCACATAACTAGGACTGTCCAGGTTGTAATACTACGTGACATGCTGTACTGCACATTCTTTTCAGCACTGCAAGGCCGGCAGCTAGACCGACTGCAGAGGTCCCGCACATGCAGGCCGTCTATTGCCAGTGCAGCATTCTGGAACGTTCTTTCCTGCTGACATCCCTGGAATATTAACTTTCATTGCTTCAAAGCAAGTGGCTTACCTTTCTGCTGTGCTCCTAGTGTCCATGCAACAATAACCCACTACAATGTATTATTTTCCTTTCCGCTCCCCAACCAATGAATAGTACAATGTAGATTCTCTTGCTGCATATTTTAGTGTGCGTGCGCACACGTGTGTGTATGTGTGTGTGTGTGTATACCTCATTCGCCACTCGAAGTTCTGTTCTCCATGACTGAAACATTGTCTGTCTTTCCAGGACTTGCCATCACCTGCGGATGGGTATTATTGTATTGTGTGTGTGTGTGTGTGTGTGTGTGTGTGTGTGTGTGTGTGTGTGTGTGTGTGTGTGTTTCAATTTAGAATCAGATCCGCTATCGTTGCTATAAGAGAACATTTGTGGGTACACATCCAGTGCATTTGTAGATTTGCGTGCTTTTCTCCCTACGGGTGCATACATGGGAGATTGTGTGTGTGTGCGTGTCAATTCATCAGCCTTGCAAGCTGTTGAATGGTGTAATCCCAGCACAAGTTGTTATGTCTAACATAGCTGTTCGCTTCGTGGGTGTGAATGCTTTCGGGCAATTTTATTTTTATTATTATTTATTATTATTATTATGAAATGACCCAAAGGCAATGTGCCTATCGAGGGGTTCAATGAGATAGAGAGAGCTAATGCCGCGGTGGCACCGAGATATTGCCGAAGTGGCACAGTTTGATGGGTGTGAATGCCTCCAGGCTATGAGTGAGAGAGAGCTAATGCCGCGGTGGCACGGAGGGGCCGAAGTGGCACAGTTTTGGTGGGTGTGAATGCTTTCGGGCAATGAGAGAGAGAGAACTAATGCCGCGGTGGCACGGAGATATTGCCGAAGTGGCACAGTTTGGTGGGTGTGAATGCCTTCGGGCAATGAGAGAGAGAGAACTAATGCCGCAGTGGCACGGTTTGGTGGGTGTGAATGCCTTCGGGCAATGTGTCCAAAGCGCATTTTTGAAAACTGTGTTTTTTGCTTTCAAAGCTCCAATGCTGGCCTCCTGGTGATGAATATTCGCTTGCACATTCAAAACAGCTTTTGTAACGTAGATTATAATGTACACAATCCGCGTCCGACTTTGAAGTGTCGGAAGGCATTTTTTATGCGCAGATCGAAATAGTTGAGGTGGCATTGAGGAATGTAGCGCTCGTGTCTGAATGAAAATGTAATTTACCTGAAACACCCACCAGGTCGACGATTGAAAAACTGAACTAGACGCAATAATTATTATCGAAGAACATTCTCGAATACCTGGGTGATGCACGAATTTTGATAGTGCTCACTTCCGTTAATCGTTTTTCTTTGTAATTTTCCATTCATTTTTTTGCTTTAATTCATATTTGCTTTGTTTTCCTAGCATACGATTGCCGTGGCTGGCTCAACGCCCTTGTCTCAGGGGATTCTGTCCCTGCATTAGCTATGCTTGTCACATGCTATGAGATTGTGTCTAATAATAAATAATAATAAATAATAATAAATAATATGACGATCAGTATCTACACCTATCCTAAGAAAAATCATCACAACTTTTTGCAGGTTACCCTACTACTGTCAGTATTACCCTTCCTACTGCCATACTCTACAGGCTACTGCCATACTCTACAGGCTACTGCCATACTCTACAGGCTACTGCCATACTCTACAGGCTACTGCCATACTCTACAGGCTACTGCCATACTCTACAGGCTACTGCCATACTCTACAGGCTACTGCCATACTCTACAGGCTACTGCCATACTCTACAGGCTACTGCCGTACTCTACAGGCTACTGCCATACTCTACAGGCTACTGCTACACAGCACCAAACAGATGCCAGTTGTTCTTGTTGCGTTTGACTCGAAGGCTGCTAATAGTGCTGGCACAGAAAAGATGTCTATTTTTGCATCGAAGCAACAGCCAAACTTGGTAAATACGACGGTATATTGCGGATTAAGGAAGTACGAAGTACATCCCTGGTGTACTCGTGCAGTTCGCAGGCCGCAAATGAGCTTTGACGATTACTTCCAGACACTGTTGCTTGCAAATCAGGGGAAGTAAAATCCAAGGTTATGGTTATGGTACGCTGGATCGGAAACGCTTAGTAGAAGCATTTATACATGCGCACAGTGCGTCGAGAAGTAATATACTCCGTTTTCCTAATGGATCAATGTTTGAATGGTCTAGAATAGTGTAGTTTGTGATGGTTAGGAGAATGCATCGGTGGTCATGCAGGTGTCTCTAGAGAGCATGACATATTGAGCACAAATACAAGAAAGGCACCAAACCGTGTTCTTATCGTCCGTAAGCGTATGTGTTTGCCCCATGTGACTTTGGTAGATTTGTAATTGTTTATTTAAGATGAGGAGAGTATTCAGCCTAAAAGTCTGCTTCTGCTCTACTACATCCGACTTTCTAACTACAATACAATGTGACTGTTGCGCATGAGCGCCTTTTGCCACGTCATGTACCCAGGTGCCAGAGTCAGTTGCCATAACACACTCTAATAGTCCAATAATTTGATCGTTTGCCAGGTCGAGTCAGGATACAGGCAGTACATCTATCACGTCATGATTAGAATGATTGCATGATACGCTCATGTATTGATCAGGATGATGATAGTGATGCAGTTACTGTTAAGAGTTGATCTGGGCAGCCTGTCTTTTCCATGCGGTGAGCACATGGTCATCTGTCATGTGCCAGCATTAGTCGGTGTGATGTTCCTGATGGTGCTTCAAATGAAACACATTCCGTCACCACAAAGGTATGAGAAGTCTTTTCACACACGCCTGATTGGATTTCTTTCATCGCTCTCGTTCACCATCCTGGTATAGTGCGAATACGGAGCAAATTATTTTGCCCAGTAATATACAGAATCGTGATGCTAGTTTCCTGTGCGTACCCAAGAGAATGGCAAAAATTCCAAGAGCGAAATGACGAAAAGCACCGACGACTGTGAAGATGCTACCATGTTCTGTAAGGTCATGCGCAGTAACATGATGAGAGCCTCTCAGTCGGTGTGCGTCTCGCCATGACATTGAAGAATATTTACAATCGCATCCTTCATTCACCAGATCTCAAACTGCACCATTCTAATCTTTGCCGAGATATCAAGAAATTACTCAAAACGATATTTTCGAATTGTGGTCTAAAATGAATGATACGAACGAGAAGAACAGAAAAATGGCCAAATTGTGCACGACAATATTCTTCTTGAACAACAGCGTACATGTAAACGAATGTCAGCATAGTCAAGCAAGCAGATACTTTTTTGCTCGCAATAGGTACCTGTTATTTACCAGCATGGAAGCATTGATTTGTTCTACAAGTAGTACCATAGCAGTTATCGGTGTGGCATGTTGTTGGTCTTTGCTCAGAAAGAAGGAAACTGGAAAACCAGCACACGACGAATTTCTATTGACCTATTTTGTCTACCGACGTGTGCGTCGTCCAATCACTGCCAGAACTCCGTACAATAGGATCTGGTAGTTACTGTTCGCAATGCAGAGGGGCACGGGAGATAACGTCTAGCATCTGCTGGGAAGTAACTCAGTACATCAAAGAGCCTCTCGGGTTGTAACGGCGCCTGATTCTGGAGATTGAATGATGCATTCGATGTGCACGTCGAGTAAATGCATCACGGTAAACTCGCCCATATGCAAGTTCCGGCTCTGGGGACAGACTGCGCTCTGGCAAACACCGACAACGACACCCAACCAACATGACCGCCTCTCTTCAGGGGGAATCAACGCCGCCTCTGTGTGAGGGTAGCGTATTCCAGGGCGGGTTCAGCTGCGTGGAATCAGGGTGGGAATTCCTCTGTACGTCAGATAGTTTCGGTGCACATTAATGAACTGAGCAAACATAATATTCCGGAATCATGGTAGAACTGCTAATCTAGACCGCTCCAGTTCACCTACAACCAGCACACATTCCTGGACTAATCTGTTGGGTTGCCTTCAACAACGTGAAGTGACATGGTGATGGGTGGGTGACAAGCGGGGAGTTGTCACCGCGCAGCTCCAGTTAAGTTAATCCCTGGGCACTCGCTTCCAGGAATTATCACGAGATACTGATAGACTCTGTGACGCGCAATACCAAACACAAAGCGGAGACTGATATTGAACGCGGACGTAGGCGTTTAGTATTGTATTGAAAAACAATACCAGTGATGATAACCCTGAATGTACTGTGTGAACATGTGGGTCTTCTACCAACATCAGATCACGTTCAATTTTTCTCTAAGCATATTAGTAACATATGGCACAGGAGAGCATATCTTTTGTTTTTAGCCATAATAATGATCTACTAAACAAACACACCCAGTAGAAGAGGGACCTCTCAGCTGCGAGCATTATGGTATGTTGTCATAGTCTGTTCAATGCCTTATCCGGCTCAGCTCGCCTGATACAATTCCCTCGGCACTTGAACTTCCTCTCCAAATGGTCATTGTTCACCTTGAGGCATGGTAAGGAAAGCTGGGACTATCTACGTTTACGCAGAGAGGTACACGCCCGAGCTTAGTGACGAATGACATTTTCTTTCGCAATGAGGCGGCTGTAACGATAATTATTATTAATTCAACATCTCCTGGCTCGTCAGAAGACTGCCAATATATATGAGAAGTCGGGTGGTAGCCAACCACGGCGAACTGAATAATAAGGAGAGAAACAAAGAGAGTACTGCAAGGGGAGGCATGACGAAAATGGTGAGATTATTTAGGACGAAGAAGCTGAAGCTTGAACTCCTTAATGTCTGTGCATGCTTTAAGGCTAGTTGGCAGGGAAGACCAGAGAGTGTACGCAGAGAAGATAGGAGATTTCAGAAACAGGGAGGTATTGGCACGGGGTAATGAAAAGGAATGACGTGTTGATCTGGTGGACACAAACCAGTTATACTTAGCAAAGTGTTTTGGAGCCAGGTCTAATAAGATCATGTGTACAAGGATGCAAAGATGTTGCTGGTGTCGCTCTAAGAGGGGAGATACTGAAGCTAAACTGTAGAGACGTTGGGAGGAGAATGTTTGATTTTTGCGAAACAGGATTTTTAGAAGCAGACGCTGGTGTATTTCCAGAGTTTGAACAAGGGCCTGAGACAGACCGCACCACGCTGTGTCACAGTAATCAAATATAGGTAGAATATACGACGTAAAGAACAATTTTCGGCAATGGTCATTTAAATGGTGGCAGTGAGGTTGCAACATGCCAAGGGAGGAGCTAGCTCGCTTGCATACTGACTGGACCTGTGGGGACCAGGACATATGGCTGTCGAATATAACACCAAGGTGTTTGTGTTCATGAACAATTTTAACGTTAGCATTGGCTCCTGGAAAGTGCAACGGCTGAGTAGGCGGCGATGGGCTGATGAACATTGCTTCGGTCTTCGCGATGTTGGGCCTCAGCTTCCAAGCTTCCATCCATGCTATGGTGGAGTTAATGCCGGTCTGCATGGAGGTAACGAGGTTGGACGGCGAGCTGTCAGAGCACAACAGTGCAGTGTCATCAGCAAATAAAAAATAATCGCCATGGAGTGGACTTTCGAGGCGTGTTGGTATCACAAAAATGATTTCCGCTAGACGTATTCCCGCTTCACCTGAATCATTTGGGTGACCTTATGTTTTTTGGTCCCTTTCAAGTTGTGGATATTGCTGTCTGGAACATCTTCCAGTGCAAACAACAAACCTTGATGAACCTTCTGTCGAAAATTTGGATTTACCCAACAGATCGAGTGAAAGCAATAGTGAACTATGTCTGCTACAAAATCCCTCAGTCCGGGCATGTTTCCGCCTGGTGAGGAGTATAAAATAGGAGGGAACCGTTTCCAAAAGCAAGAAGTTTTCAACACTCAATAATTCAAACTAGTTAAGTTATCATTTCAGGCTTCAGACTGCTAACCTAGGGCCGTGTTATCTAATTTTAACTATGGCGTATAGTTTGAGAAACAGCATGGTTGGCTTTTTAGCTTTGCTATTTGTGGCCCTTTGCTGGCCGACGACTTGTAGTGCTAGAGCAGTTGTATCTCTTTCTACTGTGCCTTCCACTGGAGAAGTGGATGAATATGTAACGTCTGAGCCAAATATCGTTGCGATATGCCGATCGCTTAGGAGTACGCTTCATGTGAACAGTGGTCAGTTGAATATACTGCAAAGTCATTGCAATCTCAATTGCACCAAGGTAGCAACAAGCAGCATAACCTCTGCCCCAAAACGAGTACCTGATGCTAATCTTCCACTGGTACACAAGTCTCTACGCATGGAGTTCGTCAACGAAACTGTGGCGGGTCGCCTACCCATGACGATGGAGGTTCTCCAAAGCTGCAGCTCCTACTACGACAAAGGTGAACATCTCCCTTGTCGATGTGTTGTCTACCACCATGGCTGGGTGAAAGTTCAGTACGAGATGGGCTGCACTGATGGCACGGTACGCTGGATAAAACAATTGGAGAAGGTGCGACGGTCTTGCAGTTGCTATCATGAGAACCGTTGCCCAGGAAAGGCGTAGGAAATTGTAGAGGAGGAGTATCACAAAGGGGAGTTCTCCTCCTCATTTTAGTGCATCATGCAGTGAGTGTTCAATAGTAAAAAAAATAAAAATAAAATAAAAGGTTTGCAAACCATACTGCTTTTATTGTTCTTGTCATTTCAAATTACGAAACAAAATTTATTCAAGTAAAATTTAATGCTGTTGAGTATCTGTTGCTAGTGTACATGTACATGTTTTAAAGCAGTACATTTATTTTCTTCATCCCCTAGCCAGTATCACCACGCTTCCCATGGCAACGAATTTTCTGCAGCTTCTCATTCTGTTATAACATCTGCTCACTCTTGATTTAAATCTGCTTTCCCTTCCAATATTGTCATCATCCATGGTGTCTTAGCCCTCTGGTCACCTTAAGGGGATCTCTTCAGTCTCCATCAGCATCGATATTTGCAATATTCCCCGACTTTATAAGTCATGAAATGAGGCGATTACAAATTAAATTATTTTGTTCTCCTCGTGCTGAGTTGAATTCCTCCATCCAAACGATTGTAAATTGAAGTTTCTAGGGTAATTCCCCTGGAAAATGTCCTTTTTGTGTTATAATGATTTTATACTTCCGCGCTCTCCAATAGGACCACACACCTTGGCAAATATGACAATGTTCTTCCTGGTCTGGGGTACATGGCGAGCTGGTCCGCAACCCCTGGATAAATTTACTAGCGTTGCCTTGATCCTTAGATGTGCGCACTGAATTACCATGACAGGCAGGGAGTTGATTGCCTGGGCGGTGTGGCATCGCACATACCCTACAACTAAACAAGGGGTATTATGGGTGAGCGAAGACGGCGTTTTTCCTTGTCAGGTGTCCTGATGGACGTCTCAACCCCCGAGTGCTCAAGCTCTTTGGCCATGTTCTGCTGATTTTTCAAAGGCAAACTTCTATTCATGCATATCTTTTACGATAATTATAAGTCCACTTCAAAATCGGACATGCACATAAATACATGCAGATCAAAGTCGAAGTGGCATGTTGGTGAGATGACAATTCTGTGACGTCCACCCATCACCGTCCTGTCAACTGATCCAGACGATCACAGAGCGTCTATACGAACTGGCTATGGCGGCTAGAGTGCCCTGAAGACAAGGTCATGATTGTATGTGCATCGAAACTCTTTCCACTCCTGTCGATTACGCGCATTTGGCAGCGGCCAAGGTCCCGTTCCTCCGTTTTCCCCGCCGCGGGGCGAAACAGCGGAGCTCCATCATTCATCAAAAACGGTGTTACAGGGTTTGCAAGGATTCGCGTAATCTCCTATTCCCATTCAAACGAGAAAGATCGCTCAGAACATCATTCACCGTACGAGCCAAAGAAAAATCGCTGCAGGTACGCGATTGTGCATTATCTCCCATACCTGTGCACAGGTCCGCACCTTATTCACACATATTGGCTTTGGCGAATCAGATCTAGTACCGCTGAGCACAAGCTAATTACCAAAAGAGGAAGAGAACGTAGCAGAACTGAGGGATGTTTTTTGGGATTGCACAAGACTGGTTTCAGTTGCATCTGAACATGACCTCATCTCCCGTCACCTAGCGAGTAGTAGTGTTTCACATGCCAATAGGCCCCGGTGTAATATGCCCGAAACGTTGCCGAAAATACTTTTGGGAAATTCTCGTAAACCTTGCCGAAAATGCTCCCAAACCTTGCCGAAAATGCTCGGAAAATGCTCACTTTTTTGTCATCCTCAGCACACGCCGTCAAAACCAGGGAGTCAGAAAATACTCAATAAGAGACTTGCTCGAGGCTGCCGTGGTAAACAAATCATAAACTACTCAACAAGAAGTAACCCACGGAATGCGGAAGTGACGTTCTTGTTTGGGAAGTTTTTCTTCTCTCTATTTTGATACACAACGGCCAAAGGCTCCGTTTCCCCCAAAATGCTGCATCACGAGCCCAAAGTGCTGGGTTCGCGGATTGTACCGAAAATGCTCAAAAATATGCCGGCATATTACACGGGGGCCCACATGCCAATGCCCAGTGAGTGCATCTTGCCATGCACTGCAAATATTATGGCCCAAAACAAGTGTCTGTATGTGTGCATGATCGAGATATTTACTGTAGGCAGTGATAGCGTCTGGAGTTGATCGTCTGGGGCACATCTCAATACTCAGTCATTTCCACTTTCGCTTATTACATCACCGTTCCTTGGGCCCACCAATATCGCTCCCCACCCTTTAGAGTCTGGGGCTTCCTCAATTGGCGATCTCGCAAAATCGCGATTTCAGACTGATATCAACATCACATTTAATTTGACCGGAGAGGAATACCCCAGGTTGATCTAAGCCATTCTCCTGTTTCACTTTGTGCGCACTGCATACTCAGAAGAGATCGGGGAAGAAAAATCAAGATGAAAAAAAGCTGAGGAAGTATCTTCGATGTGAAACAAGAGCTGAAAGTGGAACTGCACTTTCAATCCAAGCTACCAGGCTGGATAGGAAAGCATGCACTTGCTCATGCCACTAATGCTACATCATCATCTTGAACATGCTGCTACTTTCTAGATTCGATAATTGTTTGTCTTCGAATAAGAATGGGGAGGTATTTCCCAAAAACATCATCTCAGAAGAATATATAATAGGCCAACTAGGAGGTGAAAAGTAGAACACCAGAGACAGAGAGTTTTTCTAGATGAACAGACAGCTGAGAGATTCAAACCCAGTCATCCTCAAGGCTTGTATTTTCAAAAGCGTGAGGCATCGAAATAGCCAAGTTTATCAGCAAACCTATCATTCAAGGTTATCTAGCAGAATAATGATGCAGTGCGAATCCGTAAAACCGTCCATTTTGTTCTGGACACTTCTAATGGTGATCTGGGCCAATATGACGTCATCAAATGCTCGGGCAATCCAGTCAACGACCCTTTCGGTATCATCCTCCAGCAACTCCTCCACGCTATCACCGAGCAACCATAGAAGCCAGCCAGTGTGCGAGTCCTTAACAAAGAAGACATCATTTGATAAAAGTGAGAAGACTGTTTTGCAGGAAGATTGCCAGATCACTTGCACTGAGATTGAAACCAGCAAAAATCTTTCAACGCCACGTTTCCTGCCTGAAGCCAATCTTCATCTGGTTGACAAGTCTTTACGCATGGAGTTCATCACCGAAACTGTAACTGGTCGACTGCCGATGACGAGGAACGTTCTCCAAAACTGCAGCAGCTATTATGAAATGGGTGAGCACTCTCCCTGTCGCTGTTTTCTCTACAACTTTGCCTGGGTTGAGTTAAACTTCGAAATGAGCTGTACCGATAACAAAACACGCTGGTTGAAGACCTTTGAGGAGTTCAAGACCTCTTGCAGCTGCTACCAAGAGGATATGGCACGCACAGAGCCTAGCAATGTGGAGATCCACTGCCTTTAGGAATTCCTCGGACACTCCTCTTTCCACTAAATTTACATTGAGTCATATTATTTCCTGCCTGAGCATATTTGTTGCTTTATGTTGCTGTGTACTTGCCTTGACGCCTCGGGAAATATAGCACTTTCATGCCTCGAGGTTTTTTCCACATGGCTGTTGTACATGCTACTTTCATAATACTTCGAGTAGTAATAATTATTTTTATGGTTTGTACAAAAGAGAACTAAAGGTGGCGTGATAGAAGAACGCCATATGCATGAGTGTATTGTATTATTTCCTTTGTCGGTTTAATTTAATCATCCATGGTGCCGCCTTGTACGAGCGAAACTTCCTCAGCTTGTGATGTTCTCAACACCATTGTATAGCAGTTTGAGTTTGTTATGAGGGTTGTCACCAAGCAAGGAAGGGTGAACAACCAATATTATGCCTTTGCCTTTAGAATTTGCTTGCAAATATGAGCGTTTGTCCATTCCCTCAGCTTGTGAAATGTGCGATCATTTGATCATTATTTTGATGTTGTTGGAATATTTTAAATATTTTTCGGATCTTGAGCCAATATAATCATGTGTAGGAGCGCTAAGTCTGAACTGCCAACCTTGTTTTTAGTACATGTATGCTACTTCAGAACTAAATATTGCGACAGAGCTTTCGGCCATATTTTCAATTCATTGCATTCCCAACTCATCACAACCACGCGCTCTTCAGCCGAACCATACAGACACCAGCAAGGACACTTCCGTTGAGAGATAATATTGCTCCACGCCTCTAGACAGCTGTTTCGCTCCCTGTCGGAGCTCATCAGTAGAGGATGATAATGATGATAATGGAGGAATGATCATTCTTATACACCAGAAATGGCGCAAGTGCGCGCTTTCCACATAATATCAATGGCATATGCAAGCTGCTAAAATGGTAAAGTGTGAGAACAGCGATAAATAATCATAGTACGCGCTCATTGGTGGAGAAACACACCACACAAGCGACGAAAATCTTACTCGGAATACTGATGCCAATGGAAAGTACATGTATGTTGTTTATTATTATGATGTTGCAATGTCCATGTATGCAGGCGAGGCGAGACTCACCGCCGAGATCCCCCCAACGCGACAGGCTCGGTTGCCGTTCAGGATTCACACCGACCTGTCCGCCCGTCAACAGGATCGACAGCGGGAGGCCCCACTGATGCCGATGTCGATGCACACCAGGAAACTTGTAGTCGTGAGTGTGATACTAACAGGTCTAGTAGCAACCACTGACAAACGAGAGGCCAGCTGGGGCATTCACTCCAGTCAGGGATGCTTGGTCGACGCTTCGTATCAGCAGCTCAGCTCAGTTTGATCAAAGATGTTGCAGATGTGTCTTGCTTTCCTCCTTCCTTCTTCACCGACTCGTCTTGTCATCTCTCCTTCTTTCTTCACCGACTCTTCGTGTCCACTCTGCTCTGCCACTAACGGCGCATTAAAACTTCAGAACTAAATATTGCATACTGGGACATTGCAACATCATAATAATAAACAACATACATGTACTTTCCATTGGCATCAGTATTCCGAGTAAGATTTTCGTCGCTTGAGTGGTGTGTTTCTCCACCAATGAGCGCGTACTATGATTATTTATCGCTGTTCTCACACTTTACCATTTTAGCAGCTTGCATATGCCATTGATATTATGTGGAAAGCGCGCACTTGCGCCATTTCTGGTGTATAAGAATGATCATTCCTCCATTATCATCATTATCATCCTCTACTGATGAGCTCCGACAGGGAGCGAAACAGCTGTCTAGAGGCGTGGAGCAATATTATCTCTCAACGGAAGTGTCCTTGCTGGTGTCTGTATGGTTCGGCTGAAGAGCGCGTGGTTGTGATGAGTTGGGAATGCAATGAATTGTATGCTACTTGATTGTATTTCAGAGTGCTAGAATCTGTGCAAGTATCAATGATGTCCTCAGTACATTTATGTACTGAGGACATCACAGTGCCATTTTGCACCCACCCTTTCTCCGTGTATTAGCACATAGCACGTCTGTTACCTCTAAGCGAGGGATTGCGCTTCTTGATTTCATTCTAACCTGTGCTAAGAAAATCATCGCCGAAGTCGCAATCACTTTTAATTTTCTAACCTGAGCTTTCAAATTTATTCTAGCCATTCATTATCCTCAACATTCACTGTATGAAGTTGATTGTTCCAACGAGGTCTAAATTTACTGGAAGGAGGAAAAAAAAATTGTCAGTGTCTACAGCTTGGAGTCATGTTGCTGGTACATGTATTTGAGGTCGGCCAGAGAGCGCGTTTGTGGAGGTGGAAATACCTTATTGATAAACAGGCCAAAAGCTGCTGCTTACCCTTTGAGAACAAATGTAACCATGGATGAATAAAAAGCACAACATGTTACGAGTTATGACCAACTGTCCACCAACGTAATGCAGGATGATTAGGAGATAAGGGATGGAGCCAGCATGATCATAGTATGTAATGCATTATGCAGAAGTAATAATTATGTGAATCTTAAAAACAATAGTGCGGTCGACCTGCGCAGAGGAAAGGCATCATGGACATGATCTACGTGTATAACATAACGAGAGAGCTTGGAAGCTCAGGGCCCTGCGCTATGCTTTGTTGCCTAGCTCATCGTGCATGTTGTTAGAACTGATGGAAATGCTTTTTCCTTTGACTAGCTACATCATTGTACTGCAAAAACGTTTCAATGAGTTACTGAAGTAACGTCTTCTGCATAGCTATGGGACCGACGCTGACTCTTCCGATCACGGGCGTTCTGGAGTCGACGGGATGTCTGTCCTGACGTTCCCTGGGACCAGCGCTGACTCTGCCCATCACGGGCGTTCTTCTTCTTATTATACTGACGGCAACTAACATCCATTCTGATTGCATTTACTCGTCTCCCTACTTCGTATTTCTTTCCAGAAAATCTCCCCATACAGCAGGGAGTCGTTTACATAATATGACTCCCTGCTATACATCTACATGACTGTATATACGGTAAAATTATTATGCTATCGGCCTACATGCGATTCCCGGGCTGGTCGACAGGCGGCCCAGCCAGCCTGTTAGTGGGATCTCGGCCTCGCACACAAATCCACACAAAATGTTACTGCACTGAATGCATTCCCCCGATACACTTCGCATATCCCATGTCCATTTTATGGAACACCCTGCCATCCGACGTGCGTGGTATTACCCAGTACCACCAGTTCAAACAAGCCTGCCTCCCGTTCTGTCTTGCTAGCAGTAGCACCCACTACTGAACACTACAGGAATCTTTGAACGTTTGCACAGTACCAGTCATGTGCTGTTTACCGCCTCCCCGTTGTTGTATTCTAACGTTAACGTTATTCATTGACTGAGCGTTCTTTGCTTTGTACTACACCCTGCTATCATGTTAGGCTATTTCCTACAATATTTTACTGTTTCCATTCGCTTCCATGTAATTGGGCGACACCGCCCATTTGGTTCTGCGAATTCAAATAAAAATGTACCTACCTATATATACTCATTCTCTTGATGGTACCGTACTCTTGATGGTACGGGACAGGTACGGGATAGCGTCAGGTATGTCGATGGCACAAACAAACAAGAATATTGTGACCAGCTGTCTATGCTGGTACGGTACGGTAGGACAGATACGGGATAGCAAAAGGCGTGACACAAACAAACAAACAAACACCAAATTAAAGCTGTGTGGACCCTGGCTAGCGCCAGACGTTACTGAAGTAACGTCTTCTGCATAGCTACGGGAATAATAATTCTAAGTGAGCTTGGGCACATCATACACACACATATGCGCATGTTCAAATAGGAGATCAAGCTGATAGGCGTTCGCCGGCGTTGGGTAATCTAAATAAAGATATTAATATTATTGAAGAGATTATTATCATACGCTCACATAAACACCACATACCAACCATGTCCACCCACCCACCCACACACACACACACACACACACACACACACGCGCGCGCGCGCGCACACACACACGCACACACACATGCTCGCATGCACGCACACACGCACACACGCCACACACCACACACACACACACTTACTTACTTACTTGGCCTATATTTCCCATAGACACCTCGTCTTGGTCAATATCCTATAGATCATAACATTATTATAACATAATTATATATTGGCCAACCATATGCATCCTGGTCAATTTGGATTTGCTCAATTATTTTGTCCCCTACTATTTATATAGCCTCCTTGTCAGTTTTTGTTATATTGTGCACGTCTGACTGTTCAAAATCTGTTTTAGTTGGTGGACTCGATCGCATAACTTGTGCCCGCATTTTTCCATGTTACAATTTTTCCTTAGCTCACCATCTGAGTTCCTAATACAATTTATATGTTTTCTTTAAAGCAAAAGGACAATCTTCAGATACGTGGGGGTATACTGAAGGATCATACGATCATACTTGTACATGTATTGTCCTTCTGTTTTCTCGTGCATCGGTGTGTGACCAATTATGCGCATGTATGTACCGGTATTCATAAAATTCTGTGCTTGTCATTATGTGTGAGAGCAATGTCAGTCGATAACCAGTCGATAGTCAGTTGTCTGTTGATAGGATTGAATCTAGACTGAAGTCGATAAGACAGTAAGTCAGTCGTTTCAATCCTAGCTGTCAGCTCGTGCGAACATACTTGATGTGATGGCGAGTGGATGTAAAGAGTGAATACCACATGGGGTTTTTACGGGCCTCTTTTACGAGCAAATTAACACAATGGTTTAAAATGCAATACATCATACACTGGAGAGAGAAGACTCCGACCGGGCAGCTGGTTCCAGACGGGGACAACTGCGTGAGGGTAGGCTCAACACAGGTTGTTTCGGGAACGGACTGGAAGTTCATTTGCCAGTTGGTGTGCGTGGGCATTACATCTCTGAAACGTACTAGGGGTGGAGTGGACTGTTCGGTGTTGGGGCTCCTGGGGTGGCAACTTCCTCTGTAGAAGTGAATGAGCATCTGGACAATGCATCTTGTAGAGGAGGAAAAGTGCTGCAACCATCCGACGAAGAGCAAGACTTGGCAGCCAACACATTGGGGCGATGGCTCGGATGGCCCTGGCTTGCACACGGTCGAGTCTTGCTAGATGGGATGGGGCTAGGCATCGGCGGTTAATGCTAGCATTATAAGTAGCCTTATATGCTTGGTTTAGTAAACTAGCACTGCCGAGCATTAAAGTGGCATAATCGCATCAAACTGGCACCACGGGTGCTTTTGATGCTAATTACTGAACTAGCAGACGAGCGAAAACTGGTCACCGGTCACGCGTAGTCCTCAGCCGTCTGAGGCGTGATGTCTCCAGCGTCATCTGAATCATGGTCCCCATCTATTCTCATCTAGCTAGCTATATCCAGCACTCCTACACTCTACATATGTACCCGTAGTTCAACATGGCATTCTTATCCAATGCAATAGGCGAAAATCTCGCAACAATGTGTTTTTGCGCCGGTCAAAATGCTACATGATTGTTGCAAGCCACGTGGTTCCGGTACTACTATAGTCAGCTACTTTTGCAGTAGGTACTATTACACTACCTTCTGGGTTTCACTCCTACTAGTCCGAAACTGTAAGCTTCAACGCGCATATGGCTATTTTTGAGAGAAAAAATGATATTAGTCACCTTAGTCGACTCGATCTTCCTTCCACTTTAGTTCTAGTGTCCGTGATTTAGCGGGAGCGGCCAGGTATGGATGATGGCGGAGGTAGTTGTGATGGCGACAAGTCATAATTATGAAATGGTTGAAAATGTGTCAGAGTCGGAACAGTCAGATGACACCGAACCAGAAAAATTGCAAATATCGAAAGGAGCTTGAATATCACGCCCAAGATCATTTGAGCGGACCTGAAAGTCAACGCAAACCAGGACAAGAGTGAGTCAAGGACAATCTACGAAGGTTGTGCGTATTAGCCCTGCCGCTAGAGTTACGGAGTTCTCTCAAGAGTTTCTGACCATCTCTACTGGAAAGTTGTTTTGTGGAGTTTATCACCTTGTAGTGATGCCAAAGTGATGCCAAAAAGGCAAAACGCCTTTTGAAATGCTTCGGAGTGACGTTGCCGCAGTAAGCAGCAGAAGGTGAAAGTTAAGATCTATCAATCCACTTGATCAGTCTCATGGAAGCAGTGAAGGCATACTGAACATATAGACGGAAGACGCCTCACCAAGCCGCTTACAAGTTTGCTGCAGCTGATGTTTCCAATAGTGTTGATCATCTGGCATGGCGGAAAGATCAAGATGACCTCAATTGGCAGAAGGCTGTAAAGATTGTGCTCACCATCCCACCCTCATCTGCAGCTCCTGGATGAGTGTTCTTCTCCTCGAGTCGGCAATGTAATACCAGCAGCAATGTTACACTGGAAGGTCACATCGCTAATGCTGCAGCACAGGGAAGCTGAGTAGGGAGTTGCGAGCTTACAACTGAGATCCATACTGCACAACGAGAGGCAGAACATTATGTCAGTAGTCTTGATGATTTTTACCCCAACACAAGTGCATTCACAGTCACTCAAGAGATATTGAAACCCCGAAAGGAATGCATGCAAGTACTTTTATACAGTATTTGCCAGACTGTCATATGCTGCAGCCGATTTTGAATTTATGACATTCTTTACGGTCCTTTTTACCCACACTTCTCACTTCAGGTACGAGCGTTAAAGTGCAGAACGAGCATTCAAACTAGCATCATTTGCTGAAATAACGAGCAGTGCTGAAAGCATTATTACTAGTCAAACATACGAGCATTAGCCGCCGATGCCTAGATGGGGCCGCTCCCATCCAGACAATGGGGCAGTACATGTACTCCACCACTGGGCGCACAAAGGCATTGTATTTGTAGGCTTGTATGCGACCGGGAACGTCTAAAGTAAGAGGTGGAAAGCCTGACGCAAAGCGCCAAGTCGGTGTGTTGCCCAGAGGGCTACCGTACGAAGGTCGCGGCGGAAGGTAAGCTGACCATCGAAGCTGACACCCAAGATTTTGAGCTCCTCTTGTTCCCTCACGTTAGATCCGTTGAAATCAATCTGTGACATGTCCCATTGGGTGTGGTATGGTCGTTGCTTACGCCTGGTTCACAATAAAGGCATATCTTCCGCTCGTCACAGTTAAAATAAAATTAAAATAAATTTCACGGTTCGCGTGAGACTCGGCTGGAAGCCGAGTTTTCCGCATCCGCCGTGGGAACGCCACCACCCTCTAGGATCAAAGGCGCAGATGCAGCTCCTAAGCGGTGGAAGGTGAGTTGTTGTTGTTGTATACTTTATTTATAGTGGAAATCAAAACAGGCAAAATGCCTAATAACATTGGACCCACTGTGAATAACATGTTAAAGGATATTGTGGAGAAAAAGTGAGTAGATCAGACCCACCACCAAGTGGTCAAAGACCGAAATCCCATTCGCTGCATCCATGTTTTACTCGTGCCAGGCCACGAGTTCCCACTTAACTGTGGGTCGCAGCACGACTGGAAAAATTCCTTCCGCTTCCAAGCAGGACTTGAACCTGGTACCCTCTGTTTCTCAATCAAGGTCTTAGACCATCCCACTATGCCTACAGTTCCACACAGTTAATTGGGAACTCGTGGCCTGGCACGAGGAAAACATGGATGCAGTGAATGGGATTTTCGGTCTTTGACCACATGCTGGTGAGCTGATCTACTCACCTCAGTGTCTGCTCCAGCGCCGGGTGAGCCGGGTAATCCATCCGGTTGGGCGACGCTTGGACCCGGTTGAAAATATAGTACCGGGTCACCTGTGACCCGGTTGGTACTTTACACTTTCGAACTTTGAAAGGACTGACTACATGGCTTGTATCGTTGTATGTGTCAGATACTTCTTCTTCTTTCATAATTTTCTAATTCCTGTCCTCTCTTTTCTAAATGCGGCTTATCCATTCGCCTTAGATCATTGGGCGTACATGTGTACCGGGCTCCCACCCGGTTGAAATGGTTGCGCCAGGTACACGTGTACCCGGCTGTCCTACAATCCTGGTGCAGACACTGCACCTCCCACCGCTTTAGGAGCTGTATTTGTATTTATATCATTATCTCATGGCACATCATGATGACGGCCAATAAAACTGAGACAAGGGTGAAAGCCAACCACAGCAGTAAAACAGATAAAAGAATACAAATAAGAGGCAAAGAAGGCAAAGGAGGAGACAAACCAGCAGGATATACATGAAACCTATAATTGAGCAGAGATTTTAGCAACAAAATTATCCATCGACGTGCTGGTCTTGGCCTGCGTTGGTAATGTTGCCCAAAACACATAGCCAGCAAAGATCGGGGATCTAGTGAATAGGGTGGAGGCAGCGCGTGGGACTGAGTGAGTTCCGGGTATTCCGTGTTTCGGAGAACCAATTATAAGCCTGCATATGCAAGGGTATTTTATTTAGTAATATTTTATGTATGAGAACACAGAGGTGGTACTTATGTCGAGTGGAAAGGGGACTGATCTTGGCAATTTCGTAAAGACTAGCGGAGGGAAAGCGACGATCTTTGCTAAATACGATTTTAAGGAGCATGCGGTTATGGGTTTCTAGCTTGTTCAATACAGTAGTAGTTATGCCAGACCAAGCAGTATCACAGTAGTCAAGTAAGGGCAATATATACCGGTAGCAACGATAAAACAAGCGTTTGCAAGAAAGAGGAAGATGTCTACAGTGGGCTTGAAGAGCCCCAAGGATGGAGCTTGTGCGCTTGCAGACATACTGCACATGGGGTGACCACGACGCTGCATCTGCGCCTTGATCCTTGAAGGGCGGTGGCGTTCCTACGGATGCGGCAAACTCGGCCTCTATCTAGAGAAACCGAGTTTCACGCGAACCGTGAAATTTTTAAAAATTCCGCTCGTCAGCACGACGACATTTGAAGGCAACCCTCATTCGTAGAGAAAGATCTAAATTCCCTAGCAAAATGCACATGATTGTCATGTTACATGTACATGCAAGTCGGGATGAAAAAATCACGTTTCGACGCAGTTAGACGGAGTTTTCAGCATCCGTAGGAATGACACCATCCCTGCTAGTTAGACGTAGATCTACAGCGGCGGTGGGAGGTGAGTAGTTCAGCCCAACAGCAAAGTGGTCAAAGACCGAAAATCCAATTCTTGACCGGATAAGAAATACCAGTACATGTAATCCGTTTGTGGTCAAATTAATTCGTTATAGACTCACCTTCAGCTGTGCCACGCACAGGTTCGATTCCCTCATTACAAGACAAAGAAAATGGCCATGGGCTACGAAATTGCTCGGATGGCTCGACAGGTTTGGGTTTGTTTCTTTCTAGCTACATACAAGTATTATGTAGCTCGATGGATGCACATGTGTGTCTTGTGTGGTCTGACGGAAAACTGTCTAGCATGTACATAAAGTACCTAAGATTCTTTATAATGGGTTGCATTGTAAAGGGGTCTGGGCAAAACGTTGTCCCATAGCGGGAACATGATTTCTGAGGCGGATAACGACCTAAATAATTTAATTAGGCCTCCCCGGTAGTACATTGGGTACTGCACTTGCCTGCGACCCGAGAGGTCGCGGGTTCGAGTCCCGCAGTCGCACATCTGACTGCAAAATCCCCACGACGCAGCTCACCAGATCAAGGTGTACGTGTGGGTCCTCTGCACTCAGTAGAGTCAAGTCGAGCGAGCTGCAACTCCCGGTGCCGAAAGGCGGGCTAACGCCCCTACATGGCTACTTCCCCTTGTCTAACCCCAAGACGAAATGCATGATAGTAGCCGACTGGCCGAAATTGGAAAAAAAATTAGGCTAAAACAGCAGGAAAAGGTGCACGTCCTGATGGAGTAGTACTAGTAAATATAGACTCGTTCAATGATCGTAAAGCAGTCGAGTGCACATGCTCTCTTCGTAGGTGAACTACAGAACTAACTTCTTTTACGCTGAAGTACCAGACAAATCACAACCAACTAATACTCGTACTAGTAGTAATACTTACTTCCATGCCATGTTACGTAACTCGTTGATGTAGTTATTGTACTGGCCCGAAGAAATCCGATCTCCGTGTCTAAAACAGCGCCCCTTTTCCATGCACGATCCAAAAACCCATCCAAGTCAAGGCTCAGGGCCTAGGCTAGGGCCTCAGCAGGTTCAGGCACTGCTCGGGTCGGATTTCTTTGGCCACAACCAGGCCTCAGGAACTACAATCATGTATGAGTCTACCATAGTGGCACGGTCCACAGTAATTTTTAATACTAGTATTACAGCAGTGAAAGCGGGGGCGCGGTTAGCGCTGGCGCCGTCGGCCATGCACGACTCGACTAGACTGCGCTACTTCTACGCGTATACTGCTACGTCAGGTGCCCTAAAAAATCGCCATATCGATGACGGATGCTTCGATGCTGAAAATAATGCGCTACGTAGATTCTACGGCGCTGTGGATGACATCACAAGTAGATACGGAAAATGATTTTGAGTAGTACATCTATCTATCTACGTCTTTACACGTAACATGTCGTTTGCTGGACTGGATCCAGGCCGGTGCTTTGGTTGGTCATTCTGGGTAGGAGTTTCACTCGAACTCGTGCTCTTCTTGCACGTTTGTGCGGGCCAGTTTCTCTGTCGTTGGCGGAGGGTCACAGCGCACGACATTACCTCATACAGCAGTGTGATTCAGGCGAAGCAAGTTATTATCAGCAGTTAGTTTCTGTCTCGGTCCCTTGGCCTTGTTGGATGCGTGTGGGGTCAATTGCAGCCAGTGTTGCACCGCTAGCTATGCATGCCGAGGATAACCTCGAAGTGGTCTTCTGGAGAAAGTAACGAAGGTAGTTGTAGACGCAGCCGTCCTCGAGTCACCGATGCGCTTTTTTGATGCTGTCTCAAGATAAGTGACTGGTGCTGGAAGAGCGGACGAGGAGGCCGGGTATTCTGTTGGTTTCCGCGTCCGTGAAGAGAATCAATGAATGGAGGGTGACGGCCACTCGCACAGGTATCGGTGCCCATACCTGTGACTCGGATGGAGTTGGTACGTTCCGACTGAGCTCTCTACCGATACGAATCTACAAGCGCTGACTGCAGGCCGTCCGGTTCATCTCCGCTGTTCTGGCCAGCAACGGTTCCGACTCGCATCAGCACGCCACGTGCTTCTGTTGTTGAACTGTGGAGTGTGGGCCAAGCGACCTCACTGTCCTCAGGCACCATGCCCTTTTTCAAGAAGAAAAGCTCGCCTACGCAGCCTAAAGATGAGCAGCTCTCAGCGGATGCGGCAAGTCAGCTCCCCACCAGTCCGGAATCACCCAGGACAAGGATGGTTCACCATATAGAGTACCTCCTGTCTGATCACAGAAATGGTGGCAGCAACAGCAGCATTGGCAACAGCGCAGAGAAGGACAAGAAATCAGGGAAGGCCGCACGTGGCAAAAAAGGAGAACAGCGAGGACAGGTGAAGTTGCGACTGAGTCGATTCTCTCAGCCGTCGGCGTCATCGGCCGCTGCCAACGAGGAGGTGTCGCCGACTGTGTCGCGACTAGGCCAGCACTTGCGCCAGAGCGTGCCGCCCGTCATCGCGTGCGGCGTGGGCTGCGGTGGCCGAGCATGCAAGTACGAGAGTGCGGCGGCGTGGCCGGAGGACGCTCAGGCGCTCAAAGGAATCTTTTCCCACTGGTGCGTACACAGCTTGCTGTAACCCTTACCAAATAATTGTATAATGTATTCTCCGAAGTATAAGGCGCACTTTGAACACTCAGCATTCACCCAAGAAATGGCAGGAGGTGCGGCTTATACTCCGAAGATCAAATTAACGTTGATATGGTAGATGTGTGTATTTTGCGGCAAAAAGGGGTGTGCGGTTTATACCGTATTTCCGCAAATAGAAGACTGTCCTCGTATACAACGCCTTCCTCGAATACAAGGCCGGGGCAGGGGGTGATTGAAAAAATACAAGACCGTCTCCGATTAGAAGACCGGGCCTGCTAAATGAGTCTTACGACTGCGCATGCTGCGCATAGAAGAGCGTGCTCAAACTATGGGCAAAAATAGAAGACCGTGCTCAAACGGTGTAGAAGAAAAATGGAAGAACGGGGGGTAAAACTGTGTGGCGAAAAATAGAAGACCGTGGAGTCAACTGGGTTGAAAGAATAAAAGCCCGTCCTCGAATACAAGACCGTCCTCGATTATAAGGCCGGGTCAGGACGAGTTTGAAAAAGTAGTAGACCGGCCTACTATTTGCAGAAATACTGTACTCCAGTGGGGCCTGTACTCCGCGAAACACGGTAAATGCTAGGGCTAAAGACGTAGGGAAACCATCGCTGTGAAGTAGAATCCAGAAAAGCTTGCTATATATTTCTAGTGCAACTGCGAAACTGCCCTGTTAGTGGCGCCATGAGTGTAGGACCAGGCATGCACGACTGTCCTTGACTTGAACAACGGAGAAATCAAAATCATTTGTAGTATGTAGCGGTGCTGCCAGCCTTCCGTACTTTTACGCTCTTTGTACGGGAAATCGCTCCTTTGTCCGCACCAAGGAATTGGAGCAGAAATTCACGAAAGTTGAAAATGAATCGAGGAGCTGAGGAGCATGGCAAGAAAAGCTGAGCAGTGACTCTATTACACTGGTTGTACCAAAGTAAGTGCATGCTGTGCTACGACTACTGAAGAGTGCTGGGACACTCCATTTTTGAAAAGAGAATAAAGGCACTCGAAGTTGCGAGTTCTGAAAATGTTGACCCTAGTCCAACACTCGACTCAGTTCTTACATTGCGAAGCAAGCTACCAGTACACAACTTGAAGATCGAGAGCAATTGCCTTGGTTGGCTATCACCCCTCTCTCGCACTTTGCGTGCCAATTGGTCATGGACCACGAGTTGAGTGAAATAAATAAAATAAAAATAAATTGTTTCTTGTAAAAATCATTTTTAATAAAAAGAGAGAGAGGACCATCAGTGTACAAGTTCTCCGTTTGCTCCAACACTAACGATTATAAGCAGGATACGGATGAGTCAGAATGTGCGACAATAAGCACAAAAATGACTGATGTGATAGTGACATTCAACGACCTGATGCTTAGCTGTAAAGTTATCACCCCTGGAATGCGCAAACCAACCGCCTTCCAACTTGAAAGGTTCTAGTTAGGAAAGAACGTTCGAAAGAGGAAGGTAAGTGCACTCCAGGCGAAAACAAGCTAAGCATCACAGCAAACTAAGAATGTTAGCTACGACAAGATGATGACGAAGGACCATGCACAGGACGGCCACGGCTCGACGACCACCCAACTTGGGAGGCTCATGTTATCAGAGATAAGTAAAAGAGAACGTTATTTCGTAAATTAGAACCTTCCAAGTTGAAAGGCTGTTGGTTTACGCATTCCAGTTTAATTGTTAACGTTGGACAAAACGAAAAACTTGTAAACTTACGGTCTTCTCTTTTTTTAAATTTTAATCCTTAGTTCTCCATCCGAGTACAAATCATCTGCGAATCTAAATTTACACCAGTTTGGCGTGTAGTACTAAATTTACTTCGCAGTACACTACTCTGAAGCGTGGTACTAAATCACTACTCTGAAGCGTAGTACTAAATCACTACTCTGAAGCGTGAGTACTAAATCACTACTCTGAAGCGTAGTACTAAATTTACACTTTTCTGAAACACTAGCTGTAACCTGGAGCTTCCTAGATATAAAACAAAATATCAAGTGAGGGTTCCTGGTTCCAGTCCTGGTGGTGACAGTCAATTCTTTCCTCAGACTTTCCCATCTTCAACCACCTCAAATTTTTGAATATCATATCAACCAGTAAAGTTCGCTAATACGGAAGTTAAGGCCATATATAATAAGGGGCACCTTTGAAGAGTTTCAGTGGAGATACTGTGTTACTACTTCTTGTGACTTTCTGGAAATAGTGACACCATAGTCATATCTATGGCCTTTCCCCATCAAAATGTATGTGATTTGGAGTTACATGTACACAGGAGAAGGGAGATATGAGTATACTCTTGTAGTGACAAAACTGGGACTGGCAGTGTAGGACTATGGAAACATATGATGTTGTTCCTGGATGAATTGTACCTCCAGTAGCAGTACTGCAGAGATAAGATAGGTACAGGGGAGACTGACAAATGTCATGCTATCCAAAACAAATCACAAGAAAAAATCTAATTTTGTCCAGAAAATCACATTTACACTAGTGACTTGGTGAAGTAAGAGATATTATTACACTCTGGTCCTTATGAGGTTCTTGGTACACTGAGTGTGACAGGCTGTAGCTCTCTCAGAGCTGGCATGCAGGGTGGGCGCCCACTCAAGCAGATACCAGTGGGACAGGTGTAGCAGGGTGCAGCCTGCAGGCAACAGCATTAGACATGTAGGGCAAGAGTACATTGTACATAAGTCATAGCCATCCAAGTGTGTGCAACTGCCTCTCTACACTACAAATAGTACAATCTATCCTGGAATGGCAATGATGAATCAGCAGATTCACCTGACATTCTGTAGCTCAGTAGGCTATGCTGACAACAGTGCAAAATGACCACCACTCAGGCGTTGAATCCACAGCAGGGCAGCTTGCAACCCTGTGCCTATCTTCTTTTTCCTCTTTCTGCAAACAATACTGTGGTCCTATGCTGGAGTTGCAAGCTCTTTTAAGGGTTATGGACCTTTGCTGATAGGCTATTTTCGACTCTCAATGCCTGATACATGTGTTATTGGGGGGGGGGGCAGACCAGTCCCAAAAACTAAGCCATCTCCACCTTCTGTGTATTCATTCACAGTGCACTACTACGGTGGTGGCCAGGGTTCAACAGTGTGCACACTGCAGAGTACATACTTTATAACATGTCATTTTAGGTACATTAAAATGTGGGTGCAAGGGACCTGCCAGGTTTCAGCAATTCAGGTGTAATGTAGAGTTAGGTGAGCAGCATTCCCTGCACCTACAGTGCATACTCTAGTTCCCTGCACCTACAGTGCATACTCTAGTTCCCTGCACCTACAGTGCATACTCTAGTTCCCTGCACCTACAGTGCATACTCTAGTGGCTTTCAGGTGTAATCTAAATTTAGGTACCAGGTTTCTCTACCAACGTCTACATGTTCTACAGTACTGGGGCATTACTTGCAATGCAATGAGGGGTGTGTGACTACTGGTGTTTGGGTGTGAGTGGGTGTTTGGGTGTGGGTGAGGGCAAGAGTAGTACAACAGCATTCTGTCAGTTGCATTATGCAGGGAAGAGGTCAAAAAGAGAGTGGGAAAATGGTTCTTGTCACAGCAAAAAATAATGGATTGCATCATTCAGGCAGCTCCATGTGGTGTAGTGGTGATGCAGTGTTCTGCCACATACCTGCTCAGGATAACTATGAAGCAATCCACCCATGCCTAAACGTCAGAAGCTGCATTCTCTGGGTTTCATGTTGTCTTGGTAATAGTAGTGCAATACGCACAACTGTTGGGAGGCTTGCTGCTGTCTACAGTCCATTCAGAAACAGATGAGCTCTGGCTCTGGACAGCTACAATGTTTGACGATTTTGTGGTACACTGTGCAACTTGAAAAAGGGTCCAAAGTCACCTCAACTGGGGTTTGAACCGCAAAATGTACTGTTATGCAAGTGGAGTGAACGGCCTGGATTTCATGGTTTTTCCCCAATTCAGTGCTTCGGGGGCAAAACCTGGCCGAAATCCTATTCTTGTTATGGCTTGCTTTTTGGAGAAATAGACTTCAAAAACACAATTGGGAGAGCATTCCGTGGGGGATTGCTAAAACAAGTGTGACGAAAACTCAAAATTTGACCCGTTTATGGCCAAAAGCTAGGATATCATCTTTTTTCTGAATGAACTGTAGTGCCTTAATAACAGTAGTTACGTAACGTCAGTTGTTTCATAGTCTTCTGCAGAGAAACTACCAAGTATTACAGCTACTGAGATTGTAGATTCTGGACGTTTTAAACGCACAGCTGTTTGTCTCAGCTATCTATACACAGAGTTGCGAGCAGAGTGGCACGACTCTTATGGCAGAATTTGAAATATGTGTAGCTAGAATGATTTACTAATTGTATGTGGTTGATAGCAGCATTGATGTCGACAATGAGTTCATGAAGAATAGAAGACAGTATCGCATCCACGACAACCCCCTCCTCCCCTTGCCTTACTATAAGATATTTGAAATATGCGCGTGTATGTGTGTGTGTGTGTGTATGTGTGTGCCTGTGTGTGTATGTGTGAGTGTGTGTGTATATGTGTGTGTGTGTGTGCATGTGTGTGTGTGTGTGTGTGTGTGTGTGTATGTGGCTGTGTTGTAGGGTAACTGATGATATCCTCGCTATGGCTAGGCCTAACACCCTTCAGATCAAGGAGCACAAACTGTATGAACAGTTTCAAAGGTATGGCTTGTCTCACTATGCTGATTACCTGGAAAGAATAATCCTCACACCGACCAACCAGCCGCCGTATCCACATGCACTCAGCAGATTTTCTCCCTAGTCACTGCACAAATTGAATGGACTAATGCTAATAATCATGCTACATGTAATTTCAAATAAATACAACTTTTTTTAAGTGACGTCTGCAGCAGAGAGACCGTATTTTGAGCGTTTGAGTTGAAATACCCTAATGTGTCAGGGTTCGTCGCAAAGATTTCTGTCATCCCTGAAACGAACTTCGTTCATTTTCTACTCGGACCCCTCCCTCTGAAACGAACGAAGCTTGCCATGCTGGACGACGGAAATCGCATGCATGTCATGTGTGCAGTGTCCGTCGACTTGCGATTTTGGCTCGCACAAATCCCCCCCCCCCCCCCCACGAATGATGATCGTTTAAGGGACGACAAAAAAAATTGCGACGACCCCAAGTGGCTGCAACGGAGTCTGTGAGTGCTTAGAAATTTTTAAATACACAACAACGAGAACAGCAACGAAGACGACGGCGGTGGCAGAGCTTTTCATGTTATTTTTTCACTTGATTGCAGACAGACACTGGCGGCATGCCAGTTTTCACGTGGCTCTGTGTGGAGTCAGATGCCAGAACTAGTGTAGCAGGACAAGCACCACTGGGCGAGCCAGTCAGTAGGATATTCCTGTTTCAGGCCCACCCTCGGTACTAGGCAACCGGGGGGGGGGGGGGGGGGGTCAAAATTCTTATGAGTATTATCTACAATCCGGACTTGCATGTACGACTGTCACAATAATGCGCTTCAGAGGTCGGGGGATTTTGTATTGTCTCGTAGCCAATGTCGTACTAACGAGGGTAGACCTGTACCACCTTGGCAGGAGTGCTGTAACCCTGTGCACCGGGACAAGGCAGGCACGATATCAACTTGAGGCTGCGACGTCCTCTGTATTCCACCTCTATCCATATGATATACGTTATTATCGTCTCCTGGACTTGGCACCAGAATCGATTGGTTGATCCATCTTCAAGTCCAACAGAAGATAGGAGAGGCAAAATGGAAGTCACAACCGCGCGTAAATGTAGAGACCGTCTTGCCAAAGTCGGGAAGAAGGAACACATGGCAGAAAATCAGTCAAAACTTTCAGGACCAACAAGGAGGGACATAGAAACACAGCTTTCACTGGTTTAAAAAATAATAACTTCGGGATACCGAGTATGAAAGAGGGTGTCTGTTGGCTTTGCCGGTGTGTTCTGCAAAAAGGAATAATCAATGATATTTAGACTCGGATGGAGAGGGCGCATCCAAGACGTGCTAGAGCTGATTGCCAGTTAGTTGTAGAACGTCAGTACCGTCGGTCAGTGCCGTGCAATGTTATCGCATGAGCCAACTGGTGGTGGTAGTGGACATGATAGCGTAACCTGGAGTTCCTTGGTGTCTTTTTCTTCCGACATCGAAGTATAAATTAGTGAAATGCGTTCTGTTGTCCATGTTGCTGTGTAGGAACGGCATAAAGTCCCTGCTGAACCTGCAGGAGACCGGGGAGCATGAGCATTGTGGATTCGGGTTGACCAGCTGTGGACTGTCGTACTTTCCGCAGGATTTCATGGACGCTGGCAGTACGTTTGTTGTTACTTGCTCTGTTGTTCTTGCTACTCTCTCTCTCTCTCTCTCTCTCTCTTTCTTGTCCGTTTTTCCCTCACCTCTTCTTACCCGTACTGCCATGGTCACAATTGTATGTGTTCAATCTGCCTCATGCCATGTGGAGTTATGTTTGTCTATGTGCATTGGAAAGAGAAAACTTGAACCGTCCACCTCTCCACACTGCGCTTTTGGCCCACATTCACAACGCCATACTCCATAGCAACGCCATACTCCATAGCGAGGAAGTTCTTTCTTGGATAGATGCTCCACATCTGCCAGGCAGCTGTTTCGGTCATCGAGAGCTCCTCAGTGGAGGTGGATAACGAATGAAAAGCGGATAAAGGAGTGAGTGTATTTATAGGGTAAAGGTGAGAGAGAGAGAGAGAGAGAGAGAGAGAGAGAGAGAGAGAGAGAGAGAGAGAGAGAGAGAGAGAGAGAGTGCAGAGCGCACTGTGGAGAGGTGGACAGTTCAAATTATTTTTAAATGGCCAAGTTCGTCGCCACTTCTGTGCCATTGAAAGTGTGACAATTTAGCAACCCATAGTTTAACAACTGAGTACTTGTCTTCTGCACAGGTTGAGGTCATGAGAGAGAGAGAGAGAGAGAGAGAGAGAGAGAGAGAGAGAGAGAGAGAGAGAGAGAGAGACAGAGAGAGAGACAGAGACAGAGACGCAGAGAGAGAGAGAGAGAGAGAGAGAGAGAGAGAGAGAGAGAGAGAGAGAGAGAGAGAGAGAGAGAGAGAGAGAGAGAGAGAGAGAGAGAGAGAGAGAGAGAGAGAGAGAGGGAGGGAGGGAGGGAGGGAGGGAGGGAGGGAGGGAGGGAGGGAGGGAGGGAGGGAGGGAGGGAGGGAGGGAGGGAGGGAGGGAGGGAGGGAGGGAGGGAGGGAGGGAGGGAGGGAGGGAGGGAGGGAGGGAGACAGACAGACAGAGAGACAGAGATGGTGGACTACCATCACGCTATCAATCTCACTGAAAAGAAGTTAGAAGGTCTCTCACACTTCTTTTCCCTCAGTTCAGAAATGACTGTTGGTTACTTGTGCCTTTACTTTGTACACGAATAGGTTGGTATTAGCATTGCACTGTGTCAAAGAGATGTATCCCTATTGGTGGCTTATGAGGGAGTTGTGTTGTGTCCATATGTGTGCGCATGTGTGTGTGCGTGTGTGTGTGTGTGTGTGTGTGTGTGTGTTCTGTGTGTTTGAGTGTCTGAGTGTCTCTGTCTATGTGTTTGTTTGTCAAAATGGAGCTGCCGGTTCCACTCCTGGTGGTGTCCTTCCATCAATTCCTTTCTGTGTGTGTGTGTGTGTGTGTGTACATTCCCCTTTTTGCAGTACTGTGCTACCAATATGGATGGTAAGAGCACGCTGGAATTTTCTTAAGTTTCTTTCTGTACTAACTGTAAAAGGCAGCCTCTTGTCACTTATGTGACAAGTCACCAGGATGAAGCCGTATTGGGAAACCCGTGTTGTGATGCTGTTGAACACAGAAATTTCTTTCTTCAATTTTGGTCCGCGTTCGAGCAACTTTCGAAAAAACCGTGGCCGTCCACCATTGCGGTGGATAGATACGATTCGGCACGACCTGAAGGCAGCGGATCTCTCCGTGGAGGGCACTCTGCAAGCTGCAGGAGATGCACTAACTTGGCTTTACACTAGGGGTGAAACGATTAGTTCGAATATTCGAGTATTCGTTCGAAAATTTCAAACGAGCGAGTATTCGAAATTTTGCACTCGGTCGTTTTTTTGTTTTTTTTGTTTTTTTTTGGTATTGGCATTCTATTTTTCAAAAACTTCTGTTACACCGCTCGTCCACTAGTAGGCCACTGTACATGGTTGCATGCCTTATGCATTCCTTTGAGTCAGTATTTTATGACTTGGACAATGCGATCACCACGGCAAGTAACGATCTGAGATATGAACGTACTTATGAAAATCGTTACTTTACACTCTGTACAAGACGTTGGCGACTTTTGTTCTATGTTCACAGATAATTTCTTCCGAATTGGTCGAGAACTTGCAAATCTAGCGCTTTTGAATTTTGATAAAATACTCGAAATAATCGGATACTCGAATATTAGGATCTAGTGATCGATTGGTCAAAATAGATACTCGTTTCACCCCTACTTTACACTGTTGACAGATGCGGCGACTCTGCTCCTGTCTAACAGGTTCAGGGAGGATGCGAGCTGTGTGTATTATTATTATTATTATTATTATTATTGAGCAAAAAAACTGCATAGCTCGTTCCCATGTGTTTGTTCTCTTTTTTTACATTTATTACTGCAATTTACTGGCTCAGTATCTGAGTTGAAATTTTTGAGCAACTTTCTAAAATTCTGTTCTGTGGATGCAGGAAAGATTTTGGCACGCCGAACATGAAGACTCTCTTCAACATGGTCTACGTCATTGACTTTGCGTTACAGACTGGAAAGGTAAGCAGCAGCACCAGAAGCAGCGGCACACAGTCATCAACTTTTCAAAGACAACCAATGTTCTTTGGGAAAAATCATTCTACCCGTTTGAAACGCCAATTTCACAGTTGATGGCTTACATTAGACTTCCCAAACTGTTGTACAACCTAAATTTAAAATTGCGACTCTGACAAGAATGGCAAATAGCCCAAGCGACGACGGGGCATTGGCGGATTTGTCGGGCACACACGAGACAATAATTGATTCAGTTTTTTGAAATTCTGCAACGAAACCTTTTCCTCACCTGCGTAGGCAGCAAGAATATTGACGTGTCCAGGACGCTGGATCGGAGACATAAGTTTAAAATCCAT